>NC_138972.1:82935000-84135000 GCF_055761805.1 Camellia sinensis
TTTATAATCCTTAACTTCAGGAATCTCCATATCCGACTCCTCAGTGCCATTTCTCTGAGCACAGAGCTTCTCAGCGTAATCATCAGGTAAGGAAACCCGCATCTTCCTTTTCACTTCCTCCTCATCGGCTACAGTAACATATTGATCAATTACTTCATATTTCCTAGTAACAGAAGGAACAAGGCTTGCTTTGGTCATTCGAGCACCCCATTCACGTTCATCAGTCAGAGGATCAAACCCATGCATACTGTGATACCTTCCATTTCATAGTTTCAGGCAATGCAGTGGGTGAGGAAGAAAAGGAGTCTGAACCACAGGGCAGTGGTGTCAGATCTCTTTAGTAACAGAAGTTATACAGAAGTTATACAGAGCACTAACCAATTCAGTGTCATTATTCTACCAAGCAAGTAACATGGTGTATTGCATTGCACTAACACTAATAATAATGTCTACTTTCCCGACATTTCTAAAACACTGTTAAACTATGAAAAAAATACCGGTGTGCAATGTTTTCGCCAACTATGCTGCCGTTATCTTAGGTTTCCGGAATCTTTTTATTTAAATCAAGAAACACAAAGAAAATAAACCCAAAAAAAATAGAGGAACAAGAAGCTTCCTTACCCATAAGTATTTACTCGTTGAACCTATGGAAGACAACAGAAGCCAGATCATTTCTTGTGAGCAAAAGAATAAAAAGAGAACATACTAGGAAAAATGTTCACAACCAAATTAATTGAAGTGCTGGAACTATATATGAAACTTAACAATTAATGGAGATAAAAAAGATAATTCCATTATTAAATGAATATCCATCCAATTATCTGAATAGAAATTAATTATTAAATGTTTCATTATTCATACTATCATAAACAGTTACAAAAATACATGACAGATGTTCTCAAAACAAAAACTCAAAGAAAAATATGTAGAAATATAACCTTAGACTCTCCCATCTTTTTTATGCCAAATCCAGAAAATGGAGTGGTCGTGTCAAGATGCTCAGGCAGCCTACCGTAAGGTGGGTGATGACAAGATCCAAGAAACTTTGGTGAAATCATACTGCTGCTGTCCATTCCATAGTGCCCTTCCTCTACCCCTTCCTCTTCCTCTGCTGCTGCATTCCAAGTTTTTAAATAAATAAGCATTTCAAAGTTAAAATCAGGAGCAGTCATGTGCATCATCTTCCAAGCTTCATTTTTAACTTCTAGTCAAACATTCTTGTGCACATGGCATGGACATGGCATTTTTCATAATAAAAATAAAAAGGCAAGGCATGACACTTGAGGCATGTTAAAAAATTACGTCTTTATAAATTTATTGTAAAATAAAATATATGAATTATTTATTCAAAGGTAATAAAAAATGCAACATAACACCAATTAAAATTAAAAGGTCATATATTTCACAACTTAAACATCAAGATATCATTCACAAAACAATTGCATTCTTAAAATGTAAAATGTGAAACCATTATAGAACATTGAAATACATATGTGATGTATCCATCTTAGAAATATTTTAAAGAAAGCCCTATCCATCAGAATTGATGTCCAAAGTAGTAAATTGAACACCATGTCTTCGCCCTGGCGTCTTTTTCCCCAAAAAGAAATCCAATGCTAACAGAAACCCATTGAAAATAAGTTTCCAATTGTGACAGTTACATTAAAATCTATGTGTGCACACAAAAAGCAAGGTCCAAAGCAATTTGAATAAACTATGTTTGGGCTAGCATAGTACCATCTAGGTTGATTAACCTTAATATATTTTCTGCAGTCCTTAAACTTTTACTTGGAAGTTTTGTTCTTGTAATGGTTAAGTATTCATTTCTCACGATGGAAAAGCTTATAGTTAAAAATTCAAACTTTGAGAAGTGAAATTCAGTGTCTAATCTTTTCGTGAAAATATGCTTCTATCGAAATTTGAAATCGAACAAATATAAAAAACTTAGAAAAATAGACAAAAGTGTCTTCATTTCCTCCCAGTCTACAAATATTTACCGAAGTATCAGCTGCCATATTAGCTTCTTGTAGGCAAATAATATACCCTGGCCAGTGTCCATGACATGTAATTCAAGACGAAAACATGCAAGCTAGCATATCTAACATACGGATCTCCTAGAGAGCAAGAGATTTATTCATATTTTTCTAAAATCATAAAGCTCCTTAGGCTAGATGTCATACATCCCATTGAGAGAATTCATGGGTTCCTAAGAGTCTCCTAAAATTATTCAGAGCTTGCCACCTAGACATAAGGTCCCTTAGAGACCACGCCTCATGCCTCATGCCAAGGAAGCACATGAACTTTTAACGGTCCTCTACAACGCATGCTAGACTACTTCCCTCTAACACCACCTGACATGTTTTACCAATACCACTGTAAATTTGATCAACTAACAAATTAAAACTCCAATGAAGACCTTGAATGTGGTAAGCGATTCCAAACATATGTCTTCCATGCCATTCTCTTAATAAAACCTGAAGTTTCTTTACCATTGCCAATTTGTTTCTAACATCCTAAACCATTACACAAATTGAACCTTAGACTTATTTTCAGTTTCAATTATTCACTATGAAAAACAAGCATGCCTTTATAGCACACCTGGTCCAACAGCCAAAAATCCACTCCATACATTTCCCCAAAAGTTTAAAAGAACCAAAGATTGTTTGTTAACTGTCACGCATATTCCTAAATATATATTATTGAAAATTATAAAGCCTTCATCTCAATTCTAGAATATCCAAACAATCTGTTTGTAGTCTTTATTCGGGAAACCCTATCCAAGAAGTTTAAGCCTGCAAGCCCTGCCCTATGTTGAAGTTAAGAAAGACCCATGGGCATGGAATGACCATTGCTGTATTGTTATACTATTTAGTGTTATTCTTTTTCATCCTCAACATATGTAAGCAAGTATTGTAACATAAGTGCTCCAAGAGACTGGCTGATAGCAATATTTTTACTAACAACTTGAGTCGCACAAGACACCAATGGTCCGATTGCTTTTGAGTATTTCCTCTCATTCTCTTTTACTGGTATAATATTAAATCAAGTTGTCAGGTGTTCAATTTGTGAAGATCCAATACAATCAATCAATCAGCAGGCGCAGGTGCACGTGCTGAGTCACATTGCATAGAAGAGCTTTAAATATATTAACATAGCCCCTAACAATTAAACCCCCTCTTTTTATCTACCAAAAAGCCCCTACAATGCACATGAGAATAAAAGTTCAGTACTTTAGGCAGACAAACAGTACATCTGCAGAGAATTATGAAACTCCAAATGGTATGCAGATATTGAAATAAAATAAAAAAGAGTCTTTCACACTGTTTCAATTTCTAACCATTTTTGGGGGGCATTTTTCTCTTACAACGGTATGAAGTTCTATAAAAACTGTTTTAATTAGCTTAGAAAAAACTAGGGGCGAAAGAAAACAAATTGAACACTCAAATGTTCTACTCTTTCAGTTTTTAGAAAAAAAAAATGAGAAAGATTGAGACTTCGATGAGACTATTCAGAGGAAGAAGAGGAGGAAGCAACGTACCAAGTAAATAGCCTTCTTCAATGAGACGATTGAGAGAGATTGAGACTGAGCTCCTTCATATTTGCTCCATTAGAACTTCTATGCATTTTGATAAAACCCTTGGAAGCCAAAGAGCTAGGGTTGTGTAATCTGATATATTTATTTATTTATAAATATATTTTTTGGGGCTTTCATATTTCAATTGTATAAGAAAAAGGGGTTTTCTTCAATCCATGTCAATCAAATTAATTACAAGAAGCAAAAACTACAGGTTTAGCAAATTCAAGGTGAAGAAACTCTTGAGAGGCAAAGATCTGAAAAGTTGAAAATTATAGTTAGGGTTTGAAATTGAGGGAATGAGAGCGAGAGAGAGAGAGAGAGAGAGAGAGAGAGAGAGAGAGCGTGTTTACCTGATGTAAGAGGTCTAAAATCGAGAGGATTAGCAATGGTAGAGTGTAGGCGGCTCCACGCACTGCTACCTGGTTTGGTCAGTTCGCCACCGACCTCAGTTCGCCGACCTCTGCCTTGGTCAGTTCGCCGCCAACCTCACGGTGGGGAAATATGGTGACGCCACCACGGCGTGAGACATTTTTGGTGGTGGTGGTTTTGAATGGTGGTCTAGGGTTTGTGCTTGTGTGAATAATAGTGAGAAACAAAAACAGATGGAGAGAGTGAGAGAAACAGGGATACATTGTGGGCATATTTTGATATATTTGCTTGTTTGTTTGAGAGAAACAGATGAGAGAGGAGAAAATGAAAATGTGTGCGCTAACAGATTGTTCAAGATAAAAAATTTCAATTCCCGCTGCACGTTTCAAATTTTCCTCCCAAATTTTTGGCAACCAAAATACCAAATTAGTCGCACAAAAGGTACCCTTCGCCAACAATTTTTTTTTAGTTGCCAAATCTCAATCAACGGCGACTAAAATATTAGTCGCTAAAAGTGCTAATTTAGCGACTAATTTTTTTTGGTTGCTAAAAATAAGTTTTTGGCGACCAAATTTTTAGTTGCCAAAAAAAATGTCACCTTCCGCGACCAAATTTGTAGTTGGTAGCCAAAAGCATACCACTTTCTGCAACCAACTCTTTTTTTGGTCGCCAAAATATAACCTTCTGCGACCAATAATATTTGGTCGCCAAAAATAATGATCATTCGCGACTAATTAATATTTGGTCGGCAAATATCATTTTTTTGCGACCAAATTTTTTTTGGTCGGCAAAAGTGGTCGGCAAATGTGTGAATTCTTGTAGTGTATATTATCAAACAGACTACTAGTCTATATATAGTTAGAAAATCAACAAAGTCAGCTCACCTAAATCCCATAATGTGGGAGAAATAAAAACTACCACAAAGGATATCAAATTCTTTTCCATAAGAGTTAAAATCAAAACCTCACCCCACAAAAAATGTCACAACCACTGAGCCAAATGTGAACCTCCCATTTATTCCTATCCCTTTTTTGTAATGTTTTTTTAATCTTAATGAAACATTACCTTTCTCCTACCCCTCCAAAAAAAAAAAAAAAAAAAACCTCGATAAGGGAGTACATGGGATATTAATGATAACGTGGGTGTTTAGTAGAGTTTATAAGCTGCTTATTTTAGTTTTTAACTTAATTTAAGATAAAATATGTGTTTGGTGCAGCATAAGTTAACCAGCTTATAGCTTAAATCAAGTTATTTTTTAACTTATCTTAAAAGCTAGTCAGGGAGTACTTAAGATTTTGACTTAAGTGCATAGCTGGTGTGGGGGGGTTAAATGACTGAAATGCCCCACCCAAACTTCATTATTTACGAAACTACCATTATATATACCCTTTGATCTCTCACACTGTTCACTTTGAGAGAGAGAGAGAGAGAGGCGATTTCTGGCCAGGGTTATAGTTTCTGGCAACGTCTCTCTCTCTCTCTCTCTCTCTCTCTCAATCGACCTTCTACCGTCGCGATCACAACTGAGGGACAAAACCCTAACGTTCGTGATCGATCTGAAACCCTAGAGCTGTCGGTGATGATTTGAAACCCTAGCGTCGCTGTGACGATCTAAACCAGAGCTAGCTCCCTCTCTCTCTCTCTCTCTCTCTATCTCTCTTTTCGCGATTGTGGCAGATCTCTCTTTCTCTTTAACGTTGTTCGTGTTTGAGATCAATCTGAAACCTTTCAATATCGTCGCGATCGACCTGCCACCGTCGTGATCTCGAAACCAGAGCTCTCTCTCTCTCTCTCTTCGGCGCTAGAGCAAGGGTTTTCAATATTAATTAAGCCATTAATTGATAATAAATTAAATTAAAAAATAATAATAAATCGGTATATTTTGTAACAATTTTGTAATAATAAATTTAAAAAAATATTAATTAATATTCATGTATTTATAAACCAAAATAAATATAATTTGAAAATTTTAATTGGTATTTTAGCATTTGTCAAAATTTTCTCATGATTAATCTCACCATGCATGCACCACTTCTAATTTCAAAAAATAAACTATAAACTAAAGAAAATAAAAGAAAATAAGAAAAAGAAAAAAAAAATTAAGAGAAGAAAAAAAAAGAAATAAGGAAAAAAAAGAATAAAAAACAATTAATAGAAGAAGAAAAGTAGAGAAGAAAAAATAAAAATGAAAGAAGAGAAAAGAAAATAAAATGTAGAAAAAGGGAAAAAAAAAAAGGCAAAAAGGACAAAACGCAGCAAAAAACTATTTTACAGCTTATTTAACCAAACACTACTCTGTTAATTAAATCCATAATCCCACAGCTACACCAAACATATTAATAGCTTATGTTTAAAGCTATAATTTATAATTTGTTAAGCCATAATTTATAATTACTTTCCTACAGATCTACCAAACGGGGCCAACATCTGGGAGCTTTCTGTGCTGTTTCAAATGAAAGTCTTTTTCGAGTTTTTTTTTGATAATTTAAATTATTTATATTGTAAATTTTGTTGATTGATTAAATTATTTATGAAAAAAATAAATTGATTGGATATCTAAAACTCTGTAACAAGAGCACATATATTTATTTTAAAAATATATGATTAACTTCATTTTTATAATTTTTTAAAAATAATTAATACTTGATCATAAGATTATAGATTTTTGATTAACTTTTTTTTTTATATAGATAATATACTCAAAAAATTCTACAATATAAACAGTTTAAATTATAAAAAAAAAATCAAAAAAAGTCTCTACCAAAGCACCACAGGAGACTGTTATAATTTTCTCACAGCAATATTCCCAAGTCCAAAATATTAGGGCAAAACATATATATATATATATATATATTGGTACTTATTTTGAGCCAAGCACATATCTGTCAATTTTATCTTTGCATTTTTTATTATTTGTAATTCTTGCCGGCCACTGTTGATCGCCGCTACAAATAGTTGTCGAAAAAGTTGTAGGCGGTTACTGTTGGCGGCCTTCAACTCGAATTGCTCCAGATAAATAAAGGGTAAATTACTTGGAAATTCTATTTAAAAGGGGATTAATCTATTTAGTCTCGCAACTTTTTGAATACTCTCAAAAGTTTACTATGTATTTTTCTTCATCATTAATCTGCGTGTTTGTTTTTCTCTATCTTTTTCTCTTCCTAATTTTTGGTGACCAGCAATCATGTCTTACTTCTTCTTTTTCTCTTTCTAATATATAGTCACCGGTAACCAACGATTATCATTCCTTGGGTTCACCGGCAACCACCGACCATCGACTCCTTACTTCACTCTCACCGACGGTGAAATAGACGAGTTTTCGACAAAGAAGATTAGTAGATGTACTTAGATCTACATCAGATCTGAGTAAATCTACATGAGATTTGACTAGATCTGAATAAAAAAAAAAATTGTCGGAGTACAATATTCTTTCTATATCAGTTTCTCACCTTCGATTTTTCAATTTTTCTACCTTTTCTCTGCTACACACTTTTATTTTCCTATTTTAATGGAAAAAAATTTTAAGTTGTGAACAAATTGTTTTTAAGTTTTAGTAATAGGCAGTGAAAAATGTAAAATTTTACAGTTTCGATTTTTTTGGTACTGAAATGAATCATGCTTTAAAACTGAAAAATTTTACAATTTCATAACATTCTTTATAACTGTAAAATTTTACAGTTTTATAACATGTTTTCTAGTTTGATTAATAAAGATAAATGCTTAATAGAATCATGCTTTGAAACTGTAATATAAGCGTACTTTTCAGTTTGATCAATATCAATAGTGGAGATTATTTGCTCAAACCTTACAAAAATTGAAAAATAATATATATTTTTTCACATTGTTGTTTGTTGTTGTTATTTTTTTTTTCTTTTAGTTTATCAATATTTAGCATATTTTACTATACTTTTTCACTATAATTTCTCCATTTTTTCTTCTTTTTTTTTCAGTAATATTCTGGACATTCTAGTGAGTCTCCGATGATATTCTTGATGTTCAATGAACATTCTGGACATTCCGACAACTTCCAGTGACGTTCAGAACACTTCGATGATACTTCAGTGACTTTCCGGTGATGTTAAATATTTCGGCAAGTCTCTAGTAACCGTTTGACAGAAGTTCGGCAGTTGTGGGATGTAACAACGGTTTTAAAGTAATAAAAAGAAAAAAGAAAAAAGGATTTTTTTGGTAACAATTAAAAAAATATAGGACTAATTGGTGCAAGTGTTTTGGTTATGGGACTAGATAGATTTTGAATTTTATGTATAGTGTTAATGTATATATTAGATTTAGATTTATACTTATTTCCTTGTATTGTAGATATAATTTATCTCTATCTCTCTCTATCTTTATTTCTTTTGTATCTCTATCTCTCTCTCTCTATCTTTATCTCTATGTCCTTCTATACTCAGCCTTCTGCCGCCACTCTGTCACGCCATCACGCACCATTCAGTTTCTTGCTCATGTCAGCACCTGACGTCTGCCCTATGCCCGCGTACGTTGTTCCTGTTGTTGTACGCTGCGTGTGCGTTGTTCTGCTATTGTGCGCCTGCGTACGCCAATCGGCTACTGTGCGCCTGCGTACGCCAATCGGCTATTGTGCGCCATGTGTCCCTTTTCGCTGTCGTGCGAAGCGCCTCCCTCTGCTATTGTGCGCCGTGCTTTCTGCTAACGTCATCCAACCCTTGTTGATGTCTTCTTTGCACAGTAGACCCTTTTCCCAGCTATTTTCGACCTTCCGAACTCACTGGTGCGCTCTGTTTTGCTGGTTTTTGCTCTTATAGCACTATTTTACTCTATTTTACTTCACCAAAACCACTGTTATGGATCGTCATGATGCTTCTCATCCAATCTCTGTTATTCTTGATGGCTCCAATATGTGTTATGGGCCCATGCCATGTCTAGTTTTCTGAAAGGGAAGAAACTTTAGCGCATTATCACTGGGGATGTAGTTTAACCAATGAAAGACGTTCATGAAACAGCTGCCACATATACAAACCGTTTAAAGGATTATAACAATAAGAACTACCAGATTATCACTTGGCTTCGGAATACTTCTGTTACCTCTATTAGTTTACAATTTGGTCGTTTTTAACTTGACTCTGTGACGACTCCTACCAAAGACATTTGCGTTTTTTAGACAAAACGTTATCAGACTACTAGTCTTGCTCATCAGTATCAGCTTTAAAGTCAACTTCATTGCCTGCGTTAAGAGCCTGGTCAGTCTATTAATGATTTCTTCTCTCAGATATATTCTGTCTGGGACCAGCTCGTTCTCTCTGAACCTACCTGGCCTCATAGTGAAGATGCTACTTTATTCACTTAGTATTGTAATCACCAACGATTGGTTCAGTTTCTCATGGCTCTCATTACCCAGTTTGAGCCCGTGCGTGCATCTCTGCTTTGTCGCATTCCATTGCTCACTCTTGAGCAGGCTATTTCTGAGTTATTATCTAAGGAGACTCGTCTTGGCCCTCTGAAGACTTATCATGTGGATACAATTCTTGCCACTCCCCAATCACTAAGTTCCTTTGCACCAACCACCCAGCAGCCCACTAATTGCAATTATTGTCAGAATCAGGGTTTTTCTTTTACTCATCTTCTACTTTATTGCCCTATCAAATCTTGTCAGTACTGCAACAAGATTAGTCCTGGTCATCTACAGCAAGATTGTTTTCACAATCCAAACCGCTTATCTACTAATCGTGGGGCTTTATCACAAGGTCATTCGCAACGTCCCGACAATTAGTCTAGATCTCTGCCTGCTCATCACACTGCTGCTACTGCTGCATCTGAGGAATTTTCTGAGCCTTTAAATCCAACCGCTCTTGTCTTTTCCCAAACTAATGTTGAAGCCATCTTCAAACTGTTTCTCACCACCTCTGGTACATCTCCTTTTACTGCTTTGTCTGTGACTTCAGGTACATCTCCCTGGTATTTTGACTCAGCATGTTGCAATCATATGACTTCTAGCTCTACCCTATTTTCTTCTATTTCTTCCTCTCCTCATATTCCTTTCATTCATACTGCTGATGGTTCTCTTATGTCTGTAAGTCATCTTGGTTTTGTTTGCACCTGTCATCTATTCTTATCAATTGTTTATCTTATTCCTTCTCTCACTTTAAACCTGATTTTTATTAGTCAATTATGTGAGCTTGGTCTAACTGTCACATTTTCTACTAATGGTTGGTTGATACAGGACCCCTTAGACGGGACAAACTCTTGGGATCGGCCGTAAGCATGGACGTCTTTATGAGCTCATTCATCTTCATGTTCCATATTCCACCCCGATAGCTGTTTCTATATCTGCTTCCTGCATGTCTCCTTTAAATATTTGGCATTATCGTTTAGGACATATTTCTGCTAGCCGTTTAAAATCTTTAGTTTCTACAGGCCAGTTAGGTCATGTCATTCCCAATATTTTGGATTGTTTATCTTGTCAACTTGCAAAATAACATGCTTTATCATTTAATGCAAGTACTTTTGTTTCTCATACACCATTTGATCTTATACATTATGATATTTGGGGACCATCACCTACTACCACTATAGGGGGGTCACGTTACTTTGTTGTCTTTGTTGATGATTTTTCATGTTTTACATGGTTGTTTCTCATGAAAAGTGGATCAAAACTCAAACAACTTTATTACAATTTTACAAGCATGGTCCAAACCCAATTTTCTAAAAACATCAAAAAAATTTGATCTAATAATGCTATGGAATATAGGGATCTTGATTTTCTCTCCTTTCTTCAGCGTCACGGTACTTAGCCTCATTGTTCCTGTGCTGGCACATCCCAACAAAATGGCTGTGATGAACGGAAGCATAGGCATATTCTTGATATTACTCGAGCTCTTCTTATCTCTTTCTCGTGTCCTGAATATTTTTTGAGGGAAGCTGCTCGTACTGTTGTTTACACTATCAATTGTGTTCCTATTCCTACTATCCATAACCAAACTCCTTATGTACGTTTACATGGCACTAGTCCTCCATACACAAATCTTCGGGTTTTTGGGGTTGCATGCTTTGTTCTTCTCCAACCTCATGAACACACCAAACTTGAATCCCGTTCTCGTCTTTGTTGCTTTCTTGGGTATGGAATTGAACATAAAGGCTATCGTTGCTGGGATCCTATCTCTAAATGTCTCTGTGTCTCTCGTCATGTGGTTTTCTAGGAGCATAAAATGTTTTCATCTTTATCCTCATTCCACTTATCATCATCTTCTACTTCCATTCTGTTTACTAATCCTTCTATCGATCTCTTCTCTAATGCCTTTGATGCAGGTTCCTCCTCTCTATAGATGCATTTGCCTACACCTGATGCTATCCCAACTGCTCCCTCTGATCGTCCCGTTGCGTCTCTTATCACCCTACCAAATCCTCCTCCCACCGGTCGTCTACATCGGGTAACTTAACCACCTGTTCATCTTCGTGATTATATTGTCTGGTCTACTGCTTTTTCTACTTATGAACCTACCTCCTATCGTGAGGCTTATACTAATCCTCTTTGGCAACAAGCTATGAATGATGAATTATAGGCTTTAGACAATACTCATACCTAGGATGTTATTGATCTTCCTCCTGGAAAGACTGCGATTGGTTGCAGATGGGTATATAAAATCAAGACCCATTCTGATGGCTCTATTGAGCGTTACAAAGCCCGTCTTGTTGCAAAGGGCTTCACCTAGGAATATGACATTGATTATGAGGAGACTTTCACTTCGGTTGCTCAGCTTACCTCTGTGCGTAGCTTACTTGCCATTGCCGCTACTCACCACTGGGATCTCTTTCAGATGGATGTCAAAAATACCTTCTTTAATGGTGATTTTCTTGAGGAAGTCTACATGCAACCTTCACTTGGGTCTGTTTATCCGGCTCATAAGATTTACAAACTACAGCGTGCCCTCTATTGTCTCAAGCAAGCCCCACAAGCCTAGTTTCAGTTCTACCATCCATGACTTCGGCTTCACCTCCAGCTCATATGACTTCGTTCTATTTATTTGGACCACTCCTCATGGCACCACTCTTCTTCTTCTTTACGTGGATGATATGATTATCACCGATGATGATGTGACTGGTATTCTTAGCCTCAAACAATTTCTCAATCATCAGTTTGAGATGAAGGACCTTGGTACTCTTAATTATTTCTTAGGGCTTGAAATCTCTCATGATTCCACTGGTTATTATTTGTCACAAGCGAAATATGCATCTGATCTTCTAGCATATGCTAGTCTTACCGATTGCAAGACTACCTCTAGTCCAATTGATCCTTAGACTTGTCTTACTCCTCTAGATGAGGATCTTCTCTCTAATGCTACTCTTTATTACTAGCTGGTCGATAGTCTTTTCTATCTCATTATGACTCGTCCTGACATTTCCTATGTTGTCCATCTTGTTAGTCAGTACATGTTGGCTCCCCGCACCCCGCATTACTTTATTCTACTTCGTATACTTCGCTACCTCAAAGGCACTATGTTCTATGGCCTTCATTACTCTGCTCACTCTTCTCTCGAGCTTCGCGCCTTTTTTGATGTTGATTGGGCTGGGGATCCTATTGATTAACGCACCACCATGGGTTTCTGTTTCTTCTTAGGAGATTCTCTTCTTACTTGGCGTAGCAAGAAATAGTCCCTCACTGCTCGCTCTAGTACCGAAGCTGAATACCGCGCTCTTGCTGACGCTACTCAAGAACTTTTATGATTTCGTTGGCTCCTTGTTGATATGGGTGTTTCTTCCCCTAGTACTACCTCTTTTAATTGTGACAATCAAAGTGTCATTCAGATTACTCACAATGATGTCTTCCATGATTGCATCAAACATATTGAGATTGATTGTTATTTCATTCGACAGCACATTATACGTAGCACTGTTCATCTTCTCTCTATTTCTTCTGCTAATCAACTTGCTGATATTTTCAACAAGGCTCATCCTCCTAATCGTTTCAATGATCTAGTTTCCAAACTCAAGTTGGTTGATGCTTACCCACCTTGAGTTTGAGGGGGGCTGTTAATGTATATATTAGATTTAGATTTATACTTATCTCCTTGTATTGTAGATATAGCTTATCTCTATCTCCTTTGTATCTCTATCTCTATCTCCTTCTATACTTATCTAAGTTTGTGCCTATAAATACAGGCTCTCCTATTGTATTTAATTCATTTAATATAATACTGATACACATTTTTCATATTTCTTTTAACTATTCTAACATATTGGACTTATTGATAAGTGCCCCATAAATAAATAAGTAATGATAATATCGTCTTTTTAAATTGTTTTTGTTCTTATGACCCAAAAAAAAATAGTTTGGACCTTTGGCCCAAGTGCCAAAAAAAATAAAAAAAAATAAAAAAATTGTCATACTAAACTTGATATGTGAAAATAAATTTGTTCACATACTTTCTTGGTATGTGAACATTATGCAAATGGTAGTTGGCCTAAATATGTGGTTCTCAATGTAAAGACCTTACCCAAAATGATAGGTCTTATTATTTTTGACCAATCAAAAATGTGTATACTGTTCACATACTTAAAGCAACAGTTACAATTTCTTTCTCATAAACCCTCCTGAATGGGATTTATATACATTCACACAATTTCTTTCTCATAAACCCTCCTGAATGGGATTTAGCGTAGCTGTTGTGTTGGGAGGTATAGCAGCCATTATTATGCATTCAAATAATTCGAACCGTTCACATTTTAGAGTATATCAACTAGAACATACATGTAAAAAATAAGTTAATTAGATATCTTCAACCCTTTCATCCACTCATATTTGTATTCATTTTAATACTTTAAATCACAATTATTATTTATTTTTGTAGATACAAATGTGAGTGGATGAATGGGTAAAATTAACTTAATTTTTTGTAGGGATGTTCTATTCGATATACTTTAAAATGTGAATGGTTTGGATTATCAAAATGGGTCTCGAAAGGTCCATTTAGCTGCACAGCAGTGGCTGCTATGCCTCTAGCACATCAGTCACCCCAAATCCTCCCGAATGACTTTGAGGTTTTTTTATCAGTGTTTGGGAGAATTTGTAGAGCGAAAATTGTGTGGATGAACCATTTTTCTAGTTTTAAATATATCAACTAATAAATCAATTTAACTAACCATGCTGAAAAGTATATATAAATTAAAACATAAAAAATATAAGGGTAAATTATGAATTCACCTCCTAAGGTTTACTTAAAATATTGATTGCCCTTTGTAGTTTGAAAATTACAAACACCTCATTGTTAGAATTTTTTATTTAATAAAATTAATTGAAAAAATAAAATTTCTAATTACTCTCTTATACAATGATAAAATTACATGAATTATAAATTTAAATAAATTTATGATATCATTAAAAATTATTAATTAATTTGATAATTTATTAATAAAATAAGTCATTTGTTATGAAATTAAAAATTAAAAATTTGAAGTGAAAGAATATAATTTCTCAAACTACAGAGCAAACCTCATTAGCATTTTTCTTTGGATTCTATATTTTTGTGTGTTAATGGGTGTTCAAGTTTTAGTTTTTTGTCCTGTGTTTCTCCTCTAATAATATAATTGTTCATAATTCATTGACAAATATTTTTTTATTGTACTTGATTTCATTCAATAGAATGAACAAATACGAGGTTTGCCTTGTTCTCTTAAAAATTGCAAATCTTACCACAACCAAAGTGTTGGATTTGTTAGCTTTAATAACACTAGCGGCACACGAAATGTGTGTGTAATTTAAAAAAATAATAATAAGAATAATACAAGAATAATGATAAATAGAAATGTATATTTAATATTTGTTACTCAAGTAGTAAGTATTTACTTTGTTAAACTCATGATATTGATTTCAAGTTTTATTATCTTTTTTTCTTCTTCTTTTCTTAACATAAATATTAACTGCAGGGATACTTTGAGAAAATCCAAAATATGAAGCACATATATGTCAACCTCACTTCACTTTATATATTGGAATAGATAGATATATGTACCTTCAGAAGTGATTGGTAGCTCGAATCTGTCTTCCCCGAATCCCCCCGAAATCAAAACGACGTCGTTTCGTCGTTTTGATTTTTTTATTTATTTATTTTTCCATAAGAAGAAAATCAGAAGAATGAAGAAAAAGAAGAAGAGAAGGAAAAAGAAGGACTGGAGGGGGCCAACAAAATTGGGCAGGAGGCAGAGGTGGGGGGCGGAGGCGGAGTCTGGGGCGGGGGCGGGGGCGGAGGCGGGAGGCAGAAGCGGGGGCTACGAGGCAGAGGAGGAGGCGACGGTGGGGCTGCGACGAGCTGCGACGAGGCGACGGCGGGCGATGATCAAGCGACGATAGGACGGAGGCGACGACAGGCGGAGCTCCTCCTCTTCCCCTCTCTTCTCTCTCTCTCTCTCTTTCTCTTCTAAATTTCGGACTATTCCGGGAGGGGGAATTTCAGGAAAAAAAACATTTTTCATGTACCTTTTTGTTTAGAATTAAAAAATAAATAAATAAAAGCCCGTCTATATCTATCTACTGCCATGTTGTGGAGGAGAGACGGATGGGGCTGGGAAAATGTACGGTGGCGGTTAATAATTTCTATTTTTTATTAATTGATTAAAAATTATTTTAAAACATAAGAATAATTATATTAAATTCGATAATAATAATTCAACAGTATATATCGACAAGTCTAATAATAAACACTAACAATGAATATAAGAAACAGTTCATAACGAGTGAAAATAAACTCAATCTCAAGAGTTGGTTAAGTAGTCAAAATTTGGGGTTTAGGGTTGTGTTTTTTTACATGGTCTCAAGTTTGAAACTTTCTAATTACAAACAATTTATGGGATTAATCAACTTTAATTGAGTCCCCCACAAGTGGATAATGTAATTGATCCTCGAATTACTCGGTCCATTAGACTTATGAAAAAATAAAAATAAAAGAGTGAAAATAAACTCATACACAAAGAGATCTCATAATGGGAAAAAATCAATCTAAATTAGTTCAATTAATTATATAATGTTGAATTTTGTCAAATTTGATCACCAATTTTCCATCTCTATATACATTCAATAAATCAAAAATTATTAGACACTCTCGAAGTATTATATGACATTATCTGTGTGATATTTGTGGAAAATAAAAAAATCATAACACATATTTCATTTCTCAACTTAGGAGGCTACCTATAACCGTAGTTAATCAACATGTCCCACTCAACAAAATATCTCGTTATGTGATTGATTTAAAATATTATGTAGACAATGTCACATAATATTTCAAAAATGTAATGTTAGTGATGTAAGCAATCTAATTCTATACCTACAAAAATTTATGTATATTTTAAGGAGAACTTACACTTAAGAAGATTTGAAAAATTATTTTCAAATTAATACAAATATTAGAAAGTAAAACTATAAACTTCTTCATGATTTTGCAAATAACTTTTGTAAATCTCTCTGACAGGTACTTCTCCCATATTTTAATGGCACAATTATTATTATTATTAATATTATACATAAGTAGTTCTAACTTGGGGTGGAGAAACCTTGCATTTCAAAAAAAATTGAACCTTGAATTTTTTAATAAGTTGTAAGAGTTTTGAGCAACAACTAGCACAACTTGGTTACATTACAACAAATTAATATTTTAGAAATAACAATTTATTGATAAAATATCTTAGTTATCAAAAGTATCATTGTAGTATTTTTAGCAACGACATTAGACATTTAAAAATAAAGTACAAAATTTTGGGTTCAAAATTTGTCTAAAAGAGTACACATTTGCAAAATACAGTTATTAGTGATATTTTCAAAATTGTCACTAAAGCTTTATTTATTTATTTATTTATTTTCCAAATGGCCTTTTACTGACGATTTATATGACAAATAAAATTGATCTCCTAAAACAACAAAATTTTTGCTTTTGAGGATAAGAAATTTTGGTTCCTAAAACTCTTATACCTTGTAGTGTTGGGATAATCTACTCCCTTTTTTATTTTTTTATTTTTTTTAGTGTTTTTGCAAGGCAAGATAATCTATTCTTGATAAAGAAAGTTTTATATGTATATTCTATTCCCAACTCTTCATGCTTGATATTGACAGTGGAAACAACTTCTAAACTTTCTTAACTAATAATATACATACTTTAAAAATGTCCAATTGGAGAAACTGCACAACAGTTGTGATTATTTTCATGTCAAAGGAAAAGAGTTTCAAAGTCAAAGAAAAGAGCCCTAACTAATCAACTATAATCCAACTTCATGCATTAACCAGCCTTTTAGATCAGTACAAATTAAATAAATGCACTGCAAGCATTTGCATTTATAATCTCTGGTACACAAATTCCTACTATCATTCATAAATAAAAAAAATAAAAAATAAAAAATAAAATTAACAAGTCTACAGACACAAAACTTCCTGTGCATAGAGCATAGTCAAAAGTATTGTGCGTTATTATTATTATTTTTTTATTGGCAAAAATAAATTGTTAGTGATTAAATTAGTATTTATGGGAGTTAGTGTCTCTATCCTTACAAAGCATCAAGTAGTGCTTACCTCATAATTCAACTCCCTCTTAGAGAGAGTTGAACCCATAACTTCTCCTTTAAGACTAAACTCTTAAAAGAGTTATGGTGGAAAGATATGTCTGATTTTGTTAACACTTAACCATGCTTGGATGTTTTAATCAAAATTGTTGTATAAATGAAAATGTAGCATATATTAATCTATTACGAGGATCAAATATATGATCAAGAAATTAAATAAATAAATATATATATATCACATAAAAAAAATATATAAGATTCACAAATTTTTTTTACGATTATACTCACAATAATATGATATTACATGTGTCAATTTTTGATTTATTGGCCCTGTTTGGTAGGGCTTATTTCCAGCTTATTTCAACTTTTAGCTTAATTTAAACTATTTTGATGTGTTTGGTTTAGCTTAACAATACAGCTTATAACTTTTTATAAGTCAAAAATCAACTTATTCTTTGAGTGGGGGAGGAGAAGCTTAATTTATAAGTTAAAAATCAGCTTATGTTCACAGCTATAAGCTATAAGCTGTTAGGTTATAAGTTATAATCACTTTCCCACAACTCTACCAAATGTGACCATTATATACATCTAATAATATAAGACCCTGCCCTCTTATCACATCATTATAAGTGAATTTGTGAGTTAAAAATGTGGATATATAATATTACTTTATCATATATATATATATACACATATATGTGTGTGTTCTTGTAACCCTACTACATGCCCCTACCAAAATGTCCCCTTAATGGTGTTTTATGATATCAACATGCATACAAGTGACATGCATCACATCAAAAGAATCCAAATTCCAATATGAGCCAACTTATTGCATTAATCTCTCTCTCTTACACCAAAACTCACATGTATGTGATAAAAAATGTTGAAAGTGGAAATGGTCCCAAGTGTTTTTGTTTTTGTTTATTTCAATTTTGAAATCATGGACTCTTTTCTTGTTGGTGCCTAACTCTTCCACTCAAATTCCTTACTTTCCTTTTCACAAGAAAAGGACTAGAAAGAAGAAAAGGTTAAAAGAGGCTCATATTTCAAACTTTAATACAATTCATGAATCTGTTTAGAAAAAATGGAAAATATAAAAAAAAGTAGAAATTATACATGTTGAAAAGCAAAAGATGGTTACATGTATGCCAATCACTAAAACAGCAAACTAGCTGCATCATCATCATTAATCATTAATGAGTCACAGAGTAAATGTTAAACTTATAGATTAATTTCTCATGGCAACATGACGTGGACATTGTCCATTAAAAATAATAATAATAAGATTAAGTTTCTCTCCAATTTACTTGAATGAATTGGCTGGTGCAAGTCGGTTTACAGGGTTAACTACGGATCTTAATTTTACAATATAAATTATTCATTTTGTCAATCTCTGACCTTAAATTACTCGTATAACAAACTAGAGTCCTACTGGGGACCCCCAACAGGGGAGGACCCCTAGCACCCCCACCTCCACGTGGGGGCTGGCAATGGATGAAAACAAAAAAAAGAAAAAATAGTTTTTTTGGACCAATCAGGAGGGATCCCAGCACCCCCACTGGGGGTTTCATGCATTTTCCAACAAACTATATTGATACAATATTGTATCACATGATTTTATTATATTTATTTAATTTTCTAAATTATTGACAAATTGCTATAGAAAATTGACCGTCTATTTATTTATTTATATTTATTTTTGAATATGATATTAAATAATTGGGTAAATTACAAATATATCTCATGAGATTTATTTAAAATCCATATTGCCTCTATAATTTTAAAAATTAAAAATACTCCCTTACCAGAATTTTTTATTTAACGGAATTAATAAAAAAATGAAATTCTTAACTATTTTCTTATACAACAATAAAATTAATTGAATTATTAACTAAAATATATTTCTGACATCATTAAAATAGTTAACTACTAGATAATTCATTAATAAAATGGTCATTTGTCATGCAAATAAAAACTTGAAAGGGTATGATGTAATTTCTAGAACTACATGAGTCAATCCATATTTTAAGTATATCTCAATGGATATATTTATAATTTATCCTAAATCGTTTGACCATAATTAATACATCAATATGTTCTTCTTATTCTTCTTCTTTTTCCTTTTTTCTTTTTTCATTCTTTTTAATTAATAATCTACACAAATGGGCTTGTAAAGTAATTAATTTAAATCATTGAAGTAAAACCCCTAGTAAACTATGTAGGCTCAAGTATATGAAAAATTATCACATAGGTCCGCCCTATATCCGACGTAATGTATCGTTACAATTCTATTGGTTATATACTTACTATTTTTCATTTTTTATCCCATATATTACATAAAACAACCATTATTATCTTGTGGATACACAGTCTAACTAGAATTCTTGAAAGACAAGATGATTCCTCCAATTACACAGCCCAGGTTACTTGATTTTCTAAATTGGCTGCTATCAGTTTAAAACAGTATCTTCTAGTTTTGAAGACATCACTAACACATCATTCGGGCAAAAATTTATTACTTTGCAAATTAATGTATTTTTCATTTCTATTCTTCTTCTAAAACACTTCCATTTTTTTTAACTGTTTAAACTAAACTACTATGTGTCATTATTTATTTATTTATTTATTTGGGTCAATAATAGACTATAAAAATTAATTTTAAAATATCATGAAACTTACATATCAAATTGGATTGAACTATACAAAAAGTTTCACAATTTATTATGAAGGTATATGACAAACACGACAATCATATAAATCAAGTAAGAAAGACCCGAAACAAATATAACTGAGAAAAACATACGGGTGTTGAAAGTCGAACTTCTCACATTCTAAATGATGTTTAAGGGCTCTTGGTTGGTTTGTCATTATTATTCAAAATAAAGTTACTAAAAATTTTAATCTACATATTAATTGGTCTATAATAACAGTGAAATTCTTAGCTCTTAAATTTGTAAGACTAAGAAATTAACCTCATGAATGGGATGTAGGATGTCCATATTTGAGTCTTATCATTGGGCTATACAACTACCTTTCACTACCACACTCCTTCCAATAGTTAAAGAAATGATAATTACAAATATACTTTCTAAGATTTGTTTAAAATTCAAATTGTTCTTCCGTAGTTTTAGAAATTATATTCTGACCCTTCAAATTTTTAATCACATAACAAATGACCCCTTCGATTAATAAATTATCAAGTTAATTAATAATTTTTAATGATGCCAAGAATATATTTTAATAAACAATTCGTGTAATTTTATTGTTGTATAGAAGATTAGTTGTGAATTTTATTTTTTCTGTTAATTCTGTTAAATAAAATTTTTTGACAAGGTGTATTTGTAATTTTTAAAATCATAGGAGATAATCCAGATTTTATGTAAAGATCAGGGGATATATTTGTAATTTATCCTTAAATTAAAATAAATAAATTAAAAAAATACTAGTAAGTTTGTTAATGGGTTAATTACACTTGCCTCTAATTTGATCCAAATTTCACTTAGTTCTTATTGTATCAATTAGAATAATTTGGGCCATATATGTTAAGTCTAGTTTCAATTTGGTCATTCCGTCTAAATTTCTGTTAATTTTGTCTACATGTAGATTTCAGATAATTGACAAGTGTCCTAAATTTGTTAATTTTAACCTCCAATTTAGAAGAAAAAACCAAATTGAAATTACACTTAATGTGTAGGGATCAAATTGTTCAATTTAAAATTATAGATATTAAAGTGAATTTGGATCAAACAACAAAGATGAAAAGGGTACATATCTTATACAACATACCACAACAAATGCAACATATTCACAATATATAAGTAAACTCTACTCTACACACTCTTTGCCCATATATACCATTAGTTATGTTATTTTGTTTTTTAATTATGACCAATTTTGTTTTTCAATTATGATAATATTTTAGTTATGACTCATGAGATTTTTTATTATGCCTCATGTGGTGTTTTGGTTATGACTTTTTTTTTATTTATTTTTTATTTTTATAATTATAAAGTATGAAATTATGTTATTTTCTTTTTTGATTATTGTTGGCAGATCAGTTCCAGTTCAATCCAGTTCCAGTTCAACAGATCAAAGACAGATCAAAGAGTTCAAGGAGCTAAGCTGAGGTCTCATTGTGATATTCCTATGCTGTTGTCACACGTGAATATTTCCTCAATTAGTTAGATAGTTTGTTAGTTAGTTAGAGTTGGTTTAATTAGTTAGCTTCTTCTTGTATATATAGATGTAAGACTGATATGTGTATTGATCATGAAAAGAGTTGAATGATATATGATTGGTTTATGTTTTTCATCATGATATTAGAGCTTTGATGCTCTCACGAGCTCCTAATCCATGGCAACTTCGTCTTCACTATCTTCATCTATTTTGTCTTCTTCACTTCCTTCAAATTTAAGTCTGCTGATATCCAATCTTTCATCATTTGTCAATGTAAAGCTTGATGGATCAAACTTTATCAACTGGAAAAATCAATTGTCCAACATTCTCAGGGCTACTAATCTTCTAGGTTTTGTTAATGGTTCAACACCATGTCCTTCTCTCACAATTACAGATTCAACAGGAACAGAGGTGCCTAATCCAGATCATCTTCAATGGCGTATGATTGATGCTCATCTATTGAGTTGTATCACTGCTGCACTTACACCACCAATCTACTCAACTGAGCTTCAATTCCAGCATTACTCTGAGATCTGGTCAAGAGATTTGCATCTCTGTCTCGATCTCATATCCATCAATTGAGGAACAAGTTGAATCTTGTTTCTAAGAAATTAGATACAATGGAGGAGTATCTCTCAAAGATCAAGGCCCTTGTCATTCAGTTAGCACTTGCTTCAGTAATTGTTGAAGATGAAGATTTGGTATTAATCACCTTGAATGGTTTGCCATCAGAATATGATGCATTCACCACAACCATTCGTGATCAATCTAACACTATAACTATGGATGATCTATCATATCTGCTGTGTTCTGAGGCAATCCATTTGGAAGCTAAGCACAAGAAGGTTGCAGAAGCAACTGTTGCTTTCTCTTTTATTAAAGGATCTGTTAATCCTGCTTCACGTGCACCTACTTTCACTTATTCTAAAGGAAGATCTTCCTATAAAGGCAGCAGAGGAGATCGCAATTCAGGATCATATAGAGGCAATGGTCGCTACTACATCAACAACAGAGGCAGATGTCAGAATTTTAATCAGGTTTATTCTACTTCAGGTTGTCAAATTTGTGGAGGACTGAGTCATTCTGCACTCGATTGTTGGCATCGCATGGATCCTCAATATCAGTCATCTTCATATACTTTTACTCATTCTCCATCCTCCCAATTCTCTTCTCCTCAGCAACCTAGAGCTCTTCTTGCATCTTCTTTACTTGGTTCTAGTGTTTCTTCTTTATAACTGCCTCAGGTTTCTTCAGATTTTCAGTCTAGTCCTTGGTACTTAGACTCTACAACTACAGATCACATTACTAATGATCTGAGTCATCTCAGTAACTATCAGGCTTATCCAGGTTCAGATCACATTACCGTAGAAGATGGAACTTCCATTTCCATTCAGAATACTGGTAAAGGTCTCCTTCCTACACTTCGAAATTCTTTCAAACTTAATAATGTTCTTCATGCTGATTCTATGTCTTCTAATCTTGTTTCTGTTCAAAAGTTGGCTCAAGATAATAATTGCATTATTAGTTTTAATGAAGCCAAGTATGTGATTTAGGACAAAGTTACGAAGAAAATTCTTCACCAAGGATCTAATCTCAATGGCTTATATCATTTTCTTCCATCAGTCACTTACGCATCTTCATCTGTTGCCTTTGCTGCTTAAAATTCAACACCACTCACATCTGTTGCTACTCTTGTACCAGATTCTTTTGTTAATAATTCATTTCCTACTTTTAGTATTGTATGGCATAATAAACTAAGTCATCCTAGTAGTTTGAAATTTCGGCATCTTGTTCCTCATTTGCAGCTTACTGCCAATAAGTCTGTCACTTCACTTGATTGTATTGACTGTTGTGTTGCTAAGAGTCATCGACTACCTTTTCAGTCGTCTAATTCATCTGTTAATAAACCTCTCTCATTGATACATAGCGATGTTTAGGGTCTCTTTGACTCTACATCTGGCTTCAAATATTATGTTCTTTTTATGGATGACTTTAGCAAATTTACATGGTTGTATCCTTTAGCTTATAAAAGTGAAGTTTATGATAAGTTTCTTGAGTTTAAAGCTTATGTTGAAAACCAATTCTCTACTTCACTTAAGATTCTTAGAACTGATGGTGGCAATGAATACTGTAATAATAAAATGAAAGCTTTTACCACAGCTCAAGGTATTGCGCATCAAAATTCTTGTCCATTCACACCACCACAAAATGGTGTGGCTAAGAGAAAACATAGACATCTCACTGAAGTTTCTATAGCCTTGTTACATCATTCTTTTGTTCCTCTTCATTTTTGGTTTGATGCTCTTGCTTGTGATACTTATCTGGTTAACAGATTGCCTTCTTCTAAACTAGGTCACAAAACTCCTTTTGAAGTTTTGTTTCATCAGTTTCCAGACTTTGCTTTTCTAAGAACATTTGGTTGTCAGTATTTTCCTTGGTTAAAACCCTATACCTCTATTAAGTTGCAGCCTAAATCTATTGCATGTGTGTTTTTAGGCTATCATCCTTTTGCTAAGGGTTATAGATGTCTTGATCCCCTTTCTGGTAATGTTTAATGAACATGTGCTTCCTTTTTCTATGTCCACACCTACTTCTACTTATTTTCCATCTATTTCTTCTTTACCTCAGATTCAGTCCTTTTTCTAGTCTTCTCCAGCTCCTGATTCTTCTCCTTCAACAACCAATCTTTCTTCTTCACCATCTGTTATTTCCTCTCCAGCTCAATTAGTTTCTTTGCCAACCAAGTCAGTCTCTTTGCCCCTGGTTTCTCCTATTCTTTAACCCTCTATTCCAATTTAATCTCTCTCTGTTTAATTGCCTTTGCTTTCTCCTACTACTTCTCATTCTTCTGCTTCTTCTTTAAATCTTCATCCTATGGTTACCAGATCTAAAGCTACTGCACTTTCTTTTATCAAAACCTCTTCTGCTTCTGATTCTAAGCCTTCCTCTCACAAAGAAGCTATTCTTATTCCCATATGGAAACAAGCCATGTTAGATGAATTTTAGGCTCTACAGAAACAACATACTTGGTCTCTTGGTCTTCTTCCTCCTGGAAAAACTGGCAAAACTGCTATAAGCTGTAAATGGGTGTTTAGAATCAAGAGGAACTCTGATGGCACTATTGCAAGGCATAAGGCAAGGTTGGTTGCTAAGGGATATCTTCAACAAGAAGGCATTGACTACCAAGAAACATTTAGCCCAATTTCTAAGCCTCCCACTATTCGTATTCTCTTATGCATTAATTTACATCATAAGTGGCCTATCAGACAGTTAGACATATCCAATGCCTTTCTTCATGGTGTGCTTGAAGAGGAAGTTTATATGTTGCAATCTTCAGGTTTTGAAACCTCTTCTTAGTCTAGTTATGTTTGTAAGCTTCACAAAGCTTTGTATGGACTTAAGCAAGCTCCAAGAGCATGGTACTCAACCTTTTCCTCTTTTCTAATTTCTCAAGGGTTTGTCAACAGCAAGTGTGATTCTTCTCTGTTTATTCAAAAGGCATCCTCTACTTTTACTACACTTTTAGTGTGTGTAGATGACATCTTAATCACTGGTAGTGATACTAAGCATATTCAAACTCTTGTCACTCAAATGCACAAAGTGTTTTCTATGAAAGAACTTGGTCTTATATCTTATTTTCTGGGTATATCTGTTGAGCCTTCAGCCTCTGGTTATGTTTTATCTCAACCTAAACATGCTCAAGACATTCTTCACAAAGCTGGGATGCTGGATTGTAAAGCTTGCTATTCTCCCATCGTTGTCAAGCCTGCTGTGACTCCTATTTCTGATCATCCTTTTGTCAATCCCACTCTATATCGAAGTGTGGTTTGCGCTTTGCAATAATTGACAATTACCAGACCTGACTTGTCCTTTGCAGTCAATCAATTATGTCAACATATGTAGGACCCTACTAATGCTCATTTTTCTACAGTCAAAAGGGTTCTTCGATTTGTTAAGGGAACTCTTCATCATGGCCTCACCTACACTCCCAGTTCTTTTGACCATCATGCTTATTCAGATTTCAACTGAGCTGGGGATGTTCTTGACAGAAAGTCTACCTCTGGTTACTGTGTATTTCAAGGGACTAATCTCATCTCCTGGTCTGGCAAGAAGCAAGCTATTGTTTCAAGGTCTTCCACTGAAGCTGAGTACAGGTCTTTGGCTCATATTGCTGCAGAACTTGCTTAGTTTGGCATGCTTCTCCATGATTTTTGCATTGCTTCTCCTACTGTACCATTGCTCTGGTGTGATAATGTTTCTACCATTGCACTGGCATATAATCCTGTCTTTCATTCATGATCCAAACACATTGAGGTCGATTGTCATTTTGTGCGCAATCAAGTTCTTGCCAAACATCTTGTTTTGCATTATGTTCCTACTATTGATCAGCTTGCTGATATATTCACCAGGCCCTTGTCTGTCTCTCGATTTTCCTATCTTAAGGACAAGTTTATGGAGGTTTCTCCTTCTCTTCGCTTGAGGGGGAATGTTGACAGATCAGTTCCGGTTCAATCCAGTTCAAGTTCAACAGATCAAAGACAGATCAAAAAGTTCAAGGAGCTAAGCTGAGGTCTCATTGTGATATTCCTATGCTGCTGTCACATGTGAATATTTCCTCAATTAGTTATATAGTTTGTTAGTTAGTTAGAGTTGGTTTAGTTAGTTAGCTTCTTCTTGTATATATAGAGGTGAGACTGATATGTGTATTGATCATGAAAACAGTTAAATCATATATGACTGGTTTATGTTTATCATCAATTAATGCACATATCTTTCCCCAATATATAATAACAAACATTACAATAACTCCTAACTTTTTTCTTTAAAATAATTGATAACATTTCTGAATACAAATAATTGGGTATTACACCATATTTTTTTTATAACATAATCACAATGGTCATGATATAAGCACAATGATTTATAGTTTTCACTTAAAGAATACATATTAAGGGTGCTCGTAGATCGGGTTAGGTTGGATGACTTCTTATCCGTCATTTGTCTAAACTTAAGTGAATGCAGTAACGACTCTAAAAATTTTAATGAATAGGATCATTCACATACATACATTTTATCAAATCTATCAAAAATAATAATAATTTCCCAAGTGCTAACATTCAAGTTTTCATTACCCACTGACAACAAACTAAATTAAATATCCAAGTCATAAATGGAAGAATTTCTTTTAATATATTTATACTATTTCGTATTCTTGTTTCGACAATTTAATTAATGAGATTTCATTTTTTGAACATGTTAAATGATAATATCATTGTCAACAGTATCAAATACACCTTTTTTATATATGCAACCAAGTAATCATTTAAACAAAGTACAATATTTATAAATTATTGAAATTTTGAACTCAAGAAGAAAAAAAAAATCAAGACTCTAAATCCTTAACGTGTGCCACCAATCCACCATAGCTCATTTGCCTTTGTTGCTTTGCAGAGTTGATTTTTTTTTCTTTTTATTCTGTGTGATTGTCAATGTCGAGAGAGATTGCGTAATAGAAAATAAACCTAAAACATGAGTTGAATATAGTTGGATGGGATCACTAATTTTTTAATGGAAACATTGCCTAATTTAATTTATATATATATATGTATATGTATATTTATTTTTTTTAAAAGTCACCAATAGCTTGATGGTGTCCTCTGACACCATCAAACCATGAATGGCATCGCCTCTAGATGGATTGAGAAAAATCAATTTGCATCCGTCAACTTAGTTAGTAGATGCGGATTGAGCAGTCCGTGTAGATTAGCACACTACAACAAAAATAGTCTTTAGAGACGAAAACTAATGACGAAAAAAATTTTTGTCACGAAATACGTATCTTTTAATGACGAAAATCATATTTCGCCTCCAAATGTACCATTTTTGGAGACAAAAATAAAATTTCGTCACCAATATAAATCACAATAAAAAAAATAGGTGACGAAATTATTTTTCGTCATTATTTATATTTTTTTTGTCACCAAATATCTTCCCGCTAATATTTTCGGAGGGTGCCAAAATTTTGAGACTTTTAGTGACGAAAAAATTGGTCACCAATTATAAAATTATTAATGACGAATATATTTTTGTCACCAATAATTTTTAATATTTTAATATCATTTAGTGACAAAACGATTTTTGTGGCCAATATTTCTATCTTTGGTGAAGAAATAATTTTGTCACCAATAAATAATTTAGTCACTAAATATTTTAGGAGGGAAATAAAAAGTTTTGGCGCCTCAAACACACACAATAGTTTCTCGGTTCAAACCTATTTCTCACACACACACACACACACACACACGTTATACTCGGTTCAAACCTATTTCCCTCACCGCCGCTGCTACCACTGCATCAACCCACCGCCGACAGCGCCGTTGGTTTCTCCTACCCTTGCTGCCGATCGTTAGCCCCTCCTTTCCTTACCGCCGCTGCTGTGCCGATCGGAGAACACCATCGCTGTTAGTCTCTCTCTCTCTCTCTCTCTCTCTCTCTCTCTCGATGCTCCCTCTGATGTATTTTTCTAATGTATATGCTCTGTATACATATGAAATATGCTCCATATACATATAAAATATGCTCTGTATAATGCTCTGTATACAAATTCGATGTTCCAATTGGAAACCCAAAATAAAAAAAAAAAAACCTAATGGAAATCTGTTTTGAATTGGATTTCTCCTAGGTACAAACAATGATGTGCCTGCTGGATTATCAATAGATAGGCAATTGATGCTTTAATTTTTTTATATATTAAGTTTAATATAGTTTTTAAAGAAATTAGAAATCTATTAGGAGTAGATTATCAATATAGAAGAGTAATTAGAAATCTATTTAAAAGGAGCAGATTATCATATTAAGTTTATATATACTCAATACTATAAGTTTGAATCTGGGTAAGGGGGTTTTGATTTGGGCTAATGGGAATCGATATGAAGGGAATTGGGAAGATGGTGTTCCTAAAGGAAATGGGGTTTTTGCTTGGCCTGATGGGAGTTCTTATACTGGGATTTGGAGTGATAATTTGCATAATCGGCAGCCTGAGCAGCCGTGTTTCGTGTTGCCGCCGTCCAGGAAGAGATGGGGTTGGGGTTGGGGTTGGGAGTGAGTCTTCTTGTGGAGGAGCTCCTGCTGGGCAGTAGAGGAAGAGTCCTTGTTGGTATGAAGGCTTTGATGTCAAGAAACAAGGGCAGATGATATCCGAGGGACATAAGAATTATGAATTGATGCTTAATCTCCAACTGGGTATCAGGTTGATTATTGGATTGGATTCTTTTGCTTTTGCTTTTTCATCTGTTGCATCTGTTGACGTTATTTGGGTATTGGGTTTTTGTTGGTTGGTTTTGTGTTTTGTGAAATTCTTATTGATTTGTAGATACTCTGTTGGGAAGAATGCGTCCATTACACGGGCGCTTAAGCCAGCGGATTTTGATCCCAAGGAGAAGTTCTGGACTAGGTTTCCAACTGAAGGATCGAAATGCACGCCGCCACACCAGTCAGTGGACTTCAGATGGAAGGACTACTGTCCCATGGTGTTTAGGTATATACTCTATAAGAAATTCAACTAAGCATGTTGTAGGTTTTTTTTCCCGGATTTTGATTTGAAATTGATTTGGTTTAGTTATTTTTTGGATTGCCAAATTTTGGAAGATTGAACTCTCATTATTTCATCAACATCATTGTGATAATTGCATTGTTGGATATTTAGACATCTTAGGGAAATGTTAGGAATAGATCCTGTGAATTACATGCTGGCTATTTGCGGAAGCGATGCCCTTAGGGAACTGTCCTCCCCTGGCAAGAGTGGATGTTTGTTCTACCTAACACAAGATGATTGATTTATGATCAAAACTGTGAAGAAATTTGCAGTTAAGGTTAGTTGTCCATACCCAACATGTCATTTAACCAATATCTGAAATAGAGAGATGATAGAGCACTCAAATATAGAGATTGAGATTGGTTGTTCTTAATTTAACAAAACATTTGAATCTGGATTTATTAGAAACTTAATATAGATTTGCATCTGGGTTCATGACATAATTTCCATATGATCTATGTACTCTTAATCATTACTTATAAATCATATGGAAATTATGTCATTTGTAAATTTGATTATAAGAAATAACATAAATCAATACTATAAGGATCGTAACTTAACTCAATATATTATGTTTCTATGCTAATTTAGTAGAAATTTCTTCTTCAACTAAGATAGTGAACTATGCACGTAAAAGCTTGAGAAATATCACAAACACTGAAATATGCACGTGGCTCCCAATTAGGAAACTACTTTGACATTTGCACTATTCCAACATGTAGGCATGAAACTAAGTCGAAAACTATTCCAACATGTAGGCATGAAACTAGTCGAAAAAATGTGCAACAGCCACAAGACGACTCGGGAAACACATCAACCACCTCGGGACGGACCAATGTGAGTTGTAGAAACTTACGGAACTAGCACGGGACTCCCGGTTTGAAAACTAAGTCTAAAAATACACTTTTTCCACACTTAAGCTTGAAAATAGGCTTTCGGGGGCCAAAATCGTGCAACAACCACGAGACGGCCCGGGAAACACCTCAAACACCTCGGGACGGACCAATGTGAGTCGTGGAAACTTACGGAACTAGCACGGGACTCTCGGTTAGAAAACTAAGTCCAAAAATACACTTTTTCACACTTAAGCTTGAAAATAGGCCTTCAGGGGCCAAAATCATGCAACAGCCATGAGACGGCCCGGGAAACACCTCAAACACTTCGGGATGGACCAATGTAAGTTACGGAAATTTACGGAACTAGCACGGGACTCCCGGTTTGAAAACTATGTCCAAAAATGCATGTTAAATTGTATATGTTATGGATAAGATAATAATTGTCTAATTAACATTTTTCTTTTTTTTGTGTTTCATTTTTTTGCAGATTCGAGATTTGATATGGACGTGTTTGGTAATTTGGAGGGCAGATGGTAGCTCATTTTGTGTTTTTGCTCATATTATCTTTCATGTATTTTGGTTGTGTTGTAAATTTTATATTTTTGTTGGTATTACGGGGCATGTTTGGTAATCCGCCCTTGATATTTTATTTTTGTTGATATTAGTAGACATGTTTTTTTTTTTTTGATATTAGGAGATGTGTTTGGTAATTTGCATACGGTTGATATTATATTTTTGTGGATATTAGTAGACATTTTTTGTGGATATTAGGAGACATGTTTATTATCTGCATACAGTTCATATTGTATTTTTGTGGATAGTGCTAAAATTCGATTGTGATGTTTATGAAAATGAATAGATTTTTGTATTGATTTGTAATAGATATTTTATTGAACAGGTTATTAAAATGCGCAGGGAATTGTTACTGAAAAGAAAAAAATTTGGAAGAAAATAGTACCCTCATTTTCAAATTTTTTAATTTTTATTAGTGACAAAATAAAAAATGTCGCTATTAGTTCTCAAAAAACATGACGAATAATTTTGTCACTAATGATATAGTACGAAACAAATAATTTCGTTACATTTGCTGAATATTTCGTCGCTAAATTGAAATATTTGGTGACAAAATGTTTTTTGTCATTGAATAATTTTCTTTTTCGCTCATTTTAGTGACGAATTTTTTTGTCACATTAATCCATATCATTGGTGAGGAAAACTTTCGTCACTAAAATATATTTGGTGACGAAATATTTCGTCGCAAAAAACAATTAAAATAAAATATTATTTAGTTTTGGTGACGAAATTGGTGTTTTAGAGGACAAAAAATTCAACATTGGAGACGAAACATTTCGTCACTAAAAATGAAAAATAGGCGACGAAACTATTTTTCGTCACCAGGTACTTTTTGTGACGACGTATAGGCCACGAACGTGGTGACAAATTTTTTTCGTCACAGATCACTTTAGTGACGAAATTTTGATGTTTGGAGACAAAATCAGTCTGTCACCAATGGCTTTTTTTGTTGTAGTGGCAAGTGAATACAACTCAGTTTAGCAGTTTGAACTTTACTGTTTTAGCCATTTTTTCAAACTATTTATAAGTTTCTATTTTTTATCCAAAATTTTTTATTCCTCATTTTTAATAATACAAATAAAGGTTTAACTTTTATATTTCAAAAATAGTAAATATAATTATTAAATAACATGTCATTTTCTTAACACCCAAAACATAAAAGTATAACATTATTCCTTAGGAATGTTGGTGGATTGAGTTTGATCGGGTGATCTCCCATCCACTATCTATCCAAACTTAGGCTGATTGAAAAAATTGCATATTCATTTATCTGCTCAAACCATTGAACCGTCCATTTTGTGATGGATTGATTTGGGTCATTCAATTTTATTGGGTCAAATAGATGCCTACCCAACCCTAATACATATATTATAGATTTGACATTCTTAATTTTTATTACAAATTCACGTAACACATAAACATTCTCCTTACATGAGTAGTTTATTGTTGTGTGCCTTATTTAGCCTCCGTTTGGCAAGTGGGTTGGCTTTTTCGTTTTTTGACTTTTTTAACTTTTTTGACTATTTTAGCCTGGGGCTCAAAAGCCTGGTTTGGGAAGATCTTTTTGGCTTTTTTGGCTTTTTGATGAGGTGTCTTCCTATGAATTTACCAAAGTGCCCTTGATAAGATTTGTACCTGTAATTGAAATGTATTTGACGTCCACATCAGCTTCCCAACTGTCCAAACCTCTTGTTTTTTTTTTTTTTTTTTAAATTTTTTTCTTATTTTCGGTTTGGATTTGGCGTTTTTTGCTAAACTTTTTTTTTTTGGGGGGTTTTGATTTGGCCTATTTTGTCTAATTTTTTTATTTTATATTTTTATTTTGCGTTTTATTTTATTTTGGTAAAATATTTATTTATTTTTTTGTATTTTGGGTTTGGTTTTGGTGGATTTTGTTTAAATTTTTTTATTTTTTATTTTGGATTTTGATTTTGGCTTATTTTGGTAAAATATTTTTTTTTTTGGGGGGTTTGGATTTGGCGTATTTTGTTTCAATTTTATTATTATTTTTTTTTGGGTTTTATTTTGACTTATTTTGGTAAAATATTTTTTTTTATTTTGGGTTTGAATTTGGCGTATTTTGCTTAATTTTTTTTTATTTTGTTTTTTTATTACATTAATTTCGTTTTGTTTTTTTTTTTTTTTTTGGTCTTGGTTTTTTCATGTGTTTTTTTATGTTGATTTTAAATTTTTTTTTTAATTTTCTATAAAATGATAAAAAGTGAGGTTTTAAATAATTGTCCTGTGTATTTTGAGGTCTTATTTTTTTGCAAATGGTTTTTTTATGTGTTTTTTATTTTTATTTTTTTATTTTAATTTTTTTTTTCATTTTCTGTAAAATGATAAAAAGTGAGGTTTTAAATAATTGTCCTGTGTATTGTAAATAATTTAATTTTAATTTTATTTTATATATTTAAATATTCAAAAAATTTAAATAATTTAAAATGTTAATATTTTTAATTTAAAAACAACTCTACACTCAAATCGTAACCAAACATATAAAACAAAACTTAATTTTATTTTTATTTTAATTTTATTTTAAATATTTAAATAATGTAAATAATCTAAAAAATTTACCTTGGCAAAAATTTAAAACAAATATTCAAAAAATTTAAAGCTTGAAAATTTAAATATTCAAAAAATAATTTTAACAAAAAAATTTAAATAATTTAAATATTCAAAAAATTTAAATAATTCAAAATGTTAATATTTTCAATTTGAAAACAACTCTACACTCAAATCGTTACCAAACACATAAAATAAAACTCAATTAATAAATTATTTTTAAAACTCATAACCAAACACATAACTCGAAACTCCATACTACTTTCACAACTCTACACTCAAATCATAACCAAATACATAACAAAAAAATTAAAATATTTAAAATATTTTTATAAATAGAGTTTGAATTTATTTTTATAAAATATTTTAACAAAAAATAAAAAAAATGTTTTTAATTTTTTTTTTTCAACTTTCTTTATTTTTTCCTGGGAAAAGGATTTTTTTGGGAAAAGATTCTTTTTTTATACTTTTCATGTGCTGAGGCATTGCTCATAATTCATGTGCTGAGGCGTTGCCCATAATTCATGTGCGGTAATTTCGTAAATTTACGTTGCCCCAGCACCTCACAATTTTTTGTCCTCACTTGGCTAATTAAGCCTGTTTTGTCCTCACTTGGCTAAAATATCCCAGCCTTCCCTTCCCAAACACAGGCTAAGCCATATTATTTTTCTTTTAATTAACGGTGCTTTTTGCCTACACATCTTGTTTTTATTGATGTAATATGACTGTATTTCTTGGCTAATTAAGCCTGTTTTTTTTCTTTTAATTAACGGTGCTTTTTGCCTACACATCTTGTTTTTATTGATGTAATATGACTGTATTTCTTGTATCTTTGATCCTAATCAACAAAATATTTCTGATTGCTGATGAAAAAAATAGACAAGAAAAACCTGAACTGTTTTTGTCAATTTATTAGTAATTAAAAGGTGAGCATGAACAATTGTTACCTTCTTTTACAATTGTTGGCTTTTTTGACTTTTGAATATTAGAAATGTAATTAGAGCGTGTTAGTAAAGATCAATAAGTCCTTATAGAAATAGTAAATACCAACCAATTAGTCAGATAATTACTTCGAAGTTCTTTTAGTCTCAATGAAGAGGACTTTTTTTGATGACTTGTTTTAGAAGAAAAAAAACTCCGAAGAATTAATCAAAAAGTAAAAAGGAGAGAGAAAACAGTGTCAGAATTTAAATTTCATTAAGTAAACAAATATTTACAATATTACCTTCACACCTCCATAGTTTCGAAGGGGATTACAGCAATGAACAGACTAACTTAGAACTACTTCTAAGAAATTGAAATGCAGTCTGGGAAAGTAAAGAACTAGAAGAAAAAAATATAAAGTAAATAAACTAATTTTTAAATCTGGTTCCGATGTCAATGTAGCCATCAATGGCCATTTATAGAAAAAAAACTTCCAGCAATAACTATCCAATAATCACCTAAAACTATCCACTCTTCCACCGTCATTCCCACAATGCCACATATCCCTCCATGTTGTAGACACCCTATTTTTGACCGCCCCTAAGACTTGGGCGCCTCAATCTAAACACTCGATGATGAAAGCTACATTATGCAAATTGTTCGAATCTGTAACAAAAGAATTCGGTTTCGAGCTTCAAACCCAAGCCTTTCACCCCATTTGGACCAAAACTCATTTTTTAGCCTGACCACTCAATGAGCAGCGGGGCCAATTAATGACCAGTGGGGCCCAAAGCAATGGGCTGGCCGACCAATTAATGAGTTGGCCGTACAAAATATTAGCCTGCTGGCCATATTCAACGACAGATAGATATTTTGCAGCCAGTTGTCCCTCCGTGTGCATGCCTTGCACCAACTGTCTCTATACAGATTTCTGACATGAGATGGTGTTTTTTTTTTTTTTATAAATACTTAACCGCCCCTCATGGTTTTAGGTTAGAAAAAATTGCCAAAAGCCTATAGCTTGCTAAACACTCTTTGTCTCACTCTTGAAATATACATATACTATCCATACACTTCCTAGACCTAAACTAGAGGCCTTTTGCTGAGATCATTGAACATAAATTTCAACTCTTAGGGGTATTCAACTTGTGGTTTGTGAACTAAAGAGTATCATCTCTTTGAAAAAGGTATACTTTGAGCTTTTATACCACACTACAACATTTTCTTAGTTTAGTGACATTTGAAAGTGCCACAAAATTACTAGTTTAATGACATTTTTTAGTCTTGTGGCATTTTGAACAAGTGTCATTTGAATCCGTGCCACGGTAGATACTAGTGTCACAGTAGATACTTGCAAGTGCCACTACACCATCATGGCTAAAAACTTTCAATGACATTTTGATGTCATGGTAGATATTATTTGTGGCACTATCAAGCGCCATTAAAAAAAGAGTTAGGTGTCATTACACCATTAAGACTAAAATCTTTCAGTGACGCTTTAATGTCATGGTAAGCACTATTCGTGACGCTATCAAGTGCCATTCGTGACGATAATTCGCTGTAGAACAATTTGATCCGCTCTTACGGAGACTCAAACCGCCAACCTCCCGCACCATAAGCCTTATACACCACATTCTTCCCACTACACTTCTATAGCACCACATGATTATATATGCAACATATATTATTTATATAGTACATACATCCATATTAATATAAAAGTATATGTATAAACATAATTATTTTATTGAACATAATTTATTTAAAATAAACTATTTACTAGCAAAATAAAAAAAGACCACTTTTGGCGACTTAGTCGCCAATTCTATACTTTTGACTACTAATTATGTTTTAGTTGCTAAGAAACTTAACTTTTGCCGACCAAAATTGGATTTGGTAGCCGAAAATGCACTTTCAGCTACCAAAATTTTGATCGCCAAAAAATTTAATTCTCGCCTTAGGATTTTAGTTCTCCCGCTCTAAAAATGACCACTTTTGGCGACTAAACTTATTTTTTAGTTGCCAATTGTAAACTTTTGGCTACTAAAATTTTTTTAGTCTATAAAATCCATATAATTAGCAACCAAACTTATTTTTAGTCGCCAATTGTAGACTTTTTTGGCTACTAAATTTTTTTAGTTGCCAAAAAGCTTTACTTTGGGGTACTAAAAATTTTTTAGTCACTAAAACCTATATAATCAGCGACCAAACTTAGTTTTAGTCGCCAATTGTAAACTTTTGGCTACTAAAATTGTTTAGTAGCCAAAAAAATTTACTTTTGGCTACTAATGCTATTTTGGTCGCTGAGAGGTATACTTTCAGCGACCAAATTTTTTTTTGTTAGAAAATTTAGTCGCCGAATGTGCTTTTTCCTGTAGTGTATATTGAGTTTAATTTATTTATTTTTAATCATTTACCACATTTTAAAAATTTAGAAAATATATTGGCATTTTTTATTTTTTTCAAAAATGCCATTATAAGCTTGGAAAGTTTTTGGCTTAGTGGCATTTTTCAAAATGCTATAAAATATTTGTTTATGACACTTTTCACCTAAGTGCCATAAAAAGTAACTTGCACCTACTTAGTGTCCTGAAATTTTTTAAAAAATGCCATTGCTACTAAAGTTTAGTGGCATCTGTTGGTAAATGTCACAAACATAATTTTTTGTATCATTATTTAATAAAATGCCATAAAATTGATGTGACATTTCTTTATTGAAATGCCACTAGAGCCTTATATGTTTGTGGTTCTGTGGCATTTTTCTAAAACATTTAATGCCAATTTTTATTTTTGTGGCATTTTCTAAAAACATGCCACTAGTGTAGTGTCACTAAAGCGTTAATTTGTTGTAGTGACATTTTTGTTGTAGTGAAGTGACACTTTTTTTAATTTTAATGCCACTAGAGCCTTGTATGTTTGTGGCTCTATGACATTTTTCAAAAAAATGCCACCAAATATTCTTTTTGTGACATTTTTTAAGAACATGCCACTAGTATGGTATCACGAAAATGTGTTTTTGTTGTAGTGCCATCTTTTCTATCTTTTTTCTTTGCTTTTTCTTACTCTTTTTCAGAGTGTTTTTAAGCTTAAAAATGTGGTTTTGAGTCACAAAAAAGAAGAGGGGCTAGCCACCTTTCCTTAGGCTTGTTGGTTGTTTGAAACCTCTTGGCTTTAGCCTATTTTTCCTCATTTTTTCCACCTCAAAAACACAATTTTCAGCACTATTTTTGTGCTATTTCAGTGTTGTTTTGTGTGTTAAATTATGCTTTAAATACTATAGATGTGTTGTTATAAGTCCTCAATGATGTAGTTTTCAATCCATTTGAGTTGATAGTCTTTTCTTACACTTTTTTTATGGCTTTCATATGTGGTCATATTATTGTAATCACCTTTGCATAATCATCTCTGCAACCTCCCTCCATTCTTTGTTCATTTTGATTAAAAAGAGGTATTTGACAAAAGGTTGTCGTTCAAGCATAAGAAAGAGACCTTCTATGCTTAAGGGTTTAATCTCTTCGGAGGTTCATTACCAAGGCATTACATCTCTTTTATGCTAAGCACAATTTTTTGTTTGTCATTTCTCTTTATCACCGGTGCATTTACTTCTAAGGGACTAACTTTCTAGTTAGACCCTTGGAAATCACTAAGGAAAGTGTCATTATATCTTGTTATCAAGTTTGGATTTAGAGTCATTGTCGCTCATTATAGATTTGGTTAGTCATTATTGCTCTCTTTGAGTTTGACTTAGAATTCATTATTGCTTATAAATGAGTTTGCATCTTCTTTTGTAATTTCTCCAGTAGAAAAGGGCTTGAAAGGCTCATTTCTCTAGTTAAGTCGATGATTGATATTCTTTATTGCTTTTGGACTTAGTGGACGTAACTATCACTTTGGGACAAAAATAAACAAAAGATAAGAATGGAAAGGTAACGTAAAAAAGAGTTAATAAAATTGGAGTAGAAAGGTAAAAAAAGGTAATAAAATTGAGTTGGGTTCAATCGGACGTTATATTGAACCCATTGAGTCTTAAATAATTACATACATTGTAGTGATGTTTAGTGATTCAAGAATCAATGTCTGCCACTTCCCTTAAGATAACTCCATAATAATGAGGCAATATTGTTGGTCTTTTATTTCTTTTTATTAAGCTTTTATCCTATTGATTCTAAGATCATCACGCAACAAACTTGCGACAATTGATGGTTTGTGAGCCGAATCTAATCCTCCCTTTCATGATAGAGAAGGGCAAAGAGGATAAACATCTCCTAAAAACACTCTTTTTTCCTCTGTTTTAATTCTGTGGCAGTAGGGCAATCCCCAAAAATAGTGGCCGACCGGCCACATTTCTGTATGGCTGACCGGCCACCTTTTTGTACAAGTAGTGGTATTTTGTGGTAGAACAGAGCAGAAGCTAAGGCAAAAATAGAATAATTTTCTAATTGCAAACAGAGCCAAATCTGGTAACAAATAGGGTGGTTTCCGGTAACAAACAGAGAAGTTTCCGAAAGAATGATCTATGTTGCGTGCATGTGGCTCCTCACCTCCCATTCCATTAAATTAGTATTTAAATATTAGTATGTCGTAATTAATTAGTTAGGTTTATTCGAATTTGTAATAGCTTGTTAATTTAGTTAATTCATTTGGTGTTTTTAATAATTAGTTTAATTAGGACATTCATTCGGACCCTCTTATGCGAGGGCAAATTTATAATATTGTGTATGTCTTCTAACCCCTATTTCTTTTTCCCTTTTTATTTACTTGCTTACTATGGTTGCATGTAGTATCATATTTTTGGTTTCATTTCATTACCATGACTTGCAACCATTTTTGCATACATAAGGATTTGGCTCATCATACTTGATAAATATCGATTATTTCTTACTTGAATACATACGCTATCATATGTCTTGAATTGATCCATATGTCATGTTAAGAAACCGAATCCGATAATTGCATTTTGTATGTGTTGCATTAGTCACTTGCATATTAGAGCATGCATTTTTCTAACTATTTTCTTATATTTTGGCTTGCCTCGGTTGAGTACTAGGTGAGCATTTTCACTTTAGCATATTGTATGTGTGTTTGTGTTTCCATATCAAGCATAATACCATAAGGCTAAGTACTTATTTAATATACCTCTTTAAATGTCTATGGATGAAAGCTATTTCGCTTAAGTTGGATGATTTTTATTAATGTGTATATGAGCTCACTTTTTCAAGTGGCACATATTCAAAACTCTTTTCAAACAAACATGAAATCAAAGCATTTCAAAATGAGTGAAAAATTCTATACTTATGTGTCTTACATAGTAAGTTAGTATAACAGTCAGAATATGAGCATATAATGTACATAAAAATCACATCTTGATTGGTAAAGGCTGATCTTTGATCAGATGAGTGAGGTGCTCAATTCGTGGCCTTCCTCTCTCATACCTAAGTTCCTGAGCCGTGACACTTTGGTTATAATGGACAAGTGGCCTTTGGCATGAGTCACGGGTTTCCTAAATCTCCTAAAAATATTTAGGTGGCGACTCTAAAATCTGGCAATGCAGTCTATTTTTGGCATTTCTGATTGGAAATCGATTTTTCAAAGATTTGTCGGATTTACACTCTCATTTGTGTTTTTTTTTCTGTTTTACATTGTACTTGTGAAACCAGATTCAGAATCACGAGAGTCCGAACTATAGGGCTATCGCATCCAAGGAGACTAAACCCTTCTGAGGAGCACGAAAAACCAGCTACAGTTTCTAGCGACTCTACTGGGGAGATTAGAGAACTTGACTTGGACTTCATGATGTGAAATTTTATTTACAGATATGTGTTCTTTCCATTGCATTTGCATTGGTGTTTTAAGTCACTGTGTTTTCTATTTGCTATTCTTGGACGACTTGCTTAAAAAGCTTGCCAAAAGGCTGGCAGGTCGTGCGCTCTGCCATGTTGGAAACACAACCCTTGGATCTGGATTACCATCGTACCGCTTGATCCTTCTTTCACTTCTCGGTGTTAAGTATGAGAGCCATATTAGGTAATCTTGCCGAGGTCCCATTTTTGACCAATCAACCTAGCTGCATATAGTAAAGCCATAGTGACTATTCCAACATAGAAAAGAATGCTCACCCGTATGCAAGATTTTGTAAAACTACTTGGTTGAAGTAGTAAAACTCTAGATCATGCTAAAGCTAAGATAGGGAAACCCTAACCTCTCATAGGGGTGTTTTGAATGCTTTTATGCAGAATATGAAATCTTTTGCAATGTGTGATGCAATCCTTGGAGAGTCTTAATCTTGAGGTGATTCATTTCAATCTTAAAGGTCATATCAAAATCAAAATTTGGGTCGAAATCCAGGGGTTTGTATTTGATATGGTGAAAAAATATCAGAAATAGAACCAGGGCCAAAAATTGTATATTGCTTTGCTTTGACTAGCATACTCAGTATCCGGATCTGATAGGGTATTTGTTTTCAATGCTAGGTTTGTCTAAGCCAAAGAAAGAGCAGTACCCAACTCCGCAAAGGCCCAACCCAATCCGACTCGGAAAGCCTTAACCCATCACAGTCCATTGAATCCCAGAAAAACCCACTCAGCAAAGGTCCAGTCCATCTAATCCCCAAAGGCCAACTTAGAAAAGATCCATTCAATGCCAAAAGACCCACTCTAAAAAGCCAAATCCAATGAAACCCGTCTAGACTAATCCAGTTCAGATACATCAAGTATAACCAAGTCAAAATCCTTGTTAGTCAGCTCTTAGGTTACACTCATCCGTTTCTCCAATTACTGACTCAACAGACCCGTGACGGCACTAAGTCTAGAAGAAGTTGTGGCCATGATAACAGCCTTTCAAAAAACCATGGATACACTAAACCAGAGAATTACCATACAGGATGAGACCTTTGTTAAAATTCAACGCCTATCTAAGGCATCTACCACACATCCAGTCCTGGGTCCCCAGTCGAATTTTGACCCACCTCCGCCAGCTGAAGATTTACAGGGTACAGATCCTCGAGAAGGATTGGCTCAAACTCAAGTTTTCAGACCCCTGGTGCAACCTAATTGTAGCGACCCTAATTTTTCGTAAGTCATTATTTATTGTTATTATGATTATTATTACTTTATTTTATTTTTGGCTTTATTAATGTATTATTTAGTTAATTAGTGGTTTTAATGTATTATTTGGTTACATGAGAATTTAATGTATTATTTAGTTAATTTAATGTGTTAGTTAATTATATATAATTAATTTGAATATATATATATATTTATATATATATATATGTGTGTGCAAGATTAGTTAGGACTATGGCGGTGACAAGAAATAACTATGATCGTAGAATATGTCTTTTGAACTTCTTTTGTTTTCTTGAGCTTAGGGTTAATATTAATTTATGTATTTATTATTTTTTTTATGACCTTTGAAAAATAAAAGTAAAAACTTAAACCCTTATATAGCATCGAGGCCTTTTCTCGAGTTGTGAAATCCTTATAAGAACTCCCCAGTTAAGCATGCTTAGGCTGGAGTAATTTTAGGATAGGTGACCCACTGGGAAGAACAAATCCATGCGGGGTGTGGCCCAAAGCGGACAATATCGATGCCATGTGAGGGGTTGGGGCGTTACACTAATGAAGGGCTTTTTCCCCTTGATGTTAATGATCTCGATCCGACCTTGTTAAAAATTGCTAACCTTGAGAAGCAATTCAAAAATGCAAAGGGAATTAATTCAATTCCCAACATTGAGGATGGGTACACCGAGGCTGCCGTAAGCTCCCAGACATATTCAAAATGCCACCCATTGATTGTTTTGACGGGTCTGGAGATCCTATGGTGCATATCCAGTTTTTCTTAGACATTCTAAAACCAATGGATCTAACTAAGCCTTAGAAACTCTCTCTGTATGGAAGAATCCTATCGGTATAGTAGCTACTTGGTACGTCAAGTTGAAGGATAAAATGAAGTAGAATTGGGAAGATTTGGCTGAGGCCTTTGTCAATTAGTATTCTTACAATATCCAAATTGAAATGACCACCCAAGAGCTTGAAGCAACCCACCAAAATCCTAAAGAATCTTTTGTGGAATTTGTTGCAAGGTAGAGAGCAAAGGTAGCATAAATGAGTGGTCGACCTTCTGAAATGGACCAAGTGCGGATAGTGATGCAGAACCTTGAGCCTGATATGTTACAAAAGTTAATAGTTGCTCCACTATTAACTTTCAAAAATTTGCATGAATTAGGGGTTCAGATTGAGAATGCATTTACCAAAGAGATTATTCCTATAACAAGCGAACCAACAAGGTGTTTTCTAGGAGTACCAATGCTAGTAGTAGCACTATTCCCAAACCCACTGAAATCAATATCGTCACTGCCGATCCCAAAATTGTCAACCTGTTTGCCAATACCAACCCATAAATAGCCAACCCAACCCGAGCTCAAGGCAGAACTTTCACTCCCCTCTATATAAGGCTAATCAACGCACTAAAAGTCCTAATGGAAAGAGTGCATCTCAAACCCCTTGATCCCTAACCTCTTCCTAACCCACTCCCAACTAGACATAACCCCACTAAATACTATGCGTACCATCAACAGCGTGACCATGGCACTGATCGTTGTTACCGCCTTCATCATGAGGTTCAGAATCTCATCAATAACCAAACTATAGCTCCACTTCAAGAACCCAATGTTACCATTAATCCACTTCCTAACCATGACCAAGTACCTCCTCCTCACCTTAGCCTCATCCATACACTGTCTCTCACCTTCGACCCAGTATATATATCACCCCATCCTATTTGCCCAGGCCAGATATATTCATTTTCGAAAATACTAATTTGTGCATGATGGATACACCAAATCCGATTCGGATACACCACGGGTGCCAAATGGTCGAACCCATTACTGCTGAGATGTTATAAATGATCGAAGACCTTTAAGAAACAGTGGTAGATTTAACCTTTGGGGTTTCGACCCCGTCATTTACCACACCTCATGCTGGGGATTTTGTACTAAAGAATTCTCTAATCTTGGGTCAAGCTAAAAATGGAATAGGCAAATCGAAAGCAAATAGGTCGTGCCCGGGTATGGCCGTCCGACTTTTTGACAGGGCTAAAGCAAGTAGTAAGAATGAGTCTGGGGTGACTATTAACCCTTGTGCACATCTTCGATAGGTTGTCGAAGCTCTGAAGACCGAAGGCTTGGACAAATGACAAGTCTTTGCACTTGTTGAAAGGGTTGTAGATGAAACTTTCGCTACTCAACACACCAATGCTCAAGTGGGGGTTACTCACAAGTTAGCAAACAAGGGAAAGCCAAACAATAAGGAGAGATGTTTTACAAGAAACATCCTTCCTAAGTCCAGTCCTAAGACTATAAATACCCAGCCAACACCCGCCAATCCATTTTCCAATGTCTCTAAATCTGATGCTTTTTTCTTCCAAAAATGAACCTTCACCCATCTTCATATGAGCCTAACCTGCACATTGAAGCTACTGATAGAGAAAATGTATCTCAAACCTCTCAATCCTTGACCTCTCTCTAACCTTCTCCCACCTAGATACGACCCTACCAAATATTGCACATTTCATCAGCAACACGGTCATCATATTGACCATTGCTTTCTCCTTCGCCATGAAATTCAAGACTTGATTGACAATAAGATCATCAACCCACTTGAAAATCCCACAGTTGTCAATAACCCTCTCCTTGTCCACAATAGATTACCACTCCATAACATAAATCCCATCCATGACTTGACAAAAACCAACAATTACCTTAGCCAACACATCATACCTGCCAATGAGTCCAAACCCATTGTGTTCATTCCTGAATCTTCTGGTTTTGATCTGAGCAAAAGGAACAAAATCTTTGGAGAGATGGAAAGTTTACTCGATCTGGGAGAGTTCAAGCTTGATGAAGCAGTGGGCTCTCTACAGATCCCAGCACTGATGGTTGGAATGATGAACCTTAGTCTCAACTAGTAGAATTGTTGAAAACACTTGAAAAGGACCTTCTAAACTAGGGGCATGGTGTGAAAAATAAATTGTTTTGGTCAAAGAGATGCTTGGGGATAATCGGGGTAATTGTGAGGATCAATCTGTAAGACTCAGTTTGAAAGTTTGAAATCAATCCTGCTGGGTGTGGATGTTAATGCTGAATTGAAGACAGGTTTGGACCCTCCCGTGGGCTACTTGAAGTTTTTTGTGATTTTTTCCGATGGACTTGGAGAGTGAAAACCCTTTTTTATCTCAAGGATACTGATTTTGTTTTGAATCATGTCCTGTAAATAGTTGAGTTGTGAGTTTTATTTTCGTTGTATTTTCTTGTGTTATTGCGTCAGTTGAGTCTCTTCCTTTGAGTCGTTCTCGTGTACCCTTATTTCTTTGTTGTTTTCAATAAGAAAGCGGGAGTCAAGGTTTTTGATCATTTTATTGTGCCTACAGTAATTCATGTGTGACCTTTTTAAAAATACAAAAAACTTTGAATTTGTTTTTTTTTAAAGAGATTCCGTTAATAAGCTTGAATATTGAGAAGGATCCCCCAAATGGTAGTAGTGGATTCGGAATTATTGGTGCAAAGTCTTTCATGATTTCAAAAGTTTAAGTTGTTTCGTTTGCAAAACTTGCGAAAATAGATTCAAAATTGTGTGTGGTATTCTACATTGTCCTAGGGATTCTCTTTATATTTAGGCAATCATTTTGGCAAGTACAAGACGGCTTTCAGACCTCACAATCATAGAATTTCTCCCCCTGGCGTTTTCATTGCTTCAAAAAGAAATGGATAAAAGAAACCAAAAAGAGCAAAAAAGAAGAAAAGGAAAAAAAAAAGAAAAAAGAAACCGGAAAGAAAAAAAAGGATAAAAGAAGAAATAAAAGAAAAAGAAACAAAGAAAAAAGTCAACCATCAAGCTAGAGGCATTCAATGGAATGAAATCTAATCAACCGTGAGGAAAGGAACTTTCATCTGAATCCAGGGAAGCCATTGTGAGGAAATACCACATTGTAAGAAGAACTAACTTTGCAAATGGAGCAAATGAGAGGAAGAAGACATACATAAGAGAATGGAGAACCAAACTCAAATCAAGGCGATGCCAATTCCAGTGTTAGGGCAAGAATAACTATTGATTAAATTCTTCACAAATGTTGTAACGCTATCCTTGAGAGGCTCGCTAGGCTGAAAACCCAAAAGGGTGACCTAGGCAAAAGTTAGAGCATGAAAAAAAAATGAGAAATCAAAAAAATAGAGCTCGCAAGGTTGAAAACCCCGAAAGGGCGACTTGGACAAAAGTTAGAGCGCAAAAGAAGAGTGTCAACATCCGAGTGAACCTCAGCCATGAACTGCGTTGACCTGATTTCCATTCTTAGGATACGTAGGCAACTTCATCCAGAAGTTCGGTCTTAACCATATCCATCTTATCCATCTCGATCTAAACACCTTGCCCAATTCATGTCGACAACTTCGCATAAATCCCTGAGATACACCGACTGCTGTGCCTATCATATACTTGCGTTGGGTAAGAAAGAACTAGTTTGAATCAACAAGTGGAGAAATTTTCAATACTTGAACTTATCAGTAGAATCTCTATCTTGAGCAAAAAAGGAATTGAAACTCGGGTTTTACGAAATTGAGTTCTAAAGAGAACATAAGTAATACTAGGAGCACTATGAATGATCAACCACCTTGAGTCTTTTCTATTTTTGGGTCGGTTGTGAGTTATATTGTGTCGTGCCCAGTATTTGTCTTAGTCTACACTCTCCATCGAGTCACCATAGCGTGTCTGTCGCTCAAAAGTCTAATAAAGTGGCATGTTCAAAATTCCATACACAAGTGTTCACTCAAAACTAAAAAACAAGTCTATGTGTGGAATTCATAAACAAATTAAGAGTGCCCAAATAAGGGCATCGCGTTCATATCCATCACTACTTCGAGGGGAGGAACTGGAGTAAGTTCTCAACATGTTGGGATAGAAGAGAAGCATGAGTCTGATTGGTTGGCACCCGTTTCAGGATCTGATGATCTCCATCACCTGTGCCTGTATAATGTTCAAAAAAAAAAAAAGTGGCCAATGACTGAACACTAGAGGCAATTTTCTGTACATCTGATCAGGTTATCCTTTGAACAAGGGGCATGGATCCAACCTTTGTCTCCATCTTCTCAAAGCCACTTGTTGGGCACTTTCCCCTGGGTTAGGATAGCTCATCCCTATGATGATTCTGATATGATTCAGCTTTAGAAAGTTGTCTCTGACCATTTCAAAAAAAAATTGGGATTGTCATCTTCCCTCTGATTAATACATGTGCTTTGGATTTTGTATGCATGCTCATACACTCTGATTGATTTGAATTGCATGATTGGTTGTTCTTGTTCTTGACTTTGTTCTATATTAGTAATAACAGAGTTTCATTGAGTTACCTTCTGCAGTGTTTTTCAGTTATATTTCAATAAGTTGTGGTGAGTTACCCCACACTCATTTTATAAGGTACATAATGCACTACTTTACTTACTGTGCATTCACCTTGCATCGTACTGTTTTGTGCATTCATCCCACATTGCACTGTCTTGTGTACCTGCATCGTATTGTCTTGTGCACTTGCATCGCACTGTCTTATGCACTTGCATCGCACTGTTTTGTGCATTCAACCTACATAGCACTGTTTTGTGCATTCACCTGTATCTGTTTTGTGCATTCACCTACATCGCACTGTCTTGTGCACCTACATCGCATTGTCTTATGCATTCACCTTGCATCACACTATCTTGTGCACCCACATCACACTATCTTGTGCATTCACCCTATAGAGCACTGTCTTGTGTACCCACATAGCACTGTTTTGTCCCTGCATTGTTTTGTGCACCTCATCCGTACTGTCTTGTGCACTTACAGGGTCTACAAGACCTTAAATCCTCTAAAGGCGCAATTCTTTTGATGTTTGTCATGCTCGAACGGCTTCAGGCAGTCTGGTATAGCCACATGACTGTGTTTGTAGTGAGTTCCTAGGAGATTAACTGAGACGGTGGAAACTAGAGTTCGAATGACCGAGACCTAAAACGCAAAGGTTTGGAGTTTCTGAGACTAAAGTCTAGTTTGAATACCTATGGGTGTATCCTCAGCTTAAAATCTGTATGGCAGCTCCATAGGTTGAGGTAGCTTGTATATGCCTCAATTCTGGATACTGAACCGACCTAGTCTTTCACCCTGTTGGAGAATAAAGAAAGTTGCAAATATAGCCAGGAACAAAAGTAGTACCCGTGGTTTGGAAGTGCAAGATGAAGGAAGAAGTCTTGAAACCAAGAAGAAGAGAAAAATCCACAGCAACATAAGGTGATTCATCACAAATTTCCCCTGTTAGGTACTTTCTAAAAGCGCCGCTTCCCAACTACTACATCATAGTTATTATCTAGTACCTTCATCGCATTTGCATATAGTATCTATCTCATGCATCTACTACATTATCCATTATATCCATTACATCATACCACTCTTTGCCTACATCCTTTTTCATGTCATGCTTAGTTTGGCATGTGCTCATACTTTTCTACGTTAAAGCATAGAGCTACATAGTTCGGCTTGTGCCCCTTATTCACTTCATCTATTGCATCCGTTACATCATACTCTATCTTGTTGCATCCATCCTTATCGCGGAAATGCATTTAGGATCATTATCATCCCATTGTATTGTTATTTCCCAATACATCTTTTCCTAGCAAATCATTTCTCACTTATATCATACCACTCAATCACTTGTACTCTTTCTGCGAAAACATAGCTTTACATGCGTACGTGCGTATTCTGCAAGAATTGTGGTCTGAAGGTTTTGGCACCTTTTCTGTGTTAAGCGTAGTTTGATTCGCATCTCAATTCCTTTATGATATTTGTGTAGAAAGCACTGCTTGTGGTTTAGATTGTTGCTTTACATTATGTATCATTTGCATCATGCCCTTGAACTACGCTGGTTTGATCCTTGCAAAGCGATACGCAGGCAGCTTTCGAGTTTAACCAACTGCATCTGCATTTTGTTTATTTTCCTAAGTCTTACAGCTTTGTAAAAATGGGTCGTCTTCGGATTTTGACATTCACTCACGTCATTTCATGACTACTAGCTCAGTCAAAGAGGGACAACTGTAGACATCCCATTTTTGACCGCCCCTAAGACTTGGGCACATTTATCCGAATACTCAATGATGAAAGTTACATTATGCAACTTGTTCAAATCTCCAGCAAAAGAATTTAGTTTCGAGCTTCAAACCCAAGCCTTCCACCCCATTTGGACCAAAATCCATTTTTTTAGCCTGACCACTCAATGAGCAGCGGGCCAATTAATGACTAGTGGGGCCAAAAATAATTGGCTAGCCGGCCAATTGATGGCTAGTTGGCCAATTAAATGAGCAGGATGGCCAATTAATGAGCTGGTTGTACAAAATATTGGTCGGCCAACCATATTCAACGACAGATAGATATTTTCTAGCCAGATGTCCTCACATGTACATGCCTTGGACCAGTTGTCTCTATGCAGATATTTCTGACATGATATGGTGTTTTTCTATAAATACTTGACCACCCCTCATGATTTTAGGTTAGAAAAAATTGCCAAAAGCCTATAGTTTACCAAACACTCTTCCTCTTTCTCTTGAAATATACATACACTATCTATACACTTCCTAAACCTAAACTAGAGGCCTTTTGCTAAGATCATTGAACATAAATTTTAGCTCTTGGGGGTATTCAACTTGTGGTTTGTGAACTAAAGAGCATCCTTTCTTTGAAAGAGGTATACTTTGAGCTTTTATATCATATTTTCTATCTATTTTCTTTGATTTTTCTTACTATTTTTCAGAGTGTTTTTAAGCTTAAAAATGTGGTTTTGAGTCACAAAAAAGAGGAGGCGTTAGCCACCTTTCCTTTGGCTTGTTGGTTGTTTGAAGCCTCTTGGCTTTAGCCCATATTTTCTCACTTTTTCAACCTCAAAAAAACAATTTTCAGCACTGTTTTTGTGCTATTTCAGTGTTGTTTTGTGTGTTAAATTTTGCTTTAAATACTATTGATATGTTGTTATAAGTCCTCATGGATGTGGCTTTCAATCCATCTGAGTTGATAGTCTTTTCCTGCACTTTTTTATAGCTTTCATACGTGGTCATATTATTGTAATCACCTTTGCATAATCATCTCTGCAACCTCCCTCCATTCTTTGTTCATTTTGATTAAAGAGAGGTATTTAACAAAAGGTTGTTGTTCAAGCATAAGAAAGAGACCTTCCATTTTTTAGGGTTTAATCTCTTCGGAAGTTCATTACAAAGGTATTACATTTCTCTTATGCTAAGTACAATTTCTTGTTTGTCACTTCTCTTTATCACCGGTGCGTTTACTTCTAAGAGACTAACTTTCTAGTTAGACCCTTGGAAATCACCTAAGAAAGTGTCATTATAGCTTGTTATCAAGTTTAGATTTAGAGTCGTTATCGCTAATTATGGGTTTGGTTAGTCATTATCACTCTCTTTGAGTTTGACTAATCATTATCACTCTATTTGAGTTTAACTTAGAATTCATTATCGCTTGTAAATGAGTTTGCCTCTTCCTTTGTAATTTTCCCTGTAGAAAAGGGCTTAAAAGTCTAATTTCTCGGGTTAAGTCAATGCTTGATATTTTTTATTGCTTTTGGATTTAGTGGACATAACTATCACTTTAGGACAAAAATGAACAAAATATAAGAAATAGAAAGGTAATGTAAAAAAGAATTAATAAAATTGAAGTAAAAAGGTAATAAAATTGAGTTGGGTTCAATCGGACATTATGTTGAACCCATTGAGTCCTGAATCATTACATACTTTGTAGTGATGTTTAGTGATTCAAGAATCAATGTCTACCACTGTCCTTAAGATAACTCGATGATAGGAAGCAATATTGTTGGTCTTTTATTTCATTTTATTAAGCTTTTACCCTATTGGTTCTAAGATCATCACGCAACAAACTTGCAACAATTGATGATTTGTGAACCGAATCTACTCCTCCCTTGATCATTTTCAAGATAGGGAAGGGCAGAGAGAATAAACATCTCCTGAAAACACTCTATTTTTGCTTTGTTTTGATTCTGTTGTAGTAAGGAAATCCTAAAAATAGTGGCCGGCCGGCCACCTTTCTGTCTAGCCAACCACTTTCCAAGGCTGGCCGGCCATTTTTTTGTACAGGCAATGGTATTTTGTGGCAAAAACAAAGCAGAAGCTAAGGCAAAACATAATAATTTTCTGACTACAAACAAAGCTGAATCTGGTAGCAAACAGAGAGGTTTTCGGGAGGATGATCTCAATTACATGTATGTGGCTCATCGCCTCCCATTCCATTAAATTAGTATTTAAATATTAGTATGTTGTAATTAATTAGTTAGATTTATTCGAATTTGTAATAGCTTGCCTCGGTTGAGTACTGGGTGAGCATTTTCACTTTAGCATATTGCATGTGTGTTTGTGTTGCTATATTAAGTATAATACCATGAGGCTAAGTACTTATTTGATATACCTCTTTGAATGCCTATGGATGAAGGCTATTTCGCTTAAGTTGGATGGTTTTGATTAATGTATATATGAGCTCGTTTTTTTAAGTGGCACATATTCAAAACTTTTTTCAAACAAACATGAAATCAAAACATTCCAAAATGAGTGAAAAAGTCTATACTTATGTGTTTCACATAGTAAGTTAGTATAATAATTTGAACATGAGCATATAATGTACATAAAAATCACATCATGATTGGTAGAGGTCGATCTTTGATCAGGTGAGTGGGGTGCTCAATTCATGACCTTCCTCTCTCATACCTAAGTTCCTGAGCCGAGATACTTTGGTTATGACGAACAAGTGGCGTTTGGCACGAGTCACGGGTTTCCTAAATCTCTCAAAAATATTTAGATGACGACTCTGAAATCTGACAATGCAGACTATTTTTGGAAATCAATTTTCTAAAGATTTCCCAGATTTGGACTCTTATTTGTGTTTTTTCTGTTTCACGTTGCACTTGTGAAACCAGATTCAGAACCACGAGAGTCCGAACTGTAAGGCTATCGTATCCGAGGAGACTAAACCCTTCCAAGGAGTACAAAAACCAGTTACACATGTCTTCTACTAAGTTACTTTGTCCATCACATTCTTCACATGTGCTTTAATGTCTTCCACCTTGTCTTCCATGTTCCACCATGCAAGACCACTAACTTTGTAATCTCTCTTAACTTCTAATTGATCAAGAAAGTTCCACGTGTCCTGCAATAATAATAATATTACTATTTATGGTGTCAACATTACCCACTGCATCTCTTTAAAAATGATGTTTATTTGAAATTTTGAAGAGCCGAACCAAGCACAGAACTGATATGAGTAATAAAGTGCTTTGAATACCACAACAGCACCAACGAAGTGCTTCGAAGGGACACTACACTAAAGGCATGTGCTTCGAATTCAATACGAGTGCTTCAAAGTGATCAATTTGAATCAAGAAGCACCAATTTGATTTGGACACAATAAATACCAATCATGTTTGGTATGAGTCATGAGTAGAAGCTTTTGTACTTTCTTAGGTGTCAAGTTCAAAATTTCAATATGAGACACCAATTTGTAATCAATGAATGCATGCACTCACTGCGTATGGTGTCCAAAAATCATGGCTAATACTTCAGTGACATGACAACATTACTATGTTCATTATAAAAAACCTCTTTGGAGCTCTTTCGAAATCCTTTAAAGCTTCTCTGGCACCCTTCGAAGCTTATTAGAAAGTTCATTATAAAGAAGGACATATTAAAGCCTCCTTGGAGCTACTTCGAAGCTAACTCAAAATGCTTAGAAGCCACTTCGAAATGATTCGAAGTTTACCACCATGTAAAAGTAGCAAATGTCTCACTTGACAGTAGCCAATATCATGGCAAAATATTATGAGACGTCTCGAATTCTTGAAGAGTTGTAATTCAAAGGATGAAAGCCATCCTCAAAAGGTATTACTAGAGGGCCAAAATCATCCTTCGAAGGTCGAAGATGCCGACAAAGGACTAATTGCATCATTAAAAATACTCGGCAAAGCTTCGAAGGTTAACAACCACCAATATTTTTTCTTCGTACCTGTTGTTGATGCAAGATGGAGTGCTTTGAAGCTAAAAAATTATGGCAAAAAGGGTTTTCAAACCATAGACGTTGACCAACAACAAAGCCAAAATGATAGTTGTTTACATATCCATTTCGAAGACAATCTAGAGTATAAAAACGTCATGTCTAATACATAGCAAAGACCAGCTTTTGGTCAAGAATGATGGTTTTCACATTGCGTGGTAGAAAACAACAAACATGTGAACTCATTGTGTTTTCTATAGAGTTTCTTCTTCCTTGGCCAACTGTAAATTTGTATTGGCCACTATTTCTCAAATAACCAGGAAAATAGCCAGGACCATTATTGTTGGTCATTTTCATGTTTCCCATTGTGTAGGAAAAACTCAACAAATATATTTTCTAGACTTCGATATTTTGTTAACCATTTCATCAAAATTAAATTTTGATGTGAACCACAAATCCAAAATGGATTTTGAACAATGAAGATAGTCGTACGTGGTGGTTTTGAAGATTCAAATATTTTGAGATTTTTCACATCATCAAAAATTTTAAATCTACTAACTGTGGGTTGCTCATCATTTGTAACCGAACTTGGTTTAAAACATACTCCCTAATAAGATTTTCTTGACTTGGCTCTTTACAAATGGATGTATGAACCACCTGAGCCACATATGGAACATCATTCTTAGCCATGTTTAACTCAAGAACATACTCTTTTGTTATGTTAATTTCATAATTTGGCTCTTTTGATGAAGTTATTTTTTCACCAATTTTAGTCATAAAAGACTTGAAAATATTTTGTAAAACCCCACAAAATTTAGACATTAAAGACTTCACAAGAAGGGTTGATAACTTATGTCTCCATAGGCAAATTTTCATATCAAGTTGATGAATTACTCCAATTAAATTGTGTATTTTTTCTTCTACCAAATCATATGGTAATGAAGTAACAACTTAAAAATTCTCTTCATCAAGAAAATGGGTCTATTCTTGAAGATCCAAATTTTTCTTTCATGCCAATATATTTCATATTGATAAATTTGAATGGCAAATCCCAATTCGTTTTTCATTTCTTCTTTTATGCCTTCTTCAAGGTGCTCATTTTCTTCTTGTCGTCTTCATCTAGCCATTATAATGATAGTCCCACTTGGCGTGCCAAAAATATATGTTGGCTTTTTGGCTTTCGAATGTTGGAAATGTAATTATAGTGTGCTAGCAAGGATCAACAAGTCCTTACAGAAATAGTAAATGCCAACCAATTAGTTAGACAATTGATTCAAAATTCTTTTAGCCTCAATGAAGAGGACTTTTACTGGTAGCTTGTTTTAGGAGAAAAAAACTCAGAAGAATTAATCAAAAAGTAAAAGAATGAGGGAAAGAACAGTGTCAGAATTTAAATTTCATTAAGTAAACAAATGTTTACAATAGTACCTTCACACTTCCACAGTTTCGAAGGGGATTATAGCAACGAACAGACTAACTTAGAATTACTCCTAAGAAATTGAAATGTACTGAGTGACAGTAAAGAAGTGGAAAGTAAAGAACTGGAAGGAAAAAGTATAAAGTAAATAAACTGGTTTCTAGATCTAGTTTCGGTATCAATGTAGCCATCAATGGCTATTTATATGAAAAAACTTTCAGAAATAACTACCGAATAACCACCTAAAACTACCCACTATTTCGTCTTCATTCCCTCAATGCCACATATCCCTTCATGTCTTCCACTAAGTCACTTTGTCCATTATATTCTTCACATGTGCTTCAACCTCCACCTTGTCTTCCATGTTCTGCCATGCAAGACCACTAACTTTGTAACTTCTCTTAACTTTTGATTGATCAAGAAAGTGTCACGTGTCCTGCAACAATAATAATAGTAATAATAATAATAATACTATTTATGATGTCAACAACAACATAAAAACTCTTTGGTCTTGCATGAGGAAAGACTTTGTTTGAGCTTTCACAAGCAATGCTAGTATACAAAAATAAAACATAGAAAAGTGTACAACATATAAATTGTGTAGTTAGAGATTTATTTCAAGTGTAACATATATTATATCCAAAATAAATTTAAGTCACATAATGTACTTTTTTGTATTTTTTTTTTATTTATGCGCTTTTAGAATTATTGAGCTTACTATATGACAGGATGATATCATTATACTGGACGGCGTTTGTTATCAACAACTGTACCACGGTGTTTTTAAAAGAGAACAATTCCTTTCCAGTTTATGATCGGATTGGAGAGGTCAATCTAGCCTATTGTGGGCCATTTCGAACTTGCATTAATTATCCAAATTGTTTATCTTGGGTGGCCTTGTCGAATACATTATTTATATAATATTAAATTGATCAAACATCAACAGCCACTTGATCGCATTACATTTGTCTAGAAAAAAAATAGACAGATTATCTTCAAACTCATATAATTCATATTTTATTTCTGAATAAATATGATTCAATAAAGTAGTTATCATTATTCGATCAATTTGATTTTTGGTATGGATAATATATTTGACAGGCCTACAAGATGAATGGCTTGGATCGTCAAGTCAAGCCCAAGGTGGACCACAACAAGTTGGACTAGATCTCTCTAATCCGATGACTGGAGTAGAGCTGTTTTCTTTTTAAAACGTTGACGAAAAAGCTCTATATAAATTTCTTATATGTCTCAAACTTAAGATGGGCTTCTGGTTTTGAAAAAGGATTAAGGCATGTATGTCCTCCATCATGTGGATTGAATCGTGTTGTTTGGGTCTGTAGAGCTCATTATAAGTTCTACTTCAATGATCAAACCAATTTGTAGTAATATGATTTTATCATATTTATCTTCATAAAATGAATGACAAGTATTATTTTAAAATATTAGCTACAATTTTTGAATTGATTTAAGTTTTTTAATAAAAGATATATACACAGTTAATCTAAAAACTAAACAGATCAAATCATCGTAACAAAACTCATAGTAGGCCTTCGTAGGCTTAGACAGCACATGATGGACTAGAGATCGACCTTACACTTTGACAAAATGTCGCCTTAGGTTTTGTCGGTGTTCTTAATTTTGGTGACATTTATTTAATGTCGATAAAAATCAAATTCCTTGTAATGGTTTTTTTTTTTTTGGGACAAATAAAGTTAGAATGGTCATTTTTCCTTCTAATAATTTGTTTATCACATTATCTATTAAAATAATGTTAACACATAAGACAATTAATATAAATATAATTATTTTAATAATATTATTTTTTAATATATGGGGAGGGAGAGAGCGTGAGAGAGAGAGAGAGAGAGAGTTGCTTTCACAAATGGAGCCCAAGTCTTTAATAGCCACATCAAGAGTTGTTTCTCTTTTTTTTTTCTTCCTGTTGTGTGATCCTTTTTTCTTTGCTAGGAAACCCGTTTAAAGACGCAACAATTATTACGAGATTTTTATATAAAACCCCACCAAGAGAAGAGAAGGGAGAGCCAAGCCAACAACTAAACCAAACTCACTTGGCTTCTCTTCCGTTATGTCCTCTTGTGGACTCCAAAACATTACCCCCCTTGTCTTAACCATGGTTACTTATCCACGCGCTTGTACAATGCCCTGTTTGGCACAATTAATTGGAATAATTTTTGACTTTTTATTTTGAGAGTTTCGGACTCGAACGATAGATAGCGGACTTGGGGGTGATGATGTCACCCGTTGTGCGGATAGATTTTGTACCTACTATGATAATTTAAACTCATCTCCGATAGTTCACCAAATGTATCATTAAATTTGAATTTAATAAAAATATATATATTTTTTTACTTCAATAATATTAGTAAAATGATATCAAATTGAGAACGCTGCAAAATGATATCAAATTGAGAACGCTTCAAAATTTTTACTAAACTGAAGATGTCTTGCACCTTTCAATAATTTGCTGTGCATAGCCATTGAATGTAAACCCACTGGACGTCCTCCCAGATGACCACCTCAAGCAAAAATTTTAAAATTTTACACTGTGAGGTCAACCCACCAGTCAACCCCCGGTTGACCACCTCTTTAACCAAATAAAGCTATTTCATTGCCTCTCTACAACTGTGTCCCTGATGAATACAACAGAGTAGCTATATCATTTGATCTAATTGAAACCTCAGGCAAATTTGAATCCGACCCAACACTCCTAATCAAATCAATAAAATATGTAACTTTTGAATTTGAGTTCGTAACAATTAAAGTAGATTTTTCAGAACTCAGAAAAATAGATGGTACACCAAAGCCTTTAACTTTTTTCCATAATTTTGAAATAGTAATGATAAGCTTTGGTTTGCAATCTTTGATTAGTTTTGAAAGATCAAAGACTATGTACATAGGATTTACAGTAGTTGCAATAGTGCTGGTTGCGATGATTCCTAAGAAACAAATAGGGAATTGGATTGAATTTGGGGTGAAATGAGCACAACATTATTTTTCTTAATGCCCGGATTGAGCAAACCATGAGATGGGTTATGGATTGAGCAAACCATCGTTTTTTTGGTTCTGGATATGGAACACATAACATAATTTTATTTTATTTTTTCATTTACACTTGCTGGTTGACCGAGCAGTCGACCCCCTGGACGACATTTGTTTTGATGACAGCTATAAATTCACCATTGAAGTGACTGATATCAGATAGAAAAATTCGTACTTTTTTTTGCTTAGATTTGATGAAATATTTGGTGAACCGTTGAAAATACCCTAAATGATTTATATTATATAATTTATCGGATAGAGTATCAATCAAAAAAAATAAAAATGGATATTTGTAATTATATGATCAATTTTGATTGTTTCAAATAAATAAAAAAAATATATTATCAAAAGGTAATAATCTATTATCAAATCTAAAAATTATATCCAATTTTTAAGCATAATGATGTGACAATCAATTATCATATCTAAGGTAATATTTTTTTAATATCAAATTATCAATCAATCATATCACTTATATATCATTGAGTTTAGAAAATTGATCTAAAAAGTAGCCTAGAAAATAAAACTGAAAAGTAGACTTGTATATCATTTTTCTTATCAAAATCATGGTTATCATTTATTTTTATTTTTTTAACAAATATGATCTGTTATATGACTACAAATATTAAATTAACTTAAATTATTTTATAATTAACCTACTTAACATATTTTGAATTATTAAAATCCGCTCACATGAAGCCTCACAACAAGTCCATAAATAAGTTACTGTGAGAGGAAACTCAAGCGCCAGCCGTCTGATGTTGGTCTGCTTTAGGTTATGTTTGGCATAAATTTCTTCGTCTAAAATAGTTATAAAAAAAAATAAAATAAGTTAAAAAATTAATAAAATAAAATATCAAATTTAAATTATAATTATTTTTTTTTTACAAAATTTAAAAAAATCAAAAAATTCATTATAAATGAGATTTTTTAACCACAGATTAAAATAATTAAAAAGACAAAAAATTAAAAGGCAAACCCACGTCTCAATGGAAAACTTAATATTTTAACATCCTAACGTGGGGCAAAAAATAAATAAATAATGATGATCAAAGTGTGGTACAATGGTGTTTGACATATTCTAAAATAGTACATGTTATTTTAATATAATATTTTATTTAAATTATAATTATTTTATTTAAATCATATCACTTTTTTATCACATCATTTCAAATTTAACTCATATTTTATTTTATTTTTGTAAAAAATTTAAAAAATATATTTATTTAGATCATTTAAAACACTCCCTTAAACAGACAAAAATTAGTTTAAATAACTGAATCATTCTATAATACACATTTCTTTTTTAGTGTATATTAGAGAGGTGTTTTGGCAACATAGTAAAAAGTCAACTTTTTGATTTTAAAGTCACATCACCTCTCTATTTTTTTATATAAACAAGTCAAAAAGTCACAAATAAAAACCAAAACATAAGTTATGATATTTGTGATATTTACTAAATCACTTTCAAGTCATAAGTGAAAAATCTAGAAATTCCCTACATATTGATTTGTGATTATGTATCAATTTTAAGCGGTAAATGACAATCTCAATCAAACAATCAAGATAAATCAACACAACGATTTTAACGTAAAAAAACCACAATTGGAGCACCTCCAATTGTGATAAAAAAAATCACGGGCAAAAGTCACAAAACAATCCACTAAGAAGACAAAAAAAAAATACACAAGTGTACTCTCAATTACCTAATAAATCCACACCCGAATTGAATCGACCCCTCTGTGCCTCTTCTAGCCTCGTCTTCACCTCAGAATTGTCTTGCCCAACGTTGATTCTACAATGCCGATGTCGAATTATGACAATGAGTCACTCCAGAATCCACCGAAGAACAACTTTCTCTTTTGTATTAAATGAAACAAACAATCCTTTGATGTATACTTCTCAAATCATGAGTTAAACTCAAAGAAACTAGCAAAGGAACTCCAGATATAACCCTAATATCCAAGAAGAAGATCTGAAAGTCGTAACCCTAAAAACAGATCAAATCACATATCTATAGAAAATTGATTCACGATCTCCGCTGGAGTGCAAGAATGGCCGCTCGAGCAAACTGACGCTCGAGCGTAGAAAGTCCCATTCAAGCACAAAAACACAACTTCTAGTACTTTTGTAGCGACTCTAATTTTTTTAAGTCATCTATTATTATTATTATTATTATTTTATTTTATTTTATTTTTTATTTTATTAATTGCGTGAATCTATGAGAATTTAATGTGGTATTTAATTAATTTAATGTGTGATTTAATTATATATATAATTAATTTAAATATTTATATATATTGATATTTTTTTTATATACATAGAAAGTGTTTTATATATATGTATATATATTGATCTTATATTTATATGTAAATATGTAATATTTGTGTGTATTTATATAATATTATAATAAGCCAATTAGGTTACAAGGCTTAGGGCTCACCAAATCAAAAGAGAGGGAGGGTGAAAAGCAGCACAGCTGCCGAAGGAGAGGCGAGGAAGAGAGACGGCTGAAGAAAGAAAAAAGATAGGAAAAAGAAGATTAAGATTAGAGTTTTATTTTGGTGGTTTTATTAATTTTGTAAGTAATTTTTTGATTTTTAAAAAAATATTGTGAGTACAAAATCTATTTATCTTGATTTATGTTTAATTTATTGTTTTCATTTATTTATTTGATGTTAGTTTGATTTTGTATGTACATGAAGATGATGGATTGATATCATTATTTGGTTAATGTGTATGTAAAATTTAGGATTTTTATATGTATTTATCTTATGATTGTAATATATGAAATTAAAATAAATTAGAAACATATAGATAAATTCTTTATTCTCCACCATGACTCCATAGATTGTTGTTTTATTTGAGTATTGGTGAGGAAGAGTGTATAAAAAAAAAAAAAGTGAGAATTATGAAATTTATTTGAATGCGTTAGGTTTGGCATTATTATGTTTGTTCTCATGAGTGGATGAGAGATTGTGTATATCTATATATTATTGTCTCATTCTCATGACTAGACGAGTACTTTGATTTACACACGTACGTATATGCTAACCATCCGGGGAGTATGAATCAAACTCAGGACGATATTCCTATGCAAGTTTGACTTCGGAGCGGTGTTAGTTATACGGGAGGTACATGGGATATCTGTGTAGGTCGGAAGTGAAGGGCCAAAGTGGTGGAGTTAAGGTACAAAGAATTAAATATGAGTTTATTGGTATAGTGTGAATTGTATTGATTTGTACATCTTGAAAAATAGTAAACGACCTCGATAAATTATGAAATTTGAACAGAGGCATGTGTACGTGATTTTGGACAAATTTGTGTTTTAACTTTTTATCAAAAAGATCGATTAGAATTTGTAATCGGTTAATCTTGGTTACAATAGTTTTTATTCATTTTAGCAGGACAAACTTTAGATGTTTTAACCCACGAAATGAGCTTATTTTTCTTGGTTTCATGCAAACTGAAGAAAAAAATTATTTTGCACACTTTTCGTGTTTTGAACTATTTCGAAAAAAATCATCTTAGGGAAGTTTCTATTCGTTTTCCGCTTCAGATTTTTCGATTGAATTTCGTCTAGGTTCTTCTATCAAATTTTTCTCTTAACCTGTTCAGTTTCTACTAAATTCATTCGCAATGTCTTTTAGGAAATTTAATTATGTATAACTTTTGTTCTTTAAGTTTTGGTCAATTCGAATTATTTAAGTATGAAACGATACATTTTTGTACTTCTTCAGCAAGTTACTTATGATTAAATTATACTAACTTTATTTTTTTGCAGAATGGTGGGTCTTACTAACTCTTTATGCAGAGCTGACCTACCATATTTTTATTTTTATTTTGTTTATTTTATACTCAATTTATATTTCGTTGTGTACATGCAAGAAACTAAATGCTACCGTATCTTGGAAAACTACACATTCGTCTCGGTGCGGTTGGTACTACTTTTCTTGTCCCGTAACAAGAATTAAATGTATTTTTATTTATGTCTGATAGACATATGGGTGTTAAATCTTGTACTCATACCAGTATACCTATATACCTATATACTGATCTGTTTTGTCTCTTGACAACTCGGGTGCGTTCTGTTTAAGCGCAGCCAAACTTCTTTTGCAGGATTAGTTGGGGCTACGGTGGTGACGTGGAATAACTATAGTTGTTGGACATATCTCTTGAATTTCTTTTGTTTTCTTGAGTTTAGGGTTGATATTAATTTATATATTTATTTTTTTTTATAACTTTAGTATTGGAATAATTTAGCATGGTTTGTAACCGTACATCATTTAAGTTATTTTGACTACGTATTGTTACTTTAATGTTGAAGGTATTGGTTAGTTATGAATTTATGGTGGATGGATTGATTGGTGTTTTGTTAGTTTTTTTTTTATTATTCCTTGTAATCTTTTGATGATGAAAATTTACTTAAACCTTTTAGAGACGTGAACGTTTAGATTTTGTTTCACCTCTAAGATTTGAATAATGAAATATTGATTGGGGTTTAGTCCTAATTTAATATTTAATTGTCCAAATTTTGGGACGTGACAATTTTTACAGACAGTTCAAACTTTTAGAACCAAAGATTCTCCGCTCAAATGCACAAATGGCCACTCGAGCAAACAAGCAACTTCGACCGCATTTTTGCTTTTTGCTTTGAGGGCATTGCCTCTCGACCCCGCCTGGATGCTGCCCCAGACCCGCCAAGGGGCTCTGCCCCTTAAACCCCTGCGAGCTAACCGAGCAGCTCGATCTCCGATATAGTCAGCGAAGTGACAAACATGAAAGAATTAACTTCTGAAAATATCTTCTGCAAAGGCATAATTCGGGTTGGATTCGCATCTAAATACTCATAACCTCACTAAAATAAAAGAGCGAATAAAATTACAATTGAAAAGAATTTTGTCAAACAGAATTACCAAGAATAAAAATCTAACAATAAGTAAATACAAAACACAACAAGTCATAATTAAACACTAGTTAAGGCATAATTAAAAACATTTTCGGTCATAACTAAACACCTCTGGAGATATAACTAAAAACTTCTTCGGTTATAATTAAAATAAAAATTACAAAATGTCAAAACTAAGTTATAACTAACAGCACAATAAGTCGCAATCAAGACATAATTAATATTATAATAAGTCATGACCAAAAATTATAAAAGTTATATGTTAATGTAGTGCACTCCTCAAAAAATAATGTGTATTATAAAATTTCCCGTCAACCGACAAAAAAATATATATATAATTAAAAAAAAAAATTATAGCACTGTATCAATCTGGTGGGATGTGAGGTTGATCTAAAATAAATATAATTGGAATTATATTTTGTGCACTTTAATTTTTTTTTTTTTTTTGTATAATTTGTTTTTGGTGTCAATTTAATCTATATAGTTTTAATTATATATCAAATTTGTTTTTAATTTTTCACTTTATATCAATTTATTCTAATTAATAATATCTATTAAAAAATAGGCAAAAATCAAAAGTGAAATGGTTTATTCAAAAGAGAATATACCATTTCAGATTAAATACCAACCTTTCAATTGCTTTTAGGAGAGTAAATGGACTAATTTTTTCCTTCATTTTAGTCAAATTTCTAAACAAGCAAGTTGCCAATTTAGCTAAATGGACGCAACACGAAAAATTCAAAAGCAAAATTATTAAAATTAGAATTACAATGATCAAATTAACACATAATAGAAATTGTATAGACTACGGGTTTTATTTGCTTCTTCTTTCTTTCTTTTCTTTTCTTTTCTTTTCTTTTTTTTTTTTTTGTTGTGTTTTTGCATACTAACTAACGTGTCATATAACAAAAAAAAATTAAAACTAAAATAAAACACACTTAAATAATATGAGTGCCAAATCTAAGAAACTTATATAAGATTTCTTAGTTTAGATAACATTCATTTTATTTGGTACCAACCAATGGAGCAACCGAAGTTTATCCACCAAGGTTGAGCAATGCCGCCACTGTCATTGTTGGCCTCTCCAAAATCAGCATAAACAATTTCATAATACTCACAAACATCTCTAACCATTGTATGTCACTCAATTCCCACCCCTTTCCAATGAAATAGAAGTTATTTGGTGCTCGAGCATGGTCATATGATTCTCCAAATCAATTGTAATTTATAAAGACTGTGGCCCACGAACCTTCTGTTAGTGATGGAAGAATTGACTTTTTTAAAAAAATATATATATACAAAAATATAAGGGATAACATAACTCAAAATAAATTAAAAATTAAAAAGTGACTTTCTCACTTCTTAAAAAAATTATAATCAGTGTGTTTAGTTTGAATTTTTTGAATTAAGTTTTTTGAAAATTAAGTTTTTTGGTTTTCGTATTTTTTTGTTTTTAGTGAATATTTTTAACACTTTAAACATTTTTTTTTTACTTTTTTAAATGCACCTTACTTAGATGTATCTAAAAAGTAAAAAAATTGTGAAAAAATATTTTAAAAAATTAATAAATACATAAAAATACAAAAAATATACATAATTTTCATATTTTTTTGTATTTTTAGTATTTAATGAATTTTTAAAAGATTTTTTTCATAATTTTTTTACTTTTTAGATATAATTATATTAGTCATGTCTAAAAAGTAAATTTTTTTTAAAAAATATTAAAAAAATTTAATAAAAATAAAAAATACGAAAAATTAAAAAATAAAATTTTTTAAAAATTATTTTTAAAAAAATAAAACCAAACATAGTGAATAATTTTCTATGTAATAGTACTAGCAGCCCATGCCCAATATGGGAGGCAAAAATCCGCACGACAGATAACTCGGTCTATATGCACCGAACAGGACACGTGAAATTATGGTATAGGATCATACAGTATAAAGTGGTCAAAGTCCAACCAAAATGTGAAATGTAAATCAGAAGAATCCAATTTTTTATTTGGATAAAAACTCTTTCCTTGTCCCTAACCTAATTATCGGTACAGGAATGTCCTTTTTTTTTTTCTTTTTTTTTTTTAACAGAGGTACAGAAGTGTCCTTTGGCTGGACATTGGCTCTGTTTGGGAGGAGGGTTAGTATTAAAATAGTCATATAAAATAAAATATGTTATTTTATATGATAATTTTAATCAAACAGAATAAAACATCACATCCAATTCATAATCATTTTATTTTTTCTTACAAAAGTTAAAAAAATCAAAAACTTATTCTAAGCGAAACTTTTTAATATAGGATAAAATTATTAAAAAGGCAGAAAGTCAACTCACATTCCAAACGAATCCATAAGTGCTCACAACTCTTTTATCTCACACTTGGTTCCTCAATGAACGTATGTGAACCTCAAACACGATAGATTAACTGAGAAAAGTTAACTAACTGAATGAGAGATCAGTTTCATCTCGCAGTCATTAGGGACAAAATCACATGTCTCTGATAAAGAGCTTGGGCCCGAGACTACTAATCAAGTCTGTTAACTTTAAGCGCAGCTAATTCTATGAAAATATTTAATACACTTCTCGAGCTATATTCTTCTTGATGCAGAGAAAATCTAGAACATTTATTGGAAGTTCTTCAATCTACAAGATGGTTTTAAATCCATTAAGAATAATATAAAAGACGGGAAATATTATTAAAAATGTGATGCACCAATAAAGGTTTATGGCCTTTTATAGAAGAAAATAATTTTATACTTAATAAAACACAAAATATTAAAAAAATGTAAAAAAAATTATAAAACTCAAATTTAGATACTATAAAACACTAGAAACTACTACATCAAAATAAAAAAATGAACACTCTTAAATAAAGTTATAATTAAATTTAAAAAAATGAAAATGACATAAACACAAATTTAGAAGCCAAAAATGATGGAAAGGGACCAAAAACTACCTCGGGTTACAACAAATCATGATTGTTTTCGGCCTGAATTTGTCAAGTTAGGTTTGATGCACAAACTAAACCAGTCAACGACCCATGTCCTACAATAGTAATAGTATTCTATTAATAGTAGATTGAAATATTAAGTTAATTTTTTGACTTTTTTTGACTTTTTTTTTTTTAAAAAAAAATTATACAAAAAAATAGAGAAGTAATGTGATTAAAAAAAAATTAAAAAATCAAAAAGTTAACTTTTAACTCAATTATCAAAATAAACCTATGTGTCACAATAGCAAATGAGTGTGAATTTATGTCGTGTGTAATATGTTGAAATGAGTGTGACTACATGTCAAGGTAATAATTTGTTGAAATTAGTATGTGTCATGAGCAAGAGCATGTTGAAACCTCCATGACTAGGGGAATTAAAAAAAAAATTAGTGGAATCGAGAAACCGATTTAGATTAGTCAAATTCACCATGGTTAGTTTGATTTTTTTCAAAGGAATAGTTGTTTTGAATTGTGGTCTGATTACGAGATTAAAAGTTAAAGAATTGAATTAAACCAAATTAAATAGCACCCTTACTTTTTTAATTTTAATATGTATAGAGTTGTTTTGCTGAAAGAGTTGATGTGTGCAAATTTGGTGCAAATTAACAAAATTATCCTTTCATATTGCTTGACACCAAATTAAAAAATTTAGATTTTGGATTAACAAAAGTATAATTTGTTATGGAGATTACTTACCAAAAGAAGCAATATTCCCTATGTTTGTTTTTAATTTTCAGAATTCACTTTTTAAAAAAATTTACTTTTTCATTTTTCGTATTTTTGTTTTCACTGAATTGTTTTAATATTTTAAGCAATTTTTAAAATTTTTAGACACACCTAACATAAATTCACTTAAAAGTATAATATTTGTAAAAAAAATATTTAAAAAATTCACTAAATACCAAAGATATTTAAAAAAATACAAAAATTCAGTACATTTTGTTTATAGTTTTGTGTATTTATTAAAATTTTAAAATATTTTTTGATAAATATTTTACTATTTAGATATATATAAGTAAGGTACATTTAAAAAGTAAAAAAATTTCTTAAAATTTTAAAAATATTCACTAAAAATAAAAAAACGTGAAAAATAAAAAACTCAATGTCTAAAAAACTAAATTTAAAAAACTGAAACTAAGCACACTGATTATTCTTTTGTATTTTTTATGTTATTATATTTTTTTAGTGATGAGAACGAGCCATTTATCCCATCATCTTAAAATCTTTTATTTAAAAAAAAAAATTATCTATATATTTCTATCATTTGAAGCCCTTGAGCCTAGCCAACCCACCCATCTCAATCTTTTATATGGGACTTGAACCTCCAACCTCACTCTTAAAATATTGGAATGATGTCATATAGTATTAAATCATGCTAAATTTTAAGGACATTAAATAGGATTTAATTATAAATGGGTACCTGAAAGTTGAGATTTGGTATCATCTACTCATGTTTTGCAAATGTATCAATCAAATGTTGGGAATGCAATATTAAATTTTACAAAACCACCTTTTACTATTTAACTTTTAATATTAAACTTTCACATAATAAATATTTAAAAGTAAACAGTTGCTAACAAACGGATTGTGACCAAATCTCATTATTCTAATAGTTTGTGGATTTTTTTTTTTTTTTTTTTTTTTTTTTTTTTTTTTTTTTTTGTAATAGAATCACATTTTTAATCAAACATAAACATCAATCAATTTTTCAGTCTTTTTCCTATCTAAACTTTAAACCTAGCTTGACATCATTTTCAAAAAATTATTTGTGTTCTTATTTTGTAAATAAAAATAATAATAAAATTGAAAACACCCATTATTTTGAATCATTTTTATTTTTATGCAAAAATACATTTTAAAAAATAAAAATCAATTTAACATTTTTTTCCCCTAAAAAATTAGTAGTTTCATAACTTTTTGAAAACAATTATCAAACATAAGTTTTTTTTTTTTTTTTTTTTTTTTCAACAATGATTCATCCCACTAAAAATACCACCACTAATAGCACTAATGCATTAAAAAAGTAAAAAAAAAAAAACACAATTCCAAGACCAAAACATCACATCATTAATGGTGGGATTCACTGCCACCTAATTAGTGGGAGCACTAATTAGTGCTCCCAAGCATTTTTCTTTTTTTTTTTTGTTTTTGTATCAGTTTTGTTTTCCAGTTGTCTAACACTAGAGGGGGTGAATAGTGTCTTTTTGCAAATTCGGAATTCTTATCGTAAAATAAATGAGAAATAATTCTATGTAATGAAGATAATTAGATAAATTCAAACAACACAAAAATACAAGTACAAAGTATGTGTAACAATGTATGAAACACTTGATGTGCAATATTCAAGTATTTGGGAAGACTAATTAAATTGTCTTATACCAATCTTCAAACACTTGTTACTAAAGAGATAATCAAATAATTAAATATGTAGTAGTGGTAAGCAATCTTAAATAAAATTCAATAAATAAGTAATAAGGGAAGAGAGGTAGATAGAGAGAGATCAAACACAATGATTTTTAAGTGATTCGGTCTCCGCGTATGTCTACACCTCAAGAGCACCCCTTGAGGATTTTCACAATCCACTAGACTTCTCCTTAAGGGTGGAGAATACCTCTTACAAGTATCTAGAGTTTACAAGTCTACAAGGATGAAGACAAACCCACTTTTTTCTTATAGGTGTTTCAACCTAACGCTTCGTATACAGTGAGTAACTAACGAAAACAACTTCTTAATGAGTAGATATAACGATAAAAAAACTCACACAATGTATTTTTCAAAGTATGAAACAAATAAGTTTAGAATCGAATGAGGTATAGAGATGGAGTAGATTTCATACATAAAGTTTTAAAATTGTTATTCTCTTCGTATATTCTGCTACAAGATATGCCTTGTATACATATAGCCACTAGGAGAGAGAGATAGTCCAACAAGCTGTTATGAAGTAGTCATTTGAAAAACTAGCCGTTATGAATTTAAATTCAAAAAACTAACCGTAAAGAATTCGAATATTTTTCTTTCTAGCTGGATTTGCATTGATCATTTAAGCTTTGTGACATTCACATGGATTCTTCCTTATAGGCAACATATTTGAGAACAAATCATTAGTACCATAAAAATATGTTTGTTATCATCTAAACTTATTCACATATATGCATACTAGCCTTGGGCTAACAAGTTTTTATTTTTTATTTTTTTTTATTTTAAGAACAGATTATGGAATTGAAACTATACCAAATGCCTAATTCTCCCTTCACCATTTTTAATTGAGAAATTTAGCTAAAAATCCCTTGATGAAATTTTTTAATGAGAAGAGGACACCGTAACAATTTTTATTATATACGCTCCTTAAAAATTGATTTTTCACGCCATAAGGCCATAGTCAAGGATATGTTATTTAATTGTGTTATAATTATAGACAATTTACCCTCAAATACATTTCCAATTTGCTAAGTAATTGTGATTTGAAATTGTGCCTCAATTTGTAGAGCGAAAGACACTTGAAGACAATGCCCAACAAATTATCATCCATTAACACGGATGTCTGATCTCTTAGGCACCTTTGTCTCTTCAGTACAGTAAATATTTATTTTTCGCTTAATTATTTGCTAGAAGTTGTCGACAATCACGACATTGCTTGGCAATTAGGGGTGTAATTTTGGCCCGTGGCCTACTAGCGGCCCGAAGCTCGCTGGCGGCCCGAGGTGGGTCCGACCCATTAAGGCTCGAGCCCAAACCCATCCCTAAGGCCTTGAGTTAGAGCTTGGGCCATCGTTTTGAAGCCCGACTCGGCCCATGGGCACGGCCCGCTTGGCCCGCCCAAAAGTCCGGCCCACCCGATGCCCAATTTTATTTTTAATAGAAAATAATAAAATTTTGGTGAAAAAAATAAAAAATAAATAAAAAAAATTGTTTAAACCCTCTCAAAGCAGAAGCCCAGGCCCAAGTCCAGGAGCCCCGCCACTGGCCCGCCCAAAGCCCAAATACCCCTGGGCTTGGGCTTGGGCTTGGGCTTGGGCTTGGGCTTGGGCTTGGGCCTGTGCCTAGTTTTTTGGTCCGTGGGTCGGCCCAATTTTTTGACGAGAGCCCGCAAGGCCAGGTCGGGGCAAAATTACACCCCTATTGGCAATGTTCACAACATGTGGATGCGAGTTTGCAGTATGTGCCAAACCAGCAAAAACGCATTATAAACCAATGTATAATATACTTTATTTTGAATATTGTTTATTTTATTTTTTTATTTAAAATCATAAAAAAAAATGATATAAAAATTCGAAAGTGTTGTGATCAGTAATGATAATGATACTGATGGTAATGTGAACATAATATTGAAGATTAGTGAAAATATTTTCTATTTATATTAGTAATTTTAAATAATTATTTAGTTTGATCATGCAAAAAACTTTGTTTTGGAAAATTTCAATAGTGAACGGTATACTTTAAACAATTTTTTTTTTTTAATCTCAAAGGAAATGAAGATAGTACAATTTCACTGTTTAAACAAAGTAACATTTTGAAATTTTACTATTTGATAAGAGCAAATACAATAAAGTAAAATTTTCACTTTACAAACACCACAACAACTTCTCCTCAAACATAAAGAGGGGTGTTTTAAACAATTCTTTTTATAAAAATTAAAAAAAAAAAATCTTGAACGAAATACAAACAATTAAATTTCACTGTTCAAACGGTAAAAAATTTGCTTTCTTATTTTATACATTAATTTATATTGAATATTAATATTTTTTGATAAATCTTGATAAGAGAAATTTAAAAATATTAATTTTATGAGGAAGAAATACATCAATATCAAAAGTTAAAGCATTTTAAAAATTAAAAAATAAACATAGAATGAGTGATGATAGAGAGTACTAAATTTGAAGTTCTAACGCCAACTCTACTAATATGACAATACATAAAAAGTAACAAAAAAATACGACATTACGAATCAAAACATCAAATCATAAGATAAGATCCACCTTTAAAACTCTCTCTAGAAACTCCTCATTCAAAAGTCTCTAACTTCTTTGACATAGAGTATGTACTAAAAATGCGTTTTGGGCGCGAAGCGGCTTTAGTGAGGCAAAACTTTTTGATTTGTCTATTTCACATTAAAAAATAGCTAGGGAGGGGGACCTCTTGCCGTAGTCTCCTTTTTATTTGATAAATTACAAATACTTTTTCATGTTTATCCAAAATAGTTATATGACTGTTTAATTTTAAAAATCATATCTCATAAGTTATAGACGCATAACAAACCCATAATTACATCTCGACCCATTGGAATATATAATTTTCCCAACCATTATCATAATTTTGTATTTTAGAAAAAAAAAAACTCATAATATTTGTAAAATTCATTAAGAAATACCAAATGACAATAAAGTTAAAATTTTAATATAATTTTTATGAAAAATAATTATCTCTATCATTTTCTTTATCCAATCATCATCAGACGTGATTCATTGCAACTTTTAGATCAATTATTAGATGATAGCAGGGTTTAAAAAAAAAAAAAAAGTGTTGAAAATGATTCAGATCCAATTTTTACCATTTTTATATATTTTTGTATTTTGTAATTTACCATTTTAGGTTTGAAGTTTCTTAAGACCACGTTTGGTTTGGACTTTTATTGGGCTTTACATGGGTCCCCCACTCCCCACCACTAAACTGTACACACGTCAATCGTACAGGGCTCGCTCTATCCTCCTCCTTTAAGGAAGATTCGCCGGCCTAATAGTGTTGGGTCCCACCATCCCATCAAAAAAAAATCAAAACAAATTGAAGGGACCCACGTGTCCATAAGTCAAGAAAGCAACCAATCAGAGGTAAGCATTGTCTCACCGCAACTACCCTCCTTTATTATTTTATAATTGTCCAGGACCAGATACAGACGAACACATATTGGGAAAGGCTCTCATGTGCTCAACCTCATGTACTACTTCATGTTCCACCACCTTATTATTGTTAGAGTAATGTTAAAAATTCACATATTTATACCCACAAATTCACCAATAGTTAGGAGTGTACATGGTGCGGTTCGGGCAGCTTGATAGTAAAATTACAAACCGAATAGAGAATTAACGGATTAACGGATTTACAAATTGTGATTTGAGCGATTTTTGACGGATTGACGAATTGAAGAATATTTTAACTAATTATCATACATTTACATAATATATAACACTAATTTGTGTTTTTTTATATATATAACACAAAGTAATTTTACATAATATGTTTTATATATATAACTACTAATTTGTAATAAATTTTATATCTTAAATTTCTCTCACATTCATTTTTATTTTAATATTTTATTGGAGGTTAAAAAAATATATATGTATTTAACTATAGCGGAACAGAACAGTTTGGAAGGCGAATTATAAATTATAAAATTTAAACTGCGGTTAGTAGTTAGAGCGATGCAAATTAATACAGATCGGTGCGATTTTAACGAATTTGGCAGTATTTTACACAATCTTACCTATAGTGATGTAGAGATTTTGGCTCACCATCATTAAGTGTGTAATAAATAAAAAAATTGACACATACTCTGTCACATCATTGTGATAAAATTATAGATACTTTTTTAGAGTCTCAAACATTTTCTTTATTATTAACTTGGTTTGAAAAGTTGGTTATTTTAGTAGATATTTAGTTTTTAACTATTTTAGTATGTTAAAATTTTTATGTTTATGAAGATGATTAGATTTTTTTATAATTGAATGTGATATTTGTGAAAAAAAATGAAATAATTATAAATTTGATGTGACATTTTATCTTATTAACTATTTTAACTTATTTTATTTTACGTTATTTTTTGTGAATTTTGGCCCAAAAAAAATACCAAATCTCCACTTTCCAAACAGGGCTATTATCTCTTCAAGTTCAAATGTTTTATTTTATTTTATTTTATTTTACAAAAAAATGTGTAGAAAAATAAAGAAAATAATTGATTTTTTTGCTATTTTAGATTGTAACAAAACAAACCTAAATTTTTGAAAAAAAAATGTAATATATTTTATAATTATATATTTTAGTGTAAAAAGGATAATAATATTATTTTTTGACAAACTATTAATGTAAAATGAGCTACATATTATATAAATTAAACTTTTAAAAGAACCCAATACCTAAATTGTAAATTTTGCCATTTTTTTTTTTCAAACTTCATATAGATCATTGTAATTTACCCTTATATAAAATTTCACTTTACACTCCAATTAAATCATATAATACTGGGTCAAAGATTGACATATCTCTAATTTATATATATTTAGCAATAATCCAATTATTGAGGGGAGGGGAAGAGTGTAGGGAAGAGTTAGTTGTGAGGGAAAGGAAAAGGAAGAGAAGGAAAGGGAGGGAAAGTTTTATTCCTCTTGTTTGGTTAGATAATGGGTTATTTTGAAAAATATGTTAAAAGTTTTTTTTTTTTTTTACTTAAAATATAAAAAAAAAATAGATAAGTGATATAATCTAAAAGCGGATAAAAGTAAAAAAAATTGACTTTTAAAAAATCTAATTAATTTGATATTTTAATATATTTTTATGAAAAAAGCTTTTACTTCTATTTTCTTCCAATTTCGAAAGGGAAGTGAAGTACTCAAAATATTTGTACGCTTTTTCCCTCATAATCCTTCTATGCACTTTCCTCTCAGTTGTTAAAACCAATCCAAGCATAATTTTAATTAATTTTATTCTTTCAAATCCTTCACTTCACCTCATAAGCCATTGATCGATCCAAACAGCATGTAAGAGTCAAAAATTTCTATTTGGTTTAGTTTTAGAATCATGATTTGAGTATGAAGTTATGTTTTGAAAATAAAATTTTAAAAATGCGTTTTGAAAAGAATTTTCAATGGAATTTTAAAATGAGTTTTGAATTGTATTTTAAAATTGTTTTATGTTTATCTTTTTTAAATATGAAAAAATATTTAAAAAATAGTTTTTTATTTTAAATATTTTATTTTATTTTTTTGATTTTTTAAATTTTAAATTTTTTTGGATTGCCTGTATATCTAAATCATAACAAATTATTTGATCAATACTTAAAAAAATAACAAAATATTTTTTCAAAAAAATAAAAAAATAATAAATAATTTTCTTCAAAAATAAAAATAAAAAATATATTTTCTGAAAAAAAAATATTTTTTCAAAAAAACAAAAAATATATAAAATAATTTTTAAAAATAAAATAAAAACATGAATTTTTTTTTTGGTTTTAAAAATAGAGTTTTGAGTTTTGAAATTTTTTTTGAAAGAGTCTTGAATTGAGTGTTTGGTTATAAATTTTGAAATTTTTTAATTGGAATTATGATTTCAAAATTAAACCAAACGCTACCTTAATAATCCTTATTCAGTTCTAAACTTTTAGAACCAGGAGTGCAATTTGGGTAGATTGAGAGATTATCCAAGCCCGGTCCAAGTTGTGTTGGGATTTGCCTAGTCTTGCCCAAGCCTAAATTGTAAGCTCAGGTTGTCTGCCCAGGCCCAACTCGAGTTAAACCTAAATTACTCGAATTGTCCGAATTATCCGAATTGCACATAAATTTTATTTTATTATTTCTTTCTAGCTAAATTATTTATTTGTTAAAATTAGACCCTATTTGCATTTTTTTTTTTTTTTTTGTGTAGAAAATCATTAATAACATCAAAACAAATAATTGATAGTCTTTATAATTTATGAGTGAAAAATAAAAAATATAAGATTTTGTATTGTGTTACTTATGTATATAATATATATTTAATATGATTTAATGATCTAAATTATTTTAACATCATGTAATGACTAATAATTTATATATATAATTTGGATTTCAGGTTATTTGGATTATTTGATATCTTTGTTCAAGTCTGCTCAAATTTAATTTAAGTTTTTGAATTTTTAACTATACTCGCACTAAATTTAAAAATATCTTCTCTAAATCCTTTAAAAAATGAGATTAAACTCGAATTACTTGAGTTAACTTACCCAAATTCCACCCCTCTTTAGAAATAGAGTTGTATCGATCAATGTAAGAACAGAACCAACACAGCCGGAGAAAATTTGGGTTACTCAGCCTGAGAAAGTTCGAGTTGGTTGATTGGTCTAATTTTATTGTTTAAAGCTTGATTTTGTCCAATTTTTTTGTTTTTGTGTTTTTACTATGGTACAAAATGACAAAGACTTATTAGCTCTGTTTGGTAGAGCTGTGGGAAAGTGCTTATAGCTTATGCTTAAACAGCTTATAGCTTATAACTTTCAGCTTAAGCTGATTTCCAGCTTATTCTTAAAACATCTCCTGCCCCACTCAAAGAATAAGCTGATTTCTGACTTCCACAAAGTTATAAGCTATAAGCTATAAGCTAAACCAAACACATCAAAATAGCTTAAATTAAGCTGAAAGCTGAAATAAACTGTAAATAATTTCTGCCAAACAGGCACATTATATCCTATAACTATCACACAGGGATAATTATTCAAAAGTCTTGGAATATTATATGGTGTTATTGTTTCCGTGGAAAAAAATTTGCCGATGAAACATGTTGACTCATCATTGTCAATCAATAAGGAGATAAAAAATAATTTACTATATGTTGCGATTTTCATGGGCCAAAAATATTACGAAAACAATATGAGATGGGAGTTTTGGTCGTGCAAAAGGGCTAAGCTATTGACCTCATGAGCCGAGCCTGGCACATCGCCTTACAGTTAGTCAGGCAAGACTAAAGTGGACTGGGTCCGCCAAGCAATGTCAATCGAGCTCCACTATTTCGGCCGAAGTGTCCTACCCATAAATCGTGTTACCGAGCTATGGTGAGCCAAGCAGGGTTGGGCCAAGGTGAACTAGGGTGAGTTGACTTGGCTAAGATGCAGTTAACCGGCAGGGCATCTCGGAGCTAGGCCGATTGGTGGAAGTTGTTGGAAGTGAACGGCCTAATGCCAAATTATGGGTAGCTCGGCAAGAGCTGCTACGTGGCCCAATGAAAGGATAAATGAGGCGAATCCATTGTTCGTGCACATCAATACCGTTTGGCTGTTTTGTTGATGTTGTTTGGCAGGATTGTTATGCACTTACGTGGAGGGCGAAAAGAGAATAGTACATCCATGTGTCTAGGAGAGGGCGAACAGGGCAGTGTGCACACAAGCTATATAACCCTGCAACAGATCTGTGATTTTCCTTACACTTAGGGGTGAGCAGCGGATATACCGATCCGCCAAAACCGACCGAACCGAACCGATCCGTCGCATTTTGGACGGATGCGTGATGATGAGCGGACGGTTGCGGATTGATTTTCTCCAATCCGCCAATTTGGCGGACGGATGGCGGATTTGATATTTTTTGGCCGCAACCGAACCGCCAAACCGCCAAATCGCGAGCACCTGTAGTAATTTATAAGACTTTGTATTTTCAATTTGTTTAAATATTATGTTTGTGTTTTCAATTGAAAAAGAGTTTAAATATTCTATTGAAAAAAAGTTTTCAACTTGAATATATTTTTGAATTGAAAAAAATAAACATATTATTCATCTATATTTTTTAGTTTTTAAATCTAACTCTAAAAATAATAAATAAAAAATATGATATATGCTGGTTGGTTTTTGTTTTCAAAAACATATGTAGATGTAACAATATAGAGACATTCAATCTCTACTACTGCTCTGTTTATGGTTTTGGTGGTTTGAATTGTTATTATATTTTAAGAATCACAGATTGTAATACTTTATAGGGATGAATCATGCTGTAATTGTAATATGTGGATGAAGCATACAGTGATCGTGATATTCTAAAGTTTCAAACTTTCTTTCTTTGGATAAGGCATACAGTGATTGTAATACTTTTTTAAGTCATTGACTGTAATACTTTTTTTTTTCTTTTTTTTTTAAGGAAGTGCACAAGTTGAATTATGTTGAAAATTTATAAAATTTTAAACCGCCAAACCGATTCGCATCCATCCGCCAAACCGCCAATCCGCTCAATCCACATTCGCCGGATTGGCGGACGAATGCGGATTGATTTTCTTCAATCCGCCAATCTGGCGGACGGATGGCGGATTGGAGGTTTCGTGGCCGCAACCGACCCGCGCCCACCCCTACTTACACTGTGTGATATTCTCTCTCTCTCTCTCTCTCTCTGTGAGTGCTAACTTGACCGTCGGAGGGGTTTTCCGGCAAAACACCTGCTCGAGTAGCTCACCGTCGCTATGTTTCCAGGTTCAACGACACAGTTCGAAGAAACATGAAGTTTAGACGTAAGGAGTATTTGCTCCCCGTATACAATATTACTGAAAAAATATAATAATATTCCATTATATAAGGGTGTTTGTAACAAAAAACATAACCAATAACATGGAGATATGCTAACTAAACAATATAATTTACAAAATTTTGTAAACATAAAAAGTGGGATGATTTGAATGATATAATCACCAATTTGATTTACCAAAATTTTGTACCCGAGTTCAAATCATAGAGTTTAAATTGAATTGATTATTTATTCTTTCATGTATCCATACCATTTGGGACAATTGACTTTTGAAGGGCTTGCTAATTAGTAATCCAATCTTACCTCTTCAAACTAGGTCTTGGAATCTGACCGGACCATAAAAGTGGAGCCCAAGCCCTTGTGGGCAAAGGCAAACATACTTTTTTTACGGGATTAGGTCGAGTCGAGTCGAGTCGCAGACCAAAATCTTAGGCCCAATAGTCTTGGCTCAAATGAGCTTCGGAGTCAAACCATCCCTCATGGGGCAAGAAGTCATGCCCGCTAGCTTAGCCCAACTAGCAAAGATTTAAGTCCTATTTTTATTTGTCATAATTTTTTACGAGCTCTTGGGTTGACAAAACGGGCCACTTTTCACAAGCCAACAAGTAAGGCCTTGAGTGGACAATGAGAAAGTCGATGGGCTGAGCCTATGGGTCAGGCTGAAGTTCAAACCCAAGCCTAGTCTTACTCAAGCCAGCCCGAGATTTGCGCTCGAGCATGCCTAGGCCAGGCCTTTCAATTGGCTTATTTCAAACTCAATAACAAATATGAATTTAGCGTTAAAAAAAAAAAAAAAAAACTACATACATCATTGCTCAAATATTTTTAGGAAAAATTACACTTCACCCCCCTTGACTATCACCGTTTTTCACTTTACCCTCTTGATCTAAAAATTGATACAATGTATCCATTTCATCTTTTCAAAATTTTCAGTCTAACTCGTATGTCTTCATTCTGTTAACAAAATAAACGAAAAATGTGCATATAATATGCACATGTCATATTTATGATGAAAATACTTTAAAGATTTATCATAAATATTACATGTACACATTATATGCACATTTTTCGTCTATTTTGTTAACAAAATGAAGACATAAGGATTACATTTAAAATTTCAAAAGATGAAGATGGCACATTATATCAATTTTTAATTTGAAGGAACAAGGTGAAAAAAAAATGGTAATAGTTGAGGAGAGTAAAGTGTAATTTGCCCATACGTGCTTATGAGAGGATTTCATGACAACCAACTTAGCGTTTTGAATTATTTTTTGTAATACTCTAATCTAGTAGTTATATATTAGTGTATGTTAATGACTTCACTATTTTTATACAGCAGTGCTACATTCACATAAAATTCTCCATCAAAAATCTCTCAAATAACGTGATTAGATTGACTAGAAGGTTTTGAGAGAAGAGAAAAGTATAGGAATATGAATCATTAATTTATCTTTTTCTTGTCACATCATTCGGGGGAATTTGTGAGACAAAAATTGTGTGGATAAGCAATTTTTATTTTTATATTAATAATTTAAATTATTTTGAAAAAAATTGTCAATTAATAACATGTATACAGTATTATTCTAAAGGATTATGCTGGCCGCACATACAGTAATTGGTTTGGAACATCCAATTTAGGAGAAGTCATCTGGTAGATCTGACTTGTTAGATGGTTGTGCGCCCATCTTATAACAATGGGACAAATAATAAATCAATTTAAAATGTAGGAGAAAATGTGTGAGAAATTAGTTATATAAAATGCAGATCATTTAGGATATAAACTGGATATATAGGACAATTTTGGTCAATTTTAGGGTTGTGGGTTCACTTCTAGTTTGTTACGGTGATCCAAATTATTTATTATATATATATATATATATATATATATATATATTCAAGTAGATCATTTATACAAATATATATATAAATTATTATTGTTGTTGCATATTAGTAACTATATAATTAGATTTTTTAAAAAAAGTTTTATCTATAAATCATATGTAGATACAAAATAGATGAAATTTTTTACCCTTTTGGTTGGATTAATAAATTATTTATTTATTTACTTGCATTTTGATTATTGTTTTCCTTAGTCTCTTTCCTAAATTAAATATTTCCTTTTGAGCTCGGATGAAATCAGCCTCTGTTTGGCAAGATGGTTTTCAGGCTTTTTTGGCTATTTTAGCCACAAAAAACAAAATAGGCTATTTTAGCCATAACAAACAAAACATCACATCCAACCTATAATCATTACATTATTCTCTCACAAAAAAAGTCAAAAAAGCCAAAAAGCCCTTCCCAAACCAAGCTTTTTAGCCCAGGCTAAAATAGCCAAAAAAGTCAAAAAGCCAAAAAGCCAACCTACTTCCCAAACCAAGCCTCAGTATATCAATACCAATTCAATTTGAGTTTGTTTATATTTTTTAAGATAAATATTATTTAATAAGATGATTATTGAAAATATAATTATTTTTTTTATACATAAATTATTTATGTAATTGATATTAAAATATAGAGGACATATTACTCACAAGTCTTGGTTGAAAGAGATGTGGTCTATTTATCACAAACTTTTGTTTATATTCAAAAGTCATGCATGTTTTTTTTTTTTTTTTTTTTCTCTTTCTTTGTGCATTCATTATTCTGTTTCTCTTTCTCTTTTTGATTTCTAGCGATTGGCGACTAGCAACTGATGACTACATCATACTTCTTCTCTTTTTCTTTTTGATATATAGTCACCGGCAACCAACGACGACCATCGATTGGGGTTCACTAGTAATCATCCACCACTGATCACCGACTCCTTGTTTTACTCTCAAAGACAGTGAAGGAAATGAGTTTCTAATGAAGAAGATGAATAGATCTATGCAGATCCACATCAGCTAGATCTAAACCAAAAATACTTACCGGAATACAATTCTCTCTCTCTATATCTCTCTCTTTCTCTCTCTTTCGGTCTCTTAATTTTTTTACCTTTTTCCTGCAACACATGTCTCTTTTCCTATTTTACTGGAAAAAAATTCAAGTTCTGAACAAATTATTTTTGAGTTTTAGTTACATGCGGTGAAAATTGTAAAATTTTATAATTTCAATTTTTTTGGTGCTAAAATAAATCATGTTTTAAAATTGCAAAATTTTAAAATTTTATAACATTTTTTAGAATTATCAAATTTTGCAGTTTTATAACATATTTTTTAATTTGATTAATAAGGATAAATGCTTAATAGATTCATGCTTTGAAATTGTAACATTTTACAGTTTTAAAATTTGCTTTTCAATTTGATCAATTTTGGAGATTATTTACTTAAACCCTACAAAAATTGAAATAATATATATTTTTTGTCATTATTGTTGTTTGTTGTTATTACGTTTTTTTTTCCCTTTTAGTTTATCAATATTTAACACATTGTGTTATGTTTTTTCGTTCTAATTTCTCAATTTATTTATTTATTTTGCGTTCTAATTTCTCAACTTATTTATTTATTTATTTATTTTGCAGTATTCTGGACATTTTGGCAATTTTCAGTGACATTCAGAACATTTCGACAATAATTTCTCAATTTATTTATTTATTTATTTTGCAGTATTCTGGACATTTCGACAATTTTCAGTGACATTTAGAACATTCTGGCAATACTCTGACGATTTCGCGGTGATGTTGAACATTCCAACAAATCTCCTGTGACCGTTTGAAGGAAGTCCGATAGTGATAGAATGTAATAACGTAGTTAAGTTTAAAAATATATAAAATTAATTAATACAAATATTTTATTTTAAAACTAAATAAATTTTAAATTTTATGTATAAAACCTATCCATAAGTTTCCAAAGATTAGGAATGTAAAAATAGTCTGCGGTCCGTGGGCAGCCCGAAACTCACACGCGACTTAAGATGGGCCTGACTTGTTTGGGTCCATGCCCGAGCCCGAGCCTGAGCCCCAGGGCCTGAGCCATCATTTTAAAGCCCAGCCCGACTGGGCTCGTGGCCCAACCCATTGGCCCTCTTAAGGTCCACTCAAGACTCGACCTTCGCCGAGGCCCAATGTTTTTTTAATGAAAAATAATAAACTTTTAGTAGAAAAAATTAAAAAAAACAAAAAAAATAGTCACACCCGCCCAAGTCCAAGGCCAAGCCCAGGTCCACTTAGTCGGTCTGCCCTAAGCTTGAATACCCCTGATCCTAAGTTTGGACTTGAACCTAATTTTTTGACCTGTTACCTAGCCCGACCCAATCTAAATTTTGGCAAAAACTTGTGAAACCCGACATGGACCAAATCAGACCCGGATCCAAGTAGGCCGGGCAGATTTACACCCTGCCAAGATAAATTATTCACACAGCAACGTGAGCCCCACCTAGGTAATGCGGCAATGCACTCAACTAAAGAAGGGTATGGCTTCTATCCAGTCCGAGATCGGACTGGACCGTGTTGTTGGGCCCATGAAGGCCCATCACGGGTCCCATTTTGATAATCTAAACCGTCAATGTGTAGAAATCGTCGAGTATTATATGCTTGTAAAAAATCACGTTGATCGGATATCGATAGTTATATGATCAAATCAGTTTCGTATTAAAAAAATTGGACGGTGAATAAATTAACGGTTGAAAAAAAACTATTTTGATCACATAGCTATCGATATCCGATCAACGTGATTTTTTACAGGCATATAGTACTCAACGATTTCTACATATTGAACGGTTCAGATTATCAAAACGGGACTCGTAGTGTGCCCCTACGAACCTAACAACACGATCCAGTTCGATCCCAGACTGGACAGAAGCCATACCACTAAAGAAATAGTATTTTAGTGGAATAAATTTAAAATAATTATTGTATAGTTGAAATTTTTAACAATCTAATCAAAATGTATTTTTTCTTTCAACAATGATTCATCTTCCCTTTTCCCCCACCCCTTTGATCCCCTCTCTCTCTCATTGGTTACATTTTCTTTTTCTTTTTCTTTTTTTTCCTACTCCTCCAATCACCACCCGCCACGTGGCAAAAGGGGATGAGGGTGTGAGGGGGTGACCCCCAAAAGAAGGTCCCAAGCATTATTCTTTTTCTTTCTAGAAACACCTAAAAAAATTTCTGATAATACACCGACGTCTCTTAGCCAAATTTGTCGTATGTGGAAACGTGTCAAGTGTATAGGGCCTATGATGAACTTGTCCCAAGTGGATTGTGCTGGTATTGGGATCTCATCTTTCTTTTGAGAAATGACTCTTTCGTACCCTTTTATTGGCAGCTTTTCGAAATTATTAAACCTGAATGTCCCCTTCCAACTTTGCACATGTTTGGTTGGTAGTAGAATAATTTTTTACAAGTTAAAAATTAATAATTAAAGATTAAAATTAAAAAATAAATATTATTTTATATTTTAATAAAAAAATTCAATTTGTTCAAATTGATCTTGTTTAATAGTAAACTGGAACTAAATTTGCACCACATATTAATATAAATTTTCAACAAAAAAAAAACATATATATATATATATATATATGATAAGTGGCATAAATTACATCCAATATTGTCAAATTAAAGTAAAACATCAATATAATAGTGATATTTCGTTAGCATTGAAATGTAATAATGTGGTGTCTTGGAAAGTTAATAAAAAATTAATTTTTTTGACTTTTTTAATAGTTTTTTTGACAAAAAAAATGGATTGTTTTAAATAAAAAAACTGACTTTTTTTACTAAAAAAGTTGAAAAATTAAAAAGTTAGCTTTTTTGATAACTTCTCAAAAGACCCCAATATCATTTAATAATGGGGGTGTTTGTTTCAGCTTTTCAGAGCCAACTTATGACTTTTAACTTTGAAAAAGTTATTTTGGACTGTTTGGTTAAACTTATTTCAAACAGCTTCTGATTCTAACAGCTTATTTTAACTCAAAAAGCTGATTCTGAGAAGCTGCTCACCCCTTGCTTCTGATTATCAGTTTCTGCTGTGGACATGTTAATTTATGGTTATACTCTTAAATTTTTGTATATTTTATTTTTTAAAAAATAGAAAAAGACTCAAATGGACTATAGATTATTATTATTATTATTATTATTTATGAGAAATGTAGACAAACAAAAAATAAAAATTAATTGAAAAAGCTGTTTCACAGCTTATTTAACAAACACTACTCAGCAACTTAAATCTATAATCCAACAGCTACACCAAACAGATTAACAACTTCTGATTAAAGTCATAATTTATAATCTGTTAAGTTATAATCTATAAGCTATTTTAACAGCTACACCAAACGGGGCCAATAAAATACCACATAGGAGGGTGATTTCCACCATGAAACATCAATATAACTACACATTCAACTGAACTTACTTAATGAGGGAAAATATTATAGTAAATAACTTTCAAAAGATATGTACCATACGCATTTTATAACAAAAAAATAGCATAACTTTATTTTTTTTGAGTTAAAATTAAAAAACAAAATGTCATAACTAAGTACAATATGAAGGTTAACTAAATAACTCATGAGACATAATTAAATAAGATAATTGATCACAATTAAAAATAATAATAATTAAAAATGTATATGACATACCTTTTTCAAGAGTTTATTTATTAGAATTTCCCACTAATGAGATATATTATGATTATAATAGATTTTGATTGCATAGTGACATCACGTGTGTTAATGATAACGTGCTATATAATAATTTTTTGATTTAAAAAATTAAAAATACCATCTTATCAAAAAAAAAATTATTTAATAAAAAATAAAAGTTTTAACTATTTTATTATGCAGAAATAAAATTACATGAATTATTGATTGAAATAAAATTTTGACATTATTAAAAATTATTAATTGACTTGATAATTTATTAATAAAAAAAATTTCTTTTGGTTAAATATAAAATTGATTATTTATTATGAAATTAATTACAAATTTCAAGAGGTGGGATATAATTTTTTAAACCACAAAAAAAATTTATATTTTAAGTCAATCTCAAAAAGTATATTTATAATTTATAGTCAAATTGAGTCATCGTTTGGCAACAAAAAAAAAAAAAAAATTAGTTGGCTTTTAAGAGTTGAGATTTTTTTAATGTGAGACTAAAAAGTTTATTTGATAAAAATGTTTTGACTTTTTAAATTTTTGTAAAAACGTAAATAAAATTATTATAATTTTAATATAATATTTTGTTTTATTAACTTATTTTTATTTTATTTTTTATATTTTTTTTAATCCCAATTGAGATAGAGAAACGAAGGCTGATAGCGTCGGATCAAATTCAAGTTACGTTTATCAATAGATTGTTTTAGCTAATAAATTAAAAAATCAGTATGAATCATTCACATTATTTTGGATAAATTATAAATACAAAATTTGTTTAAAATACAGATTATTTGTTGTGGTTTAAAACAAATACCCCTTATTAGAATTTTTAATTTAATAGAATTAACTAAAAAAATGAAATTCATAATTATTTTTCTATACAATAATAAAATTTCTTAAATTATTAATTAAAATATATTTTAAAAATCATTAAAAATTATTAATTGACTTGATAATTTATTAATAAAAGAAGCTATTTGTTATAAAATTAGAAACGTCAGTAAGTAGAATATAATTTTCAAAATTACAAGAGACAATTTGTATTTTAATCAAATATCAGAGGGTATATTTATAATTTATCCCATTATTTTTATATTTATTAAAAATCAATTTTTTTTTTATTACAGGAAATCCTCCCACTCTCCCGCAGGTCCAAGGCAGCGCCCTTGAGGAGATCACCAGGGTGTCCTGTTGTCCGTTCCGAGTAAGAGACTATAACATGAAAATTTGTCCCGACCTCCCAAGGCAACTGCGTCCCTTGAGGATATCACCAGGGTGTCCTGTTAGCGCCTCTTGAGGAGATCACCAGGGTGTCCTGTTGTCCGTTCCGAATAAGAGACTATAACCTGGAAATTTGTCCCGACCTCCCAAGGCAAACTCCGCTTAAGTCAGGACTTGCACAGCGGGAAGAATTAAACCCACACCAAGTAACTGATAAGACATCCTTGAAGTCAACTCAGCGGGAAGAATTAAACCCACACCAAGTAACTGATAAGACATCCTTGAAGTCAACTTCCTAATCAACTGTACTACGCCCAAGAGATTAACTCAGAAAAAAGTTGAACCCATGACCTAAGAGCTTAAACCCCCAAGCCTTTACCAAGTTGCTACTCATGTCTGAATTAAAAAAAATCAAAATATTACTATTAAAATAATCAATTGTCAAACCAGTCCTCAATGTTAACATAGGGGGTTTGGTTATGGTGTGCAACTTACACCTTACACCTTATACCTTACACTTACACCTTACACTTACACCTTTTGTAAAAAATTAAACCTTACACTTACACCTTTTTTGAAGTTGCACACCATGTGCAACCCACTTACACCTTACACCTTACACTTACACCTTACACTTACACCTTATACTTATACTTACACCTTACACTTACACTTTTTGTGTAAGTGGCACATGGTGTGCACTTGCACACTTAAGAAAACTCCTAACATAGGATCATACTTCAAACTCTCTGTGTATGTGGAGAATGCGACGGTGGAAAGGAAACAGCAGGCATGATATGATGGGTGTGCCTGCGCGTTGTTATAAGATAGGACAATGACATTACTGACGTAAGACAGACGCAACACGCTTTTCTAGCTCAAAAAAAAAAAAAAACTCACTCATGCGGAGTACTAAACCCCAACCGCACTGGTGGCGCGTGACATTGATGACATCAGTGGATTTATTTAATAAAAAAATCTAATAACAAAAAAAAAAAAAAATACTAATCAGTGTGTTTGGTTTCAGTTTTCTAAAAAAATACTAACCATAGAATATTGACGGTTTCATTTTCATAAACTTCTGTGTCAAGTTGATGATGTCACCGGTGCCCATTTCAATTTGAGTCGGCAGAGGTGGAGGTGGTTAAGATTGTTGCCTCTGTTGTTGCATTACCACTTCGGTTAAGGTTGCAAGCATTTGTTCCATTCTATTCATTCGGGCATCAGAGGACCCTACTGTGTCATCATTCCTTGCATTGTCCATTTGCTATAAGTAAACAAAACTTTATGTATTCAAATTCACATGTTTATACTTGAACTTATGCTTTCACTTTCGAACAATACACATAAACATGAAGATGAAATACCCCTACTTCTTATTAGGACTTTCTAAGCTCATGTGGACCTGTGTGTGCGGTAGAACACGTGCTTTGACACTACTCTGTCACGACCCAAACCCGCTCCTGTAGGTCTAGCACCGTAACCGGCCAGTAATCTGTGTATTACCAAAGGCCTCTGAACAGATTAGCAAATAATAAGGGGCTGCGGAAGCAATAATACAAAATAGATAAGGTCCAATGAGCTATAATAACGTACATGGGACAGAACATTTCAAAACTTATTTATATATACATAAACATGCCAGTCTAGATACACAATATTTATAAGGTATTTACAGAATGTACTTCCCAAGACCTGACTTTACAGAGCATACACAAAGACTAGCATGAATACAAAAACAGCCATGGCTTAGGCTTCGTTCGGAACCTCCTCGGGAGACACAACGGTTGGCTGACAAAAAAGAACAGAAGGCCGTCAACTCTGGCCCTGGTCACACGCCGGCTCACCTACATACATAATATAAACTGTGAGCTAAAGCTCAGTGAATAATAATAGAGTAAATGATTTAATGAATGATGTCCATCACGGAGTTAGAAATCAAATTCTTATTAGAAACAGATTCATATACATATTTTGCATATATTCATACGTGGTACATCCTTTAGCGTTAACAAATTCGATGGCCCATAAAGGGATGGCCTTGAAGGCATTCTGATGACTCATGTACATAGAGACGTTTCTGATGACCCATAAAGTGACGCATATCATATGATGCTAAGGATGCCACGAATAACTTTCAGAATTTTGGACAACCATTCATTCATTTCAAACATAGCATGGCATTTCAGAGAACTAATTACTTCGTATCTTAATATTCAGAAAATACTTAACATTAAACATAACTTTACAAAATTATTACTCACAGATGATTGGTAGCCCTAACTAGATGGTAAGGCGGCCCTTCACTTGTTCTGAGGCACGTGACCTACATGAACACACATACGAACACACTTGAAATACATGTTTGAATTGTACATAACTTATGTCGTTTGCTCTTAGTGTGTTTCTAACCCTTAATCCTCATTATGGAGTCTTAAACATGGCTTTGTGTTTCTAACCCTTAATCCTCATTATGGAGTCTTAAACATGGCTTAGAAATGCCTAGGATGGAATGAGGATACGAGAATGCGTTGGAAAACATTTCTCAAAATTTGCTGAAAATAAGGTCCACGCTCGAGCGTGGCTTCCCTTGTTCGAGCGGGCATGCAGACAATGAAGCTTCACTCGAGCATGAATCTACTCGCTCGAGCGTACTGTAAACTCATGAAAAAGTGCTGGATGCATGATTTTCACGCTCGACGGGCGCTCGACCAACGCTCGAGCGTGAGACTTAGACCCTCGCTCGAGCGTATATTCCCCCGCTCGAGCGGACTGTAAAACCCACAAACTTCTGTGTATATGCATTTTACACTCAAGCGTATACTTCCACACTCGAGCGGAGTGCACGTACTCAGAGTTCACGCTTGAGCGTAAAGTCCCACGCTTGAGCGTGGATCAAATTTCTGGAAATTCCAAATTTGATCACCAAGCTCAAATTCGACCTTTGAAGCATCAAACTCAATTTTCTGGGCCCAAAACTTTGGAAAACACATAATAACTCATAGAACAACATGTTTAAATGATTATTTCAAGAAATCATGGCCCAAAAGGACATCAATTTTGCACAAACTCAACTTAAATTCAAGATCAATTTATAAACATCACATGCAAGTACATTTTTGAGCTAAGGCTCTTCAAAACATGATCAAATGCTACCAAATCACATGAAACTCATTGTGTTTCCAAAATCAGAATAGACTCAACACATGCATGAATGAATTCTTGAAATAAATCTCTAAAATGCCATGAAACATGCATGCATGCATGAATTCATTCTTAATTCCCAACCTTTAATTCAATTCACATGTTAATCTGCCTACATAACTGATTTCAAGCATTAATCAACTAAATTACAAGGCTAGAGACTAACATTCTTACCTAAAGTTCTCAATTCCTTATGGTTAGAGATGTTCTTGAGCAAACCACCAAGGTCTCCTAGCAATTTCTCCAAATCCTCAAGCTTGATCCCAATTCCTTCCCTCTCTCACTCTCTCCCACGTTTTCTTCCTCTCAAAGCTCAAGTGTGAGTAAGAATGACTAAAGGAGGTGAGTGGGGCTCAATTAGCCTAATAAGTGGTAATGGCTCACAAATAAACAAATGTCATTATTTTAATCAAATTTAATCGTTTCGAATTGAATTTTGATTAAACCTACCATAAAATTCTATAAATTCTAACTAGTACATAAATCAAGTCAATTTCTGATTCGAATGCCGATAAGGCTTTCAATTCGCAATCAAAACTAAATCGTGAACAAATCTTTCTACGCCTAACAGATATAAATACAACAATGCAACACACACACATGCATTTAATTCAAGATTCAACTAAATTTCTAATTAGGCATAATTAATCATGGATTGGCGTTAATTAGAGGTTAGGGTTGTTACATTACCATTGTCATGACAACCACCATCATTCCACTATCGTCTCGCCACCCTTCTTTTTATATCTATAATATTACCCTTCCACCATCACTACAATCATTATCTCTTAATCTCTATAACTATTAACATTGGCACCATAACTAACGTCGTCGTTGCCTCCTCCATCACTACCAACTCACAATCACAATATAAAAATTGTAAAATATATAATTTGAATAAATTTTTTTAAATTTGATCTTCTGCATATCAAATAATTAGTTTTAGTTCAATACTTAATTTCTTATCGAACAGCTTTTCAACTTAAAAAATTCATTATTCAGTTTTCAGTACTTAATTTTCAGTTTTCAATTTTATCAAATACCACCTAAGTCATAATAAATTTATTAAAAAACTTAAGAGGGAAATAAATTTATAATTATTGTTAAAAAATGATTAATTATTATACATATTTTAAAATTACTAATATAATACTATTAGTCAATGCTTATTTTTATGAATAAAAACTCTAATCTAACTTGATATTTTGTTAGATCAAATTGTTTGAACTCGACAAACTATTTGACCACAGTCAACATTAAAGGATAAAATGCATTTTTTTGTTTTTTTTTGTTTTGTTTTTTGGGATTCATAGGAATAAGTTAAAAAACATAGAGTTTACAAACAGAGCAGTCTTGGGATATTTCAACCCCTTCCAGAATTAACATTCACCATATCAATGATATGAAAAGAGAGGAGAGAGCTAGGTGGATAATCTAGATACACTATCAAATCTAGATGTTCTTGCTGATTAAGGTTGGCCAAAACATTAGCACTGTGGTTGCCTTCCTTGGGAATCTGCTGGATAGAACACTGGCACCTGCTGATAAGGAACTTAGCATCCTCAACAATGGCTCGATAGGGTGAAATATTTGCAGCACCATCTCTGAGCATTTCCATGGCATTCTGAGAGTCAATTTCAATGGTGATGTTGGACAATCCTTGTTGCATAATAATGGTCAATCCTCTATATATGTTCCAAATTTCTGCTTCCAAGCTAGTGCAATGGCCTAGGTAACCATAGTAGCCCCATAGCCAGGATCCAACTTCATCTCTTAGTAGTCCACCATAGCTTGATTGTCTTGGGTCTCCATTGGAGCAACTATCAGTGTTGAGTTTGAGTTTTCCTGCAATGGGACAAGACCACTTAGTTAGTACTGGGTTTGTATAATTTGGATTCAAGAAATTCTAGAATGCTTTGTTGAGTTTCCTCTGCTTGCTCTAAAATGAGATTGACAATGACAGATGGGGGTTGGGTGTGGTTTTCAAAAACTACTTTGTTTCTCTCCTTCCATATGTTCCAAAGTGCTATTATGAAGATTAGGGGCCATTACACTCCATTGAATTGCACTTTGCTTTTAAGGTTAGCTTTGATCCAATCTTGAAGAGGAGTAGATATATTTTGTTGCCACCAGTTTGAGTCTCTCAGAAGTAACCATATTGTTTTTGCTTTAGGGCAATCTCTGAGTAAATGGAGGATGTCTTCCCTATTGAACCGGCATCTGGGACATGTGTCAGTCAAGGAAAGATTTCTGATTAGCCTATTGTGGTTGGTTAGGAGTTTTTCTTGCACAACTAGCCACATGAAGCTTTTAATTTTCTAGGGAGCTTTTGTCCTCCACAACCACTTCCATGATTTACTTTCAACATAATTTTATAACCTGCCTAAAATTATTTAGATTTTTTATTTTAATAAGTTATGTATAATTAACACATCTAGATTTTTTAAAAATGTTAGAGTGACCATATTTTGATTATCGTGTAATGAGTACCTTATATTAGGTGCCACACAACACATGTAGTTAGTTGTGGTTAGCTCCTTTAAGGCACCACATTAAAGTTAGAGGTTATTTGAAATGATCTAAATAAGTATATTTTTTAATTTTTTATAAAAAAATGTGCAAAAAAATAGAAAAATGATGTGATCTAAATAAGTGCACTTATTTAATTTCTGCCAAATAGTGTCTTAGTATACTATTGTGATTATTGCATTATTAAATTTTTATTTTTTGATTTTTTAATTTAAAATCTAAAGTTCTATTTTAAAATTTTCATTTTCAAATTTCAATTGAACTGTGACTTATATATAATAATAAATAATTTTAAACTTTTTATTTAAAGGTTTTTAAAATTTAATTACGCCATACATATTTCTTTGTTTTTAAAAATCTAAATATAGCCAAGATTTTATTTTTGGAATTTTGATTTAGTAGCTTTAAAATTTTGAAAATAGATATAGTTAATAGTTATATATCATATATATTTCTCAACTTAAAAAATAATAATTTAAGTTAATATTTTGAAGAACTTAGTTTTTGAAAAAAAGAAAATTTATTTAGTTATGAGTTTTGAAACTAGTTTTTGAATTATACATTTAGAAAGGGGAAAATTAGTAAAAAAATCCCTGCCAAACTTTGAATAATAAGAAAGATCCAATATCTATTTTTTTATTAGCTAAAGGCCCTCACTACTAACCCAACAAACTCTCTCTCCCATTTTCAACTCTCTCTTTCTTCACTCATTGAACCACCGACCCTCCATACCTTTACACCACTGCAGTGTGGCACCGCCGTCACTAATCGCCAGTCCGATGACCATCCCTCACCACCGATCTCCCTTCAATGGTTGCTCAAGCCTTAGATTGCATTTTTCTAAACATCTAAAACCCTAGAAGTAGATTCACATACTCCAAAAGGTAAGATTGAAGGTAGTGACCTGGGTTCAAGGAACAAGAGAGTCAAAAACATATAAAATCAAAACTTTTCAGAGAGATAAAGAGAGAGAAATAAGAGAATTTCAAATCAGAGAGTGCTTAGGATAGTTTCAGAATCTTGCCTTTCCTTTGTTTGTGAATATCATTGGACAAGCAAATCGAAAATAGTGCTTTGTTTTAGAAACAAACCAAAACAGTGCTTTGTTATGGGTTATTGTAGACACCCCATTTTTGACCGACCTTAAGACTCAGACGTCATCGATTGAGCGCTCGGTGATTGTGTATGTTGTGCTCGTTTCGAGGTTTTGGGGTTCTTGGCTGAGAGCCTCACCTCCGGACCTCGAGACTCTTTGTACTTTGACTCGGTCTGCGGACTAAGTCTTGTTTTCTCTTCCCGGAGGGAGGGAGAGGTCTTATAGACCATCTCTCAGTGGTCGTAGACTACTTTTCGTGGTCGTAGGCCACTGTTCCCGTTTAGAGACTAGTTTCTGATTTTCGAAGTCGTTGGCCGTGCGCCTCAGCTCGGAACCGCTTAACAGTCTCCGTTTGGCACGGTTTTTGGAACACACCTTGTTTCCTTTATCTAGAGGGACACTATGGCCCGGGAGACCACTTTTGTGGTCGTACGCCACTTTCTGTGCTCAACAGCCAGTTTTCGAGGCCCCCAGCCGCGCGCTTTTCCTCCCGAACTCTCGTTTTGCATCAGTGTTGGTTCATTTTTGGCATGAACCTTGTTTTTCTTGTTTGGGAGGTAGTACAAGGGTGGGAGACCAACTTTTCTCCTTGGAGACCATTTTTCCCCACCAGCCGATTTTCTTGTCAGGAAACTGATTTCTTGATATTTGGGCCACATTTACTGGTTTCCCGCCCCATCATTGGCTTGCTTTCAGTGTGGAGACCACCAATACCCTTGGCCGACCACTTTTTATCTGGGAGATCACTTGCCCTGGTCGGTCGACCAGGGAAAGTGGTCGGCCGACCACCTCTTTTGGTCGGCTGGTTTCCTCTTGTTTTGTCAGATTGTGTGGAAGCCAGCTGTGCTAGTTGGAAAGCACAGACTGTATCCTCCATATACGTGTATGAAGGATTGGCATCCAAGTTTTTAGCTTCTTGAGGAAGCTTTAGCTTTAAACCTCTATAAGAGAGGCCCTCCATCTCCTTTGCACAGGTTCTGAAATTTGCTAAGGCAAAAACATATATATCTCTCCCTATATCTCTACATTTTGGGTTCAAAAAGTGTGTTGTTCTTGACCTATTGCACCACACCTCATAGCCATACACCTCCACCATTGATCAGAGGTTCTTGGAGGGTATTTTCAGAGGTTGAAGAGTTATTTTTTGGTCCAAAACTTGCTGGTTTTGCTGAGCTTCAAGGGTAACTCCTTTACCCACTTTTTAAGCTCTATCTTGATCATTCTCTTAGCCATACTTGCATGCATATTTAGGCTTTGTTGTCAACAAAAAAAACTTTCATATTTAAGTGCTTTTCATGTTTGTTTAAGTTCTTTTTGGTGTTGAGGGTCATCTACCCCCTTGCATGCTCTATTTAGCCTTGTTTTGTGCCATGCCATGAGACCTTTGTGTTAATTTTTGCTTGGCCTTTTAGCCACTAAAATCCAGCAGATTTTTACTAGTTGGCATGTGGTTTTGAGGGCCTAAATCAGAGAGGGGAGACCCTCTCTCTTTTGGCCTTGTTTGTTTGCATTTTTAGCCTTTCAAAGGAGCACATACTTTCATACTTCCAAGGCTTGGTTCAGGCCCTTTTTGGTGACTTTTGGGACCTGCCTAGACTCTTTCTATGGCTAGTTTGGTCACCTTGTATTTGCCTCTTGCATGTGTAGAATAATCCCTTTCATGGCTTATCAAAGTAGCACTTCATTCTTGCATGTATTGGTCATATCTCAGTGGGTTTTTGGCCATCATTTGGCATGCCATGATTCTGTTTTTGGCTGGTTTGGTAGTCTCTCACATGCTTCATATGCTTGTAGTGTAAATCATGTTTACTAGCTTGAAATGTATGATGTTTTGGCCCTCTATTCTAGCATATTTTGGCCTTGATCCAAACTGATTTTGTTCATATTTTGGGCTGCCTTAGCTTTGTTTTGAGGCCTCTTGGTTGAATGATGCTTTCCATGCATGCTTGTAGTATAATAGCCTTGCCTAGCTTTGAGTTTTTGAGGTCCCTTGCATGCTTAACTTGAGGTATTTGCATGTTTTGGCATTGTGACGAATGTTATTTCAGAGCTTATTTCTTGGCCATATTCTCATGTTTGTCACTCTTTCAATGTGCTTGAGAGTTGCATCATTATACCCCATTTTTGAGCCATTACATGAGCTTCATTTTTGTGCCTTTCAAACCATCATCTTAGTTCACTTTTCCCCCTACTCTGGCCTGCATAGGGTCTATTTGGAGTTGGTTTAGCCATTTGAGCATTGCCTTGCATGCCTATAGTGTAATACACTTCACTAGTTTCGGTGCTTGAGCCATTCAACATGCATTGTGTGAGTTGTTTACATCATTTGAAGTCATTTTGCATGTCATTTCAGAGTTGGAACATGTTTCCTTGCACTCGATATTCCATCCTTTTCAATGCGTTTGGAAAGTTGTGTTTTATGCCCTAGGCTTGGGGCCATTGCATTGGGTTTGTTTGCATGAGTTTTAGAGCCTTGTTTTCATCATCTTTGGCCACTGACTTGGGTGTGGCTGAGGTTCATCCATTTTGGTTTAAGTCCATTTTGCATCGAGTATGCCATTGTAGTTCATAGCATTAAGTATCCCATGTTGTCGCATGATTGATCATTGCATTGTGCATGCCTTGTTCATCTCATTGTGTATATTAGTTCCATGTGCATTGTGTATGCTAGTGTCATGAGCATTGTGCATGCCATGTGGCTTATAGCATTATGTATGCTAGTTGCATGTTTGCATGTTATCCCTTGCATGTTTGCATCACTTAGTTACATTGCATTAGGATTGCATGCTAGAGTTGCATTTGTGCATGCCATGTTTGTTGTATTGTGTTCGGGATAGAAGTTAGTCCAAACACGAAAAACGAGGGACATCTCGTACTCAAAGTGACGAAACGTGCCTCGATTCCCGGTCGCCGACATTCTTGACTCCCCATGATGGAGTTGTTGGCTTTAGGTACTTGTATGTGCATTCATTTCACATTGAGTCGTGCAATTCAGCTCCTCGGCCATCATGCATCGAAATGCGTGATTGGTGGCTCGAGGGTCGAGGACCACACTCCCTTGAGTTTATGCAATGTTGGGGAGAGTGGTCGTGCACGCATGTGTTGCAAATACTTTGTCGTGCCTCTCTCTTTCCCTTTGTTGTAGAAAACCAAAAACCAGGAGAGGAAACTGGTCGGCCGACCAGATTTATTGGCAGGCCGACCACTTTTTTTGGTTTCCACCACAAAAGGTGGTCGGTAGTTGGTCTCTCATGCCTATAAGCTGGTCGGCAGCCTTCCCACAGATTCCCAGGGTGGAGTTTCATCTCTCTGGAGCTTTGTGTAAGTTTCTGAGATCAATTGCAAATAAAGGAAAGTTGGGGCGTCGCGAGGGATTTCCAAACAAGGCAATTCAAGGATGCATGCATCCTTTGTCATTCAAAGCAGAGCTGAGGCATCATATTTCATTTGGTTTACATTCTTATTTAAATGGCTTACTTAGTTAATTTGTTTATTAATTAGAGTTGTGTAATAATTAGCTGTAGCTTGTCATTCATTTCGTGTGTAATAGCTAGTTTAATTAGATTAGCTTAGATTAGCTTGTTGATTCTGTATTATTTATTCAAACCCTCATTCGAGAGGGCAATGTTGTAAATAAGTGTGCGTGTGTGTGATGCATGTCTTCCAACCCCCATTTCTTTCTCCCTTTTATTTACTAGCTTACGATGGTTAGTTTTAAGGCATGCTTCAATTAGCATCCTTATGCTCGCATGTTCGTATTCATTCATCTATCTTGCATGCACCGGGCTCGGCACATCATACTAACTACATTGTATTTCAATTCCTGTTTAAATACATGTATTAAGTTACATTTCACATGACATTTTAGAATAACCGAGCCTATCTTAGTTGCATTTTGCATGTGTTGCATTAGGCATTCTTGACATAGCTAGGATCATGTATGATTACTAACTACCTTCTGTTTTGGCTTGGAGTACTCGATGAGTGTTTATGCTTTAGCATCGTTGCATGTGTGTGAGTGACTGCCATGATAGCATGCTTGCCATGAGGCTAACTGCTTATGTGATATAACTGTCTGAATGCCTGTGGATGAAGGTTGGATTACTTGAATTGGAACAATTCATTGATTGCGAGTTTTAAGCCTACTTGAGAGTGGCAAATCACCATGTTTTCTAAGCCGACTTGAGGGTGGCAAAATCCGCATTTTAGCCTACTTACGAGTAGCAAACTGCTTTCAAAAATAAACATGAGATGTTTTGTTCCAACTTAAGCGATCCAGTCTATACTTGTATACTGTGTGCATCACATAGTAATTCTAGGTTAATAATCAGAATAAGAGCACATATGTCTTCAAAAACAAGATATCATGTTTAGTAGTAGCCGATCTTTGATCGGGCGAGCGAGGGTGCTCATTGCATGACCTTCCCCAATCGTACCCAAGTTCCCGAGCCGAGGCAACTTTGATGATGACGGACACGTGGCCTTAGGCATAAGTCAGGGTTTCCTAAATTACCCCCAAAATAAAATATTTAGGTGGCGACTTTGTATCCGGCAAAGCAGTCCATGTTTGACACTTCTTTCTAAAAATCAGTTTTTAAAAATGATTTGCCAGGTTTGGACTCTTCGGCGATTTATCAATCTCGTATTGCACTTTGCGAGATCAGATTAAGAACCGTGACATTGAGTCCGTACTGTAGTGAGCCCAATGAACAAAACGGGATTTTCCCGGGATGTTCGAGCGCGTCTACAGCTATTGTGAGCAAATGTAAGGTTCTATTCAAGAAGTTCATTTTTTTTTTGCTAAATTAAAGCAAGTTTGTTTTTGCTATTTTTTATTTGTGATTTTTAATTTCCTCTAGATTAGATGTATGGATTGTGAAATTAATTGGAATTGTGTTCAAATATGATTTTTTTTCTGTGATTTTCTCTGTATTTTTGTGAAATAGTTAGCAATTCTCTGTGATTTTCTCTGTATTTAACTTGCTTATAAGTTTGTAATTTTTTCTAAACTTTTATTTGTAGTTTGTAATTCGTAATTCTCTTTAGACATGCAAGTGTGTAATGGCCAAAGAAGATTAACACGACAAAGAAATTTCAGAGAAAATCAAATGTGCTAGAGAAATCAACTTGCAAGTAAATTTCTCTGATTACATCTGCAAAGAAATTTCAGAGAAAATTAAATATGCTCATACAAGTAAATTTATTTGACTTCATTTGTAAAGAATATAAATTTCTCTTACTACATTTGCAAAGAAATTTTATATGCAAGTTAGGTTGCAAGTGTGTGATAGCCAAAGAAGATCAACATAATGACAGAGAAATTTCAAAAAAAATCAAATGTGCCAGAGAAATCAAAATGCATGTGTGTACTATGTCCAGTGAAAATCAAATACACGAGTAAATTACTCTAATTACATTTGCAGACAAATTTTATAGGCAAGTCATAGAAATTTTGAAAGTTCTCTGTGTCGGGATCAAAATTTCTCTAAGTCAAGTCAAAATTTATTTGAGTCAAATTTCCTCTGTGAAGATGTTGAGGAACCCCAATTACTATGAAAATATTTTATGTCATGTATCTTATAAAATTTTAATATCAGTAACCGTAAAAAAATCCTCATTTTGAAAACTTATTTGATTAGGAGTTTTGAAACCAATTTTTTTATTTAATTTATTTTTGTAAAAAAAAAACTATTTATTTATTTATTTTATTTTTTGAACAAAATAATTTTGTTATTTTTTAAGCTATTTAAAAAATTTTAGACAAAAGTTATTTAAAAAAGAGTTTAAATATATATTTCTAATCTTTTCAAATATTTTAAATATTTTTTAAAATATTTAAAATTTTATTTTTATTTTCAATATAAATTTTTTATTTTAAATATATATTTTTTATTTTATTTTATTTTATTTTATTTTATTTTTTAAATATTTGAAATATTTTTTTAAAATTCTTAATTTTTTTATTTTTATTTTTTATATTTTAAATTTTTTTGGATTACTCATATATATCTAAATCATAACAAATTATTTGGAAAATACTTTAAAAAATAGAAAAAAAAAGATTCAAAAAAAAATTATTTTTTGAATTATTATTATTTTTTTTAAATAGAGTTTTGAAAACTTGTTTGATTATGAGTTTTTTAGATAAGTTTTTGAAAACTTTGTTTGGTTATGAGTTTTGAAAAGAATGTTTCTATTTTTTGATTCAAATCATGATTTGAAATGAAAGCCAAACACTATCTTAAATTTTTCATAGATTTTGTGCTGATAATACAAAATAAAAGTTATTTTTTCCCGTAAAAATAGAGGCTTCCAATGTATAAAGATATCAATACGTATTCTGTTAATATTGTTTTCATTTTGGAAAATTTACCTATAAATTCCATTTTGAGGAATTGTGGTTCATTTAGTCTCAAAGATTTTATTATAGACAAATTAGTCCTATTGATTTTGGAAAGGTAGATTTAATATGTTATTTGAAAATTGAATTTATGGTTATGCCCTTACTTTATTATGTTTCCTCACTACAAGGAAACACACTTTTGGCGACTAAAATATTAGTCGCCAAAAGGACTGATTTTAGTCGCCAAAAGGATTTGCCGACCAAATACTTTGGTCACTGGCTTTGTCGGGGATACATCGTTGCCAAAGGTTTTAGCGACTAAAGAACATTTAGTCGCCAAAAGTACTTCAAAATTACCGACTAACACGTTAGTAGCCAAAACTAACAGCTATTAGCGATGAAAAGAGTATTAGTCGCCGATGACTCCCATTAGCGACTAACAGATTAGTCGCCGAAAGGGTCTATTAATTTGTTTAACTCACTTCTTTAGCTACTAAATATTTTGTCGCAAAAACTGAAAATCTCTACGGCGACGAAATCTTTTGTCACCAACATTTTTATCTAATATTTACACTGTTTTCATGAAATTAATCTGTTATCTGACTGTGTTCTTCTATTGGTGTATCAAATAACTAGATTGAGGTCAATGATGTGAGCAAGGAAATAGACTTGGACATCATCAAGCTAAATAGTCAGGTTTTGTTGTTGATTCTATTTGATGGTCATCTTTTGCCTTCTGTCTCTCTTGGTTTGAGGTTTCTGTAATCTGTTCTGCTAATGCATGCTCAGGTGGACAGAATAATTGTTTAGCCTTCATTTTCTGTAATCTGTAATCTGATATTATTTAGCCTTCATTTTCTGTAATGATGAATAAGTTTTATGAATATCTTTATCCTTCCTTACATTTGAGAAACAAACAAGAGAGTAAATTCAAAGCCCCAGGTAATCCTTCCCATGGACCAACCTCAGAATTCCTTTGTTTGGTTTCCACTACCTTAACCTGAACTGCTTCAGTAGGCTCACCCATTCTACAATTTCATGAGCTAAACATTTGTGTAAAAAAAAAATGAAAAAAAGAAATCACATTGCTCATATAGTTCAACAATCCACAATGGAGAATCAGAAATTACCAATCCGAAATTTTAACGAAACCCAATGACGAAATCAGAAAAAAGCCCTAAAATTTGTTTGCGAAATCAATGGAAACTGAAAGAAAAAAACATTTAAAAACCCTATAGTAGAATGGGAGACACAGCGAGGAAGAGACCCAGAGCGACAGAGAGGGAGAGAGACGAGAGACAAATACCTGATAGATTGTCGTGGGGCCGATTTGCAGTGGTCGTGGTGGCCAACGCTAGTGGCCAGCGATGGTGATGATCGGCGGTCAGGTTTGCTATCGACTGCTGGTGTGTGAGGTAATATATGTGTGAGACAAAACAGGTTCGAAAATGTGTCCCTGAAATATATATATTAGGTGTGAATATTTAATCGATTTCCCTTTAAAAACCGGTTCGAAGATTTAGCGACTAAATCATCATTTGTCGCCAAAAACGATTCACAGCGACTAAACATTAGTTGCCGAAAGCACCCTATTTGGCTACTAATTCCAATTTTTCATCGGCAATGAGAGTAAATACAGCGACTAACTTAGTTTTGGTCGCCACAAATCCAATAAAAATACGCCATCTTTTGGTGACAAAATGTTTTGGTCGCAAAATGGTGGAAAACAACGACGAAAACTAAGTCTAGTCGCCAATAATTACATATGGCGACTAAATTAATTTAGTAGCTAAAAATATTAGATGAATACCAACTAAATCAGGTTGTTTGTCGCCCAACATGGTGCTTTTGGCAACTAAAATTGGTTTTGGTCGCCAATTGTGCATTTTGTTGTAGTGCCTTCTCTTATTTTCTTTTGTTCTAGAAAAGTAAGGCACAATCTATGATAATTAAATTTGGGATGAATTTTTGTATGAGAATCTTTTTCATTTGGAAAATATTCAAAATGAGTACAAAAACGATTGAAAAAATGAGATTTTTCAATCATTTTAACAGGATGCGAGATTCTTCAAATATATCAAAAGGAGTACAAAAATTCTGTAGTAAGTTTTGGACAAATGTATAATTTAAAATTGTAACACTCAAACGTAACACTAAAAAAAATCCATAGTGTATTTTTTTTTCCAAACATAACACTCCTAAAAAGCTTCTTAGTGTAACACTCTAATGCAACACATAAAAACATTCCTCAGTGTATTTTTCTCAACACATAATACTTCAATATAACACTCTAAAAAAATTCTTTAGTGTAACACTCTAATGTAACATACAAAAAAATTTCTTAGTGTATTTTTTCAAATGTAACACTTTAATGTAACATTTCAAAAAAAAGATGTGGGATTCTTCAAACCATTCCAAAAGGATGAGGGATTTTTCAAATCAACCCAAAAGGAGTACAAAAATTCTTTAGTAAATTATGGATAAATGTATAATTTCAAGCTATGAGCATTACGTTTGGAAAAAAGTACACAAATGAGTTTTTGTGTGTTACATTGAAGTGTTACGTTTGAAATTATATTGATTAGAGTGTTACGTTTGGAAAAAGTACACTAAAGTTTTTTTTTTTTTGATTACATTAAAGTGTTACGTTTAGAAAAGTACACTAAGAAATGCTTTTTAGTATTTCATTGTTATGTTTAGAAAAAGTACACCAATGAGTTTTTTAATGTGTTACGTTGGAGTGTTACGTTATTGGAGTGTTACATTAGAGTGTTACGTTTTTGTTTGTAATGTGGGATTTGTTCTCGAAAAAGGGAAAATCCAAAACTTCTATAATACGGATTGGCCAAATGTGTAATTTTACATTTAGAGAAATTCACTTTTATCCTTGAAAAATTAAACTCAAACATATAACTAACTACCCTTTTGGGTAATTTTCATTTTCATGTGACTTTTGTTCATAAGAAAAGATGGAGGATCAAACAGTTCACAAGATCACATTTTAAGATTTATTGATGCTTTACCCTTTGATTTTTAGCTTATAAAATTTAAATATCTTTTTTTTTTTCATTTTCAAAAGTATTGCAATATAATAAAATTTTAAAAACATTTTAATATTGATAAAATAATCAGCAAATTAAATGTAAAATTTACAAAAAAAAAAAAAATTGTATGATTAATTTTTGAAAACTAATGTGGGTACGTAGGTATATGTATTGTATGGCCTCATTTGTTTTGGGTTGTAATGGATGAGAGGAGATTAGGATGGATGTAGGGTTATTTAGTGTTGTGTTTGTTTGTAAAGTTGGAGAAGGGATTAGGATGGAGAAGGGGATTAAGATAGAGGTTGGAAGAGGGATTGTGATGGAGGAGGAGGAGGTGGAGGTGGAGGTAGTATTAGAAAAATAGTGAGGGGATTACAATTTTTTTTTGATTTAATTTTTTACATATTGAGAATTTTTTTTAAACATTAATGTTTAATTTTTTATATTTTTATATTTTTAACAATTCCTACACTAACAACTATCATCAAAATAAATATAATTTTACTTAATTCCCTCACTATCAATCCCTTCACTAACAATCCCCTCACTATAAATCTTCTCCATTCTATGTGTTGACATCAAATTTATTGAAATTTATTTTCCATGTCAGTGTCCGAAGAGGAGCATAAATTATTGAATTTGAAAGGTAGTAATTAAGGGATTTAATATATATTATTATAAGAATGAAAGATTCAATAACTATAATTAAAATGAAAGGGCCGATGCTTTCATGACTCATGTAATTTTATATATATTTTTTAATTTAAAAATGGGACATTTACTCACAAGTTTTAATTTATAAACTTATATTTCATTAAGTCCTAACTAAGATTTTTATGAACATGATAATTTGATATTTATTTTGATTTTCAAACCTTTAAAATATCAACTTTCAAATCGAAAAAAAAAAAAAAAATTATGTACAAAAAAAAATATTTTTTTGGAAAAAATTGAATTATTTTTTTGTACAAAACTAAAAATTTTGTATCTATAAAAGAGCATGATGATGGAATATTAATGTACAAAACTGAAAAAAACTTATAATATTCTCAATTTTAAAACTGAAAAAAACTATCAATATTCTCGATTTTTATTGGATACTTGAATCAAATTAATAAGTAGAAGCACACAAACGTTTAATCTCATGCTCTTTTTTTTCATCATTTAGAGAAACAATTATCTGGAATATTACTATTCAAAATTGATAATGTTTTTTCTTTTTAAAAATTGAAAAAAACAAATAATATTCTCAGTTCCACGAAATAAGATTTATTGGTTCAAAAAATCTTAAATATGATCTGAGTTACCATAACATTTGTAAATATACATTTTAGGTAATTAACTCATTAAAAATTTTTTAAAAAAATTAATTAGGAGTTTTAAGTTCATAGATGTAAGAACATTTTTGCTTATATTATATAATATAATATAATTATTTTTTAAATTGGTAATTAAAATTTAAAAATGATATAAAGTCTACTTTTTAGACTTTATGATGCGTAACTGAAATGACTGATTAATAATTAGAAAATATATTAAAGAAAATGTTACTTTTTTTTTAAAAATACGAAAGCACAAGGCTTAATAGATTGCACATCCGATAATAAGTCGTCAAATAAAATACATCAAAATAAAAAATAGATCTTGAAAAGAATAAAAAGAACCTTCACGTAGGAAGAATTCGAGTCTCCACATATGGAGAAACAACAAACCTCCACGTAAGGAGGAGAAAACCTTTATATAGAGAGATATTATTGCAACACAAAAAAAAAAAAAAAAAGAAAAAAGAAGAAGAAGAAGATCACCACCAAACAAACAATACCAATCATCTTCACAATTTCTTCATCGTTGCAACTGATAACTTTGGTACCTTAATCCCCATATCTACATTATAAAATAAAACGTTCTGGATCTGAGGTGGTCGCCTAACATATAACAACGCATTTAATAGTATCAAATCTTAGTCAAAAATCAGATATGAGTCTAGATTTGAAAGCTTCCTCGGTGGCAAACCGATGATAAAGACAAGAAAAGCAGTAGTAGTTAGCATGGTGATAGAAATCGCATAAGAAGAAACAGAGGAGATAAAGGTTAGAAAGTACCACCCACTCCTCTCTAAAGAGCAAAGAAAGAAAGAGTAGCTAGGGTTTCTTAGAGATAGAGGGCATAAGATTTCTTTCTGAGAGAGAGATCTAGATTTATTTCTTTTTACTTTAGAAAGAGCTACTTTAGATATTTTAATAGGTTATCACATCATAGAATTCAAAAAGTGAGTTTAATTTTTCGGTTAGAATAACAATGCCCTTATAATTTACAATAACCTTCTCGATGTATGTTAAAGTATAGTTAACTCATAATATTTACATAATTACATTGATTACTGCTAATTCGAAAAATCCGCAATTCAAACTGATCTAGTCCAATCCGGTAGATTTGAACTAATTTTTTGAATCTGTGGTTTGGTTTTGGATTGGAAAATTGAGTGGATTGATTCCAGATTTGAGTTCACGGTTCCATATTAAAATCGATAAAGACCATATGTAACTTAAATCATACACATACCATACACCCTGACATACAATCCTACTTTCTTATATTGATTAGGTTGCTACTATGAAGCTATTGCTGTGAGCAATGATGTTATTGCTACTATCCTTGTTATTTATTTATTTGTTTTAATTTTAGTTTTGTAATTGTTGTTGCCACAAACAATATTTGTTTGATGGGAGTTTTATGCTTGTTATATGTTGAATAATATGCTTATTTATCAGATATTATGTTTGTTTAAGTTAATGGTAGAACAATACGTATGTCTATGTTTCAAAAAATCATGAATAGATTAATGTTGAAATGAAAATATTATATGATTTTTCTTTGTGAACAGATTATGTGAAATTGTGATTCTAAACCAAGTCAAACTGTATTTAAATGGTTTGGTTCAAATTGATTTGGTTACAATTTTTATAGAACCATAAATAATGAATTGTTCCTGATTTTAGCTCAACCCGAACCAATTCGGACCATACTCAACCCTATTTCTCACCACACCATAGTCACTGAATTCACACAAGACTTCCACCACTCCCGCTCTGAATTCATTAAAGCATTTAGCTCAAATTCATGGTAAATTCACCAATTAATTTTGGTTAATTCATGATTTGAATAATTGGTGGGGCAAAATCATTATTTATAGTAAGTTTTGGGCTTTTGTGTATTTATGGTGAATCAGATTATAGTTTCTTTGCACATATCACACAGGCAGTGAATTGTTTAATTCTTGGGGCAAATACGTAATTTATTGTAAGTTTTAGGATTTTGTGTATTTACGATGAATCAAAATTTGTTGCATCAAAAGAGTGAACATGTAAATTGATGATGCAATTCGCAATGGTAGAATGGGTCGGACTGACCCATGCTCCTTAAGCCTACGTTCGCATGACCAAGTCCACGGGGAAACCTGCACAAAAGTCCAATGGGAAACGAGGAGTCCCCCAGCGAACCCTCCGACGAGCAAGTTAGAGAGAGAGGTGAAATATAGAGATAGAATAGAGATAGAAAAGCTTAACCTTTTTCTTGTCTTCAACGTCTGCTTATATCCTCTAGTAATCATTTCATTGTCCCTTCTGACTTATCACCTTGGCCGAAAGTCTATGTTGTAGCTTACCTTGTTCATAGTGAGGGCGTGTTGTCCCAACGGAGAGGGGTTATCGCAATAAATGCTGTAAGGGGCCTCATTAATGGCGATGTACCGTGGCAATAACTTTGCAGATCTTTGTCTGCTGATGTGGCTTGCCTTTCTCTCGCCATGTGTCTTGATGTCATTGGTTCTTATTGCTATGTGGGGCTTTAATAGTGCTGAGCTTTAGTATTTGAGATATGTATTGGGCCCTAAACGGTGGATTATAATCTTTATGGGTTTACCCATGTCAGTAGTCCCCCATTCCCAAGTGCAGCTTTGGTCCAATGAAGGGAATAACAAAGAAAATGAGGGTTGCGAGGGATCAGCAGGGTCAAGGCCGACTGAGAGGGGTGATTGACCATGAGAAAGGCCGACTGTGAAGGGTAGCCGAGTGGGGGGACCAACCAAGAGGAGGGTTGACTGCGAAGGGTGGCCGAGTGGGGGGACCGACCAAGAGGAGGGTCGACTGCGAAGGGTGGCCGAGTGGAGGGACCGACCAAAAGGAGGGTCGATCGCGAAGGGTGGCCGAGTGGGGGGACCGACCAAGAGGAGGGTCGACCACGAAGGATGGTCGAGTGGAGGGACCGACCAAGAGGAGGGCCGACCGCGAAGGGTGGCCGAGTGGATGGATCGACCAAGAGGAGGGCCGACCGCGGAGGGTGGCCAAGTAGAGGGACCGACCAAGAGGAGGGCTGATCGCGAAGGGTGGCCGAGTGGAGAGACCGACCAAGAGGAGGGCTGATCGCGAAGGGTGACCGAGTGGAGGGACCGACCAAGAGGAGGGCCGACCGCGAAGGGTGGCTAAGTGGAGGGACCGACCAAGAGGAGGGCCGACCACGGAGGGCGACCAAGTGGAGGGACCGACCAAGAGAAGGACCGACCGCGAAGGGTAGCTGAGTGGAGGGACCGACCAAGAGGAGGGTCGATCGCAAAAGGTGGCCAAGTGGTGTGGCGCGGGGCTCGAGAGGCGGCGTGGTACGTGTGGAAGTGAAGTGGAATAGACAGGGAAGGGGAAAGGGGCAGTGGATCGTGGTCGTACACGTGGCGGAATCGCGTAGTAGGAAAGGTTAGACGTTGGGCAATAAGTGAAACGATAGGTCATTATAGGGTGCTGAAAAGACGATTTTGGCCGATTTTTTGAAAATTTTCAAACTGGCGAGAATTAATTGTGACCCTTGGATTACAGACAAGCCGTGTGCTTTTGGTATTATCCGTTTTACCTACCTTTTTGTAAAAAATCAAAACATTCCAAGTGTAAACTCCTTCGTTGCTAGCGATATACCTCTGCAACACTTTTTGAATTTTCTTGCGCCCGCATCCGAAGCCATTCGCAGACACACGACAGAAATGGCCCAGGAAGAAGCTAGAATTGCCAGGGTTGATCCACTAGAGGACGACGATGCGGTGCAGTTGGCGGAGCAGTACAGGACGGAGAGGCAAGTGGATAGAGTAGGGGAGCCGGCGGGACCACCGCGTTCGTTGACAATGATAGCGGCTCCGAAGCCAATCAACCAGGCTGAGCCAGATCACTGGCATACGAAGGCCGACAAGTCGATCGTTACTGCGGGGGAGTTGGAGGGTATGCGCAAAAAATACCAGGTTCCCGCAGAAATAGAATTGATGGTACCAACACCAACGGAGAGGCAGTTCGACACCCGGCCGGGGGAGTTTGCCCTCTACGAGGAGGCGTTGAAAGGTGGGTTGAGGTTGCCGCTTCCGCAGGTAGTAGTGGATGTCTTAAACCGACTGGAAGTGGCGCCAGGCCAACTAATACCCAACGCGTGGAAGATTGTACTGGCCTGTGCAAGTGCGTGGCCGAGGGCGAACAAGGGGGTGGCTATGACGGTGGACGAGTTTTTTGCCTGCTACAAGGCGTCGGGCCAGCAAGAAACTTGGGTCACTTTGCAAGCAGCGGCAGGGAGGGGTCTGGTGGCGGGGTTGCCGTCATCAATTAAGGGATGGAGGCTGCGGTGGTTCTACGTGTCTGCGAACGGGGGAGTGGGGGTGCGCACGGTGTGGAGAGTGCCCACCAAGTCTGTGGAGCCAAAGCTGGAGGCCACAGCGGAGGAGAGAGTGAAAAAGGTGAAGGCATGGAGGGAGAAGGAGGGCGTCAAATGGGACGATCTTGTCCAGCCGTCCGCTTTGTTTGCCGCAGGACTGGGCCTTGAGCTGACTAGTGGAGATCTGGCACCGGCAGAACTAGAGGCGAGAAGAAAGGCATAGGAGGCGAAGGATCGGACCATTTTTTCCAAAGCTCAAAAGTTCAAGGAAGCGTAGTTAGGCCCGCTACCAAAACTGGTTGCGAGGGATAGAATCCGACTGTGCCCCAAACCACTGGGGGAAAAAGACTTGGGCAGTTTTGAGCCACGACCGCCCCCAGTTGATCCGGTGAAAGAAAGGGTAAACAAGGAGGCGTAGGCTTTGAAGAAGAAGAAGAAGAAGAAGAGGGTTCTCCTTGAGGGGGCCTCAGATGTGCCTGGGTTGAAGAGGGTGAGAGTTGGGAGGGAGGTTACCCCCATGGTGGAGAAAGCAAGGGAGAAGGGAGTGGAGATGACGCCAGAAAGGGTGGTTGTCCCAGACATGCAAGGGGACAAAAGCCAAGGGGGCCAGGAGGAAGAAGAGCACCTGAGTGGCGTGCCCAAGGTGCCAGTGGAGAGTGGATCAGCTGGTCCTGAAGAGGGAGTGGAGCAGCGATCCAAGGGGGGTCCTGTGCTCCAAGGAGAGGGGGTCAGGCTGGCGACTGCTATCTACCATGCTCGCGCAGTGTTTGGGCGACTGGAGAGGGAAGAAGGCCCAGCCAGGGCAGCTGCAGATCACCTTGTGGGGGTAATGGACAACGCAGCCGTGCGCTCGGTGGCTAGGTTCAATGAGGCTGAGCTACTAAGGGGGTTGTGCTCTGCCCAAATGGAGGTAACCACCTTAGCAGGGGCTCTGCTGAAAAAAGCGGCGACTGCAACGGTTAAGTTGGAGGAGGTGAAGGCCCAACTTGCAAGTTTCAAGAAGGAGAGTGCAGGTTGGAAGAAGGCTGCACGAGGCGTGTGTGCCAGGAGTTGGGAGGAGACTGAGAAGGCGAAAAAGATAGGGCTGTTGGCGGTGGTGCAGAAGAATGTTGCCGATCGTGCCCACTCTGAGCTGCAAGCAGTCAAGTTGGAGTTGGAGGATGAACGCCGCAAGGTGGTGTCGCTCGAGTTCCAGCTGGCTGGCGAGCGGAAGAAGTTGGAAGAGGCGTAGAAAGCCTGCACCATCGCCAACGAACGGTGGGATGAAGCGATGGTCAGCAACGAAGAGCTTCGTGCTCAGTCAATCAAAGAGAAAGAAGAATTAGATCACAAAATCTCTGAGTTGGAGCGAGATCTTGCAGACGAAAACGCCAAGGCGGTGGCAGAAAAGGCAGCGCTGGAGAGGGAGTTGGCAGATGAGCGAGCGAAGGCGGTGGCAGAGAAAGTTAGGCTGGAGAAGGAGTTGGAGGAGGAAAAAACCAAAGCGGCGTCTGAAAGGGCAGCATACCCTGACTTATGCGTCGCAGCATTAGAACAATTCAAGGGGTCTCCTAACTTCCAGATGGCGATTGATGCTGCGATCGCCAGTAACCTGGCAAGGGAGGCGTCTTGGGGGGCTGGCCCATCGGGGGCGACCGCTGGGAGCAGGAGTGAAGAAGAAGTAATCCAGAGCTTCCAGCGGTCGGACTTCTACAAACACGAGATGGCTGAGTTATGGGACAGTGGCTGGAAGATGTTCAAACACAAAGCAGAAGAGCTGTTCCCCGGCTTGGACTTCAGCAGCGTGCGAATTGACGAAGACGAAGTGGCCCAGACCCCCTTAGATGAAGGTGTTGAAGAAGAAGACCTCGTTTCAAGTGAGGAGGAATAAATGAAGTGAACAAAATTTATACTTAGAGTTGTTTTTGTGTGTTTGTTTTGTCGTGTTGCATTTTTTTTTTTTGAAGTGCTGTAATAAACTTATGTACAAGGTGTGAATGAATAAAATTGTTGAAGTGCTATATTTGTGTTAGTTTGAAATGAATTGTTGAATTGTTGTCTTTATTTTTGTGAGTCCGAAATGAATGAAGGATTGTTTATTGAAATTAGGCTTGACTTGTAAGGAAAGAGGTTAACTTGCAAAAGTTGATAAGTAAGAAAAAAATCTAACTTGTAATAGAGACATGTAAGAATGTCAAAAATGTGAAGTTTCAAATCACGCCCAAAAATATTTTGCATGAGTGTTGAGAATGATAGGTTGGTTTGGGAAATGCAAGTCAAAAAGTAGAAACGTAAAAAGTGTCATAGGAACATGGACCTGGAATTTGACTAAGTATGGTTGGTATGCCACAACCATGAAGCTTACGTAAATGTCCTCGACCGAGCTCTACATCCGTGCTCAGTTTGGTAGAAGCTATGATTAACTGACCTTTTAAGTAATTCAGTCTGGCCGAGCTTTTCGGGCTCAGTCTGGCTGAGGCCTTAAGGAACTCCGGCTGGCTGAGCTCGTCATGCTTGGTCTGGCTGAGGCTTGTTATGTTCAGTCTGGCTGAGGCTTGTTATGCTCAGTCTGGCCGAGGCTTGTTATACTCAGTCTGCCTGAGGCTTTATATGCTCGATCTGGTCGAGGCTTTGCATGCTCAGTCTGGCCGAGGCTTTCATGCTCAGTCTGGCTGAGGCTTGTCATACTCAGTTTGGCTGAGGCTTTGTATGCTCGGTCTGGCCGAGGCTTTACATCCTCAGTCTGGCCGAGGCTTGTTATGCTCAGTCTGGCTGAGGCTTTACATGCTCGGTCTGGTCAAGGCTTTGCATGCTCGGTCTGGCCGAGACTTTTATGCTCAGTCTGGCTAAGGCTTGTCGTGCTCAGTCTGGCTGAGGCTTTGCACGCTCGATCTGGCCGAGGTTGCAATCAAAGTGTTATTTGAAAGACCACATATATATTTGGGATATAAGCTTGTTATCACGAAAGTGTAGCCCATTTGATCAGAAATTTACATCACATGAGGAGAGAATGAGAACAATGAAGTGTGCAATTTGTCAAAAAAGGAAATACAACAAAAGACTGATACAAGAATTGAACTTTTATTGAAAATAGCGCTTCAAGTGCTCGGCGTTCCATGGGTGGGGGAGATCGTGGCCTTCCATGTCCTGAAGTCGGTTAGTGCCTAGACGAGGTCTGGCTTTCACAACGTAAGGTCCCTCCCACTTGGCGGCCAGTTTGCCCTCAGTCAGATTTTTGGTAGCAAGAGTTACTTCTCGCAAAACAAAGTCTCCCACGGCGAATTCCCTCGGTCTGACTTTGCGGTTGTAGTGTGTTCTCATTTTTTGTTAGTAGGAGGCCCGTCTAACAGCGGTGGTTTCTCAGAGTTCTTCGATCAGATCTAGGTCTGCCTAACGCAGCTCTTCAGTTAGTTCTGGATCTGGATGTAGAACCCTTGGGGTGGGCAGACCGATTTCCACTGGGATGACTGCCTCAGCGCCATATGTTAAGTGAAATGGGGTCTCCCCAGTGGGAGTTCGGGCAGTAGTACGGTAGGCCCAAAGTACATTCGGTAATTCCTCAGCCCAAAGTCCCTTAGCAGCTTCCAGTTTAGTTTTGATGATCTTTAGAAGAGAACGGTTGGTGACCTCAACTTGGCCATTGGCTTGGGGATGGCCTGGAGAGGAGAAGCACGGCTGGATTTGGAGCTCTACGCAAAATTTCCTAAACTTGGCATTGTCAAATTGTTTACTGTTGTCGGAGACGATGGGTTGAGGAATGCCAAATCGGCAGACGATTGACTGTCAGATGAATCTGGTTGTGTTTCGTTCAGTAATTGTGGCAAGGGGTTCTGCTTCCACCCATTTAGTGAAGTAATCGATGGCGACAATGGCGAATTTGGTTTGGCCTCGGCCAGTGGGAAATGGGCCGACTAGGTCGATTCCCCATTTGGCGAATGGGTAGGGACTGCAGAATGTGATCAATTCTGTAGGAGGAGCATGAGGGATGTTGGCAAAGCGTTGGCACTTGTCACATTTGAGCATGAAGTCTGTCGCATCTTGATTGAGAGTGGGCCAGAAATAATTAGTGCGAAATATTTTGTGAGCTAAGGACCTGCCACTCGAATGATTGCCACATACGCCTTCATGGATTTCTCTCATCACGTAAGTTGTCTGAGCAGGATTGAGGCATCTGAGGTATGGGCATGAAAAGCCCCTCTTGTACAAAAGACTATCGACAAGAATGTAATTGGACGACCGGACCCTGACTTTGGCGGCTTGCTGTTTGTCATCTGGTAGTTCCCCCGTTGCCAAAAATAGAAAGATGTCGGACGCTCAGGGGATAGGTTCATGTTGGAGGAAGTAGACCGCTTGCTGGTCGGGGGATATGGCGGGGTGGGTCAGGTATTCGAGGCGAATACCGTGGTTGAGATTTGACTGGTCTGCAGAGGCTAATTGAGCCATCTCATCTGCCTTGGAGTTTTCCGCTCGAGGGATATGCTGGATGTGGAAAGTATTGAAGAGACGAGCAAGGGGAAGTGCAAGATCCCTATAAGCCCGCATTGTGTCGTCCCTGGCCTCGAATTCCCCCGTAATTTGTCCGACAATAAGCTGGGAGTCACTGAACACTCGGATATGGCTGACACCAATGTCTCTGGCTAGACGGAGACCTGCTATCAATGCCTCATACTTGGCCTCATTATTGCTTGCATCGAACAGGAAGCAGAGAACACATTTGAAATAACCACCGTCAAGGGAGGTGAGGATGAGACCAGCCCCACAGCCTTCTTTACGGGATGATCCGTCGACGTTGAGGGTCCAAGAGTGGGGGTCTTCTGGCTCGATAGGGGTTGGTGGGGGTGGAGGAGTTATGGTTGGGGTGAGGTTAGTGAATTCCAAGATGAAGTCGGCAACGGCCTGTCCCTTAATTACTGTCCGAGGCCGGTAGGAGATATCAAACTGATTGAGTTCGACCGACCATTGCATAAGCCTGCCGGAAAGCTCTAGTTGCTGCATTATCTTCTTCAATGGTTGGTTAGTGAGGACCATTATGGAATGGGCTTGGAAATAAGGGCGGAGTCATCTGGAGGCGGTGACCAAGGCCAAGGACATTTTTTCTAACAATGGGTAGTTCTGTTCTGCCCTCCAAAGAACCCAACTGATGTAGTAGACCGGTCGCTGGATAGATCTGTCTTTCCTGACGAGTGCTGCACTGACTGTAGTGTGTGACACGGCTAGATAGAGGAAAAGGGGTTCGCCCGTGATGGCTTGAGAAAGTAGGGGGTTAGCCATGCACTGTTTCAACTGTTGAAAGGCCTCTTCAAATTCTGTCGTCCAATCAAAAGTTTGCCGAAGGACTTTGAAGAAGGGGAGGCACTTGTCCGTTGCTCGGGAAATGAAGCAGTTGAGGGCGGCCACTCGGCTGGTAAGCCTCTGAACCTCCTTGACTGTTCTGGGTGACTGTATTTTGATTAGGGCCTTGATCTTTTCGGGGCTAGCCTCGATGCCCCGCTGACTGACCATGAACCCCAAAAACTTCTCAGATCCTACGCCGAAGGCACATTTTTCCAGATTGAGCTTCATCTAGTACTTTCGTAGGGTGGCGAAGGTTTCTCGCAGGTCGGCCAGATGATCAGTGGAGAGCTTGCTCTTAACCAGTATATCATCGACATATACTTCCATGTTCTGGCCTAGTTGATGATGGAAGACGGCATTGACCAACAGTTGGTAAATGGCCCCTACATTCTTTAACCCAAATGGCATCATACGGTAATGGTAGGTGCCTCGGTCGGTGATGAAGGAAGTGTGCTCCTGGTCAGATGAGTGCATCAAGATTTGGTTGTATCCAGAGAAGGCATCGATGAAACTGAGCATTTGATGACCGGCCGTGGTGTCGACCAGCAGATCTATGCGAGGGAGAGGGTAGCTGTCCTTGGGGCAAGCTCGGTTAAGGTCGGAGTAGTCGACACAGAGTCGCCATTTACCATTGTTTTTACGAACCAGAACTACATTCGATAGCTATCTGGGGTAGTCCACATTAGTGATAAACTGTGCCTCAAGGAGTTTGTCTACATCAGAAGCAATAAGATTATTGCGTTCCTGGTGAAAAATGCGCTGCTTCTGGCGGATAGGTCGGAAATGGGGCTCAACACTGAAACAGTGGCTGATGAAGGAGGGATCAATGCCCGGTATATCGGAGTGAGTCCAGGCAAACACATCGTTGTGCTCAATCATGAGGGCGGTGAGGTCGGTCTTGGCTTGGGGGGATAGTTGGCTGCCAATCTTGGCAGTTTTTGTCTGGTTGGTGGGGTCGATGGAGACCTCGATAAGCTCTTCCACTGGTTTCCCCTGACCAGTTCATTCTCGTCCCTGACGTCAAGTCCTTCAATGATCATGGTTTCCTTAAGCTTAACTTCTTTAAGTGAGGCAACATAGCATTCTCTGGCTACAGTCTGCTCTCCCCTGACTGTGCCGAGCCCTAGATCGGTGGGGAACTTGACGGCAAGATGGAAGGTGGAAGTGATGGCTTGGAAGGCGTTTAGGGCGATGCGGCCAAGGATGATGTTGTAAGTAGAGGGGCAGTCGACAACGAGGAAGGTGAGCAGCTTTGTGGTCTGCTTGGGGTACTCGCCAATTGTGATAGGAAGATCGATGGAGCTGATGGAGGTCACCCGGTCGCCAGTGAAACCGACCAAAGGGGTTTGGAGGGGAGATAGACTTTCTTCCCCAATCTTGAGCTGACGGAAGCAATTGAGGAAAATGATGTCTGAAGAACTGCCGTTATCGACGAGAATTCGTCTGACCTTGTAATTGGAGAGGAGGGTGGAAATGACGAGAGGGTCGTCATGAGGATAACGGATGCCTGTGCAGTCGGCGTCCGTAAAGGTGATAGGCTCAGTCCACTGCCTGGGGTGTTTGGAGGGTCGATACAATGTGGCAACTTCTTTGTCTGAGCCTTGCCTTATTTTCCTGAGTTCTGTCCGCTGAGCCGAACAGGATGGTCCTCCACACGCAAGCCCGCCGAAAATAACTCTGATTTCTCCAACAGGTGGGACGGGATTACCTTGTGCCTGAGGTTGCTGTGGGGGGCGATCATGACCTTAGTTAGGTTGGGCTGGCTGCCGGGGAGGGGTGCGTCGACGGTTGTTTCTGATGGGCTCAGTCCTTTGCCTCTGCTGAGGAAGGGTATCCGTGAACCAGCTAAGACGTCCCTGACATATTAAGGTCTCGACCTGATCTTTGAGGTTAACACAGTCATCGGTATTATGGCCGTGGTCTTGATGAAAACGGTAATATTTGGACTGGTCTTTCTGATTGGAGGGGGTTCGTGATAGTTGGGGCCATTTGAGGGGGTAATCCCGCTGGATCTGATTGAGAACTTGTTCCATGGGGGAATTAAGGGGTGTGTACCGCTTGAACCGACTGGGCGGTCGGGCTGGTGCCGACCGGTCGACTCGGGGGGATCGGTCGGTATAATGCAGTGTTTGGTTATTGTACTAGGTGGTTCTGGCTTCTGAGTCTTTTCGCTTTTCTCAGGCGGTCAGGTTTTTTATTGTAGGGTCTTGGCGAGCGGCTAGGGAATCTTCTGCGTTCATTTATTTTTGGGCTTTGGAGAGTAGGGCTGCTATGGAGGTCGGGAGATTTTTTGAGAGGGAGAAAAGGAAATCAGATGACCGTAGGCCGGCCATGAAAGCCGTAAGGATGACCTTGTCATCATTTTCCGCTACCTGAAAGGCTATGGTGTTGAAGCGGGTAACGAAACTGCGCAACAACTCCCCCTCGGTCTGACGGATATTGAGGAGTTGGGTTGCTGAGCGTCGTTGGCGTTGGGCCCCTATGAAATGGTTGAGGAAGGAGTCGCTGAGGTGCTGGAAAGTGGAGACGGAGTCTGCTGGGAGTTGACTAAACCAAAGTCCAGCCGACCCCTTGAGTGTTACGGGGAAAGCCCGACACATGATTTCGTCGGGGAATGTATGGAGGATCATGAGGGTTCTGTAGGTCTCCAAGTGATCGACTGGGTCTGTTGTATCGTTGAAAGAGTCGATGGTGGGCATTTTGAACTTAGGAGGGAGAGGTTTGTCACTGATAGAGGCAACAAACGGGGAGTTGGCTGTGGTAGATGGTTTATGTTGTATGTTCTACATGACCCCTTGGAGTTGGAGCTTCATGGCTCGGAGTTTCGCGTCCCAGAGAGGGATGTTGTCATCACCGGAGGGCAGCGGGGGCTGGACGCTGCTGGCCTCTCCTTCAGGGATTAGTGCCGGGATCGATGGTTGTGGGCCCCGGGGTGGCAGGTTTATACCTGGGGGAGGGGGTTGCAAGCCTTCCCAGTTGGGGGGATTAGGCTGCGGGATAGTATGGCTCGGGGCTCGTTCTTGGTTGGGGGGAATATCCGGAGGTGGTGGAGGGGGCACAGGAAGGTTTCTTTGGAGGAGAGTATTAATTAGGGCGTGGTTTTGCTTGGCCATGCGGTTAATGTTATTGGTAAGCTCGATGAAATATTGTGGTGGGTTGTTTGGATTGGGGGGGTCAGTCTGATGGTCCACAGCATTATGGTGAGAAGCCATGGATCTAGTCGTGACCATACACTTTGATGGGTAGTAGGAAAGAGTTATTGGGACAGGGTCTCCGGCGACAATGAGCACAACTGGCGCGCGGAGCAAAGCTTTCCCACAGACGGCGCCAACTGATGATGCAATTTGCGATGGTAGAACGGGTCGGACTGATCCACGCTCCTCAAGCCTACGTCCGAATGACCAAGTCCACGGGGGAACCTGCACAAAAGTCTAATGGGGAACGGGGAGTCCCCCAGTGAACCCTCCGACGAGCAAGTTAGAGAGAGAGGTGGAATATAGAGATGGAAAAGCTTAACCTTCTTCTTGTCTTCAACGTCTGCTTATATCCTCTGGTAATCATTTCGTTGTCCCTTCCGACCTGTCACCTTGGCCGAAAGTCTATGCTATAGCTTACCTTGTTCAGAGTGAGGGCGTGCTGTCCCGACGGAGAGGGGTTATCACAATAAATGCTGTAAGGGGCCTCATTAATGGCGATGTGCCGTGGCAATAACTTTGCAGATCTTTATCTGCTGATGTGGCTTGCCCTTCTCTCGCCAGGTGTCTTGATGTCATTGGTTCTTATTACTATGTGGGGTTTTAGCAGTGCTGGGCTTTAGTATTTGAGATATGTATTGGACCCTAAACGGTGGGCTATTATCTTTATGGGTTTACCCATGTCATAAATGAACTAAATGGTGCAGTGCAGTTTATTTTATGTGGACTCACTTGGGCTTACCTTGATATATAATTTAAATTATTTATCTTATAGAAAATTCTTCAAATAAATTATCTATATAAAAAATTAAATTGTTTGATACAAATGTTACCTGAACCCGGTATAAGTTCAATTTGTTCCTAATACAAGTGCAATTTGCATGAGTTGTGACACATGTTACACCATGCACAAATTGAACTTGCATCAAGCACAAATTCATGGTATTTTGATTTATTCAAGGTCAATTCTACCTATTTGTAACTAATTTCTTTTCTTCTCAATGCTTTTATAATTAGAATTATTTCCCACTAGTTACTTTCTCATCTTTCCATTGTCTTCCCAAAAAAAAAAAACAAAAAAAAAATGTTCTAAATTATTTATTTTGGGAAGATGGTTAAAAATTGATTTTTTTTTTACTTTTTTCACTATTTCATGTAAAAAGTGATTTGACCAAAAATAGATTGAAAGCTAATTTTTAACCTTTTTTTTTTTTTTTTTAAAGTGAATTGCCAAAATACTCCTGAATTGACAGTCAAAAGTTGGTGCTTCAAATGCTACAAAGAAGGTAAACAAAAAGAAAATCCTACCAGCCACTGTTTCATTGCAATCATACAATTATATATATGTTGAGCTGGAATAGTGGTTGAGATATTTCAATATTTCAGGACTAACCCCTTTTTTGCTTGGTCTTGCTTGTAACCAAACGTGGCAAAATGTCACTTGCTTTTACGTACCAAAAACTTTAGAAGTGGTGGAAATTTTTCTAAAGTGTGGCTTGACTTGCCTCAACTTTCAAATCTCGTACTTCACACGCCTTATAAACGTGGCCCTTCCATGCCCATGGACTAACACAATTGAAAAAATTATTCAGAATACATGAAGACAACAAATTCATTATTATTTATCTAGTATTTATTTATTTTAGAATTTATTTAAAAATAAAAATTAATAATTTAAAATGGATCTCATATTTCATCAATTTAATTTTTACCGTATATATTCATTCTGGATAAATTCTAAGACCCTAATTCTAGGGGTGCTTGGATGAGTTCGTGTGGGTTGAGAGATTATCTAAGTCCAACTCAAGTTTTGTTGAGAGTTGCTCAGGCCTATCCAAACCTGAATTGTAATTTGAGATTGTCTATCCAAACCAAATCCGAGTTAAACTAAAATTGCCCGAGTCAATCAAATTGCACATAAATTTCAAATTTTTTTTTTTTTGTTAGTGCAACTAAGTTAATTATTTTAAAAAAAAATTAGACTCTATTTATATTTTTTCATTTATAAAATCATTAATAATATCAAAATAAATAATTTATACAATGTATGAGAGACATCGCTATGGTGGTCTTTATAATTTATGAGTGAAAAAAAAAGAACAAAATTTTATGTTGTGTTACTTGTGTATATAATATATAACGATTTAAATTAATTTAATATCATTCAATGACTAATAATTTTTATATATATTTAATATATAAATATATATATTTCGGGCTTCGAGTTGTTCAGATTGTTTGATGTCTTCGTCCAAATCCATCCAAATTTAATTTGGGCTTTTGAATTTTAACCTAAGCTTGTACTGAATTCAAAAATATTTTCTTCAAGTCCTAAAAAAATTTAGGTTGGCCTCAGATCGCTCAGATTGAATCCTTCCAAGTTGTACTTAAGTAATTTTGGAACCCTAGCATTTTTTATTCAGATATGATATAAACACATAAATTTTTTATAGAATGAAAAACAGATATAAGATAAAGGATGAGCTTCACATTAGGTTCATTACATACGTCATTTATCGGTAACCAACTAGGCCTACCATGCCTTTTTTAGGGTTTTGTTTTAAGGATGTCATAGGTTTAATTCTCCTTAGGGGGTTGAATTAAGTGTGTACTAGTACTTAGGTGTTTTGCCAAGGGTGGAGAAATTTGCTCCCATTAGTACTAATCCAACAACTAACATTTACCGATTAAAAAAAAATGTCATTAATTGGTATTGTTTAGCGTAATTTATATAAGTTGTTTATAACTTATTTTATTTTAAGAGCCGATGGTAAATTGTTCGATATAACTACTAATTATGGCTTAATAAGTCAAAATAGTTTAAATAAATTGAAAAAAAAAATTATGTGAAAGCTGGGAGAAGAATGCTTGTTGCTTTATTTTTTTTATTATTAACTTTTATCTTACAATAAACTATACCAAAAAAAACTTACTGTCTCATATTTATATATCATCTATAAACTTAGATTCACTCAATTATTTAATGTTTTCGGGTGTTACTCCAATCCTACTACAATTTATAACATTCCGTGTAGATCCCAACATTTAAGAATAGTGTTTTTTCTAAGGAATTTGACACAAGATAAGAGTATCAAATAACTTTTCAAATGAAAATTTTATTTAACACCTCCTAGACGAGTGATTTTTGTACGTGGATAAAATATATTCATGTGGTACTTATATAGGTCATTTAATTGAGTGTTTGGAAAACACTAGGTGATGTATACAATGGCGGAGCCAAGAAATTAAATCAGAGAGGACATTTATTAATTACAACATTGAAAATTTTTACAAAAACATTTCACATAAATTTTTACGATTGACTTCAAGAAAGATAAATATATATATATATATATATATATATATTATTTGTAACTAATATATTACGGACAATATATATATAAAAAAGAGTCAGGGATATAAGTTTTAAAATAAATTATATAATGATAAAGTAATTTTTTATGCAAAATTTTAGTAAAAATTCAATATTATAGTAATACCACGTCATCATTGATATATGATATCATCAACCAACAATAAAAAAACACATAGAAGATGAACCCTACATGTCAAATATAACTAACAATTCAATAAATTCTATATATTCATTGAGAATAAGTATATTTACATGTCAACAATGATAGACATTACCACCGTATTGAAATTTTCATAGATAATAATGTGACTTATCGTAATATCTTTATTTTCAATAAAAAAAAATAACCATTATTATTCTCATAATTTTAAAAATGTCATTGACATAGAACTCTAAATAATATTTTATAATTTTTTTTATTTAAAATATTTTCTTATGTTTACAAAAAAAAAAAAAAATTATTTCAAAACCCGAGAGGGCACGTGACCCCCTTAGACCCTTTGTCCCTCCGCCACTAAATATATATATATATATATATATATTTGTGATCGGTGGAAGATAGCGCCACTTAATAAATATATATATATATATATATATATATATATATATATATTTGTGATTGGTGGAAGATAGCGCTACTTAAGACTATTGGTATACCAAACTTTTTCTTCCTAGACATTATCTAATGTGATTGAGAGCTATAGTACGTGGATCCCAAAATAAATTAAAGAATATTGAAATACATGTGATTGTGTGACTTTAAAAAATATTGATACTTTAAAAATATAAAATATTTAATTTTTTTTTATAGTTATGTAAATTAATCTTTTCCTCGTAGATTAGAAGCATAAATTGTGCTAAATATTCGACACAAAAAAAAGAAAAAAAAAAAGAAGAAGCAATAAATAGTTTATCAAACACGGGCATAATCTTCTTCTTTGACCCTATTAACAAGCTCTAGACAACAATGTCTAGGGACTAACAATACCCATCAATTGTAGGACACTGCAAAATAATGACATGGATGGATCTACCTAACAAGATTCTTGCTGAGATCCAAACGACTTGGTGTCTTGATCTTTCTTCAATATTTTATGTACACTTTTTGTAGGTTTGGCCTTAGATATTAATATTAGATTCAATTTAATAAGAGAGGGGGTGGCAATTTGACATCAATTGAAGTGTAGCCACCACTATCTATCTATTTTCAAAAGGAAATGGATTGTGACCTTAAAGATGTTATCAAAAGATAGGATTAGGAAGATAAATTATTATCTAATGAAAAGTTAGGCACCACTAACACAATATTTTTATTTTTCACAATAGCAAAAGCACTTTCTCAACACGTATTAAAAGTCATTTTTAAGCCGTTAGATATTGATCAACAGATTTGATAGATGTTAAAGTCAAAAAAGTTTATTTGAACCTCAACCTACTCAAATCTAATGGCTAGAGAGAGTGACACCTATATTAAGCTCAATGCATGAGTAGGTATTGAAAGTCTTTTTTCAATGTAGAGCTTCTTTGCATTTTGTTGTTTTCAAGATCATTATTATATTGATGATATACAGAATTGTTGATTGCTTATGTTGTCATGTGAAATACATGTTTGTGTTTTGGAAGTTCCATGCTTTAGAAAGTATAGACAGTTCTATATATGGACTAGAATATATCAAATCCTCAAAAAGGGGTAATATCTATCTACCCTTCACTATCAAGATATCATGCAATGCTTGCATGCATCTTTCAGTCAATTTGTTGTGTTTTTAGTCTATGTTGTAATCATGTATAACATTAAATATTCAAATTATGAGTGATTTACTATACTTAATGACATTTTAAAACAACTTTCTACATTAAGAATTGTTTTGAATTTATTTCATAAATTCAAATTATTTTTTAAAGTCACATGACTTGAGTCAATCTAAGTTGGGAAAAAAAAAAAACCTTCAAATCACACTTAATAGAAAATGAAATACATTTAATTTTATAGATTACAAGGTAAATTCACTCAAAATTATTGACATAAATTACAATAAAATGAAAGAACAATATAATATATAATTTCATTTTTTACTTCATTTTATCAATTCTATAGACACAGCCATAGGGCCCATATTAATAAATGCTTATAGGATTCACTCACTTATATTTAAGCGTGAGAAAAAAAGGGTAAGAAATGAAATTATAAATTATATTTTCCAAAAAATACAAAAGGTTGAGCTAAGGCACGCATTAAAACGATTTTGGTGCTAGGGCAAGCAAGAGGAAATCAATGGTGAGCATCTCTAAAGGGATAGTTAAATAAGGTTTGTTAGGTATTTTAGTCAATGTAAGTCTAATTTTGAGTTTTAATTGGCTAGCTATTAGGCTAGCTACTTTACCATCTTATTTTTTTGGTGACTACAATTGAAGAGCCCTAGAGGCTCTCCAAACAATTATATATGTATATATTTTAGATTTTTGTATATTTTTGTCTTGAATTTGAGATTTTATATATTATTTGTGTGTGTGTGTATGTAATAATTTTATATGTTCTTTCAATTCTGTTTGATGAATTACGAAATAATTTATTTTGTATTTTGTATTTTTTTTTTCCTCATTCTACAGGTTTTGTATGTTTGTATAGGCAAATTTATTATTATTGCAAATTTATATTAGTAACATATCAACAATTAGTATTTTTTTATTTTAAAAATTAATTAAGTTAATTCAAATGATTAGTTAAAATAAAGAGCGTGATTGGAGAATACAATAGCTAAAGTAATTAGGTAAAATAAAGAATGCACTTTTTTTTATTTTAACTAGTGAAAAGTAGAAAGTGTGGTTGGAGTTGCTCTAGTCGGTTGCCCATTAGTTCGTACACCTCACTAGAAGGTTTAGGAGTTTGACTCTATCCCACTTATGTGTGGGTCTTATTGTCCTTATATTTGTTTGGGATATTTCTTGTGGATTTGTTGTATGCTTTTATTTATGTGTGTTCAAATTTCTTATATATAGCTTAATGTCTCAATTGATGGAATTCGTATAATATTTATAATTTATCTTGTATCGATTAAACCATACTTAGATTAAGTCATATGTCCCAATCAAATAGGTTGACTACAAGATTTATTCAAATATTATATGTTCAATTAAATTAAATAAATTCAAATCATTAAGAGCAACTCCAATAATCAAACCAAAAAGGCTTGTCAAAGCCACCCGAAAAAAAGAGAGTAGACCTCACAAAAATTCTCCTTCAAGGATAAACCAACATTGCCAAAATTGGCAAAACCAAATTTTATGCTAAGTTTGACTCAAAATTTAGCAAAGTCATTTTTTGTCGCATCGAATTTCTTGCTAAAAACCTGCCTATTTTCCCCTATCAGAGTTTATGATTGCCACAAATCAAACTCACAACTAGAATTTTTTTTTTTTTTTTTTTTGGATCTATAGAAATTTCCATTAAAGCAAAGATTGCCAAACGACACTTACAAGGAAATCAACAAGAAGCTTACACCAAACTAAAGAAAAACCTTGTGTAAAACAAAGAAAAATCCCCAAATAAAACACCAAAGATAAGTTATGGATAGATCTAGACATAACATTCATACTGCAAAGTAGAGATCAATCATAAAAGCTCCACATTAAAATAAGTCAAAGATAAATATGTAAACTATATCTAAACTGTGTGGGTAAGTTAAGAACACACCAAAACAAGAACAAAACACAAACCCTCAAAACCCATAACTAAAGGCAGTGGCGGTGATGGATCTACCGGTTGAAGGCGATAAAATAGGATGATGGTGCAGATCTGGGGGATAGTTAATAGATCCGGCGGAAAGAGGAGGAGAATAGGTGGTGATGGTGGCCAAAATAGGAGGCACAAAACATGGAGGCGATGCTAGAGTGGATCAGAGAAGAGGAGAGAATAGGTGGCGAATCCGTTAAGGCCATGACTGGAGTTGAAGCAATGGGAGATAAACGTCTCACAAAAGAGGAAGAGGGTGGAAAGTCCAAAGCATCCTAGTTATTGTGTAGAAAGCATGGAAAAGAAAGAGAGAGAGAGAGAGGGGTAAGAGGAGGGGAGAGGAGGTTGGAGGCCGTTGAATTATAAAAACGTCTACAAATTATAAAAACTCAAAAATATTAAAATTTATAATTAGGAAGTTTAACCCCAATAATCACAATTTATCCATCTTCAAAAAACTAAAATATCAACTCAAAAAAAAATATACTTATCTAGATCAGTGAGAGAGAGAAAGAGTTCAGTTGAATTAAAGTGGAGCTTGTAGAAATTAGTTGCATAATGGTTGATGCGGAAATTGGATTGCTCCAAAATAACAAGTAACTATTAAAGCAGTATAATCAAAATATAACTTTTTTACACTGTAATAAATTAAAATAACTATTGATAAAAAAAAAAATGAAAAAATAACAGTAGACATTTCCATACTCAGATCAAACATGAGGCAATGATGACCAGTATGGTTGGCCTATGAGTCAATAATCTGTAGGGTTTTTGGATAAAATTGAAAGAGGCAATGGGGTCCTAGTTTGTGTGTCCTTGTTGTTATTTAATCATAACATTCCCATTTTCATGCCTGAGAGACGGTGGTTTCCTACATGTTTCTTGAAGGACCACACCTTTCCAAAAGCCCATTACATCAATTAGGACACTTACCCTAAAGTCCCAAAGCCAGAGAGATGCACCATAAAATGTCTTGTATGCCAAAACCAGCAAATGAGAATATGTAGTCATCAATCACATTCACTAATAAAAAAGCTTGTAGTTCAACGACCTTGTTTGGTTGGTTTTGGTTTTTTACCTTTTATTTTAGGGAAAACATTTAAAAAATTATTTGGCAAACTGTTTCTGAAAACAATCTACTATTAAGATATAAAAAGAATTTTTGTTTTTGAATTTTTGAAAGCTAGTTTGGCACAGAAATGAAACCGTTATAAAAATGATGTGTGTTTTTCTTTTTTTGTTTTATTTTTAGGGAAAGATTAAAAAAAAAAACTTGTTTAGCAAATTGTTTTCGAAAACTAGTTTAGTTTTTTTTTTTTTAAAAAAAAAAAACCATTTTTAGGAAATACCAAAAATTGTTTTCCAAAATTTATGTAAACTATTTTTTTTAAAAAAAACAGTAGATGTTTTTAAAATTTTCATTATTTTTGTTTTGAAAACATGAAAAATGAAAATGAAGCCAAACAAATCATCATTTTTCAAGGCCTAATTAGTTTAAAAAAGAACATCGGCCCTTTCAATTATCGCAAAATCTATTAGTTTGTAAAATGTTTACTCACCTTATTTAAAAAATAAAAATAAAAAAAAAAACAAAAAAAAACTATGAAAGATAAATGAAACCTTAGGGTGGGGGATATGGGTTAAATTGTACAAGAATGGATACACTTTAACTACAAATGAACTTTATTTTTATCATGCTTGTATTTTTCTTCACCTACTTTGCTTGGTAATATTTCAAATTAAGATTGTACACCCCCAACCTTCCACTTTATCATTACTTGAGTCAAGGTTCCAAGAGCCTTGTTTGGGGCATTTTTTCTTAAATTAAATGTTGATTGTTAAAAATTAAAATTTAAAAGTATTCATTCCCAAATTTTAGATGATCATTTAGAAGAAGAAAAAAAAATTTGTTTAAATTATTTCTATTTCATAAGTTATAAATGAAAGTTACATCAAATACACTGTGTAAATTTTCCCAAAAAAGGAAAAGAAAAGAAAGAAATTATAAACAATTCCAATAAATTGTACCAAATAGAGCTAGAATATAACATATGGCAAGACAAATAAAAGTACAAGATGCATTTTAAAAAGAGTGAAGATTAGATTGTTTGGATCTTGAACTCGAAGACAGATTTGTATAGGAAAGAGAAAAGATAAGGGATTTTTTTTAAAAAAAATTATATTTCGTTCGCTTATTTATTTATTTATTTATTTTTCCTTCTACAAATTTTCTACCCATCAAGCCTAAAATCCAAACACAGTCTAAAAGTATTATGCTATTGCAACCTTCTCCTCCTCCCCAGCTAACACCACAACAAAATAAAAATATGATAATAATAAATAAATAAATATTTTTAAAAAAAATTTGAAAAAAAAAAAAAAAAAAAACAAGAAGAAGAAGAAAAGTTGTTGGCCACTTTTATTTGAGGGTCAACCCTACTACCCCAAGCCCAGATTGAACAATAGTTATTGGACTTAAATTGGGCTCAATTGTTAAGTTCAGCACTTCTAGATATGATAAGAAGGGCTTGCTCCACAAGTTACATGGTGATTTCATCTGTAAATGAAGCAAGTCTTAGGCTTAGTTTGGCATCACCAAGCCTTTTTCAGTTGTTTTTTTTTTTTTTTTTTTTTTTTATAAAGTCTAAGCTTTCTCTAAAACTTCTTTAATGAACGCCTAAAAAAATAAATAAGTAAATAAAGTAACTCGCCCTTGGAAAAACTTTTAAAAAAGTGCTTCTAAGAATGTAGACCTCCAAACTTCCAGTAGCAGCGCAATGATTTTTTAGGCTTGGTGTATTCTTTTTTATATCATATAGTTTTCATGGATCGAGCTAAGTATCACAATTTTTTCTAACCATCATGCATATTGTCCGTTTCATTTGTATTGAAATCTCATTGATATTCAATTGGATCAATATCATGAATAACAATATCAGAACTATCAAATCAATTCATCGTTGAGAATTGAATAGTATATACCCTAGGAAGATCTTCTATCTATATCGAATCCGAAAGTGAATTCCTGATCCAAATTAAGAATTCTTTTTTCTGTCAATTTTTTTCTTTTCTATAACCTATCTTACGTCTTCTTTTTATCATCATCGGATGAAGTCCTATCTTATTAAGCCTTTAGATGATTAATATGTTTCACAATAATTGTTATATATATGTGTGTGTGTGTGTGTCATGTTAAATATACTATGTATTTTTTATTTTTAATATATTTCCGCAAGTTTTAAACACATTTTGATTCATCATTTTGTTACATGAGTTCAGCCCATCTAGTGAGCCCATTAATATATAAACATGAAAGCCCAATAAGTTCCAAAGACTATCCACATTTTTGTTACACGAGTTTAGCCCATCTAAAGCGAGCCCATTCATTGCATAAACAAAAAAAGCCCAATAAGTTCCAAAGAGTAAACAGAGTGAAGAAAAGCCCAAAAAATACAAAAGTCAAACTGAATGCAAGTCCAACTAGTTCGGCCCATTATTTTTTATTTGTTTTTATTTTATTTTTTATGACAACTCATTTAGGCACAATTCTAAGAAGACGACTTTTGCATTCTTTTGTTTCAAGCGAAAAATATATTTTAGATTTTGCTTCTGTTTTTTTATTTTTTATTTTTGGTGTTTGGTATAAGAAAAAAAGAAAGTAAATAGAACACATTTTCTATAAAAAAAAATATTCACCATGTTTGTTTTTAATTTTTTGAAAACACTTTTCCAAAAATTTTACTTTTTTATTTTCCGTATTTTTTTATTTTTACTAAATTTTTAAAATATTTAAGCAAATTTTTTAAGTTTTAGAAACACCTAACATAAATGCACTTAAAAAATAGGAAAAATTAGTCTAAGGTCTCTCTCTCATTTTTAGTAATGGAAGAGATCCACAATATTATTTTATGATGTCTAAGGTCCCTCAACTCCCACATCCATATATCACAGAGAAATTTGACTGAAATCAAACCTCAACTTCTCACTCTCTCTCTCTAGAATACATACACAAATATATATATATATATATATATAGCTTCAATGGCGGTGGAGCTGGATTGAAAAGCATGGAATTTGTACTGCGCCACAGCTCCATGCCCGCAACTAAATCTTCCAACATCAAGTCCAAAAAGATCAAAGCTCAAAAACTCCACCGTGCCCGCCATTTTCACTGTGAAAAGCCACCGACACATTCGAAGAAGCCTAGCTGTACTTCGAATTTGGTTTCACTCAGGATTCTCATTCAAAATAGAAATCTGGCAATAAATGCCAACCTCTAACCCATTGCACATGTTGCACATTTTAAATGTATTCTCTCACATTTATGAATTCTATCAGTGATGGGAATCCATTTATGACATGCAGAGGCTATTGTCCACATATTTAAATATTTAACGAATGATTTGATTTGTATGGATAATCAGAGGACCTTGATGCTATTTGATGTTTTACTTGATGCCTTCTTAATCTTCATGCCCATTTTGTGCCATAGGCGCGCGGAAAAGTACTAGGATGGATATAGCTGCTGCCATAGAAGAGGTATCCAGTATTAATTGTCCTTTATATAATATGCTATTCATTCTAATGCACTAATTGATCAAAGAATTTTTATGGGTAATGATCACTTGTTGTAAATTCTAATTTGGTGGAGAGGCGTTCAAGGAACTTCACACTGCTCTCTCTTTCATTTCCTTTTACTTTATTCTCATTGTTCTCATCAAATGGAAGAAGCAAAGAGATAAACGGTCAGAAAGAAAGAAAGAGAGAGAGAGATTAGAGTATGTGTGATTTCAGGCAATTATTGACAAGATATTTCAGTGTTTCATCCCTATAATATGTGGAAGCTTTGGAAACCAAAGAATTTCTCTGGACCACCAACTCAATTTTCTCTGAAGCAGAGCACTAGTTCAACTCAGAGAATTTCTCTGGACCAACCCAATTTTCTCTGAAGCAGAGTACTAGTTCAACTCAGAGAAAATTGAGTCCAAACTAAAGAATTTCTCTGGACCAACCCAATTTTCTCTAGAGCATAGCACTAGTCCTCATTGTTGTCCAGAGAAATTTAAAATTTTCTCTGTGATTTGTCTAGAGAAATTCTCTGGATCGAATTTTCTTTGGATTGAATTTTCTCTAGATTGGTGTTGAGGGACCTTAGACATCATGAAAATATTGAGTGTCCTTTATGCTGTAAAATCTTAATACCAAGGACCTTAAAAAAAATTTCCCTAAAAAATATAATTTTTGTGAAAAAAATCTTTAAAAAATTTACTAAATACCCAAAATACAAATATATATATATATATATATATATATATATATTCAGTATATTTTTAGTATTTTTGTTTATTTATTAATTTTTTAAAATATTTTTTATAAATATTTTACTTTTTAGATACATGTAAATAAGATGCATCTAAAAAAATAAAAAAAAATGCTTAAAATTTAAAAAATATTCACTAAAAAAAATCACGAAAAGAAAAAAACTCAATTTTCAAAAAACAAAATCCAAAAATCTGAAATCAAAATTGCTATTCAAGATAAAAAATAAATCCAATTTTAAAGTAGAGTGATGTGATGTGGTAATCAATTATAATATTAAATGCAACATCCTATTTCATATTTTTTTTAATTATCAACCAATCATATTGCTTACACATCATTAGATTTAGAAAATAGGCCTAAAAAATGAATATATATATATATATATATATATATATATGAGAGGGTAATTTTTGGTAAAAATTGGGCCGAGCTACAGAGATAGACTTTATGACCCAAAGTATAAAGGACTGAATAGAAAGGCCCAATGGAAATGTAAAAGTTACTCCGGTTCGAGAGTAAGAAAATTACTCCGGTTCAGAAATGGTAAAGTTACTTCGGCCCCGAAGAGATGTTGAGTTACTTCGGTCCGTACAACTTTTTCTAGTAAGGCCGGTCTCGGAGATAGTCCGGCCATGATGTATTTTGGGTAGGTAGGTCGGTCGGAATGTTGCTACTCGGTAGATCGGTCTAACCACACCATGGTTCGTGCATGAGAGAACCGAAATATGGTGTAGCAAGAAGAAGAACCGAACTACTGTTAGAACGGCCTACTCCGTGGCTCGGTATAGCCAGTATTATTTCGGTCATGTGGTAGTTCAGCCATAGTAAAAACCATCCCACTTGGTTTAAGCAGTGGGGGGGGTGTAAAAGGATAAGCATTATCCTTTAAGAGTATGAATCCTAGGAGGACTCTGCATGGAGAAATAAAAGTCCTACTAGGATTGGGCCACTCGAAACCTATAAAAAGCTCACAAAATATCACCTTGGGAGAGGTAACAGAACACAATTCACAATTTTGCTTTCTGAAAACATAGAGCTTTGTCTATTTGTCAAGTTTACTGACTTAGGCATCGGAGAGGTTTCCAGCACACACTCGCCGGCTAGCTCACGTTTGTGTTTTCAGGTGATAAAGCGACGTCGTACGGAGGAGCGTGGACTTGGTCAACAGGATTATACGAGAAGGCGTATTTCTTTCCCGTACAATTGGCGCCGTCTGTGGAAAAAACAGACAGAACAAAACCTCTTGATTAAAGCTTCTCCCCTTTACATTCAATGGCACACATTGAAGAATTGCCGCAGTCCGCCGTCGACGGACTAACTCCAGAAGGGGGCGCAAGGCGTGAAGGATTACCTTCTGTCCCTCCCATGGCGGACTTGGAGCCCCAACGACATACCTCCAGGAGGGATGCTAGGGGAAGACGGACTCACAGCCCCCGTCAATCCCATTCTCAAAGTCCCGACAGGCAAAGACGGAGGATTGACCCTCAAGCACTGGAAGATCGCGTGAAAGAGTAAGATGAATTGATAAGAAAGATGGCGGCGGACATGGAGGCCTTGAAACGCCAGATGAAGAAAAAAGAAGTGGCGACAGGAGAGGGGTGCAAAAACAAGACGCCCCCTCGCCACTCAGAAAGTCGTGGTAGGAATACCACACCCTCACAAGGAGAGAGTAGAAGCCTCAGGACAGGCGACACTCATTCCTTATCTTCCAGAACTCGTCACTCCAGGTCTGAGAGGACGAGATCCGAGAGATCATCCACTGAAGGAAGCACGTATTGGCCTTCACATTCACACCAAACCAGATCTAGACAGACAGAGCTGCCCAGGTCATCCGACTTACGAACTGTGCTCGAAGAAAAAGCACGATGCAAGGAGGATGCCAGGGCGCGAGATCCACACAGAGTCTCTGCCTTACAGCGGTTGGCTCCTCGGACGCATGGAAGCATCGAGGTTGGAATGCCAATACCGCGCCCAGCATACGAACTAACGGACAAAGCCTTAGCAAGACTACAGACTTCACCGTTTGTTCCGGCAATCGAAAACGCGCCCCTACCAACAGGCTTCCTTCAGCCCAAATTCACTACATATGAAGGGAAGACAGACCCGTATTCACACTTGAGCCACTTTCGCCATGTCATGGCCGTATACAGGCGAAACGAGGCCTTAATGTGCATACTCTTCCCATCAAGCCTTGGCGACCTAGGCTTGACTTGGTTCGAAAAACTTCCAGAAGGCAGCATAGCCTCCTGGGCTCAATTGGCAGAAGCGTTCGTAACAAGGTTCCGAACAAACACTAAAACACCGGTGGAGATCGACCAGTTACTCTCCATCGACATGGGGGAAAAAGAGACCCTCAGATCTTACAACAGTCACTACTGGGAGACATTCAATCAGATAGGGGACTGCCCCACCAATCTCGCCATTGCACAATATAAAAGAGGCTTTCCAGTTGGGAACAGACTGAGGGACTCGATCACCATGACGCCACCCCTCACTGTGGAAGCCCTGATGGAAAGAGTGCATCAGCACATCAGGGTAGAAGAGGATGGCGCACGTGCCAAAGCAAAATCTAGTGCGACCGCAATACCAGAAAAGAAGACCTCAGCAAAGGTCAATACAGTAGATCGTCAGAGCAAAAACGGACGTGACAGACGAGATAACGGAGAAGACCCTGATAAAAGATGGTTGAGAATCCGTACTGCCATAACCACGGTGTTCAAGAAACCGATATATCGGATTCTTAGCGAAATAAGAGATGAGCCTTACGTCAAGTGGCCAGCCAAGCTAGGAGAAACCCAGAAGGATTATGACGAAAGATCGCGGTGCACCTTCCACAAATAAAAAGGGCACCGCACTGAGAATTGCACACCATTGAGACAACACCTGGAAGAATTAGTGGCAGCAGGCCACTTGGACAAATACATTGAAGGAGGGACGCAACCAGCCCCCCAGGATCACAATAACCCCAACGGAATGCCAATCGACGCCCCACCTCAAAGCATTATCAATGTAATACATGGAGTCTTTGAACCTGAGCGTGTATACGAGCTCAAGGGATCAATCAAGAAGGCTGAGCACTTTAGAAAGGTACTAAGTGCCCAACCTGCCATCAAGAAGGAAAAGGCAGAGGCAACAAATGTTATGTCCTTTTCGGATAAGGACTTGGATCGAATATACTGTCCTCATAATGATGCTCTGGTCGTCACTCTCCGAGTCAAGGATTTTGACGTCAAGCGGATTCTGATTGACCAGGGTAGTTCATGTGAGATCATGTACTACGACACATTTAAACAACTAAAGCTACAAGACAAAGACTTGGCGCCTGCGGTATCCCCCCTAATTGGATTCAACTCCATGCCAGAGTGGCCTGTCGGCAAAATAATTCTTCCAGTCAGAGCAGGAAGTGTAACAAAACAAGTGGAGTTCTGGGTATTGAAGGTCCCCTCCACTTACAACATCATCTTAGGCAGAACATGGCTGTATTCCATGCGAACGGTGGCATCATCCTACCACCAAGTGATGCGGTTCCCCAACGACGCCGGAATAATTGAAGAAGTCTATGGAGATCAGATCATGTCAAAGCAATGTTTCGCCACGGTGAAAGGCAACCGCGCTGCCAAAGGATACGTTCATTCGGTGGAAGAACCAGAAAGTAATGAGCTCTTCGCAGACGTCGGCAAAGCGGCGGATCAGAAAGCAGTGGAGGACTTGGTAGAGGTAAAAATTGATGAAAAGAACCCGGATAAGTTCTTTCTGCTCGGTTCGTCGTTGTCCAGCACTGAGAGATTAGAGGTCTTGGAATTCTTGACCTCTAACATCGAAATGTTCGCCTGGACACCCTACGACATGCCAGGCATTGATCCAAACTTCATCTGTCACCAACTCAATGTCCACCCATCCGCCAGACCAGTCATTCAGCGCACTCGCAGATCGGCACTTCACCATGCCGAAATAGTGGCAGAAGAAGTTGGTAACCTACTGGAGGCAGGAGCAATTAGAGAGGTGCACTACCCAAAATGGATCTCCAACACCGTCGTAGTGCCAAAAAAGAATAGTAAGTGGCGTGTCTGCGTCGACTACAAAACAGTCAACAAGGCGTGCCCAAAAGACAGCTTTCCTTTACCCCGGATAGATCAACTAGTGGACCTGACGGCAGGGCACAACCGACTTAGCTTTCTGGATGCATACAGAGGCTATCACCAAATCGCTATGCATGAGCCAGACCAGGAGGTCACATCTTTTACAACTCCAAGATGACTATACTGTTACAAGGTCATGCCCTTTGGCCTGAAGAACGCAGGGGCGACATTCCAACGGATGGTCACCAAGATGTTTGAACCATTGTTAGGCAGAACAATGGAGGCTTACATCGACGACATGGTGGTCAAAAGCAAGGATGAGAATGACCATCTCAAGGACTTAGGAGAGATGTTTGAAGTCTTGAAGAAGCACAAGTTACGCCTCAATGCATCCAAGTGCGCATTCGGAGTAGGATCTGGCAAATTCTTGGGCTTCCTTGTGACCAACCGGGGTATAGAAGCAGACCCCTCCCAGATCAAAGCAATCCAGGAGTTGGAGAGACCAAACTCAGTCAAAGAAGTACAGCATCTCACCGGCATGGCGGCTGCACTCAATCGGTTCATAAGCAGGTCGTCGAATAGACTACGACCATTCTTTCAAGCTTTAAAGGCCAAGTTTGAGTGGGATGAAGAATGCGACCGAGCTTTGGAAAGCTTGAAGGAATATATGTCTTCCCCACCACTACTTGTCACCCCAGTACCTGGTGAACAACTCTTCTTGTACCTAGCAGTCTCTCAGCACGCAGTTAGCGCAGTATTGGTTCGTGCAGAAGGAATACAACACTTGCCCATTTTTTATGTCAGCAAGACATTGTTGGGAGCCGAAACAAGGTACTTGCCCTTGGAAAAATTAGCATTGGCCTTAATGATGGCCTCCAGGAAATTGGCACACTACTTTCATGCCCACACCATAGTCGTCCTCACAGCCTTTCCACTAAAAGCTCTGTTTGAAAGGGCGAACTTTAGTGGACGAATTTTGAAGTGGGCAGTAGAGTTGGGACAATTTGACATCAAGTTCCAACCTAAGACCGCAATAAAAGCCCAATCTTTGGTAGACTTCGTCGCAGAGTTTACTCCTGGAAGTCATCACATCTGCCCAGTCGACCTAACTAACACAACCGAACTAGGGATGGAAGTTGACGCCGGAATAGCGCAACCCCTAGTAGAAGATACTCAGTCAAACTCCAAGGCAGACCAGACTAAGGACAACAAGGAAGAAACAAACAAAGATTCACCAACAGTACAATCAGATGATGAAGGGCAGACAGCAAACATGGACCTTGAAGAAAACACCATCCTTGACCCCACGACATCATCTGACCCCTCCACGTGCTGGAAGTTGTTCGTTGGGGAGATGTGGAAGCTCTTTGTGGATGGAGCATCCAACCGGTATGGTGCAGGGCTTGGCATAGTCCTCATCTCCCCAGACGGCCTGGTTTTAGAGCAAGCAATCAACCTTGGTTTCCCAGCATCAAACAACGAAGCGGAGTATGAAGCGCTTCTCGCAGGACTCAAATCAGCATGCTACATGAAGGCCACCGAACTAATGGTTTACAGCGACTCACAACTGGTGGTAGATCAAATTTCTGGCGACTATGAAGCGAAGGATGATAGGATGGCCAAGTACCAAGAGTTGGTCAGAACAGAGATCAAGAAATTTGAAGTAGTAAGGATAGAGCAAATCGGCAGGGAGGAAAACAGCAGAGCAGACGAACTAGCAGGCTTCGCCTCAATGGCAGATTCCTCCATACCTCATCTACTACTGATCGACTACTTACCAAGACCAAGCATAGAAGACCCCGAAGCAGGAGAAGTATGTTGCTCAGAATTAGGCCCCTCTTGGATGGATCCCATCATCCTGTTCCTAAAAGACAACATCCTACCAGAAGAGAAAAAAGAAGCCAACAGAATAAGGGCGAAGTCGCAGCGATTTTGGCTATCTCCATCTTTGGCATTATACAAGAAGTCATTCTCAGGGCCTTACCTAAAGTGCGTTCATCCCAGCAAAGTAGAAGCATTCTTGTTCGAAATACACGAAGGAGTGTGCAGAAGCCATCAAGGGGGAAGGTCGCTAGCTTACAAGGCCATTTCACAAGGTTATTGGTGGCCATATATGCAGGCAGACTCAGAGAAATATGTGAAGAAATGTGAAAAATGCCAGAAATTCGCACATCAAATACATCAACCAGCTAGAGAACTCCTACCATTGACTAGCCCATGGCCTTTCACAATGTGGGGCTTAGACATAGTAGGACCACTTCCAACAGCACCCGGCGGCAGAAAGTTCTTTCTCGCAGCAACAGACTACTTCACAAAGTGAGTGGAAGCAGAAGCATTGGCGTCAATCAAAGAAAAAGATGTGAAGAAGTTCGTCTGGTAAAACATCATCACTCGATTTGGCATACCAAAGGCCCTAATCTCAGACAACGACACTCAATTCGACGGCAGAATCTTCAGAAGCTTTTGTGAAGAGTACAAGATAGAGTTCTACAATTCTACACCGGCATATCCTCAAGCGAATGGCCAAGCAGAAGCATCAAATAAAGTCATCCTGGATGGACTTAAGAAAAGACTAGAGAAGGCAAAAGGCAAGTGGGCGGACGAACTTCCTCATGTTTTATGGGCTTACCGTACCACACCTCGACGATCAACAGGAGAGACACCATTCTCCTTAGCCTATGGAATGGAAGTAGTAATCCCACTGGAAGTTGGCCTCCCCACAATTCGAAGCGAAAATTTTGATCCAAACTTAAATAGAGAAGCCATAACATTGGAACTTGACCTTGCGGAAGAAAGAAGAGAAAAAGCACTGGTTCACATTGCTTCATACCAACGAGAGTTAATCAGAAAATACAGCAAAAAGGTACATTCAAGGCAATTCAAGATCGGCGATTGGGTACTGCGCAAAGTCATGGGAAACACCTTAGTACCAGGAGATGGTAAGTTAGGGCCGAACTGGGAAGGTCCCTACAAAGTGGTTGGGTTAGCAGGCAAAGGGGCATACCACCTAGAAGACAAGGATGACAAAGCAATCCCTAGGCCATGGAACACGGCCAATCTCAAGTTATTTTACTTTTAGCTTTTTCTCTCTCAAACCTGTGTAATTTTTTCTTTCTTCAATAAAACAAGCGATTCTTTTCAGCATGAGTTGTTCTCTGTAAAAGTTAGCTTTAGTAAAGATAGGAATATTGTAAACATTGCTCTAAGTTAGCTGGAAAAAGCTAACTTAGAGGTTGGCTGGAATAAACCAACACCCTTCCTAAGCCCAGGATAAGGATCCAGGCTGCAGGACGTTTGGTCGGAATAACCAAACATTATTCTAAGTTAGCTGGAAAAACTAACTTAGAAGGTTGGCTGGAATAAACCAACACCCTTCTTAAGCCCAGGATAAGGATCCAGGCTGCAGGACGTTTGGTCAAAATAACCAAACATTGTTCTAAGTTAGCTGGGAAAAAACTAACTTAGAGGTTGGCTGGAATAAACCAACACCCTTCCTAAGCCCAGGATAAGGATCCAGGCTGCAGAACGTTTGGTCTGAATAACCAAACATTATTCTAAGTTAACTAGAAAAACTAACTTAGAAGGTTGGCTGGAATAAACCAACTCTTGTTTCTCTTCAGCCGAAGTAAGAGTATGGCTGAAGAATGGTTGGCTGGAATAAACCAACTCTTGTTGCTCTTCAGCCGAAGTAAAAGTGTGACTGAAGAGTGGTTGGCTAAACCAACTCTTGTTGCTCTTCAGCCGAAGTAAAAGCGTGGTTGAAGAGTGGTTGGCTAAACCAACTCTTGTTGCTCTTCAGCCGAAGTAAGGGTATGGCTGAAGAGTGGTTGGCTGGAATAAACCAACTCTTTGTACTTTTCAGCCGAAGTAAGGGTATGGCTGAAAAGTGGTTGACTGGAATAAACCAACTCTTGTTGCTCTTCAGCCGAAGTAAGGGTATGGTTGAAGAGTGGTTGGCTGGAATAAACCAACTCTTTGTACTCTTCAGCCGAAGTAAGGGTATGACTGAAGAATGGTTGGCTGAAATAAACCAACTCCTTGTACTCTTCAGCCGAAGTAGAGGTATGGCTGAAGAATGGTTGACTGGATTAAACAAATTCTGTGTACTCCTCAGCCGAAGTAATTATGTCGGCTAAGGAGTGGTTGGCTGGTAAGCATAGTTTAACCATCTAGAACCGAAATAACAGTTAGAGTAATAGAAGACATTACAAAGTACAGGCATACATATCACAACCGGAATAAGAGTTGAAGCAAAATTTTCATTCATTGAAAAACCATTACAAAGAAGGGGCATAGTTCGATTACAAAGACAAAAAGCAACAGAAAAAGAAAAAGTACATAATCAAGAGAAAAGTTCTTCAATATCGGCATCAAATGTAGCATCAGTATCAGCATGAAGACCGGCTTCAGAAGGGAGCTCACTCATGGTTGGAAGAGTGGTTTCGACTGGAACCACGGTTTCACCTGGAAGATCAATAGTCAGGTCTTCCACCGGGGGCTCCAACCGAACTGTCTGGTCCACACTAACAACCGGAGTATCCTCAGAAGAAGAGTCTTCATCAGAATCTGAGCCTTCAAGGAACTGCTGCTGCATGGCATTCGCATACTCCGCAAGGGAATTCGGTATGAAGTAGGCTGGAGGGTTGAAGACCTCGGTCTGTTGATCATGACCGAGCTTCTCAACAGCCGCCCTCCAGCCACACTTGAAGAACAGCTCCTTGGCAGCATTGCATTGCTTGGCATAAGCATCCTCTGCCTTCTTGAAGCCTTGTTTGCCGGCTTCCTTTGCGCTCTCCTTTATTTCGGCATCTTTCTTTCTTTCGAGCTTCACCAGCTCGCGCAGGTATTTGTCCTTCAGAGCTATGGCAGCCTTCTGCCTTTCTACCTCGGCCGAACTAACTAGTCCGGTCAGCCTGCTGTTCTCAGCTTGTAGCTCGGCCATCTGCTTCTTGATGTCTTCTACCTCGGCCGACTTCATTTCGGCTTCTACCACAGCTTCCCTTGTAGTTTTTCTGAGTTCCAGCACTTTCTTGTGAGTGTTGTAGTTTTTCTGAATTGCCTGGCAAAACAAGGACTTCCCATGAGCCGAAGTAAAAGTTTAAAAAACTAGACAGAAAAGCGGACAGAGCTACTTACCAGGATCATGGACTTCGTTACAGACCGAATGGACTTTAATTCGGTGTTTAGCTGCTTTTGGTGGTGCTCCATATCCTTGGGGAGGCACACACTCTTGGCCAGACTAAAGGCCAACTGGTGCTTTTTCAGCCACAACCGAATCAGCATCTAGGACATCTCAGTTGTTAAAAGTGAGTTTTGGTGCCCAGCTGGTGGTAGTTCGGTTGGTGGGCTCCGGTTGGGGGCTCGGTGGCAGGATCGGTGGAACAGCAGTCTCATCTTCGTCAACCAAACTTGGTTCAGACTCGGTGGTTCGGGCGCGCTTGGTTCGGCGCGATGAAGACTGCTGTTGAGAAGGGAGGGCCACAACGGCAGGCTGCGTTTGGCTTGGTAACGGTACTTCGGGCCGGCTTGTCTCGGTCAGAAGTGCCCTTAGTCTGTTCTTTTTGGCCATTTCCTCTTCAGCTGTTAGTGGAATTAATCTTATTTGTGGCAAGGTTGGGTCCGGCTCTGGGGCGTCTTCAAGAAGAAAGTCAGTTACTCTGGTTTTACGGCGACCACTGTATCGGTAGGTCGGCTCGAATTTCAGCAATTTGGCCCAACTACGTTCAGGATATCGTAGTGCGGCTCGCAAAATTGCAAGGTTTGGATAGCTGTATAAGGAATGGAGGTGGGCGGAATCTGCGAAAGAAGAACTATTAGTTCGATTGATAGACTAACAAACCGAAATAAAAAATGAAATATATGCAAGAAAGAAGACCGAAGTTAAAATTACCGGGCTCTCCTTTTTTCCAATTGATAGGTCGGCCAGGAATTTGGGCTTGAAAATCCTCAAAGTTCCCAGAGACCCAGAAAAAATCATCGTCGTTTAAGTCTTTGTCCGGTGTATATTTAATTATCTTCTCTCGGCGGCGACGTATTCTAAGATAATAAACCCACCCATCTTGTTTTGAGCCAATGGAATATTGGTGGAAGATTTCGGCCAGGCCAAGGTTTAGACCGGCTTGTTGGTTCAGTGCGGCTATTCCCATAATGATGCGGTATGAATTAGTGGACAGTTGGGTAGGGCATAGTCTAGTTTGCCTAAGAAATTCACAGATCAATGGTTGGACTGGAAACCGTAGTCCGGTTTCTATAATGGATAAAAGGGTGAAGGGGACAAAGCCTTCGTTATCCCAGGGAATGACATCTCTTTCGGCTAATGTCAGGTGGACATCATCAGGTATGTTATAGTCCTTCCTGAATTCGGCTAGGCCGCCTGGAGTGTTTACTAGGTACCTATACTTACCCATCTATGGTATAAATTAAGAATAAATTAGTCCGGTCGGAGGATTGGGCTCAGTAGCTCGGTTGAGCGCACGAAGATGTGCCTGGGCAACCTAAGTCTGCAAAGTAGAAAACAAAGGGGTTAAGCACTGATCATTGGACCGTGCTACAAATTAAAAGCAAGGTATAAGAGCCTTACTTCGGCCTCGTGAACTGGTTCTACCTCGGTTCGTCAAAAAGTTTGGTAGCTCGGTTTGAGCAGGTTGCTTATTAGACCGGTTCATCGTCTAGGGGCAACTTACTGAGTTCGGTCTAAAAAACTAAGAAAGCTGGTTTAGCCCCAAGGCCTAAATCGGTTGAAGTATGAGTTTTGTTACTTCGGTTGAGCCTCTAGGGGCAGCTTTCTGAGTTCGATTTAGAAACTAAGAAAGCTGGCTTAGCCCCAAAAGCTTAGCTCGGTTGAAGACCGAGGTTCCTAGTTTAATATGTTCAAACTTCGTTCGGTGATCTTATTTCGGCTAAAGTGAATCAGGAGTTGGTGACTCATAGGAACTGTTGTTTTTTTTTGCTACGAAGCTACAGTTCGGTTATTGTCTGATTGATCTACGTAAATGGCACAAACAGTCTCTTAGTTCGGTTGGGACAAGATTCTGGATCAAAAGCAAGTTTTCTAAAGGATATAACATATATTCACACCTTCTATTGTTAAGGATATAAAAATTGGGCCGAGCTACAGAGATGGACTTTATGACCCAAAGTATAAAGGACTGGATAGAAAGGCCCAATGGAAATGTAAAAGTTACTCCGGTCCGAGAGTAAGAAAATTACTCCGGTTCAGAAATGGTAAAGTTACTTCGGCCCAGAAGAGATGTTGAGTTACTTCGGTCCGTACAACTTTTTCTAGTAAGGCCGGTCTCGGAGATAGTCCGGCCATGATGTATTTTGGGTAGGTCGGTCGGAATGTTGCTACTCGGTAGATAGGTCTAACCACACCATGGTTCGTGCATGAGAGAACCGAAATATGGTGTAGCAAGAAGAAGAACCGAACTACTGTTAGAACGGCCTACTCCGTGGCTCGGTATAGCCAGTATTATTTCGGTCATGTGGTAGTTCAGCCATAGTAAAAGCCATCCCACTTGGTTTAAGCAGTAGGGGGTGTAAAAGGATAAGCATTATCCTTTAAGAGTATGAATCTTAGGAGAACTCTTCATGGAGAAATAAAAGTCCTACTAGGATTGGGCCACTCGAAACCTATAAAAAGCTCACAAAACATCACCTTGGGAGAGGTAACAGAACACAATTCACAATTTTGCTTTCTGAAAACATAGAGTTTTGTCTATTTGTCAAGTTTACTGACTTAGGCATCGGAGAGGTTTCCGGCACACACCCGCCGGCTAGCTCACGTTTGTGTTTTCAGGTGATAAAGCGACGTCGTACGGAAGAGCGTGGACTTGATCAACAGGATTATACGAGAAGGCGTATTTCTTTCCCGTACAATATATATATATTTTCCTTTCTATAATCATTAAAAAAAGAGTAAATTTAAGCAAACAGCATTTTCATTTTTTAAAGATTGAAAATAATTTTAAAATTATAATTTTAACAATGCCACCGCCCGTCATACCGCCACCGCCTTATCCTACCGCCGTTATTATCAAAAACTACTATTACAACATTTTCGAGAACATTATTAAGGTTTCGTCTGAGAAGTGTTTATTTTTTACATTTTTTTTTAGCTATTTAACTATTTTAATAGATTATTTTAATTTTTACATTTGTGAAGATGAGTTAAATTTTTTATTTAATTGTTATATTGGAAGATGTATTTGAAATGATATTGAGATAAGAAATGACCAAATTACCCCTAAGAAGAAGTCATTCTTTTTTTAACCCAAAAAAAAAAAACAATTGTTGACGTGGCATTATTTGGAAAGTACAGGTCAAACAATGTTTGGGAAGCACTGTTTGAGAGAGACGAGAGAGATATGACAAATTTGTGATGGGACTGCTGAGTTTGCTTGGTAGTCAAGTTTTCAAGGTAAAATCGTCAACCCACGTGTTTATCTCAGCTACACTAAGGCCTCGTTTGGCAAGAGGTTATTTTAGCCAATTAGTCAAAAAGTTACTAAATTAGCTAAAAAGCCAACAACCCATACCAAAAAGTCAAAGATTCTCTTTTCTCTCTACTTTTTGCACATCTTTTCGTAATTAGCCAAAAAGTCATCCCAAACATACAAGTTTTTTTTACCTACCTTTTTAGCCAAATAGCCAAAAAGTTACTAAATTAGCTTGTTCCCAAACGAGGCCTAAGGTCTCGATTAACAAGTAATTTTTTTAATTAAAAAGTTAAAAAATTATTAAAAATATTAAAAAGTTAATAACTTATATTAAAAAGTTAAAAAAAAAATTTCTTTACTTTTTACACATTTCTTTGTAAAAAATCAAAAAAATCATTTCAAACATATTAATTTTTTTATATTATATTTTAACTAAAAAGTTAAAAATTTACTAAAAATACCTGTTCTCAAACAAGGCCTAAAGTCTTTTAAGTTTTTTCCTTAGACTCTGAGCTCACTTTCCAAACACCGCCTATTTATTACTCAGGGGTTGTTTGGGATAAATTATATAAGTGTACTTTTTGATTTTTTAGATAAAAAAATAAAGAAAAAAAGATGGCGATTTGAGATAATTTTTTTAACTTTTTACGAAAAAAGTGTATTAAAATATTGTATAAAATAATAAAATTACCGTATAACCCTTAATGCCCCCTATGCGCACTGACAGTCATTGTTTAGGAAGCCAATACGGAGCGTTGCTTTGAAGTTGTGCGGTGGGCAACATACTTCAGAAGATATATAGGAGAAGTTTGCCTCCTGTTTGAGATCGGATTGGACGGTATTGTTCGGCCCATGGGGGCACACCACGAATCCCGTTTTAATAATTCGAACTGTTCAATATGTAGAACTCGTCGAGTACTATATGTTTGTTAAAAATCATATTGATTGGATATCGATAACTATTTCATCGGATCAGTTTTTTGTCAACCGTTAATTTGTTTACTGTCTATTTGTTTTTATACAAAATTGATTTGATCATATAACTATCGATATCCGATCAACTTGATTTTTTACAACTCGACGAGTACTGCCTATTGAATGGTTCAGATTATCAAAACAGGACCTGTGATGGGCCCCCATGGGACGAACATCCTACCTATGTAAATTTGTACAATCACTTCAAATTGTTCCATCATTTCAATACAAAGTTGGCTTGTACTTTTTTTTTTTTGCACCCGCTTGTGTAAATTTTTTTTTATATATAAATTTTTTTATAAGTAGAGATAACTTTTTAATTTTTTTAATAATTTTTTGACTTTTTATCTTTTATAGAATATGCCAAACAAGCACTCAATTTCATTATGGATTTATTTATTTAGGATTTATTTATTTATTTATTTTTAGCAATGCTCACTAGCTTTTTAGAGAGTGTTATATTTTTCTAACTTTTTGAAGCAAAGAATTAATCATAAGCATTTAATTCGGCAGTAATACAAAATTACAATAAGAAATAAAAATGAAAAGCAAAAATTTAAATTAAATAAAAAATAAAAATAAAAATAAAAACAAACTATAGCCAGGAAGAGGAGGATTTGACGTTTCTTCTACTTTCTTCTTCTTCTACTTTTTTTTTTTTTTTTTGGTACTAATGGCTTGTGAGTTATGATGTACCAGCTTATCACCCGTGCTATGCACGGGATAATTATAAATATTTATATTTGTTATTAATTTTTTTAATATATAAATTATGTTTTTAAAGATTTTTTATAAAAATAATTTAACAATCTTATCACTAACCATAGTGTATATGAGAAATTAAAAAGGCTACTACAGTAACTATGCACGAGCTGTATCTATAATTATTTGTATGAGGGAATTTTAAATACTGATCAGGGATTTTGATCAAATCAATAAATGCAGGCATGTGAAAAGACATGTGGATTGAAAAAAATTAATAAATGTTGATCAGAGGATTTTGACCAAATCAATAAATGCTGAGTTTTGTTTTGTTTTTTTTAATAAAAAATTTCAAAAATTCATATTGAGATATTGAAGCTCCCACAGGCCTTGGGGTTAAAAATTTCCTTTTGCTTAATATATAGTATAGATATAGATAGATGTGTTGGACTTTTCAAGAATTTTTTTTTATACTTGTTCTTAATGCATTAAAGTGTTATTATGAGGGATAATAATCATATGTGTTGGGACTTTTCAAGGAATTTATGTGTTGGATTTCAAAGAATTTGTTTTATGCTTGTTCTTAATGCATTAAAGTGTTATTATGAGGATAAGACTTGGGAGTTGGAAGAAGTTAATAAATGCTAAAAAAAATTTTTAAATCAAAAAATCTGAAAATTTAGATTGGGTGATTGGAGTTCTCACAAGGCTTGGGATTAAAAATCTCATTTTGCTTAATATATAGTATAGATAGATAGATATATCTTTTTATTTTTATATTTATTTTTGTGTGGTTTCTATTCGGGGGTTTTTTTTTTTCAATTTATTTAAGATGGAATTGTGGGTATATTTTTTTTAAAAAATTTAGTTTATCTATGGTTTTCATTTGTTTTTAATTATTATTATTTAGGTAAGTTATGATGTGAGTTAGATATGTGATAGACATGTGAGTTTTATTGATTTAAAGTTTATTAATTAACTTTAAAGATTGTTTTTTTAATTTTTTAGTTTTTTTTGTTGTGTTATAATATAATATATAAAATATAGGTAGATATCTACAGCTTTAATAAAAAATATTATCTGATTTTTTTGGGAAGAGAAAAGGAATGCAAGTTTTAATATTTTTTTTTGAAAATTTGTAAGAGAGATTAGGAGGGAGAGATTATGAAATATTTTTGTTATTAAATAAAAAAATCAGTCAATAGTTTTTTTTAATTTATTTTGTAAATTAAAAATCAATAATTTTGAAAAATTGATTAATTTGTCTCATTAAGTGATTTAAAATTTTGACAGATATATATAAAAAAATACATAATTATATTATTAAATCATAATTCAAATTTAGATATTATATCTTTTTGAGATCTATAGCTAAATTATTATCTTTTTTTTTTATTTTTTATTTTTGTGTGTAACCATAGTGTATGAAAGAAATTGAAAAGGGTATTGCAATAATTATGAGAGAAGTCAAAAAGGATTGTGGGTTGGGAGAAGTCAATAAATGCTGAGTTTTTTTTTTTAAATCAAAAAATTAGAAAATTAGGATTAGGAGATTGGAGCTCCCACAGGCCTTGGGGTTAAAAACCCCCTTTTGCTTAATATATAGTATAGATGCAAGTTTTAATATTTTTTTTGAAAATTTGTGAGAGAGATTAGGAGGGAGAGATTATGAAATATTTTTGTTATTAAACAAATAAATCAGTCAATAGTTTTTTTTAATTTATTTTGTAAATTAAAAATCAATAATTTTGGAAAATTGATTAATTTGTCTCATTAAGTGATTTAAAATTTTGACAGATATACATAAAAAAAATACATAATTATATTATTAAATCATAATTCAAATTTAAATATTATATCTTTTTGAGATCTATAGCTCAATTCTTATTTATTTTTTATTTATTTATTTTTTTTTTGTGTGTAACCATAGTGTAGGAAAGAAATTGAAAAGGGTATTGCAATAATTATGAGAGAAGCCAAAAGGGATTGTGGGTTGGGAGAAGTCAATAAATGCTGAGTTTTTTTTTTAAATCAAAAAATTAGAAAATTAGGATTAGGAGATTGGAGCTCCCACAGGCCTTGGGGTTAAAAACCCCCTTTTGCTTAATATATAGTATAGATGCAAGTTTTAATATTTTTTTTTTTGAAAATTTGTGAGAGAGATTAGGAGGGAGAGATTATGAAATATTTTTGTTATTAAATAAATAAATCAGTCAATAGTTTTTTTTAATTTATTTTGTAAATTAAAAATCAATAATTTTGAAAATTTGATTAATTTGTCTCATTAAGTGATTTAAAATTTTGACAGATATACATAAAAAAAAATACATAATTATATTATTAAATCATAATTCAAATTTAAATATTATATCTTTTTGAGATCTATAGCTAAATTCTTATATTTTTTTTTTTTTTTTTTGTGTGTGTGTAACCATAGTGTATGAAAGAAACTGAAAAGGGTATTGCAATAATTATGAGAGAAGTCAAAAGGGATTGTGGGTTAGGAGAAGTCAATAAATGCTGAGTTTTTTTTTTAAATCAAAAAATTAGAAAATTAGGATTAGGAGATTAGAGCTCCCACAGACTTTGAGGTTAAAAAACCCTTTTACTTAATATATAGTATAGATGACCATGAATCTTCCCACTTAAAATCAATTAACTTAAAGTAACCAGCTGGCTAGGCCTGTGTTTGGCAAGTGGGTTTGCAGGTTTTTTTGGCTATTTTAGCCATAAAAAACAAAATAGGCTATTTTAGCCATAACAAACAAAACATCACATCCAACCCATAATCATTACATTCTTCTCTCACAAAAAAACTCAAAAAAGCCAAAAAGCCAAAAAGCCCTTCCCAAACCAAGCTTTTAAGCCCAGGCTAAAATAGCCAAAAAAGCCAAAAAGTCAAAAAGCCAACCCACTTCCCAAACGGAGGCTAAGTGGATTGCACAAATGGTTTGGCACAGGAGTACAAGTTTGGCATCCATTTAAAAAGTTAAAAAATTAAAAAGTGAATATCATATTTCAGTCACATTATTTTATCTAAATCATATCATCTTTCTACCACATTATTTCAAATCCAATTCATATTTCATAAAAAATCAAAAAGTACACTTATTTAAAACATATCAAACAATCCCATTGAGCTAGTTTTAGGCTTTGTTAAGAAAGTAAGTTAGCTTTTTGATTCTTTAGTTATTTAGATCTTGTTTGTCATAATTTAAAAAATTTAAAAAGTCACTATTCTATTTAAATCATATCATCTCTCTATCACATCATTTCAAACTCAATACATACCCAACTCATATTTCATAAAAAGTCAAAAAAGTACACTTATTTAAATCATTCCAAATCACTCCTTAATTTGTGATTAAAAATCTTATTTTGGGTGAATTTTTTGACTTTTATGATTTTTATGAGAGAAAAAGTGAATTGATTATGATTTAGATGTGACATTTTATCTTATTGATATTTTAATCTATTTTGTTTTTTTTGTTTTTTTGTGTGGCTATTTTAGCCTTAACCTCATTTTAGCCCCATGTTATGTTTATTTATTAGATTTAATGAGTTCGAAATCAAACTCGAACTCAATAAAAATTTAACAAACTGAGTTCGAACTGACTTGGCTTAGGCTTGACTTGAGCTCGAATTTATTCACGAGTCTTAACAAGCTAAAAAAATTATAAATACATATTTACATATAAAACTAAAGTTACAATTGAAATTTTAATTCTATAATATATTATATATAAACAATATATAAACATACTAAAAGGAAAACCAATATACACTAAAAGAATAATATTTTACTAATATAATTATATCTAACCATTATTTCTATCTAATAGAAATAAAGGAAAAAGACGTATTATTTATAGTTAGTAATTATTTACATTTTTATTTTTTTAATAAAAAATTTATTTTATTTTTTGCGCATATTTTTACATTATTTAATATAAAAATAATAAATATTAAATGAGCTAACTAACGAGTCAAACTTTAGTATGTTTGGATTTATTTATTAAGATTTTAACGAATTCGAGCTCAAACGCAAAAAAAAAATAAATAAATAAATAAATAAAAAATTAAAAATTAACAAACCGAATTCAAACGAACCCTTATTAAGTCGAGTTTGAGCCAATTAGCAAACGATTCTATTCATTTGCAATCTTATTTAGCACTATATACTATATATATAAACAAATGTAATGGAGTATGAGAATTCTCCAAACTCTTAATACTAAATTCTTATGGATTCTCTCTCCTACTGTCACTTCTCAAGTCTCTCCTTCCACTTTTCCTAATTTTTAATCATTTGTAATTATCTAAATCTCAAAAGCTAAAAAGATTATATATATTTAAATAAAATGATAAATATTTAAATATGAACAACAAAGAGGTAGAGATAAAAATATAAAATAAATAAAATAAAAAGATAACTATTCAAATTTCAACCACAAAACAATATAAAGAGTCAAATAAAAGATTAAAAAAATTAACTATATAAAAAATATTACGAGTCAATTAATTATAAAAATAAAAAGTTAACTATTTATATATGAACAATTAAAAAAAATTTCCAAACTCTTAATACTAAATTCTTATGGATTCTCTCTCCTACGTGTCATTTCTCAAGTCTCCCCTCTCACTTTTCCTAATTTTTAATCATTTGTCAATTATCTAAATCTCAAAGGCTAAAAGGATTGTATATATTTAAATAAAATGATAAATATTTAAATATGAACAACAAAGAGGTAGAGATAAAAATATAAAATAAAAAAAAATAAAATGATAACTATTCAAATTTCAACTACAAAACAATATAAAGAGTCAAATAAAAGATGAAAAAAATAACTAAATAAAAAATATTGCGAGTCAATTAATTATAAAAATAAAAAGTTAACTATTTATATATGAACAATTAAAAAAAATTAAATAAAAAAAATATTAGGAGTCAAATGATTTTTAAAATAAGAAGGTAATTATGTATATGTGAATAAAAAATAAATATACATGAAAAAATATACAAAAATAAAATTATAGCTATTTAATGAAAATTCAAACAAAAGATAACAAAATATTTAAATAAAAAAAAAGAATAAGATTGGGATATAAATATCCCAAAAAGATGATAATTTTTTTAACGATCTATATTTATCTTTTGTTAGTTTGTTATAGAATTTCTATATATTTCAACTTAATCTTTTTAAAGTTTATCTTTAAGTGGTTTTTAATATTTTATCTTTTAAAATCATCAATTACTTATCCTTATAAATTTTAAACTTGATAGAATTCCCTATATATCTTTTGTTTAAGCATAATCTTTTCAATATAAAAATAAGTTCCTGCAAAATAAACCATGAACAGAAAATTAGGGGAGAAAACAATCAACATTGAGCCATTTCTGATCCCTTTTCGGTGCCTAAAAATCTTAAATATTTACTTTTACATATAAAATGTGTACTTGCATGAGTTTTTGCATTTGTAAGAAAGTGAGTTCATATAAATGGATATATTTTTTTTAATTTTTTTTTTTGTTACAATCTGTATTTTTCCTTATTTCTTTCTTTCTATTAATAATGTGTCATTTAATTGAAATTTTATTCTTTTTTTATATTTATAAAAGCACTGCTATTATCAATTTGTAACTCTCTCTCTTATTGATTATTTGTGTTTAATTTTTTTTTTTTGGTGTAGATGTTAGATTGAAAATGAAGAACACATCAAAATTTATTGGATATGGGTTATACTTTAAATGTATTCATCAGTTGATTTTTTATTGTTGATTATCCTGTTGAAGTAATTCATGATTAAATTTATTTTTAGTAACTTATTTCCTTTGAGAACTAAACCACAAATTTCTTCTTTTTAAAATTTTATTTATTTATTTATTTGGATTCAGAGTTTGAGCAAATGGACAATATCTCATATTTAAAATGTTAATTTTTTTTTGAATAATCTAAATATTTATATTATTTAAGTTTGCCAATTCAAGTTTAACACATTTTCAAACCTTTTTATTTTTTATTTTTTTATTATCATTCCAAACCTATTTGTGTTTAATGAATCAATATAACGAAAAAAACAAATAGCATGTAAAAAAAATTTAACCACTAATTGAATATAATGGGAATTAAAATTAATTTTATTTTAATTTATTATATTATATGAGATGATTAATGTAATATCTACTATTCATTAAGCAAAATTAGTGTTACTTTTATTTAATATATTAGTCATTTTGGTTAATTATAATATGCCTTTGTTAATCTACTTTTAGTCGTCCGAAGTAATTCTTAGATAAATTAGCTATTATATATGTGATGATTTACTGATGTATGATAGTTTTTTAAAATTTTCAATAATGTGAAATATTAAATATTTTTAATGATGTGAAGTAAGATTTATATACACAAACCAAATAAAAATATTAAGAAATATAAACAAATAGCAAATTTTTTTTTAGTAATTATTAACTTTCTAATATCCTGTGCATCGCACGGGTGACCACTAGTTTAGCACTATAAGGCATTGTGGGTGTTTGGGAAGTGAGTTTTTTTTTAGGTTTTTTTAGTTGTACGATATTATTAGAGAAATTTTTTTTTGTGTTTGGGAAGATAGTTGAATTTTTTTTATAGTTGGATGTGATGTTTGTAAGATAAAAAGTGAAATGATTATGAGATTTGATGTAATATTTTGTTTGAATTGATTTTTTTTAAATTTTATAACCAATTTATCTTTTAGTGAAAAAAAAAAAAAAAATCAAAAACCAAACTTCCCAAACACTTTTTTCTTCTGGAATCAAGTTTGAAATTGAACGGTGATTTTTGTCAAAATATTTACTTTTATATTTGATTTGATTTGATATATATATATATATATATAAAAGAAATTACTTTTCACCTACTTAAGAGAATGATTATGTTTAAAAAAAAAAATTTTGCTTCAAACATCTAATTTATCATTTTTAAAAATCACCTCTAATGATATGTTTAATAAGTATCAAATTTTAATTTATTAAACATTTTATCAGTGGGGTCTAACTTCAATACCACATAATTATAGATTATTTATGAGTGATAAATTAAAGGGGATTTTTTTTTAAGGTCCCTAATAATAACAATTTAGAGGCTAAAGGACACACAAAAAGATAGTGATGCCTCACGTCCCTGAAACAACTTGGCGCGCGTTTTTAATTATTTTGTGGACCAAAATACCCTCGCCAAAATCAACACAGAACCAAACTCATTCCGACGTCTCAGTTACATTCCAAACATCCAGCATCTTCACGAACAGGAGACCAGCAGAATTAGGGTTTCAACATCATCTGCACCATCGACATTACAGCTTCGTTATCCTCTCCAAAAATCATTCCCATTCCTTCCTCACAAATTTCTCTGACCTAGGTTAAAGCTTCGTTTTCACGGCTCATCATCATCTCAGTCCATCTTCGTCACGTCGCATCTTCATCGCGGACCATATCAGCTCATCATTCAAGTTTCATCCTAACTCTGGTCAGTTTTTCTACAATACAACTAGATTTTCTCTGGAAACACAGTTAATAGCATTTTATAATAACCTTTCATAAATTAGGGTTTCAATTTCGTAATAAAAAGCTACCTGCATTTGAAAAAATTTATTTCTGTGTATTTTGAACTTATTCTTCAACATGTTTGTTTGATTTTATCTGTAAATTTCTCTGGCATTTGAATTTCTCTGATTTTTTATTAATGTAATTTTCTTCTTTCAATTTTCTCTGGCAAGTTTATTTTCACAACAATTTTTTGTGTTTTTATCTTATTCTTGAACATGTTTCTGTAATTCTGTCTATAAATTTTCCTGCTCCGTAAATTTCTCTGTAATATGTATTTTTAATTGCAATGTCTATCTTAATCTAGAATGTCTATTGCTTTCTTGCCTCTGTCTTAAGTTTCTCTGGTATTTATAATTTTCTCTGACCACATCACATCACTTTCCTCCCTTGTGTCTTTGTCATTTTAAATTTTCTCTGGAATTTTAATATTGTGGACTGGAATGAATGTTTCTTCTTGGAATTTTCTCTGCCATATGTACTTTGAGAAAAAGTTATTTCTCTGAATTTTGATCTTATTCTTGAATATGTTACTGTCATTTTGTATCTGAATTTCTCTGCTTTGTAAATTTCTCTGGAATATGTATCCTTCTCTGCAATGTCAATTACACTCTTGCCTCTGTCTTAAGTTTCTCTGGTATTTATAATTTTCTCTGGAATGAATGTTTCTTCTTGGAATTTTCTCTGCCATATGTACTTTGAGAAAAAGTTATTTCTCTGAATTTTGATCTTATTCTTGAATATGTTTCTGTCATTTTGTATCTGAATTTCTCTGCTTTGTAAATTTCTCTGGAATATGTATCCTTCTTTGCAATGTCAATTACACTCTTGCCTCTGTCTTAAGTTTCTCTGGTATTTACAATTTTCTCTGACCACATCGCACCACTTTCCTCCCTTGTGTCTTTGTCATTTTAAATTTTCTCTGGAATTTTAATATTGTGGACTGGAATGAATGTTTCTTCTTGGAATTTTCTCTGCCATATGTACTTTGAGAAAAAGTTATTTCTCTGAATTTTAATCTTATTCTTGAATATGTTTCTGTCATTTTGTATCTGAATTTCTCTGCTTTGTAAATTTCTCTGGAATATGTATCCTTCTCTGCAATGTCAATTACACTATTACCCCTGTCTAAGTTTCTCTGGTATTTATAATTTTCTCTGACCACATCGCACCACTTTCCTCCATTGAGTGTCTCTATCATGGTTAATTTTCTCTGCTTGTGTATGTAAATTTTTCTTGCATTTTAATATTATGAATTGAAATTTTCTCTGGAATGGAAATTTCCTCAAGAATGTGTAATTTTTTCCAGAATGTGCATTTTTCTCTGGTATGTTTATTTTGTTCAATTCTTGATTTCAATATGGTATACTTCTCAGTGCCATGTTTACATTACTTTGTTTATTTTATCTTTGCTAATTGTGGAATGCAAATTTTCTTTCACTTGCCATGTTTACTTTTTTCTATCATTCATTTTCTCTGGTATGTTTACTTCTATCTGTAATTTAAACAATTATTGAAAATTTCTCTCCCATGTTTATGATGCTGTGTTGATTTTCTCTGACATGTCAAATTTTCTGTAATTTTCCCTTATCTGTAATTTTCTCTGGCATCTCCAATTTTCTCCCTTATCTGTAATTTTCTCTCACATTTCCATTTTTCTCTGGGATTTAATGTTGACATCTCTATGCTTTAATCATTGTCTAGAAATGGCAAAACGTAAAGGCAGCGAAACACCGGAAACACCAAGCAAAAAACAGAAACTGTCTCAGTCTTCTTATGGACTAGGATCAAAAACCAGCAGCAAAACACTAGAAACACCAAGGAAGCAAGAACAACTCTCTCAGTCCTCTTATCATCTAAGATCAAAAACCAGCACTAAAACACCACAAACTCCTTCCCAAAACACACAAGTCCAAGCTGATGAAGCAACTAGCATCCAGATGAGTACCCCAACTTCAAAAGACTCAAGCTCAAGGGGGAAAAAACCTATTAAACTCCATAGAAAGAGAGCTCACTACAGCATTCAATTCCGATCCAACCTCTCATCTGTCGTCTCCTTCTTTCAAACACTTAAATTCAGTTCAAAACATCTTCTAGAGCTTCAAAAGACCCCATTCTGGTATTTGATTCAAGCTCTAACCACTGGAAGGATGGATCCAAAGAAATCTAGGAAATCCGATGATGATGTAGTTGCCATAATCCAATGTTACAATGAAAAAACAAAAGCATTCACAGTTGGGAAGAAGAACCTGACCTTTACAACAAATGACATGACCTTGATTTTTGGTTTGGAAGGAGGTAAAGGAGCCATGTCATTAAGATACTCTAAAAAGCCAAAATCTGCATTCCTCAGGAGAAGATTCCAAAAGGACACAAGGCTCACTGGTCCTGTTCTTAAAAATGCCTTGGTCAAAGCAATGAAAGGCAAGCAACCAACTGACTTCAAAGATGTAGCAATCATTGTTACATTGTACTTGTGTCTCACCCTATTTTTTGCAACAAGTGGGAATTCAGTAGGTTGGGTTTTTATAAAGTATGTGGAACCTCTTGAATCAATGAAACAGTATGATTGGCCGGAAGCAATCACATCAACATTGATTGATTCTATCATGGCATTGCATAGAACTCCAGAAAAAGTTACGGGGTGTGTCATTGCATTGCTGGTAAGTATAATATCCATTCAAATTTGCAGTTATCATACTTACAAATTTGTGCGTTTACAAAATTTTATTTACTTTCATTTTCATCACAGTATTGGCTCTGTGAACATGCAACTATCATTGACTCAGAAGACAGTAACACAACAGACTTCCCAAGATGTGCCAAGTGGAACCTTCAAACCTTGACGAAACAGCTGCAGAAGACACCAGTCCACTCTCTTGCACCTCGACAGGTTAGATTCCTATTGCTACCGAAATCTCAGTGAAATTTCAAAAATTTCTCTGACTACTGCTTTGTTTCCCTCCTTGTGCATTGATTGATTAAGATTAATTTTCTCTGAAATATCAATTTCTGTTTTCTTCTTTGTTAACCACTGGTCTATTTCTGCCATTGTAATCAATTTTCTCTCCCATCCAAATTTCTCTGACCACAATTGTAACACATTAACTTATATGCCCTGATTCATTTTCTCTAATATCTGAATTATGTTCTTTGTCACATAATTTTCTCTGGCCCATCAAATTTTATCTCCTTGTGTGTAATTTTCTCTGCCCATAACTTGTGTGCCTTGCATCTTTGATTAACACTGTTTATTTCTACCCTTCTAATGAATTTTCACTGGAATTCAAATTTCTCTGACACAAATATAGTAAAACATTAACTTATAAACACTGTTTATTTCACTGTTTCATAATTTTCTCTGCCCCATACAATTAACTCCATGCCTCTAATTTTCTCTGGCCCAATACAATTTTCTCTGAAGTTTGTTTCCAATTAGTATCATTTAGATGAATTTTATTTTCCTTATTTGAATTTTTTCTCTGAGTGAATTTTGTAACATTTCTCTAATAAAAGAGTCTCCTGTTACAGATTGATAACAAGCAGCTAGTCAAAAACCCATCTGAGGAGTTTTGTCTTGGCAAAAAGACGAAGAAAGAATTAAAAAAGGCAATTGTCATATTCAAGGAGAAATTACAAGATCCATCTGAAGATGGAGGGAATGAACAAAAAGAAGAAGAAACCACCAAAGAAACCAGCAATGGACAAGAACATCAAGCAAGCAGCACAGAAGAAGAAACCACCAAAGAAAGTGAAGAAATAGAACCAGAAGACAAAGAACAAAATGAACAGAAAGAAAATGATGAAGAAAGTGATGAAGAAGAAAATAATGAGCAGATGGACCAACAACATGATGAAGAAAGTGATGAAGAAGAAAATGAACAGAAAGAAAGTGAACAAGAAGATGAAGATGAAGATGAACAAGAAGAAGAGAACAAGGATGAAAGTGATGAAGAAGAAAATAATGAGCAGATGGACCAACAACATGATGGCATTTGTGGCTCAACAATGCATCAGCCTGAAGAATTTGAGGAATCAAAGGATGCCCAAATTGCTGATCTACGTCAAAGACTGAAGGCACTGTCTCAATCTAAAAAAGAAGAAGACAGAAATTTGATGGAATTACTTGCTGAAAAGGATATTTCAATAAGAATCCTGACATCACATAACTCAGAACTTCAAGAAAAAGAAAGCACAATCCGAATGAAACTAAGGATGTTGGAGGTTGAAAAAGCAGACGATGCAAAAACAATTCAACAGTTGAGGTGTTCAAATTCGGAGCTTGAAACTGAAAATGCCAAATTGCATGAACAAGTTCAAGAACTATCTGTCCAACTAGCAACACAACCATACCGAACACCAACACAACTTCAACCACAAGGTCAGTGAAAATCTTGAGCCACAAAAAGTTATGTCCTTGTGCCATCATAACTCAGAGAAATTTCTATTTATTATAATTTTCTCTGTCATTGGTAATTTTCTCTGGAAGTTATATCTCTCTCAACACATTAGTTATATTTCTACTGCTCATTTCATTTCTCTGTATATTTTCTTATTCCATTTTTGGGGCTTGTTTGATTTTCACTGTGTATAGTTGGAATGCAACTGGAACAACAACCAACAATCCAACAAGAGCAAATCCCACACAAACAACAACCGAAACAAAAGAAGAAACTCTATGGTAACTACAAAATATTGAATTAAATAAATTTACATATTGAAATATCATCTGTTGCTTCAGAGAAATTTCACTTTTCCTAATATTTTCACTGCCTACAGTAAAAAAAGATCCAACCTCAATGATAAAAAATTTAAAGGCAAAAGAAAGGAAGGAAAAGCAGCATGATCCAGAATTCCAATATCCGAAAGTTGCGAAAGTGACTAGAGTTTCAAAACAAGCTGCAAAACAAGTTGAGCAAAGCACAAAGGACAAAGAAGTGCTTGATGCTGATGCATACGTCTTGCCTCAACCTATAAACATCACAAAATCTTGGGTCTTTCCACAAACTCTTCCCATTTCAAGATTGATAAAAGATCATATAAAAGACATCTTGCAGCACATATCAAATGTGTCTGGGCTTGAGTAAGTACAACAAACAAAATAGAACATAACAAACAACAAATTACAAACTTATGTTGCATTAACAACAATTCAATCCCTTCTTTGTCATCTTGTAGAGCTTTAATTTGGACAAGTGAGTTGAATATCATTACCTTTGAAGACATTGGAAACCTCATAAAGCAAAAAGAAATTGCCAACAATGTAAGTCTTTCCCTTTCATCAACATTTCTCTGCAATGTTCCATCAGCCTTTATAAAACAATATTACAATTATAAATCATATTTTTCAGGTCATTGATGGCTATGGAGAGATCATTTTGGCTGACCAAATCAGAGAGAAACAACAACCAACCTCATTTTTTTTCACATCCATGTGCTTAGTATGTTACTACTATTTTATTTGATTTTCTCTGGAATTTACTTTCTACTTTCTCTTCTTAATATACTTCTTGAAGTCAGTTGTGTCACTAACAAAACCATTTTTTGATTTTCTCTGAGCACAGAATTTCATCAACATGACAGAAAATCAAAGTTTTCGAGTGTCCTTATTTGACAAGCATATTGAAACAGCATGGAGGAACTATAGGTTCCTCCATTTCCCAATAAATACTGGAGGTAATGAGAAGTCCACACATGGAAATCACTGGACCTTGCTTGTCCTGGACAAACAAGACAATTTATGGAGGTTCTACAACTCATTGAGGCCAAGGAGGGATGATGCAGAAGACAAATATGTCAAAGATGCAAAACAATTGGTAACGAGTGCAAATTTCTCTGATCCATCATCATCTTTATGTGATGATAATTTTCATAGAATCCCATTGACTTGTCCGTAAATTTCTCTCTTATATAAAAATTATTTTTTTGCAGCAAGATTACGTGGAGAATTTTCTGAAAGCTTGTCTTGAAAGAGACGCTCAATCACAACCCTCTTTCAAATTAATTAACTCACAAAACACAAGTTATGACTTTGAGTATGTCAACAATGCTCCACAACAAGAAAGCGATTCGTAAGTTTCATACATCTATAAATAAGATAATTTCAGTTGCATGTTTCTTAAAACTAACCATACCTATAATTTGTATGCAGTCTGGATTGTGGCCTCTTCGTCTGCTATATAATGAAACAATATAGCAAGCATGAACCTATCAAATCCAAATTATCCACACAAGAGATAAGGTTGATGAGGGCAGAACTCATAGAGAGATTTGTGACCGAAGTTGGCAGGTCATGGACTGAACCAATTGAAATACCCCCAGAAGAACCACAAATGTAATAGTGAAACTAGTGAAAGGAAGACAATGTACATATCCACACAGAGAAAATTGTCTCACATATATGTATATATCCTTTCTTGTTCATACATTGAAAGAATGATGATCCTTGACGTATATGTATATATCCTTTCTTGACTAATCTAAATTTCATTTTTTTTTTTATTTTTATTTCGACTAATGTAAATTTCAACAATTGTCTGCCAGAGAAAATTGTCTGCCAGAGAAAATTGTCTGCAGAAATTTCTCTGGTATAAACTACCAGAAATTCACAGAGAAATTTAACTTGTATCGTCCCAAGGGGATGCCTATATGATCATGTAATCTGTAAAACTTTGTGTTGGTACAAAACAATCATCAAACTCAACAAAACACAAAGCACACAGTAATTTTATCTGCCACTGGAAAATTTCATTGCATGAATTTCAAATTTCAGACCACAATGCCCATATAGTTTTCTCTGTTGGTGAAAAATTTCTCTGGATGAAAATTTCTCTGGCTTTGACACAAATTTCTGAGTTCAAGTGAGTCCAGAGAAATTCTTCCCTGGTCCAGAGAAATTCTCAACTCAGAGAAATTTTTTGAATGCTCTGTCTGCTGTGCACATTTCTTGAAATGACTGATATGAAGCTACCAGAAATTTACAGATAAATTTACCTCATATCTCACCAAAGAAGGTGCCTATATGATCATTCAATCTCTAATGCACTGTGTTAGTACAAAACAATTATCAAATTGAAAAAACACAATCCACACAGTACTTTAGTCTGCCATTGTCAAATTTATGTGGATGAATATGAAGCTTCAAAACACAACACACAGAATTTTCTCTGCCATAGGAAAATTTCTCTGGATGAATTTGACAGGTACTACAAACCCACTGCCTATAGTATATATCAACAAACACACTTTAACTCATATTGAAAAATTTCTCTGGATGAATTTGATTGATATTATTATATACACTGTCCAAAAAATAAATTTCACAAAACAAAATACACAAAGTAATCATCAAATGTATTATTCCATCAATAAAATGTATAATCCTCAACTATTTAACAAAGGTTCCTTGCATGTCCTCTTATTATGGTGACCAATACTCTCACAACGACTACACTTAATCACCCTTTTAAACTCTCCAGTAGAAGCAATTCTGTTCTTCTTCGGCCTCCCAGCAGGTCTCTTGCTCAATGGAGGTAAAATCATAGCATCTTCAATGCTACACACAGGTTTTTCAACAGTTGGAACTGGGCCAATCGAAAAGGAGTATGCTTGACGATACATATCAGCATGAAAAAATGGTTCAACAAATGAATTCAAATTCTTTCCACTCCTAAAAATTGCAGCAATAGCATGTTGACATGGATACCCATTTATTTCCCATTTTCGACATGAACAAGTTCTCAACCCAAGATCAACCATAACCGAAGGAAAACAATGCACTTCAAAGACATTATCAGATGATAAACTCACATTCCATGTCCTCCCGTCCAAAAAAGACTTCTCCAACACACTATCCATACGAGGACACAAAATTTTATTCCATTTACTAGAGAGCAGCCTCCTATCAGACCTCATATTCATGATTTGCAACCGTATCATGTCCACCAAATTTGTTATTGGCAAGTGCCGAGCTTCTCGTATCCATGAATTGAATGACTCAGCAACATTTGAATACATCTCACCATAACGTTTTCCTGCAAAATATGCATCACTCCAATTTTCATATGGTAAACTTCTCAAGAAAACACTCACAATGTCTCCTCCCTCACTTTTTAACTCATTTAACTTGAAATGAAATGATGCCTTTGTTGGAGCATATGCACATTCTGAAAACTTGGACACAATCGTCTCCCTAACCAAATTTATGTTTCCACATGACAACTTATCCCTCAAATTTCTCTTTAGATGTTCCAGACAAAATCCATGAAAGCAGTTAGGGAAAAACCTAGCAATTCCCTTCACAATTCCACAATGTCGATCTGATATGAAACTTATCACCCTTTCTGATCCTAATACTCCATATAAATGTTCAAGAAACCAACACCAATTGTCTTTATTCTCAGCATCAACAACAGCAAAAGCTACAGGAAAAAAACCTACAAAACAAATAGGAACAAGCATATTAGGTACACACATGCAGAGAAAAATAGAACAATAAACATCCAGAGAAAATTCACACATTGGCAACATCCAGAGAAAATTGAATAAGTGACCAGCTACAGAGAAAATTCACACAATCATAATATACAGAGAAAATTCACTTAGTGACCACCTACAAAACAACAGAGAAAAATAGAACAATAAAACAACAAGAGAAGTTTGACACTGCTAACATCCAGAGAAAATTCACACATTGGCAACATCCAGAGAAAATTGACTTAGTGACCAGCTACAGAGAAAATTCACACAATCATAATATACAGAGAAAATTCACTTAGTGACCACCTACAGATACAATTCACACAATGACAACATCCAGAGAAAATTCATACACTGACAAAAATCCATTGAAAATTCTCACAGTGGCCACAACAATAGAAAATCCACACAGTGGCCAAAACCAGAGAAAATTCACATTCACTCAATTCCTACATGTATAGAAAATTCACATACTTAGATAAAAATAGATATATTTACAATTACCTTCATTCCCATCTTTCCCCGTTGCAGCAAGCATAACTCCTTTGTATCGTCCTTTCAAAAATGTTCCATCAAGAAAAAGCAATGACCGACAATATTTGAAACCAGCAATGCATGCATGAAAAGCCACAAACACTCTTTTGAAACGCTTGTTATCTTCAAAATCTAACTCAAAACGACTCCCTGGATTGTTCTTCAATGCCTCATCAAAATACCACCGTAATTGATCAAATGACAAACAAGAATCCCCATATGTACTACATTTTTCTTTCTCAACACTCAACCAACCACAGTTATAACTAATTGAGACCCCATACTTGTCTTTCATTCCTTTCCCAACATCCACTGGACGAGTTAAAGGTTTTGCACTTACCTCTTCAAGTATCAGCCCAGAAACCAAGCTGGAAGTCATCCTCGAATGTTTACTCGTACGAACCGCCACACCACACGTATGTTCATTGTTCAAAGTCCTTATGTAGAAGAACCCATTTGTTTTTTCAACAGAAGCATGTACACGCCACATACATCCCCTTGATTCCTTATATGCACATTCTGCCGTAACCCTCAGCTTGTCATTTTTAACATACGTAAACTGAAAACCAACCTCAATAGCATACTTGCATAAAAAAGTACGAAACTCAACCACACCACCCTCAAACTTTTGTCCAACACTCGTAATATTATTCCGCCAACTAGCCGACAATAACACCTTTTCTTGGTGAGAACAAAACTTAGAGAGTGAATTCCTTTCAATATCCACCAGCCTATCACACTCACCATCCACAACATCTACCCAATTAGACCCCACTTCATCCTCTTCATCAGAAGTACTACATCTACTAACTGAAACATCAACTATATCAACACCGCGTGCACAAACAACCCTCAACATATTCAGAAAATCAATATTATTTCGAACCATACAATTCGGATGGCCCAAAATAGAATATGAAATACACATAGTCTCAGGTTTCAAATTCTCCCATGTTTTACACAAAATGCCAACCAATTCCTCAAAATTCAATTCGCATGAAACATTAATGACAATAGTATCATTCCCATATTTGCACAGCAACAACACTGCACTGTCCATTAAAACTGAAACAAAAAACAACAAAAAAAATCACACAAACACTTCACAATAACAACATAAATGTCCAGAGAAATTTCTAAAAATTATAATTTTCTCTGAACTTAAAATAAAACTCCAAAGACATCTACAAACTGATATTCACCTTCAAGATGATAAAAAACAAAATCACAGAAACTTAATGAATCACAGAGAAATTTACTGCTAACAATTAAACACAATTATAGAAAAAAAATCACATAGAATACAAGTCCAGAAAAATACTTTTCTCTGAACTACAAACTGAAAGTGAGTAACAAACTTACAATTTTCTCTGAACTACAAATACAAGTATAGAGAAATTTATGAACTTACATTCACTTTCTCATATTCTATCGCCATTACAAACTTCTAATAATATGTCCATATGCACTTATAATTTCCTCTGGACTACACAAACAATAGTGCAGAAAATGAAATTTCTCTGGTTTGAAAAAACATAGAACACAACTATAATTCATCAGCATGTTGATAAAAAACAGAGCACCAAAAATGAACTCTAAACATCAAAATCACCTACACTGTCAACACTATCTGAAATTGATCAAAAAAACAAAGAATGAAAAATTAATTCCAAAAATAAAAATCAACTCTATCAAGCTGGCCTCTCTCTAAACAAAAATAAAAATACATTTGGAATCTAAATCGAAAACAAACCTAATTCAACTCAACTCAAAAACCTACGCGATCAACACACTGTCAACACTCTTTCAAATTGATTAAAAAACAAATAATAAAAAATTAATTCCAAAAATAAAAATCAACTCTATCAAGCTGGCCTCTCTCTACACAAAAATTCAAAACAAATATCAAAATGCATGTGCTATCTCCATCGAAAACAAACCTGATTCAACTCCACTAAAAATCTACGCGATCAATACACTATCACACCACTGAAATCTCCGACGAAATCTCCAACAAAATCTACACGATCGTAGCAATCTTTCTCGTCAACTCCACTGAAATCTCCGACGAAATCTCCACCATAAAATCTCCACTGAAATCTCCGACGAAAACTCCGACAAAATCTCCCCTTCAAATTCGGTTTCCAAAATGTATCAGTTAACTCAACCATATAATATTCAAACAAATTTATGTTATAAAGGAAGGGTAATTTAGGTACTTTATAACCTAAAATAAATTTGAGGGACCTTAGCCATCAAAACATATTATAAAGGACCTCTCCTCATATCAAAAGTAGAGGAGGGACCTTAGGCCAATTTTCCCTAAATTAAAAGATGTAACATTGTTGATCATGAAAAATGATCAAGGGGTTAGTTAGGGTGATAAATTAGGAATGCATCATTGTCAATTAAAAAATTAGAAAGTAATCAATTCATCTCCTATTTATCTATATATATATATATATAAAGGAAAAAAGGTTTTCTAATGAGAAATTTCTTAAGAGTTCTAAACTCTTATTTTAAAATTATTGATTTTTCAATTTACAAATAGATTAAAAAAATTAGTGGCTGATTTATTTCTTTAATTATTTTAGAAATAATAATTATCCCTTAATTTATAGATTTCAAATGAAATGATAACAAAAAGATTTCATAATCGCTCCGTCCTAATCTCTCATTGATTTTCAAAATAAAATATTAAAATATGCCTTCCTTCTCTCTCCCAAAAAATCATATAATATTTTTCATGAGAGTTGTGGGTATCTATTTATATATTATTATTGTACGGGGAGCAAATATTCCGGCGAGCCCGTACTCCTTTCTTCTAAGCTCCCTGTCTGTCCGATCGACCTACGAACACAACGGTGGTGAGCTACCTGGCAGTGTGTGGCCGGAAAACCCCTCCGACGGTCAAGTTAGCACACACACACACACACACACACACACAGAGAGGAGAGACTTGAATGTATAGATTTATCTCACCAAATTATGTTCCATCCATAGCATGGGGGGCGCAGACACGCTTACATACTTTTCTGTGCCCAAATCTGCTCCCATTAGTCTCTTGACACATGGTGCTGCTCTCCTATCTGTCAGCACAAATCCTGCAATCACCACCTAACCAAACCGTTAGGCTATATTGGCGGAGCCTGGCAGCATCACCCCGGCCTCCTTCGACCGAGCTACTTAACGAGTCCAACAGTGCCACTCACCGAGCTCCATCACAACCAAGCTCGGTAGCATTCCAATACGGCCAAGCTCCAGACAGGCTAGGCTGGTCCATGAGAGACCTTTCTGCCCAGCTACATGCGCGAACAATAAGCTTGGGTTGACAGACGATCATCTCGGCTGAATGAGCCCTGGACCTCAACCGAGCAATCCACTCTAGTTCAGCCAACGTTAGCTCGGCCCAAACACACTCGGAGCTCTTTTTAGCCCGGTCATTACCACGGCCCAAAGCCAGATAATGAAATCTCCCTCATAATTGCCCCTTAATTCTGTCTGCATTTGCGTGACCGGAATTACATTCTAGGCCGGGCTAGACTTTTCGCTCGGTGGTTCACTTTGCTCGGTCGGCGAGCAAGGTCAGCTCGGCGACTTTCTTTTTGGCGAGCAAGATTAGCTCGGCAAGGAACTCCAAAGTCGGCGGGCAAGGTCTGCTCGGCGACTTGCTTCTTGGCGAGCAAGATCAGCTCGGCAAGGAACTCCATGGTCGCTGAGCAAGGTCCGCTCGGCGACTTGCCTTTTGGCGAACAAGATCAGCTCGGCAAGGAACTCAAAGGTCGGTGAGCAAGGTCCGCTCCGCGACTTGCTTCTTGGCGAGCAAAATCAGCTTGGCAAGGAACTCCATGGTCGACGAGCAAGGTCACCTCGGCGACTTTCTTCTTGGCGGGCAAGATCAGCTCGGCAAAGAACTCCATGGTCGCTGAGCAAGGTCCACTCGGCGACTTGCCTCTTGGCGAGCAAGATCAGCTTGGCAAGGAACTCAAAGGTTGGCGAGCAAGGTCCGCTCTGCGACTTGCTTCTTGGCGAGCAAGATTAGCCCAGCAAGGAACTCAAAGGTCAGCGAGTAAGGTCCGCTCGACGACTTACCTCTTGGCGAGCAAGATCAACTTGGCAAGGAACTCAAAGGTCGGCGAGCAAGGTCCGCTCTGCGACTTGCTTCTTGGCGAGCAAGATCAGCTCGGCAAGGAACTCCATGGTCGACAAGCAAGGTCTGCTCGGCGACTTGCCTCTTGGCGAGCAAGATCAGCTCGGCAAGGAACTCAAAGGTCGGGGAGCAAGGTCCGCTCCGCGACTTGCTTCTTGGCAAACAAAATCAGCTCGGCAAGGAACTCAAAGGTCGGGGAGCAAGGTCCGTTCGGCGACTTACCTCTTGGCGAGCAAGATCAGCTCGTCAAGGAACTCAAAGGTCGGCAAGCAAGGTTCGCTCCGCGACTTGCTTCTTGGCGAGCAAGATCAGCTTAGCAAGGAACTCAAAGGTCGGCGAGCAAGGTCAGCTCGGCGACTTACCTCTTGGCAAGCAAGATCAGCTCGACAAGGAACTCAAAGGTCAGCGAGCGAGGTCCGCTCCGCGACTTGCTTCTTGGCGAGCAATATCAGCCCGGTAAGGAACTCCAAGGTCGGCGAGCAAGTTCCGCTCGGTGACTTGCCTCTTGGCGAGCAAGATCAGCTCGGCAAGGAACTCCAAGGTTGGAGAGCAAGGTCCGCTCAGCGACTTACCTCTTGGCGAGCAAGATCAGCTCGGCATGGAACTCCAAGGTCAACGAGCAAGGTCCGCTCAGCGACTTACCTCTTGGCGAGCAAGATCAGCTCGGCAAGGAATTCTAAAGTTGATTAAAACCATCAACAAACCTCATGCCGAGTAAAATCCATCTGGCAAGGAATTTCAAAGTTGATAAAATCATCAACAGACCTCTTGCCGAGTAAAACCCGTCCGGCAAGGAATTTCAAAGTTGATAAAATCATCAACAGACCTCTTGCCGAGTAAAACCCGTCCGACAAGGAATTTCAAAGTTGATCAAAACCATCAACAAACCTCTTGTCGAGTGAAATCCATCCAGCAAGGAATTTCAAAGTTGATAAAATCATCAACAGACCTCTTGCCGAGTAAAATCCGTCCGGCAAGGAATTCCAAAGTTGATAAAATCATCAATGGACCTCTTGCCAAGTAAAACCCGTCCAACAAGGAATTCCAAAGTTGATCAAAACCATCAACAAACCTCTTGCCGAGCAAAATTCATATGGCAAGGAATTTAGATCTTTCCATCCAAATGATTGTTAGTTGTCCCTGGACCGCACTAAATCCGCTTGGCGAGAAAAAAATACAACAACTTTCAAGAAAATAGTCTACTTGTTTCACTGTGCCATTGGCAAAAAGGGTTACAAAAACAGAACTAAGAACAAAACTTTAGATTAGCAGAGTTCGATGTTCTGGAAATGGATCGGCCATCTATATTCCGCGAGTTTTATGCCCCTTTTCCTCGGCCTTCTTATAGACGTCTTCCAAAAACCGAACTCCCTATTTCTCTTCCATGGCGGTTTGCATGGCTATCATCTTGTCCGACTACGTGAACTTTTTGCACTACTCTCTTATTCTATACTACCGGACTTGTCGTCATGGTAGCTGCAGCTGCATTGTCTTCGACTCGGATGTGCTCATTGATGCACTGCATTAGTTGGCCCATGGATGTCGGCTGGTTCATGGTAAGCGTGTCTCCCAGCCTATGTCCGACCAGGAGACCGCGTTTATATTGGGTGATTGCTAAGTTGATCGGGCAATCTAAAATCTCATTGAAGGTTTTCCAATATCTGGAGTTGTATGCCTTGAGTGTGTCACTCGACTCCATTTTGACACTAAGAATGTGGTCCACCTCCTTTGGCGTTTTAGTGTTGGTCTTGAAACGAGTCATAAAGGCTTCCGCCAACTGCTGCCACCTTTCGAGACTTCCCTCCAGCAGCCTCTCAAACTATTTCAAGCCCAGCTCGCCCAAACTTGACAAGAAGATTAGGCACATAAGAGCGTCATTCCGCCTATGTCCGGCCATGACCTGTCAGAAGTGGCTTACATGCATGTATGGATCGGTCTTCCCGTCGTAGAGCGTAAACTTGGGCTGGTGAAAGCCCGCGAGGAGTGGCGTTGTTTCTATCTCGAGGGAGAAGGGAGTGGCACTCAGTATCGCTAAATCTGTGTCTAGAAGGAGGGGCACAGCTGGGCGGGGTGGTGGCATTACAACTTCTTCACTGGCATGACCCCCCGTAAGATAGCCGGTGGAGCGCCGGCACCTGCTGAGTCTCTCGCCGGCGAGCCCGCTCCTTCAAGACTGCCCGCAAGTCCTCTGAGCAAGCGGAATAGGAATACCTCGATGTCGTCGCCGGACGTGAGGCCTGATAGGTACTGTCTTGCGCGCTAGACCACTTTTCAGGTGCGTCAGACTCTCCAACCCTGTAACTTCTGGTGATAGAAAGGAAGGGAGTATGCCGATGGCTCTGACTGCCTGAACGGTGTGGTTAGGTGCGCTCACTGTGGTCTCCCACTCCAGCAATACCCTTTCCTTTGACGTGTCGTTTGAGATCTTCCATCTCCGCCGCCATTCTTCAGATAACGGCGTCTTGGTCCCTTAATTTGTGCTCCAGACGTCTGGCATGTGATTCTCTCCGCCGTTGGTGTCCGTTTGGCCTCTGAGAGTGACCAAAATTCATTACGCGCTTATTCCGCGCGTCTCTTGAATGTCTTCTTGGGGAAGTCTCCAGGTCCGCCATGGGTGGAATGGCGGGGAGTCCGTCTCTCTGTCTGGTTGACTCCGGGGTAACTCCATCGATGACGGACAACGGTATCTCGTCGTTGCTCGCCATGGAAGGCGATCAAATGAGCTTACAAGACAAGGTTTTGTCTATCAAGTTCCCACAAACGGCGCTAATTGTACGAGGAGCAAATATTCCGGCGAGCCCGTACTCCTTTCTTCCAAGCTCCCTGTCTGTCCGATCGACCAGCGAACACAACGGCGTGAGCTACCCGGCGGTGTGTGGCCGGAAAACCCTTCCGACGGTCAAGTTAGCACACACACAGAGATAGAGAGTGAGAGAGAGAGAGAGAGAGAGAGAGAGAGAGAGAGACTTGAATGTATAGATTTATCTCACCAAATTATGTTCCATCCATAGCATGGGGGGCGCAGACACGCTTGTATACTTTCTGTGCCCAAATCTGCTCCCATTAGTCTCTTGACACGTGGTGCTGCTCTCCCATCTGTCAGTACAAACCCTACAATCACCACCTAACCAAACCGTCAGGCTATATTGGTGGAGCCCGGCAGCATCACCCCGGCCTCCTTCGACTGAGCTATTTAACGAGTCCAACATTGCCACTCACCGAGCTTCATCACAACCAAGCTCGGTAGCATTCCAATACGGCCGAGCTCCAGACAGGCTAGGCTGGTCTGTGAGAGACCTTTTCTGCGAGCTACATGCGCGAACAATAAGCTTGGGTTGACAAACGATCATCTCGGCTGAATGGGCCCTGGACCTCAACCGAGCAATCCACTCTAGTTCAGCCAACGTTAGCTCGGCCCAAACACGCTCGGAACTCTTTTTAGCCCGGTCATTACCACGGCCCAAAGCCCGATAATGAAATCTCCATCACAATTATATCTTATATATTATATTATAACATAACATAACAAAAAAAAATAATAATAATAATTAAAATAAGATATATAAATAGATAAAATTAATAAATTTGATTTCGATTTATTCAGTTAAAAAATTTCTTTTACCTCTCAATATCTAATTTTTAATTTTAAAAATCTTTAAAGTCTATTTAAGCAAATCTAATTTGAAAACATCTCTCCCATCATACTTTAAATCAATAAAACTCACATATCTATCACACAACTTACCTAAATAATAATAATAATAAATAAATAGAAATCACAGATAAATTAAATTAAAAAAAATAGAAACCCACAACTCCATCTTAAATAAATTAAAAAAAATACAAGAAAGTAGAAACTACACAAAAATAAAGAAGATAAGAATTTAGATATGGATCTCAAAATGATATGACAATATCTAAATTTGAGTTATGATTTAATAATATAACTATCTATTTTTTTGTTATGTATATCTATCAAAATTTTAAATCATTTAATGGACAAATTAATCAATTTTTAAGTTTTATTTAAAAAATAATTTGATTAGATATCCGAACTCCTAGAGTTCGCAGGCATTGGCAAAGGAGTTGAAGGATTAGGCTAAGTGAGGTCTAAGCAGTTGGAAGTAATATTCTACCACTCCATAAATTTATTTGTTTTTTAATTTTATTTTTTTCCATGTGTGATACTCTTTCTCTATTGTTGGTTTTGGTTTTGGTTTCAGTTTTAGTGAGATTTATGTGTTTATTTACATATTTACATGGTGGAGAAGAATTATTAGTAATGGTAGTTGCAATTGAAGTATATTAAGGCTGAGCAAGGAATCCGTGAAATCCGTAATCCGATCCAGTCCAATCCAATCCGATAGGTTTGGATTGGTTTTTTGAATCCGTGGTTTGGTTCTGGATTGAAGAATTAAAAATTCGTAATTCACGGATTGGTTCCGGATTGAACCCCATGGTCCCGGATTAAAACCAAACCGGACCGTATACAAATAGTCTATATTTTTATTATACATTGTCCCCCATAGTATCTTCTCTTATTCCATATAAAACCTAAACTCAAACCTAAACCCATATAATATCTTCTTTTATTACTTTTGTTTGTTAGTTTTTAGTTTTAATTTATAATGGTCTAAATTCTTATGGTAAAACTAGTTTTTTTATGGTCGTTTAAATTCTAGAACAGTATATTGTTATTATAAAAAAACATGTTGCTGCTGTGGAACTAATATAGCACTATGTTTATGTTTTTACGAAATTAAAGTGTTTTATATAAATTTTTTTGTTATTTAATTATGTGAATTCGTGATCCTAAACCGATCCAACCTGTGTTTAAATGGATTGGTTTGGATTGGTTCCATGATTTAAATGGATTGGATCGGCTCCAATTTTTCAGGAACCGTAGATAACGGATTGGTCCTGGTTTTACCTCAATTCGGTCCAATCCGGACCATGCTCACCCCTAAAGTATATATTCCCGTTTTGTGCTAAAAATTTTGATCGGATTTTGTTTTCTTCAATAAAGACCATAAAATTGAAGTAGAAAAAAATGGCTATCGAATTTTTATTTTTTATTGTCATTTTATTTTATAGAAAATGTGAAAATTTATTGAGAATTTAAGATTTTTACTATAACATTAGATTTTTTGTACAACTAGGTAAATTTGAAATTTTTAAATATCATTGTATTCTTTATTTTTATCTTCTTTCTATCCCATTGTACCATTACTGCTATTAGTTAACTTGTTAATTGTAATTCAATTAATTAAAAATGAAAACTTAGTATAAATTTTCATATATATTAGAGTTAATTTGTTACCGCTATAATTATATATAATAGCATAATATATAAGAATAATCTCTAAATATAATTTCAATTTTTTACGGGCACTCAATTAAAAACTCCAATTTTGAAATTTCTGGAGCTAAAGGTCCACACTCTAAACTATCTTGTCCATAAGGAAAAACTCTCTCAAAATGACCATACTAACCCTTTATATATATATGTATATACACATATGGTACTCAGAGTCAAATGACCAAACCAAAACTTATCTCTCTCTCTCTCTCTCTCTCTCTCTCTCTCTCTCTCTTCTCTTTTTCACCTTTGCGAGTTCGCCATCGCCGTTCACTGTTGTCCCACCACTTCCCCTCACCCTTCACCGCTACCTCTGCTTTCCACCTTCCATGGCATCTACTTTGTAGTCGACGACAACTGCCGCCGCCACAGATCCAGATCCACCACCAACTTCGATAGAAGCATAAGAACATTGATCTGAGTTTCCAGCATTCGATTCGAATATTGATCCATTGCTTCACTGTAGCAGTGTTCCAGGAGGCGACGATAGAGTTTGAATGGCTTGAGATCTCGAAAAACTCGAGTTGCACGCCGTCAATGCCATTACAGCGACTCAAGCTGTTTCTGCTTCCTCTTTTTCCCGTCTGATACTCTAAATCTAGGGTTTTGCCGAGCCGCAAGTCGACGATGGAGTTGGTGTGATTTTCGGAGTCGGTGAGGAGAAGGAAATACCTTGCTTAGTCGTAAGTCTCTCTCGTGGTAGGTAGCATCTTCTATTTCTTGATACAAACACATAACACACACAAAGAAAGAAAGACGGTGTTGAGGCTACAAACATGGATGATTTTGTAGAAGATTGAACTTTGGTATTCATCGATTTTTTTTTTATTTTTTATTTTTGATCTGGCTGGTTGTTAATCTAATTTTTTTTTATTTGTTGTTGTTGATTGGACATATAAATATTGTTGGAAAGAGAAACAGAGAGAAAAAACTCAAATTATGATATGCATAATTTTAACAGATAAATGTTGTTATAAAGAGGAGAGAGAGAGAGATAGCGGAAAGAGAACTACGATCGTTTCAACAAATAAAACAATGAGTGGAATTGTTTCACACAAATCAAATCTTGTTTCTGCAGATAAAAAAAAAGAAGTTATTTTTTTTTTGAACAGATAAAAAATGAAGTTTGTGCCTGTTTGTTGAATTGTTATTTGAATAGATAAAAAAAAATTGAACACAAAGGTTCAACAGATAGGAAAAAATAAAAAATTAAACAGATAAAAAATTTAAAATTGAATAGAAAAATTTTCAACAGATAAAAATAATGTCAACAAAATAAAAATAATTTTAATAGATAGTCCACAAAAAGTTAAAGAAATATATATATAAAAAAAAAGTCTAGGGATAAAAGTGAAAACAAAATATTTTTCAAGACTTCTCACCAAACTATTATATAAAGTGTGATATCTCATCAATAAAAAAAATCTTTTGGACCTAATACCTTATACTTTCTTTGTTTTGGATTTATCACCAATTAACTATTTTTTTTATATGATTAAAATAGTCCATCTTAAATATGGCTTCTTTTATTGCAATAAGTCCAATCTATTTTTATTTTTTTTTGCTTTTTTTTTTTAAATTTTTTTGAAACAGCAGTTGTCTATATCCACAAAACAAAACTGATAAACACATATCCAAAAGTTACATATTTCTTTTTTTTTTTTTTAATAGATATGATATTTACAAATAAAAAATGTTTGACACCTCAAAAAAAAAAAAAAAAATCATAATCCGAATGGGATTATAAGTGTCAATTTTTATACAAATATGAGAATATAATTAATCAAATTATACATTTCAACCAACTACATATTCAAACTTTCACTATTTTAAGATGCTATTTCAATATAATTCCAATTAATAGAATCTGCAATCCTTAATATTTTTTTTATTAAATTATAATTCAATAAAAATTTAAAAAGATTGAAGTATTGGAAATTATTCTTTTTTCATCAAAATTGATAAAAAAAAAAAAAGGGATAAGAATGAAAGTTCTTTTAAAAATTGATAAAAATTTAATGAAAAAGTTAAAATAATTCATATCAAATCAAACTTTTATTATTCAAATTTCAAATCAAATTAGATAAAAAATTTTTTTAAAAGAAAATGATGAAAGATTGGAAATACTCTAAAGCCTTCTTATTTTTAAAGACTAGAAATTTGTGTGCTCATTATATTCATATTGTATTTTTAGTTATAAAATTGAAATCAAAAGCAATGTAATTTAAATTATTAGATTAATAATAGAAGTGCCATATCAATTATTGTGAAATATCATTTCACTTCACATTTAATAATAAAACTGTCTATTTGTCTTAATTATAACTTTTAAATTTGTATATTTTCATAATAAAAAGAGATATGTCATAGCTCATTTAACCTTATTTAATCAGGTTTAACATTTTTTTAATACAAGTTATCAAAATTACACTAATAAATTTATATATATATTTTAATTTTTTTAAACTAATAATTTAACTTATAAATTTTATGTATAATACAAAACAAAATATTAAATTACTTTAAAATAATTATTTTATTTTTTTTTAAATTTAGGGTAAATTACAAACACGCCCCCTAATGTTTACTTAAATTACAAATTACCCCTTGTGTTTCTAGAAATTATATTATGCCCCTAAGATTTATAATTTCATAACAAATAGGTCATTTTATTAATATATCATCAAGTTAGCAGTTTTTAATAATGTTAAAATTTTATTTCAATTAACAATTCAGATAATTTTATTATTGTATAGGTGAATAGTTAGAAATTTTATTTTTTCAATTAATTCTGTTAAATAAAAAATTCTAACAGGAAGGTATTTGTAATTTTTCAAACTACAAGGAGCAATTGGTATGTTAAGCAAACTTCAGGCGGTGTATTTGTAATATACGCTAAAATTTAATATATCCCATACATAGTACACCAGTTACCACTAGTTTAAAATTTTGTCAGTGATTACTTTAAAATTATTTTGATGTTGATTCGTCGGCAAGCTCTAATAGCTTGATCTCTAATATTGCACCCAATAGTTGTCTTACTTAGGAGTGCAAAAATGACCCGTGGCCTGTGGGCAGCCCGACACCCGTCCGCAATCTGGAGTGGACCCAGGCCCGAGCCTAGACTGAGCCCTTGGGCCTGGGCCATCATTTTGAAGCCCAGCTCAGCCCATGGGTTCAATCCTACCTGTGGCTCAGTCCATTGACCCGCTTAAGGCCCACTCAAGGTCCGGCCTGCCTGAGGCCTAGTGTTGTTTTTAGTGAAAAATAATAAAATTTTGAAAGAAAATTTTTTTAAAAAATTTTAAAAAAAATGGTCAAGCCTGCCCAAGCCCGAGGCCAAACCCAGGCCCACAAGGCCGGCTCGAGGCCCGAGTACCCTTGGGCCTAATTTTTTTGACCCGTGGGTCAGCCTAGCTCAACCCGAATTTTGGCGGGAGCCCGCGAGGCCCGACATGGGCCGTGCCAGATTTACACTCCTAGCCTTACTAGATGAAGAAAAAAAAAATGTAAACTGCATTTGGAAACAATACATATAGTGGTGGGGACAGAAAACTAAATCAAGAGGGACACTTGTTAATTATAGCTTTAATTTTTTTTTATAACCAACAATAAGAAAATAATAATAATCTTTTGAATTAATATTAAGTACAAAAATTTAAATAAATTATTACAAAAATATTTCACATAAAATTTTACAATTAATTTCGAGTAAAATCGAAAAGAAAGTATTGCGTATAAGTCGTATATCATGGACAATGTAAAAAAATCATATTTTAAGTTCTAAAATAAATTATATAATGGTAAGATAAATAAAATTTTTACAAAATTTGATTAAAAATTTCATATAATAGTGATATCACGTCATCATTGACATATGATATCACCAACCAATAATAAAGTAACCTATGAAAGGTAAATTCCACATGCAAATATAACTAACACTTTAGTAGGGTATGTTTATATTTATTGGGATAATTTTAATTGATTTTCTAATTATGTGAAAGCTATGGGTTTCATTCAAGGAACTCTATTATGTTTGAGACATGAATTTTGCTTATATAATTTTCTTCATATTTTTTATTTTATAGAGTCTTTTGAACTCTGTATATGGAGAGAGAATTCATTTTCTTTGTATTTTGAAAACACAATCTATTTAAACATTGCAACTTTCACTCCAGCGTGTGGGTAAGAATTTTACGTAATGATTCTTGGTGATGATATGTAGAAAAGGCAACTTTAGGGGTTGTTTGGGGTTTTCTAAATAAGTGTACTTTTTGTCTTTTTAGACTAAAAAATTGAGGTTGAAAATATGGATGTTTGGGTTAACTTTTTTGACTTTTTATGAAAAAATGTGTAATAAAAAATTGTAAAAATTAATTTGTAGGGAAAAATTCGAATTGGGAGTTGTGCAGCCGTAATTGTTGACTTTTGATGAATAGTGTTAACTTTTTAATTTTTTGAGTAACTTTTTAACTTTTTGACTTTTTTACAAGTTCCCAAACTTGACCTTAATTACTGATATACATTGCATGTTTAATTCCAATTTTATTTTCAATGGTGACTTATGAGCAAAGGAAATAATTAAGCCAGTTTTCTTTGTTTTTCGAATATGTTTTTATCACAAAATTCGAGTTTTGTGACTTTTTGAAATTTGTGAAACATAATCAATAATTAAAACAGACTGTGTTTTTAACTTTGTAGAATTTATTTATTTATTTTGGGACATTGTTGTATTTCTTAAGCATAGATTTTTTAAAATATCAGAATTTGTTTCTAATCTAATTTAGTTTATGCTTTTGTACTATTTCCCTCATGTAGTTTTGTGTTATGTCCATTGTTGTGTTGCCTTCTGATGAACGGTTGCATTGAGTTTGGACAAGTTCTTGTTGTTTTAAAATACAAATTATGGGTTTAGCATAATCAGTTGTATAAATCATGCATTACATTTGTAATCTTCATTTTATAATCTAGTCTTGGCTAGTTTTTCCATGATTAGTTTGATACGGCTTGCAGATATATAAAATTATGATTATAAATATTAGTATTGATTGCCTTACCTATGGTAGGCATAGTCTTGAGTGTTTATAAAAATAGTTGCAAGTTGCAACTCTTCTATTCTTGACTTCCGAAATTTTACAAAATTATTTTGAAGTTATTTTTACAAAATTATTTTGAAGTTATATTGTTTGTAATTGGATCTGTTTTGATTGAAAATTTGTTTGTGTTTGAACCATGATCTTAATGTTTGAGTTTATCTCTTGAATTAGAAGAGATAATTTAATTTTCTTTTGTCACAAATATTTTTGAATAAATAACATATGAATTTATCAAAAATGAGTTATTATTTGTGACAATGACACTTGTTCGAAAATGAGTCATGTTGTTTGTGTTAATTTATGTATTATCACAAATATGGAGGAAAGAAGCATAGTTGTCTGCTAATCATCATTCGTGACAAGTTACCCACAGAAACTCGAATAAAAAGTGTTCAAATTTAAGAGTTGAAGTCTTAATTTGGTGGTACACGTATTTTTTTTTCCTTGAATGCATTTTAAGGATTTATACAATCAAATGAGATTTTTGAATTGTTTGATTCTTGGGAAAAATCTTTATGAGGATTGATTTTGTTTAAGCATTAATTTTGACTTCATAATTATTATGGGTTTTCTATTTCAGAAATTTTGATTTAGAATTTTATTATTCAAGCACATCATAGTCAATAAGTCATGGATGTTATATTTTAATTTATATCAGAATTGTAGGAGTGTATTGATATTTTCGCGTGGTAATATCCTAACAAGGAAAATAATTTTTCTTAGAGTACTCAAAATGTGGGGGTGCTTGGAGGATTTTACTAAAGTAATGGTTCCAATGGTAGGTCCATAAAGAATCTCAATTCTTTCTATAAGACAAAGCTAGAATTAAAATAAAAATGACTTTGTTAACTCCTAAGGAACATCTCTATGTCTATTAATTAATTTTAAATATAGAAGTAACATAGAGTAACAATAAGTTTCGACTTATTTAAAGACTTAATACCGTAAGACATTTGCTCTCAGTTGTGAGCATTGTTTGAGAACAATACAGTGGATCCACTAACTACTCAATAATATATAAAGAAGACGTCAAACAAAAAATAGCAGCCGCTAACAAAAGGTTTGACCAGAGAGTAAATGAGAAAAATTTTATCGAGGAGAATGAAATTAAAGCCTATTAATTTCGAGTCGCCATAATGGCAACCCAAACTAGCTAACTGGAGATCTCAGTATCTAGGTTTAAAGGGATAACCGAATTATGGATGACTCACAAGAAATTACTAAAATAGTCTATCTTCTATCCATTCCTATAACGAGAGTGATATCTACAATATGTGTTGTATGCAGGAGACTTAGGAAAAGTTATGCTTTTAATAATTACTTATATCTTGAAAAATCTAGAGAGGTATCTTTCAAGAGGAGTATTTAAGAGACTTGAAATAAGAATTACTTATATGAGTGTGAATGGGCCACTTCTATGAGAATTGATAAGGGTGAATTCTCTAAAGCATTCATGAAAACCAGGAATTCCAAAACCAAAACGGGTACAACCAAAAGAACCAAGTTGTGTTCGGAGGTATTTTGTGTGAATTCTATTGTCTTGATTTACATAAACGACTGAACAATTCAAGGCATTACGTCCACTGACTAGCTAGTAAGTTTGATAGTCTTTCACTAAGGAAGGCTTAAGGCCAAAAGCTACCTATCCTAATGGATATTTCCATTTTGTACTCTCTTTGTTAGTGTTTGCATTTTATTTGCATTCTGTCGTCAATTTGATTTATGTAGGAGATTGTTGAAAAATTTTAGAAGTGAATGAGAATTGACTCCATTTGCATCCAAATGGTGTCTATTCATATGAAAAGGTATGAACCCAAGAGACATGACCATTCTAAAGGTCAAGAGTACTTCTATAAATATCATCCCATCCCATGACATGGATGCATAAGTTAAGATTTGTTTTAAGATTCATACATTATGTCTAGTCGAGTATATAAGAGAGAGTGCATAACACAAATTGATCGTTGTATCCTGGAGGTAAGATGCCCGTTAATTGCAAGGGTGAAATTTTGTCTTAAAGACACAATGTTCAAACACTGGTCTTGGTTATATTCTGTCTTAAATTTACAAAATCTTTATAAGAAATTTCTTGTGTTTTATTTTATTATTTATTTGCATTAAATTGATTTTATTGAAAATATTTTTCCTACATTCTATCCAATACCAAATCCAAAAAAAAAAAAAAGAAGTTAGGACCCAAAATTTGAGAATCTAGAATTAATAAAGAATAGGCATGTGTGGTAGAGATTAAATTGATTAAGTGTGGAGTTCATGAGTAAAATAAATTTAAACCCTTGATTCTTATTTCAGGATAAATTCTGGATAAATAATTCTAAATTTATAGTATTGTTGAATTCAAAAACCATGACAAAACAACTTTTTGTGCCACTTGTTTTCCTTTGGTTTTTTATTTTTTTAATTTTTTTCTTTGTTGTTCTCAACTACAAAATCCTCTTGGCAACACTCTTGGAAGCTACATGCTTTGAGTACTTGTACTTAGTGCTTTATAAAATGCTTAATCATTTCATATTTATTTTTCCTTCATTCTTGTAGAGATTAGAAAGTGCTTCCTCACTCTTTTCTTCTTGTAGACATGGATTTTCAAGCTCTCCATTTCATGAATGGAATGAAAGTTTTCATTTTATTTCATAAAGTTGTAATGGTTCAACAATAGACTCAAGAACAACTTGAGGAAGAAGATGAGAACTTACATTCACAATTGAGCAACATTAGGAAGTATTCATGAGATTGCGAATTCAATTAAGGCTATATTTGGATTTAGGTAGAGATTTAGAAAGTGAAAAAAAAGTTGTAAGGGAAATATAAATGAAATCTTAGATAAATTTTTTCTATATTTTTCTCGCCTTTTCATTATCTTTTTGCAATCCTTACCCAAATTCATAATTTAAATACAACTTAAAATTTTTGCAATCCGTACCCAAATTCATAATTCAAATACAACTTAAAAAAAGGCAATCAACAAATCAATTGTCATACCATAAGCTTATAAAATTGCCATTGTCAATGAACCATTTTGAGTTCAAAAGAATTGTCTCATGACACTAGCAATTCCTCTTGCGAGACAAGGAGAGGTTGTTATTGAGTGTGATATTGAGTGAAACACATCATCAAAATACAAAATCAATAGTTGATAGTTAACGTATTGTTATAAATATTAAAACTTAACTGTTTATTAATTATAATTAGGAATTGTTGATGTAGATTTTTCATAACCATTTATAATAGAATAGAGATCTCCATTTCATGAAATGAATAGGATCTAAATCCATAGATATTTAAGGCTCTACTTGGATAAGTGGGTTTAAAATGAAGGGATATGTCGTTCAACCTTATAAAATTGTAGAAAATGTAATTATTTGGATGTAGAATGACAATTTTAAAATAAACCATGACATAAAGAAAGGTGAGATGCATTTTGTTAATATTTTTATACAAATAGAAAAATTTATTGAAGGATTTCAAAAATATTGTTCACCAAGTTATTTCAAATCCATTGCCAATCAAAAAGTAATTTCTAATATGAAAAACTTTAAAACCGCTAGTGATTTGCAATTAGAATTCAATTTTAACAATGAATAATAATCCCCAATCAAACACAAGTAGATCTAATTCAATTAAACTAGAATTAAATTATATCTACCAAACAAACATTGACAAATTAACACAATGATATAACGTGAAAAAAAATTATAATTGGAGCACCTTCAATTATGATAAAAAAAAATCACAGGTCAAAGGTACAAAACAATCCACTAAGAAGATAAAAGAATTACATACGAGAATTCTCAATTACCTAGTTAATCTACTCGCAAATTGAACCGAACTCGATATGCCTCATCCACCATCATTTTCACCTCGAAATTACTTTGCCTAACGTTGAATCCATAACGCTGATGTCGAATTTACGACAACGAACCACTCTAAAATCCGCTAAAGATTTAGACTCAAGTTCCCCAAAATCCTCCAATGAATGTCTCTTAATGAATATGAATTAAACTAAAGAAACCCCTTGATGATTGTTAATATGAAGCTCGTTGATCTATCGATCAATCTCAATACATCAATAAAAACTAGTATATAAACACCCTCCAATATAAAAGACTTTCGCTTCACTCCTCTTTGAGAATTCTGGACAAGATAAACCCTAAAACTCGCAACTGCGACACTTTATAACAAACAAGGACACAAAGATCGCTCAAGTGCAAGAATAACTGCTCGAGCGGTGAGATTAGTAGAGGCGGTGTAAACAAATTTCCACCTGTCACTTAGCTCGAGCGTAAGACTTACTGCTCGAGCTGTAAAACAAAAGTCTCAGTATCTCAAAGCTCATATTGAAATATTGGATGTTCCAATTTAGCACTCGAGCGCACACTTGACCGCTTGAGCGGTCTAAGAACTTTGATAGGCTCAAAAACTCCCCTACTCATGCACACTTTTCTTTCATCACAAATTCTTTACTCAGGAACAAATTGGGTTGGATTCACATCTAAACTCTTACAAACTTACAGATACAAAAGAGTGAATGTAATTATATTTGAAAGGAGTTTTGTCAAATGGGATTGTCAATTACAAAATACCTCAGAATCACCCCCTTTGGCAATTCCTTGACAAAGCACACCTAATAAGAAAGTCCTAATCACCCCACCCCAAAACACACTATAAAAAGCGAAACTTATCATGCTCACAATCAGCAAAACAACTATTAGTGCAACGGAAGTATATGGTAGCGTAAATTTTGAAACAATACATCGCACCCTTAAGCAACTCCTCTTCAACTATGCAATGCCATCATGCAACTTCTCCATAACTATGCAACTCCACCTCAATATTCTCCATTTTTTTTTGGTCACGAATTGACAAAGGGAGCTCAAATAACGAAAGAACATATATTAGCCAAAAAAAAAAAGACAAAGACAACATAAGGGATAAGATGATGTAAAATCCAACATCATGCAATAAATACCAACACAAAGCAATAGGAAAATCAACATGCACCAATCTCCCTCACAAAACCAATCAAAGAAAGTCCATGCTAAACAAACTCCCCCTCAATGATTAAACCAAACAACCTCCTCACCAAAAGCAACAACAAACACCAAAAAAACAAAGAATAAAATAGAAAGGACAAAAGCAACATAGTGGAGCAAGCAAGGTATTTCAGATTTGTACCTCAAAACACACAAAAACATCCAAGAAACACAATTACTTGAAAATACAATGTGCACAATTTCTAGAAAATTCCTCATAAAAAAATATGGTGCAACATGTGAAAAGCAGAAGTCTCATGAGAAAAAAGTATGTGTGTGTGTCTCTTGGAGTTTGACAAACACTAAAATCAAATCATGGTAGTGATATGATGGCTAGACCTCCGGCAAGAGAATCTATGAATGATTGAGAAAAGTCAAACCTCTAGTGATCAAGGGGTATTTTGTTGAATAAACGCGAACTCCTCCTCAAACAAAACTAAACATTTTCTTGCACATTCATTGTGACTTTCATGCTCAAGAGTATAGAAATCGAACCCGAGAATGATGGAAAAGAGTGAAACTTGATTGGTGACTCTAAGGTAACATTTTGTTCATGCCTTGAGAGACATGTACAGAAGGGTAAGCAGTGGAGATGCAAAAAGATGGCAAGGGGTAAGAGACTCAACATCACCCAAGATATACTAGTATTGGTCAATTTCTCAAGAAAAACACAAAAAAGATTGTTAGAAGTCCATAAAGAACTGTGATCACTTATGCTGAAGAGTCCGGTATTTGCTAATCCAAGAATTTGTACAAAATGAGACTTACTAAACAATGTTCAGACAATTAGTAATGAGTAATGACATAGATAGCGTACACATATTACCAAGTAATGGATATTCTTATCAATTCCAATATACATCAAGGACTCCTAAAAAATTTCAAGCTTATAAAGCAAGAAAGAAAAAAAAAACTAAGCACAAAAGACTGAAAAATAAGAAAGAAAACAAAAAACTCAAAAAACAAAACAAGAAAAGACAAGTGTAAACGCCCTATTTTGACCGGCCCTAGACTTGGGTGCTTTCTTTTGATTACCCTATGATAACAAAACAAGAAGGTGTTTCTCACAGAATCCTCAATAAGAAAACTTAGAATTTCAATCCTGTTTTCAACCCTAAACAACCACAAATTACCTTTCCAAGGGAATATTCTGACCTCGTGGTTGCGTTTAGAATAGTTCATTTAGCTAGGATTAACCTTCTCTACACTTCCGAGGGTTTCACTGAAAAATTGTCTCGAAATTTGGGTTACAGCATAATTGTTTGAAACTTCTGGGCCAAATTGTAAACTTAGGAAATATTTTGTTATGTGAGGGAATATTTCTTCCATATGAAAAATATTCTGTCAATGCTGACTGGGACACTGACGTGGCAGTCTTGCTGACATGGCATGACTGGATTGGTCCTTGCTAATGACATGGCGCTGATTTGTCTTTACCAAAAAAAATGAATTTAAGGAATGTTAGTGAAACCCTAACCTAAGACTCCGCACACAACATCTTAACCACTCTACCAAAGCTTTGCCTTGTGCTATATTTCCCCTCAAATAATATTTGACCATTTCAAACCAACAGGCAAAGGTGTATTTTTTGCATTTTTTTTTCTTGTGTGTGAGACACTCCCCTACCCTATTGGCCGATCCATATATCACCAAATACATACCTAATCATCCTCTATTGTCAAAAAGAGGTTTTGTTTGCATCCATAAAGGAGTATCCCATGCAACCACCTTGAAAATTTGCCCTCCTATCACATTCTTGTCTTCCACATTGTCTCTCACTTTCTTTTGACCTTCACTCTCCCTCATTGCCCATATAGAATGATCATATTGTATGAGAGAGAGAGAACCACGAAATTGAAGAGAAAAGAATGAGAAAAGTTTGGAAAAAGAAAGAAAATTTGAGTTTTTGAGCCAAAAAATACTCCTATCTTCTATATACATCCCATACTTTCCATACAAACTGAAATTCCATCTTTCCTACACCCAAAACTCCTCCAAAAATTCTGAAATAGCTACATTTCAGTAATGATTGATCAAAAGAAAGAGTGAGTGTTGTTGAAAGTGAGAAAAAACAAGAGAGTTAGCCACTTTTCCACTATACATACCTAGAGTTCCATTCTAGTTTCAAATTGAGGATTGAGAACGCACTTCTTAAACTTGAGGGTGATCAAGAGGAAGTTTGAAAATTAAGAAGTTCAATCTTTCTTAGGAAGGTGAATTTCTTAATTTTCATTTTCTTATATTTTTTATCTCATATTTATTTTTATGCTTCTTATTTCATAGTGTTTTGTTATAATCCAAGTGGTTTGTTTATCTCATATTTATTTTCTTACTTTATATTTCATAGTGTGTTGTTGTAATCTAAATAGTTTGTTTAGCTCATAATTAATTAATTATTTATTTATTTTTATTCACTTGCTTTAATTTCATATTAGTTTTGTTGTAATCTTGCATGTTCTACCTCATATTTGCTTTTTTGTTTTAAGTTCATGCTGTAATCTTACATGTTCTATCTTATATTTGTTTTCTTGTTTTAGTTCATAGTAATTGTGTTGTAATCTTGTATTTCCTAACTTATATTTTTCTTGTATTAGTCTCATATTAGTTTTGTTGTAATCTTGCATGTTCTATCTTATATTTGTTTTCTTGTTTTAGTTTCATAGTAATTATGTTGTAATCTTGCATTTCTTAGTTTATATTTTCCTTGTATTAGTCTCATATTAGTTTTGTTATAATCTTGCATGTTCTACCTCATATTTGTTTTTTTGTTTTGTTTTAGGTTCATGGTAGTTTTGTTGTAATCTTGCATGTTCTATTTTGTATTTGTTTTCTGGTTTTAGTTTCATAGTAATTATGTTGTAATCTTGCATTTCGTAGCTTATATTTTTCTTGTATTAGTCTCATATTAGTTTTGTTGTAATCTTGCATGTTCTACCTTATATTTGTTTTCTTGTGTTAGGTTCATGTTAGTTTTATTGTAAGTTTACAAATTTTTTATTTTATATTTATTTTCTTGTTTTTAATCTAACCGGTAGTGGTTAGTTGAGCCACTTACATATTTCTTGTTTGTTCCTTTTCTTAGTTTCGCAATAAGACAGGTTTTTCTAGGCCTAGTTGGCAAGCCGGTTTATTTGGCCGGCCGGTTAGCTTCTTTTGGACAAGACAACGTCGTTTTCCGATGTTAACCAACTTCCAGTGGTTTCCAAGGGACATGAAACTTTTTTTTTTCTTTTGTTTATTTTATTTTGAGTGTATTGTGAGGTTTTTATTTTGTTGTAATATTCTTCTCACCCCCCCTTAATTTGGTTTGTAATAATTTATTCAAAGTGTTGTAATTATTTCCTGCCCCACTTCTGTCTATCCCGTTCTTTTACTTGCTTTCCTTATTTGTTAATATGCATCATGTTTATTTTATTTTATTTTTTGTCATTATATCCACGCTTTGCATCTATGTTTCATACATCTTGATTCGGCTAAGTTTGCATTTGTGGATTTAATCAATTCTTATGTGATTATGTGCACTACCTCATGTTCTTGAGATGATTCACATGTCATATCTTAGAAGCTGAATCTTTAGTTGCATCTCGTGAGTGAATTGCATTAGGATTTTGTATATAAGATCTTGCATGTTTTACTAACTTTGTTTTGTAGCTGTTCGAGGGACGTCGGTAAATATGTAAGTTTTTATGATTTAGTATTCCGTTTGTGTGCTTTTTTCTTATTATGTTTAAGCATCCTACAATGTGGCTACTTGCTTACTTGATATAACTGTATGAATGCCAGTGGATGGAGGTTGTGTCGCTTAATTTGAAATAGTGTTGATTTTCATGTTTGTAAACTCAATTTATTTGGCTTGTACATCTCCAAAACTCTTTCAAAACTACATGAAATCAAATTATTCCAAAATAAATGACATAGTCTATGCTTGTATGCTTCACATAGTAATTTTTAAGATTTATTAAATAATCGAAATATGAACATATAAAATAAATAAAATTCATATTATGGTTTAGTAAAGGCCGATCTTTTGATCGGGTGAGTGTGGGTGCTCAATTAATGACTTTCCCCTCTCATACCTAAGGTTCTGAACCGAGACAACTTTGGTTATGATGAACAGTGGCCTTGGCATGAGTCATGGGTTTCCTAATTTTCGAAAAATGTTAGGTGGCGACTCTAAGATCTAACGACGCAGTTCATTTCTGGCAAAAGGTTTTGCAATAAAATGAATTTTCTAAAAGTTGCCAAATTTGGACTTTCATCTATATTTCACATTGTACTAGTAAGACTAGATCAAAAAGACCGAGGGTCCGAATTGTTTAACGTGCACGGGTGCCCCCCGGGCATGTTATAGTTTTTGGCGACTCTACTGGGAATTTTATGAAACCTCGACTCGAACTTCATGATATGACTTTTATTTTCAATTATATGTTTATTGCATTGCATGCATTAGTGCACTTAAAGTTCCTGTGTTGCCCATATACTGATGGGAACACAGGCACACTTTCTGTGATACTACACCTATCTTTACGTTACTTTGGAGGCCTTGTGTTGTAATCTTTTGAGATTTGAAGGTTCTCAGACTTTGAAGAGTGGCTATATTGACTCTTCTGATTTCCTAAGATCTTCATTGGTTATGACCCAAAGGACTCTTTGGTAATGTCATCTTGACTTCAACCCCTAGAGTAGAGCTAACCTTTTGTATATAATGAGCTATAGTACCTTCTAAAATTAGGACAAGATGCTCTCCCATTTCTAGGATATATGATGCCGCTTGTTTGAATAGTGAAACCCTAGATCATTTCAAAGTTAGGATAGGTAACCCTAGCCTCCATAGAGGTGTTTGTTCTCTTTCCTATTATGTGTTATGTGTAATGTATGGGGATTCTCAAATTCAGATGAGTGGTTCAGTCATTTCAATTTGTGGGGTTGAGTTCAGTTTTTCAACATGAGTTAGCAGTAATCAGTAAAGCTGAGATGCTAATGAAATTCTGATTGGGGGTCCCGTTTTGTTTCAGCAAGATAGTTGAGCACTATAGCTTTCGAAAGGTCTGATAACCCCCAAGTTCTGTGGACTCACGTTGGTAGACTTTGTAAAAGTGCAGATTTGGTTCAGGGTCAACTAGTGTTAGTTTCTTTGCCACCGGTTACACGAAGAAAAGCAAAATCCTCATCAACTGTCGAAAATACCCCTTCTTCACCTGCTAGATCATCACCACTCAACTTACTAGAATCAGTGATGGCTCAAATTCCAGAAAATATAGCAGACATATTATTGGCCCTTCAATAGAGTGTGGATACCATTGCCACTACGGCTGTTGCCCAAGGCACTACTATTGCCGCTCAAGGCAATACTCTTGCTGAGCTGCAACGCCCATTTAAGGGGTCCACTACTCAACCACCTTCGGTGACTTATCTACCTCCACCTCCACCTCCACCTCCACCTCCACCTCCACCTCCACCAGCTGACGAGTTTCCTAAACTTAACTAACCAGAAGATCTGAGGGCTCCTGTACAAATTTCAAAAGGATCATTTCCTGTTTCACAACCAGCAGGAGGGATCTTTTCCTCCGAGGCATCTGAGTTTGACCTAAATATGTTGAAGTTGTCCAATTTGGAAAAACTTTTCAAAAGGTCACAAGGAGTCAATTTAATCCTGAACATCGAAGACGGGTACACTAAGACAGCTGTGAAGTTGCCAAAATGGTTTAAAATGCCACACATTGAAAGGTTTGATGGCTCTGGTGACCCAATGGTGCACATTCGCCTGTTCTCTGATGTCTTAAAGCCTATGGGTTTGACTTATCCGCAAAAGTTCTCTTTGTTCGGACGAACTTTGTCAGAAGTGGCTGCCATCTAGTATGCCAAGTTAGGGGACTCGGCAAAACAAAGTTAGGAAGAGTTAGCCGAGGCCTTTATCACCCAGTATGCTTATAACACCAAGATTGAAGTGACTACTCGGGAATTAGAGGCCACTCGTCAAGGACCCAATGAAAGTTTCGTGGTCTTTATCACCAGATAAAGGGCCAAGACAGCGATGATGACCAACAGGCCACCAGAAAGAAATCAAATTCGCATGGTGGTCAGGAATTCGCATGGCAAGATGCTTAAGAAAATGATAGTTCTTCCTCTATTTACTTTTAAAGAATTACATGAAATGATGGTCCAAGTAGAAGATGCCATCAAACAGGGAATCATCATTGACGACAAATAGTCAATGTGGAAGACCTTCGGGTGTAGTTCCAATGCTACCACCAGTGGTAGCACAGTTGTGAAGCCCTCTGAAATCAACTTGGTTGCCACCACCACTAAAACAACCGACCCCTTTGCTCATTTTGGCCCGTAAACAACAAACACAACCCGAGCCCCAATCAGAACATTCACCCCTCTTTATATGTCACTCTCTAAAGCAATGAAAATCTTGACAGAAAGAGGGTATTTGAAGCCTTTGGACCCCTAACCTCTTCTCGAACCTTTCCCAGCCAAACATGACCCTACCAAACACTGTGCTTTCCATCAACAACCAGGACATGACACAGACCGTTGCTTTCGTCTCCGTCATGAGATCCAAGATCTCATAGACAATAAAGTCATAGCTCCCCTACAACCACCAAAACCCAACGTCACTACCAACCTGTTGCCGCCCCATGACAGAGTTCCACCACCTCCCCATCTTAACCTTATCCATACACTTTCATCTACCTTTAACCCCAGTATCAATATCACACCTACCTATTTACCAAAACCAGAGGTATATATTCCTGAAGGCACTGAGTTGTGCATGATGAATGCACCTCCAACCCAACCAAAACCCAAAATCTCTATGGTGGTAGTACCTATGCTTGAGGCTGGCAAACTATCAGAGAAAAAGTATGATCCTAGTTGGTATATTGTTCCCAATGGTCAACTAAAGCTTGAGGTTGATTTGCTTAACTCATTTTCTATCAATGTTGTCAGAGAGGATGTACTTGAAAAGGGGTTAGATGATTTGGCCGACCTAGAGGAGGACTTGGCTAATCTCCATTTCTTTGAAGAATTAGACCTTGGGAATGTGCAGATGGGATAGTGGGAACTGAAGAATTACAGTCACGGTTGGTCAAGCGGTGATGAAGCTTCTGATGAGGAAACTCAAAGAAAATGGGATGAATTGACACTTGATTTCGGAAAACCTGTTGAATGTGGTAAAGGAAAAAGTTCTAGAGGAAAAGAAGAAGAACTAGAAAGCCATTGAAAGCATACTGTGGGAATGATTCAAGCAGCGCTAGATAATTGCCTTTCAGTTAACGAAGGTGAATGGTGGGAAGATAATGACCTACAGCTCGCCCACACTAATGATGAATAGATACACAATGTGCTGGATGAGACTTGGTATGCAGATGAAATTGATCATTTGACCAGGAGTGGGCGTTACTTCAAGCCTCCATATCTAGACCAAGAAGAGCCCTCTGGCAAAGATAAAGAGGTAGAAAAAGACCTGGTATCAAAACAACTGAAAAGATCCAGGCAAACATTTCCATTTGGGGTTTTCTCATGGCTTCCCGAGAACACCGACAAACAATGTTGTCAACGTTAAACAAGGCCAAGCTATCCATTGAGACAACACCGGATCAGCTAGTATCTTTCATCATATCTAGAGACATGACCCCTATGTTATCATTTACAGACAGAGAGTTACCACCTGAGGGGGTTGGCCACAACAAGCCTTTGTATGTGGCCTTGGAGTGTAGAAAGAAGTGGATTCCAGTAGTTTTGGTTGATACCGGTTCAGTCATTAATGTGTGCCCAGCAAGGACTGCTTATGCGATTAGGTTAAAGCCGGCTAACTTCACGCCAACAAGCCAAGTTATTTGGTCATATGACAACACTAGCAGGAATGTTATGAGGACTTTCAAGGTCTAAATATTAGTTGGCCCCTCTGAGCATGAGGCAGAATTCCATGTCATGGATGTCCTGACAACTTTCAACCTATTGTTGGGCAGGCCTTGGTTGTATAAGATGAGAGCGGTGTCTTCAACCGTACACCAGTTGGTGAAGTACCCGCACAATGACGGGATTGCCACAGTTTTTGGCAATTCTACGATCCACCCTCCTCCAGAAGTCAACGTCAGTACTAAAAGTACAACATGAGAGTGAAGATGTTTTTCTCTCAAGTTTTACCTTGGTAGAAGCACGGCTAGTGTAGACAATAATGGCAAAAGAGGAGGGTACACATCTGAGTGCTCAGTCAGTCTATATGATGAACAAGCTAGAATACATCCCAGGATCTGGATTGGGAAGAAGTGGCCGACAAGGCACCACAGAGATAACTAAGGTAATCCACAACCCACATGCATTTAGGTAGGGATATGAACCAACAGTAGAAGACTTGGAGAAGAAATGGAATGAAATGAGAGAGAGAATCAACGCAAAGAAGACGAAAAAGAAGTATGAGCTGGTTTATTGGCCAATCCATGGGACCTTGAACGGACGCTTTGTCTGCCAAGGAGAAGACTTCCCTTTCTGTGGTTTCCCTGAGCCCTGGATTGATAAAGTGGAGAGGAAGCGATACCCTTGGTTTAAGATCTTCTTTGATCATCAACTCTCCGATAGTGACAAGGAGAGCATAGATCCTATTATCGACATCGGACAAGATAGAGAAGTCAGCTCGGAAAGCAGCACAAAGGAAGTCCTGGGTTTAACACTGGCTGATTTACTGACATAATCGCATATTAGCGCTAAACTGATGAATTTGAGGGATATGACCATTGCCGTGATTGGAGAAGAGGTACCTGCTGACTGCTTAAGCTTCATCATGGATGCAGTGAATGGCTTACAAATAAATTGTCAATTTGAAAAGAGTTGTATTGGGAATTCTAAATTGGCTGTTGAGTCTGAGTCCGGTGGGCCTGTGGGGTTAAAAGCAGATTTAAGTTTGTCTAAAATGTCTGAGTCTTCTTTTTCTTTCTCTTTTGAGCATGTTGCAACTTGTGAGCCTGAGGCTTTGAATGAAGATGTGATTTTCGCTTACTTTTCTGTGTCCATAGTTCATAACATTGACCAAAATTTTCAAAATCTTGATAAAAACAAAGAGGAAGAAATTCCTTAGGCTTTAAAAAATTTAATTGACTGGGAAAAAGAAAGGCGTATTAAGCCATTAGTGGATGAAATTGTTTCTGTAAATGTGGGTATTGAAAAAGATCCTCGCTTGATCCAAATTGGTTCTACATTGTCTTCAGAGGAACGTGAGCAATTAGTTGCTTTATTAAAAGAATTCAAAGATGTTTTTGCATGGTCCTATGAAGACATGCCAGGAATTAACCCTGAGATTGTACAGTATAGGATCCCTCTCGACCCTGAGGCCCGATCTGTCAAATAGAACCTTCGCAGAATTCGTCTAGATTGGGCCTTGAAAATTAAAGAAAAGGTTACCAAGCAAATCAATGCTGGGTTTTTGCTCGTATCAGAATATCCTACTTGGTTAGCCAATATTGTGCCAGTTTCGAGGAAAGATGGCAGAATCCGAGTTTGTGTTAATTTCTGGGATTTGAATAAGGCTAGTCCAAATGATGATTTCCTTTTGCCACATATTGACGAATTGGTAGACTTCACTGCAAGGCATGCCTTACTGTCATTCATGGATGGTTTTTCAGGGTATAACCAGATCCTTATGGCTCTAGAGGACAGAGAAAAGACAGCATTTACCACACTATGGGGGACATACTGCTACAAGGTTATGCCATTCGGTTTAAAAAATGTTGGGGCCACTTGTCAAAGAGCTGCTACCACTCTTTTGCATGATATGATCCACAAGGAAGTTGAGGTGTATGTAGATGACATGATTGTCAAGTCCAAAGATCGGGAAAGCCATTACACTACATTGAATTTTTTTTTTTAAGAGAATTAGGGAATACAAGCTAAGGCTGAATCCACAGAAATGTACCTTTGGGGTAACTGTGGGCAAGATGTTGGGATTTCTGATCACACAGTGGGGAATCGAAGTTGATCTATCTAAAATTAAGGCTATCTTAGAAATGCTGCCACCAATGACTGAAAAGGAGGTGCGGGGTTTTGTAGGAAAGGTGCAATTCATAAGAAGGTTTATTTCAAAGCTAACCTTGACTTGTAAACCATTGTTTGGTCTATTGAAGAAAGGGAAGAAGTTCTAATGGGATAATCGATGTCAGTTTGCGTTCGAGCAAGTCAAGCAGTATTTATGGAATCCATCTGTGTTATCACTGCTTGAGCTAGGGAACCCGTTGATCCTGTACTTATCAGTGACCGAATCAACTATGGGATGTATGCTTGCACAAGAGTCGGATGAGAAAGTGGAGAAGGCCATTTACTACTTAAGTAAAAAGATGCTTGAATATGAGACCCGCTATACTCCTTTAGAAAATGCTTGCTTAGCTTTGGTATGGGCCACCAGGAAGTTGAGACACTACTTGTTAGCTCACTCGGTAACTTTGGTTTCAAGATTAGATCCAATCAAATATCTCTTGGAGAAACCAGCACTTACCGGTAGGCTCACTCATTGGTTGCTTTTGCTTTTCAAATTTGACCTTAAGTATGTCACTCGTAAATCTGTCAAAGGAAGGGCCGTAGCAGAATTTTTGGCTAATCACCGAATTGAAGGAGAAAAAGATATGGAGTATTCATTTCCAAATGAATAGGTCATACAGATGGAAGAAGACACTTGGAAGTTGTACTTTGATGGAGCGTCTAATCAATTTGGCTATGGGATAGACGTGTTGCTCACAGCGCCAGATGATTCCCATATCCCCTTAACTTTCAAACTCCGATTCAAGGTATCTAACAACCAAGCAGAGTATGAGGTGTGCAATGCCGGATTGGAAACAGCCCTGGAACTAGGGACAATAAGGTTGGATGTGATCAGGGACTCGAACTTGGTCGTCTCTCAAGCCAACGGAGATTAGAAAGTTAAAGAGGAAAAAATGAAAGTCTACCATCAGACCTTAGACATGTTGATCCCGAGGTTCGAAAAACTAACTTTTACACACCTGGTAAGAGAGAACAACTGATTTGCTAATGCATTGGCAACCCTGGCATCAATGGTAGATATATCGGTCGGGGTCAAGATGCGCCCGATTCTTATAGAACAAAGGTACACCCCCGTGTATGAAATGATAGCTGCAATGAAAGAAGTTCAAGATGAAAACCCTTGGTACTTTGATAGTTGAAATTTTCTGGAAAGTGGTACATACCCACAAGGGGCAAACACTAAAGACAAAAGGGGGATACGGCGTCTGGCCACTCAATTCGTCATTTTTGGAGATAAGTTATACAAGAGAGGGCATCTGGGAATGCACAAGCTATTTGTAGAGGAAAAAGATGCAAAGCGTATCATGGAAGCCATCAATTGAGAAGAGTGCGAAGCCCATATGAACGGTATAATGCTAGCTAGAAAAATCCTTAGACAAGGATACTACTGGCTAACCATGGAGAGTGATTGTATTAACTTTGTTAGGTGACGCCACAAATGTCAAATCCATGCCAATCGCATGAACATCCCGCCATCAAAACTCTATAACATGACTTTGCCTTGGCCTTTCTCAGTCTGGGGCATAGATATCATCGGGGCAGTCACACCGAAAGGTTCAAATGGGCATAAGTTCATCTTGGTTGCCATTGACTATTTTACCAATGACTATTTTACCAAGTAGGTTGAAGCATAATCGTATTCAGTGTTGAAAGCATCATACGTGGCCAAATTTATCAAGAACAACATTATCTGCAGATATGGGGTGCCAAACGAATTAATTTCAGACAATGGCTCACATTTCAAAGGAGAAGTGGCAGTTCTACTTGAGAAGTATAACGTGGCTTTTCACAAGTCATCAACTTACATGCCACAAACCAATGGAGCCGTTGAAATTGCAAATAAGAACATCAAGACCATTCTGTGTAAGACGGTAGAAACTTATAGAGATTGGCTAGATAAGTTGCCTTTTGCACTTTAAGGATACAAGACATCAATCTGAACGTCTATAGGGGCAACCCCTTACTCTTTGGTATATGGAATGGAGGTTGTTTTGCCGATTGAGTTGGAAGTGCCTTCATTAAGGATTATGGCTGAATGTCAGATAATAGAAGCTAATTGGCAATAGAACCGATTTGAGGAACTGATGCTATTTGATAAGCGAAGATTGAAGGCGTTATACCACATTCTGGGGTATCAACGTAGGATTGCGAGAGCATTCAACAAAAAGGTTAGATGGATTGATTTGCGTTCATTTTGCTTCTACAAGTACAAAGAGGTGTGTTTTGGGATGGATTTTGCTTCATTTTCATTTCATTAAATTGTGTTTTGTGTTTTGGTCAATGATGGGCTCAATATTCAGTTTAGAATTCACTAAAATGCAGCCATTTTCAAGTTCAAAATTCAAAACAAAATGATTTTAATGTTTAGTGTTGTGCCATTCACGCCATCCAGATTTGTATAACAAACTCATTTTATTAAATGCTAGGGATCAACCCCGATCAAAGTTGTACAAAAACGAGTTGAAACTATAGGTGTCCACTCCAAAAAAAAAAAAAAAAAAAACAAACAAACAAACAGACAAACAAAAAAATAAGAGAGAGTAGCATTTCTCAATTTTTCGGCAGCAACTTAGCGGCGAAGATTACAACCAGCTTCATTTGCACATAGTTTCGTTGCTTGAGTTTACCATCAGCTACCTCGCTTCATCTTTACTCCTTCGAAGCTCTTGAAGACTCTGCCTCAGCTTTGGCAGAGCTTCCGAAGGAGATTATTCCTCGCTCGCCATCAAATTAGTTATGCGAAGGAACTCTGAATCAGGCCGTGGAGGTGGCTTGTCATTTTAGTTCTTTGTCCTGCTTTTTCATTGCACTAATTTCTACTCAAGAGTCCTTGTACATACGTTGAAGTAGGGAGAGTTGTGCAGTTAACTGATGTACATCAAACGTCATGTTCTGCAGTTGACGGGACAAGTTGGAGACTGCAGTCACGATCTCTACACATAACCTTAGCGTATACGAGTTTACTTCGATGTCAAACTGTGCTGTCATTATTTGCTCAAAAGACAACGCTGGAAAGCTGAAAACAGGGAAATGAGGAGGAGCCCGCAGTTGAGGTTCAGGGGAGTCGGAATCGGTCATCTCTATCGTGGACTCATTCAGGTTTGGAAAAAAAGTGAGAGAACCGTGTGACGAGGCCATGGCAGAGGAGAATAATGCAAAAGAAAGAGGTTGCAGAGTGGTGGCATAAAAAGTTTGCAAGCTTCTACTCTGTCTCTCTCGTAGGCCTCAACTTAAGAAGAGAGTGAAGAAGAAGAAGAAAAAGACAAAGAGGAGAAACATTGGGATAAGGCGTTGAAGAATCGGGGTAGCCTATCAGTCAGACGTTGCGATTGTTGAAATCGCGCACTAGACACAACACTCAAAGAAGATGAAGGAAGAGAGAGAGACAAAAACAAGGAAGGAGAGAGAGATATGTATGTGTACGTGTGTATGTGTGTATTATATTATGTACGTATATGCCTATGTACATGTAACTATCTATATATTTTCTCTGTATATATATATATATATATGTGTGTGTGTGTGTGTATCCGTATACATATATAATTTGCCTGTGTGTATATGTATACGTATGTAATACGTATTTTGTATATCGTTCGTGTGTATATGTAACCTTCCCCCTTTCTGTATGAGATATGGTTAGGTACATCTGTTGGTTACACCACCTTTGTTCCTTTCATGTGAAACGTGTTAGGATTTAAAGTTTACCTAGTTAAAACCTTTCCCCTTGTCGTATGAGATACGGTTAGGTACGTCTATTGGTTACACTACCTTTGTTCCTTTCGTGTGAAACGTGTTAGGATTTGATGTTTACCTAGTTAAAACCTTCCTCCTTTCCGTATGAGATACGGTTAGTACGTCTATTGGTTACACCACCTTTGTTCCTTTCATGTGAAACGTGTTAAGATTTGATGTTTACCTAGTTAAAACCTCTCCCCTTTCTGTATGAGGTACGGTTAGGTACGTCTATTGGTTACACCACCTTTGTTCCTTTCACATGAAATGTGTTAGGATTTGATGTTTACCTAGTTAAAACCTTTTCCTTTTCCATATGAGATACGGTTAGGTACGTCTGCTGGTTACAGCGCCTTTGCACCTTTTACGTAAAACGTGTTAGGATTTGATGTTTACCTGGTTAAAACCTTCCTTCTTTCCGTATGAGACACGGTTAGGCACGTCTGTTGGTTACACCACCTTTGTTCCTTTCACGTGAAATGTGTTAGGATTTGATGTTTACCTGGTTAAAACCTTTCCCCTTTCTGTATGAGATATGGTTAGGTACGTCTGTTGGTTACACCACATTTGTTCCTTTCACGTGAAACGTGTTAGGATTTGATGTTTACTTGGTTAAAACCTTTCCCTTTTTCATATGAGATACGGTTAGGTACGTCTGTTGATTATACCACCTTTGTTCCTTTCACGTAAAACGTGTTAGAATTTGATGTTTACCCAATTAAAACCTTCTTCCTCTCCATATGAGATACGATTAGTTACGCTATTGGTTTTACCTCCTTTGCTCCATTCACGTGAAACGTGTTAGGATTTGATGTTTACCTTCCTCCTCTCCATATAAAATACAGCTAGAAACATCTATTGGTTACACCATTATACCTTATCCTGCGTGAAACGCGTTTGGACTTCGAGTTCATTATTTTTTCTTCTCGCGTAAGACACGTTTGGATTTTGAGTTCACCTATCATTTGTGTTGTGGCACATTTGTATGTGATCTTGTGGCATATTTAATGCGATGTACCCCCTGTTATGTTTCATATTATTTGCACGAAGCTTGCCTCTCATGTTGCCATCTTCATATCTTTATCATCACTCCATGACATTGCATTGTATTGCATAAATCTTGAATTTCCAAACAACTAGCTTCGCGAAGTGTGTAAGTCCAACTTTGAAATTGCATTTTGAGCATGTCATTTACATTCTACCCCTGAATTACGCTAGTTTGATTCCTTGCAAGGGATACATAGGCAACCTTCAGGTTCAACCAAGTGCATCTACATTTTATTTGTTTGCCCAAGTCTTATGGTCTTGTCAAAAGGGTCGTCTTCGGGCTTTGACATTCACTCACGTCAAGAAATAACTTTGAGCTCTGTCAAAGAGGGCAACTGTAGACATCCCATTTTGACCAACCCTAAGACTTAGGCGCTTTTTTTTTATTACCCTATGATGACAAAATAGAAAGGTGTTTCTCACAAAATTCTCAATAAGAAAACTTAGAATTTAAGCCATGTCTCCAACCCTAAACAACCACAAATTACCTTTCCAAGGGCATATTATGACCTCATGGTTGCATCCAGAATGGTTCGTTTAGCTAGGATCAACATTCTCTACACTTCTGGGGGCCTCGCTGAAAAATTATCCATAAATCTGGGTTACATCATAATTATTTGAAACTTCTGGGCCAAATTGTAAACTCAGGGAATGTTTTGATATGTGAAGGAATATTCTGTAAAGTCAAGGAATATTCCGTCCATATACAGAATATTCCATCAATGCTGACTGGGACGCTGACGTGGCGGTCTTGCTGACATGGCATGACTAAATTGGTCCTTGTTGATGACGTGGCGCTGACTTGTCTTTATCCAAAAAAATGAATTTAAGGAATGCTGGTGAAGGGGTTTGAACCCCTAACCTAAGACTCCATACTCAACACCTTAACTACTCTACCAAAGCTTTGCCTTGTGCTATATTTCCCCTCAAATAATATTTGACCATTTCAAACCAACAGGCAAAGGTGTATTTTTTGCATTTTTTTTCTTGTGTGTAGGACACTCCCCTACCCTATTGGCCGATCCATATATCGCCAAATACATACCTAATCATCTCTCATTCTCAAAAAGAGGTTTTGTTTGCATCCATAAAGGACTATCCCATGCAACCCACCTTGAAAATTTGCCCTCCTATCACATTCTTGTCTCCCACATTGTCTCTCACCTTCTTCTTGACCTTCACTCTCCCTCATTGCCTATATAGAATGACCATATTGTAAGAGAGAGAGGGGACCACAAAATTGAAGAGAAAAGAATGAGAAAAGTTTGGAAAAAGAAAGAAAATTTGAGTTTTTGAGCCAAAAAATACTCCTATCTTTCATATACACCTCATACCTTCTATACAAACTGAAATTCCATCTTTCCTACACCCAAAACTGCTCCAAAAATTCTGAAATAGCTACATTTCAGTAGTGATTGATCAAAGGAAAGAGTGAGTGTTGTTGAAAGTGAGAAAAAAATAAGAGAGTTAGCCACTTTTCCACCATACATACCTAGAGTTCCATTCTAGTTTCAAATTGAGGATTGAGAACGCATTTCTTAAACTTGAGGGTGATCAAGAGGAAGTTTGAAAATTAAGAAGTTCAATCTTTCTTAGGAAGATGAATTTCTTAATTTTCATTTTCTTATATTTTTTATCTCATATTTATTTTCATGCTTCTTATTTCATAGTGTTTTGTTATAATCCAAGTGATTTGTTTATCTCATATTTATTTTCTTTTTTTATATTTCATAGTGTGTTGTTGTAATGTAACGCCCTCAAAATAGTAACATTAAACCCATCAATATAAGCATACATTTATATATAAAAGATCTACATTTCCTCAATTTATCAGAGTACTTCATTACAAAGGTATTACACGTTAACAATAAAGCAAATGCCCTACGGGCTTACAGCTTTCCAAGTTAACACTTAGTTACAAAAGAGTTTTGACTCGGTTACACACTAAGCCCTTGGCTTGAATTTACATGTAATACAATAAAGGAAAATAAGGCAATAAAAGTATGTCTGCCCCTAGCCTCCTAAGCTACGTCCTCAGAGGTGGCATGCGACCTGTACTTGAAAATGATGTTCCCATATAGGGTGAGCCACAGCCCAGCAGAGATATACTAAACCAACCATAAATAATGCCTAAAAGATTAGCAACTGATAGCTGGTCGATACTTACACTTCCATTTACATCTTATTACAACTCCATGACCATCAAGTCTAAATTACAATTCACTTTCTATTTCTTATTCAACATTGAGTTTGAAAACAAGGCTCAGTACTCTGGCCAAAACCTTTGATGTGATTATAATTCACCACTAGAACACTTTCGAAAAATTTAAGGTGGATACACATTTTGGTGTTGTATCAAAAACACATAAACCACTTCCATGCTTCACAAACGATGATGATATACATTTTAGTGCTATATCAAATTAAACAAACTTCCCAATAGACAAGCATATGAGCTATATCACTACTACCACAGATAAGCATATGAGCTATATCAATACTTCAACAGATAAGCATATGAGCTATATCAACACTTCAATAGACAAGCATATGAGCTGTGTCATCATTCCAATGGGAGAGCATATGAGCTGCAACCCTGGGTCCATCCCCCATATTCCCTTAACTATTAACCGGTTTAGAGGTACATCCCCCATCTTCCCCTAAACCGTGGAGTACATCCCCCATCTCCTCCCATACACAAGCAATGCATATAAACACAGAATCATACACACAATCAATCAATACATAAAGTTAATGTATTCTATCAACTATCATACTCTATGACACATCCAATTGATTAGTTCTAGTTTGCCTAATCATCATGCATTGTCTACAACAATCAACACTACCCTCCACCGGTAGTCCAAAGCCATTATTTCTAAACAGGAAACAAATGCACAAATGGATAATATATCAATATTTCAACTAGGTGAGCAATAAATGACTCAACCACACCCTTTAGTCCCATACATTCCCAATTTCAACATTCTCAGTTCAATTCCTTATTTTCTCTAATTAATTATATACATTAATTAATTTAACCACTTAGGGCAAATAGCCATAATTCACAAAACAACCCTAAGGTTCCATTTCCATCAATGTCCCAACATTAATCTCATTTTTCTATGCCTAACATGCATATAGGTTTATATATTTAAAACCCCAACTTTTGTAAAATTACACAAAGGCCCAAACTTTCACGAAATTACCAAACCAACCCCAACATCTCAAAATACTAAAATTTAAAGACAAAACTCATAGAGAGGAGTAGGATATCCCTACCTCAAATTCGAAGCTCAAGGAAAGAAGATGACGAAACCCAACGTGCTCCAAAACTCGAAATTTTCAGATTAGAAGATAGCCCTCGACGATCAACACAACTTTTGTAAAGGCCCAAGGTGAGAAAACAACCCCTACTAGATCAATCCTAAGAGAGAAGTTAGGGTTTTAGTGAGAGGAGCTCTCAAATAGCCTTTTTGAAAAGTAAGAGAGAGAAAGGATGTTGAAAAAGTGAACAAAAAGTCGGATCTCGGCTTTATATAAAAGTCGCCCCGCTCGAGCGTCGAACTCCCCGCTCGAGCGTCACTCACAGATCCCCGCTCGAGCGTCCAATTCCCCGCTCGAGCGGTGGATGCACGCTCCCAGAACTTTTATAGACCTGATGCCCGCTCGAGCGCCAAACTCCTCGCTCGAGTGTCAGACACAAACTTCCGCTCGAGCGGCCAATCCCCCGCTCGAGCGGACAAGCACCAACAGAGTCCCGCTCGAGCGTCAAAAGCACCGCTCGAGCGGAGAGACCAAAAACTGGGCAAAGATTTTACGTTTTAAAACACAACCAACTTATTCCCAACTTGCCCAACACAACCCAAAGCTCGAACATAAAGAGAAAGGGATAGAAAGAGGATAAGACAACAGCACCCTCACGAAACCGAATCCGGATCACAGTTAAGCACGAAAGGGAAAACCGGGATTGTTATATGTAATCTAAGTAGTTTGTTTAGCTCATAATTATTTATTTATTTATTTATTTTTATTCACTTGCTTTAATTTCATATTAGTTTTGTTGTAATCTTGCATGTTCTACCGCATATTTGCTCCTTTTTTTTTGATTATTTTTTTATATATATGTTAGTTTTGTTGTAATCTTGCATGCTCTATCTTATATTTGTTTTCTTATTTTAGTTTCATAGTAATTATATTGTAATCTTGCATTTCTTAACTTATATTTTTCTGGTATTAGTCACATATTAGTTTTGTTGTAATCTTACATGTTCTACCTTATATTTGTTTTCTTGTTTTAGATTCATGTTAGTTTTGTTGTAAGTTTGTACATTTTTTTATTTTATATTTGTTTTCTTATTTTTAATCTAACCGGTAGTGATTAGTTGAACCAGTTACATATTTCTTGTTTGTTCCTTTTCTTGATTTCGTAATAAGACAGGTTTTGCTAGGCCTAGTTGGCCGATTGGCCAAATAGGCCGGCTGGTTAGCTTCTTTTTGACAAGACGGCGTTATCTTCCGATGTTAACCAACTTCCCGGTAGTTTCCAAGGCACATAAAACTTTTTTTTCGTTTGTTTATTTTATTATAAGTGTATTGTGAGATTTTTATTTTGTTGTAATATTCTTCTCAGCCCCCTCTAATTTGGTTTGTAATAATTTATTTAAAGTGTTGTAATAATTTCCCGCCCCACTTCTTTCTATCCCGTTCTTTTACTTGCTTTCCTTATTTGTAAATATGCATCATCTTTATTTTATTTTATTTTTTGGCGTTATATCTATGCTTTGCATCTATTGTTCATGCATCTTGATTCAACTAAGTTTGCATTTGTGGGTTTAATCAATTCTTATATGATTATGTGTGCTACCTCATGTCTTTTAGATGATTCACATGTCATATCTTAGAAGCTGAATCTTTAATTGCATCTCATGAGTGAATTGCATTAGGATTTTGTATATAAGATCTTCCATGTTTTACTAACTTTGTTTTGTAGCTGTTCGAAGGACGTCGGTAAATATGTAAGTTTTTATGCTTTAGCATCCCATTTGTGTGCTTTTTTCTTATCATGTTTAAGCATCCTACCATGTGGCTACTCGCTTACTTGATATAACTGTATGAATGCTAGTGGATGGAGGTTGTATCGCTTAATTTGGAATAGTGTTAATTTTCATGTTTGTAAACTCAATTTATTTGGGTTATACATCTCCAAAACTCTTTCAAAACTACATAAAATCAAATTATTCCAAAATAAATGACATAGTCTATACTTGTATGCTTCACATAGTAATTTTTAGGATTTATTAAATAATCAAAATATGAACATATAAAATAAATAAAATTCATATCATGGTTTAGTAAAGGCTGATCTTTTGATCGGGTGAGTGAGGGTGCTCAATTAATGACCTTCCCCTTTCATACCTAAGGTTCCGAACCGAGATAACTTTGGTTATGACTAACGGTGGCCTTGGCACGAGTTATGGGTTTCTTAATTTCCCAAAAATATTAGGTGGCGACTCTGAAATCTAATGACGTAGTCCATTTCTGGCAAAAGGTTTTGCAATAAAATGGATTTTCTAAAAGTTGCCAAATCTGGGCTTTTATCTATGTTTCACATTGTACTAGTGAGACTACATCAAAGAGATCGAGGGTCCGAACTGTTTAACGCGCATGGGTTCCCCCTCGGGTGTTACAACAAGCAATCAACAAATCAACCCAAGTCAAGCTTCCTCACCCAAACTGCTTTAGTATTGACAATGCTATGCGAATTGTGGTTCTTGGGTGGTGTTTTGACGTTGTGGTTTTGTTCCTCTTCAATGAGAACCCGTCTCGACTCAGTTACAACCCTCATATTCCAAGGTCTATCCAAACTTATCCTCACATCATGTTTGGTCTTAAACAATTCAAAACAATAAGATCTAATGTGACCCTTAATCCCACAATGATGACAAATATGAATGAATGCACTTTTGGCTATTAAATCATGAGACAAACAATGAGATGAATTGATATTACCTCTAGCCACGAAACCTTAAGTTCTTTGATCATTGGTCATTTGTTGAGCACCAAGATCCACATCTACACTCTGTGAACTTGTAGTTTTGACACTTTTGAGCTTCAACTCCAATGGGGTAATCTTCACCTTAAACTCGTTCTTAGACTTCGAACAAGTCTTCAACTCTTTTTCAAGATCACCATTTTTCTCTTTTAATTCAGCATGAGCATGAAGCAATTGAGTTCTCTCCATCTCACATGTGGACAATTTGGCGATCAATAACTTCATCTCATTTGAGAGTACACTAACTTTCATTTGAACTTCCACGAGCTCTTGCTCTACTTTCTCTTTTCCCTCTTTACTTAGTGTGAACTTGGTGGAGAATTTGATATTCATATTTGTCAAGCTGTAACTCCACATATATAACATCTCATAAGCTTTATGAATAGTCACACTATCTATTTCTTCTTTCACACTGGACGACTCACTACCACCATTAGAGGACTCGGAAGTGAAGCTTTCATTCTCACTCTTATCAACAAATGAGTCTCCATCTGAAGAGTTAACACACTTGATGCACAAGGAATGGAAGTACCTTGAGATTCACCATTAGAACTTGCCTCCTCATAGATAAACTTCAACAAATTCCATGCTTCTTTGGTCGTCTCACAATGAGAAATGTGATTTTGTTCCCTTTCCAAAATAGCGCCTCGTATTTCCTCTAATGTTCTTGAGTTGTATCAAAAGTGTTGCAACTTAACTTCACTTCATTGCTCTTGAGGCTTTAACCTTCTCAAGTTGGTTACCAAATCAAGTTTATGTGGCATCTTATACCTTTCTTTTATAATTCGCCAAAAGCTTGCATTACATGCTACAAATACACCCTCATTCTAGCACTCTAGTATGGGGTAATCAGATCCATCAAAGTAAGGAGGGGTGGAAACATTTTGGCCATGGACATACTCAGCTTGCCCCTCGGCATAATCCATTCGTCCCTTGGCTGCGGGAATTGCTATGAAAGAAAGAAATTGGTGATGCCCCTCTTTGCCTTTAACTTCGTTGTTACTTTCATCCTTATCAGACTCTGACTCATCATCCCAAGTGATAGCAAGGCTTTCTTCTTCCTTAACCGGTTAGGACATTCTTGAGCAAAGTGGCCAAAACCTTGGTATTCATAGCATTGAACTCTTTGAGGATTCCCTTATATTTTTCCTTTCTTCTTTTCCATTTTAGAATCAATTTAAAGTCTCTCTTTTCCCTTGGATTTGTGAATTGATTTAGGTTTCATATTTTGAAAAGAATTCTTGAAACATTTTATAAAGCATCCGTAATCTCGAAATCAAGCTCATTATCCTCATCAGACTTCTTAACATCTCTATGAGAACTACTAAAAGCAACATCATCTTTTTGTCTCTTTTTTAAATTCATATGAGCCTCATAGGTTTAGAGATTGCCAACCAAATGATCCAACTTGAGGTTGTTACCATCTTGAGCCTCCTCAATAGCTGTAACTTTTGGTTGGAACCAATAGGGTAAGGATCTCAAAATTTTTCCCACAATCTTAGATTCCAGATTTATTATTATTATTATTATTATTATTATTATTATTATTATTATTATTATTATTATCTAAATTAAAGTTAGACTTCACAATCTCATTCAACTTTGGTATAAAATTCATCAAAAGTCTCACTATTTTTCATAGAAAGATTTTCAAAACTAGAAGTGAGCCTTTGAAGTATTAAACGTTTAATTGAAGAAGGGCCTTCATGAATAGTTTCTAAGATATCACATGCCTCTTTTGTAACTTCTCGATTACATGTATGACTAAACTCTTAGGGTGTCATGGTGCAAAACAAGGAATTGATAGTTTTACTATTTCAGCTATTATTTTGGTAATCAGTGGTGTCCCATTTGTCAATCAGTCTGGGAAAAGTTATTCCATCAATAGTAATTGTAGGTTCATGATTGAGAAAATTTATTCCATCAATAGTAATTATAGGTACAGTCCACCTAAACATGACGGATTGTCAAACTTTTTTTATCAATTGCTTTTAAAAATGCTCTTATCCGAGTTTTCCAAAAAGAGTGATTAGATTCGTCAATAGGCGTGGTGGAAACGTAAAATTCCCCTTACAATTTGAATCCATAATCACTAATCAAAGAAGATCTCACTACTATAGTTTTGAAAAAACAAAGATTGAGTAACCCGTTCTAATACCAATGGAAAAATCTTAAAAACCCTGAGATAGTGATTTGCAATTAGGATTCAATTTTAGCAATAAATAACAATCCCCAATCAAACACAACACTATAAGAAAAGTGGGTTTATGAAACGGAACTATTTGCGATGGCACACTTGCCGTCTCAAAAAGTCACTTTTTGCGACGGCAGAAAATGTCGTCTTAAAGAAACAGAGTATTTGCGACGGCACCATTTGCCGTCTCAAAAAAGCAGAGCATTTGCGACGGCACTCTTTGCCGTCTCAAAAAATAAGAGCATTTGCGACGGTATTTTCTGCCGTCACAAATAGTCTCATTTTTTGAGACGGCAAATTGTGCGGTTCAGTATATTAAACAGACTTTATTAAACATTTAGCGGTTCAGTATGTTGTGTAGGAATGTTTCAAGCTTGCTGCATAGCTCCATACATGCAAACCCTTGGTAAAATTATTCTTGTACATGATTTTATTATTATCTTCTCACTTTGCTTGTACTATATTATTATCATTGGACCTTTTGTATTTAGCGTTCTGTCAAGTATATAGCAAGGACCCGTTTCTTTTAGTTTGTAAATAATAAGTATATATTTTCTTTTTCGTTCATGATTCGCCCTTGTATTCATTTTAATATATTCCAACATTTCATGTGTTAATGCTATTGAAGGCGACTATAATGTTTTGTATACGAGTTCTCAGAACTATGGGAGTAGCTTGCAGTCAACTTCTCATACTATTTTGTTAGGATATGAGTTAAAATTTTAAACCGTGTGTCAACGTGCATTACTTGAAGCTTCCAGAGATTACCGTGCCTAACCTATCCTGTTAAATTATTTGTGCTTGTTCGACAACCATTGTGTATTAATCAGTAATGCAGCGTTGAATTAGAAAAGGGAGCCCTTATAGAGATCCTCATTTTATGGAGTTGAAAGATGCACCAACAATTTGAGATCAATCTAGGCTTTTGATAATTTTTTTCACTACCTAGCTTTTTGATTTGATGTTGTCGATATGGGTTAGTGGTGGTGGTTGTGGGGTTGGCTTGAAATGATTTAGCATTCCACTTTCAGCTAAAAACCATTCATAGTAACATATTCTATACTGCTATTGATTAGAATGAAGAAAACTATATTTCATTGTGCCTATAAATAGAAACCTTCACTTAACTAACTACTCCAACAAACTAAAAATAGTTAATTTTTTATATTTTTCTGTAATTAAAATATTAACACCATTATATTGTCATTAATTATTTTTATTTTGTTATTTTCAGATATTTCCTGAGTAGCAGTTTGCTTCTTGTGGAATGCGGGCGTATAAAGATTTTGACCAACTTTTGTTTTTGTAACCCACAGAAGAATCAAGATGAAAACTTTTGGTTTTGATTTACGTTATTTAGATTTGTGAACAACATTATGTATGTATTATGCGATATTATGTAGTGGGAGAATTTCTATTATTATGAATTTTTATTTATGTATTGTTATGAATGGAACAACATTATGAATTTTCATTATGTGCTAACTTTTGTTTATGTATGTATTTATATTATTATATAATTATCGGTTTTTTTTATAGTTATTTTCATATTTTTAATAATTTTAATACTTTTTTTTTTTTTTTTGAGATGGCAGCACACACCGTCTCAAAAAAAAAAAAATTGAACTAGGGTTTTTTGCGACGGCACCTTTACCGTCGCAAAAGATAGGGAATTGGTTGAAACGTAAGGCCTTTAGCGACGGTGTTATTGCCGTCGCCAATAGTTCTTTAGCGATGCTCAGGTGCTGTCTCAAATAAACCTTTAGCGACGGTATTTTTTGTCGTCGCAAAAGACCTTTTTAGCGATGGCAATACAGTGCCGTCTCAAAAAAACTCAGATATTTACGCGTTAATTGCGACAGAATTTTTCCGTCGCAAAAAAGGCGTTTTGCCGTCACAAAAAAAGGGCGACGGCGTTATGCCGTCGCTAAAACCCTTTTGCAACCCCCTTTGTTGGGATCCCCTACTTGCCATCGCAAAAAGTCACTTACCGTCGCAAAAAACCTTTTGAGACGGCTTTTGGGCCGTCGCAAAAAATCAATTTTTTTGTAGTGCAAGTAGATCTAATTCAATTAAATGAGAATTAAATTATATCTACTAAACAAACATTGACAAATCAACATAACGTGAAAAAAAAAAAAAAAATTTAAAATTGGAGCACCTTCAATTGTGATAAAAAATCACGGACCAAAATCGCAAAACAATATTCCATTAAAAAGACAAATGAATTACACGCAAGAATCCCCAATTACCTAGTGAATCCACGCCCAAATTGAACTGAACTCGATGTATCCCCGCTCTGATACCAATTGAAAAATCTTAAAAACCCTGAGATAGTGATTTGCAATTAGGATTCAATTTTAGCAATAAATAACAATCTCCAATGAAACACAAGTAGATCTAATTCAATTAAACAAGAATTATATTATATCTACCAAACAAACTTTGACAAATCAACGCAATGATATAACGTGAAAAAAAATCAAAATTAGAGTACCTCTAATTGTGAAAAAACCATGGACCAAAGTCACAAAACAATCTATTAAGCCGGCAAATGAATTACACACGAGAATCCTCAATTACCTACTAATCCATGCCCAAATTGAATTGAACCCGATGTGCTTCTTCTACCATCGTCTTCATTTCAAAATTGTTTTGTCCAACGTTAAATCCATAACACTGATGTCGAATCCATGACAATATGCCACTCCAGAATCCACCAAAATGTCAGGCTCAAGTTTCCCAGAATCCACCGATGAACGTCTCTCAACGAATTTGAAGTAAATGAAAAAAAAAAAACCTTGATGATTGTCAATATGAAGCTTGTTGATCCATCGATCAACTTCAATACGTCAAGGAAACAAATATATAAACACTCTCTAATATAGAACAATTTTGTTTCACTTCTCTCTAAGAATTTTGGATGGGATAAACTCTAAAACGCACAACCGTGGCACTTTATAACAAATAGGGACGCAAAGACCGCTCAAACACAAGAATGACTGATCGAACGGTGAGACAAGTAGAGGCAGTGCAAACAAATTTCCACCTATCACTTAGCTCAAGTGCAATACTTACCACTCGAGTGGTATAAAAAAGTCTCAGTATCTCAGAGCTCCGACTGAAATACTAGATGTTCCAATTCAGCGCTCAAGCTAGGGCTGAGCAAGGAATCCGTGAAATTCGTAATCCGATCCAGTCCAGTCCAATCCAGTAGGTTTGGATTGGTTTTTTGAATCCGTGGTTCGGTTCCGGATTGAAAAATTAAAAATCCGTAGTTCACGGATTGGTTCCGGATTGAATCCCACGGTTCCGGATTGGAACCGATCCGGACCGTATACAAATAGTCTATATTTTTATTATACACCCTCCTGCATAGTATCTTCTCTTATTTCATATAAAACTTAAATCCAAACCTAAACTTGCATAGTATCTTCTTTTATTACTTTTGTTTGCTAGTGTTTAGTATTAATTTGTAATGGTCTAAATACTTATGGTGGAACTAGTTTCTTTATGGTTGTTTAAATTCTAGAACAGTTTGTCGTTATTATGAAAAGACATATTGCTATTGTGAAACTAATATGGTGCTATATTTATATTTTTATGAAAATAAAGTGTTATATATATATTTTTGTTATTTAATTATATAAATCCGTGGTCCTAAACCGATTCAATCCGTATTTGAATGGATTGGTTTGGATTGATTCCACGATTTAAATGGATTGGATTGGTTCCAATTTTTCAGGATCCGTAGATAACGGATTGGTTCTGGTTTTACTCCAATCCGGTCCAATCCGAACCATGCTCACCCCTAGCTCAAGCGGTCCAACATCTTTGACAGGCTCAAAAACTCCTCTGCTCATGCACACCTTTCCTTTAGCATAAACTCCTCTACTTAGACACAAATTGGGTTGGAGTCACATCTAAACTCTCACAAACTCACAAATACAAAGAGTGAATGCAATTACATTTGAAAGAAGTTTTGTCAAACAGGATTGCCAATTACAAAATACCTAACAAAATACATTAATTAAAACTCTAAAATTCATTCTTCAAACTTAGAACTAGAACACTACATTGAATTAAAGATCATATTCCTTAAATGAGTAATGCCAAATTCATAAATATAATCACAAATTAAATTTCTTACTCCTCAGAAGTTTGGGTTCAAAATTGTGTCATGGTGGAGATCTCCTCTTGAATTCAACTGGGACATGAGACGTAATGGTATTATAAGAAAGACGAAACCTCTTGAATTCACAAAAGAAGAAAGTCTTGTTTTCACAGGTAAAAAAAAAAATAGAGAAATATTATTAATCAATCTCGATAAAAGGTTCAATCCCTATATCTCGATGTGCCTTATTGTCTCAAGTCAATAAAATTTTCTTTTTACAGAAGATTTTTTTTTTTTGATAAAATAGTAAAATGAGGCTATTAACAATACAATTGGCTAAAAGATGTTGGGCCTTTTTGAATTGAACCACCAAATTTGAAGTTAATCCAAACTTGTTGAACAAAGTGACATTTTCACTCGCGATTCTAAAAACTCGCCCCTTTATATACCTGAGGTCATTTGAAGCGTTCATAAAACTCCATACTAGCTTTTTCTACATCAACCTGAGGATAAATCCACTAATATGAATACAAATGTCAAAATTTTGTTGTTAACCTAAAGCGTTTTTTGGTCAACAATGATACTAAAATGGTTCACAAATTAACTATTAAATGCTCATTTTCAAGATTCATAAGTTGATTTGGCTCGCTATAATGCTCTTTGCACTCATCTTCTTTTTTCTTTATTGATGTATTAGTTTTCTGCTTCATCAATAAAGTTTTTTTTTCCTAATCACAAAAAAAAAAAAAAAAGAAAGAAAGTTAAGAATCTTTTGCCACCAATTTTTTTAGGTTGAAGAAATTAAGGTTGCCATAGGGACTTCTTGTCTCTTTCACTACTAAGTTGAAGCCTTTAACTAACAAACAAAACGTCAATTCTACTTTAACGAATCTATTATGTTAATTTGTAGGTGGAGCCTTTCTACCTAACTAGATTAGCTTAACAAATCATTTTAATTTGGAACAATATTTATGCCATCAAGATTGAGTCAATGGAAATCCTCTGGAAACCTCTAATAGTTGGACAAATGAAGGATAATTTGAACCAGGAAAATGTAAAAATAAATTATTTTTCCATCGAGGTTTGTTAAACCCAAACATGCCTTTCATTACCACACAATTAACGTATTTAAAATTTTACTTTCTTAAAGTTTAAGCTAATGGAAATGGATATATGAGACATCAGCTTGACCAACAAATCAATGAAGTTGTTTGTCACTTTCATAATCAAAGCAGAATTTAATAAATCCTTTATGCATATGCTTCAATATTATCTTAGAAGTGCAATAAAGTGCAACGTAACTACAAATATTAATTTCAATAGTGGATATAAAGCATAAAAAGGGATAGCACAAAAGTGATCTTTCAAGTTCCTTTCTACTCCAAAGCACAAACCATGTCTGCACCCAAGAAAAAAAAGTGCGTAAAATTATGCTTTTTGTTTTGGTTTTTAATAACAGAAACCTCTATAAGGTAGGACTCTTTAGATCCATTTTTACAGATTGAGTATACTTTAAAATCAACAATCACATGCAAACCTCTGTCAAGTTCAAATGACACCCGCAAGACTTAAATTTAAGACGTCCAAATTTATGGCTAATTCTAATGTTCATGAGCACAAGTAGTCTTCCATGTCCATTTCTACACGAGTACAAAATTGTACCAAAAGTACAAAATTATGTATTTTTTTATAACAAGAAACACCTCTAAAGCAGGCTTTTTGATTCATCCTTAGAGATCAAGTTAACTCTAGAATCAATAATCATTTGCAAATCACATGTATCACTTGTAATATTTGAATTTAAATATCGAGTTTACGATTAGTTCTAAAGTTGGCACTTTTAATCGTTGGACAACTAATAAACAAAAACTTAACAAAGTTAATGAAATTGTTTTTCTCTTTACTGGTTGTCTTAATCAAAGAGATTTGTGATTAAACAAAAGAATGATTAAGACAAGAGATATAACTGAGACAAATGCTCTAATTGAGTGCACAAACACCTCACTAAAAAGGATTACAGTAATTGGGACTTTTCCACTAGCAATCTTGAGGATTGGTGAAGACTTCCCATGAGCTAGACATGCAAGTAATTAAGATCAATTAAATGAAGCTTTTAAATGAAAAAAATTAGTGCCGGTGATGCCGTAGTCACTGGAGTTTAATAGTCTTTGGACCATTCATAATCCAATGTAATCGTAAGATGATGCTCAGATTTTGTTAGTGCTGTGATTGCTGTTTAGATGATGTTAATCATCGGCGACTTAAATTTTTTTGATAATAATAAGATTTTAAATTTTAATTTTTACTTACAATCTTACAAAAAGTTCATGCTTATCAATATGATTTTTTTTATTTTGTCTCATTAAAAGTTGATAAGATATGATTTTTTTTTTTTTCTCCCTCGTAGCCCTAGAACCCATGTAAGATTCTTTATGTTAGTTCCATTTTGCTTTTAAAACTTTTTTTTATGACTATAATCACATGGTTCTTGGTTAAGTGATATTCTTATAATATAACTAATTTTATTTTCATAAAATTATTCATAATAATAGAGCTAATGAAGTAAAACAGCATAGTCGATTTGATGCATATACATAGTCAATTTGCATATAGTGAAAACAAAAATCGACATCAAATTACAAATTTCCTCTGATTCAGATCTTAATTTGAGCAAATCATATCAATTTTTGTAAAGATTTATGGTAGCACATACAGAACTACTCAACACATCAACTTCACCTTGAGAGAAAGAAACAAAAAATGAAAATTCTATTAGGGTGTGTACCATATGTATCATTGATTCATTGATTACGATTTTTGCGTCTTTAGTTATAGTTTATTGTGTTATTAGTTATGACACATTGTGATATTAATTATGATATTATTTTAGTTATGATTTAAGAGTTATATGATTATATTTCATGTGATATTTGGTTGTAACCATACCTCATGTAACTTGTTTGTTTATTTTTTTTACATGTAAAAATTAAAATGTAAAAATTTCTTATACGATTTGAATTGATTGAAGAATCTATGAAAAATCACTATAGAGAATCTTGACTCTGGAATACTAGTCATCATTGTAAAATTGATAAATTTTAACTAACTTAACTAAATTAATTATTATTAGTTTATTTATTAACATAAAATATATATCATATTTATTGGTATATTTATTGTTATATAAAATTTCTAGAGCCGTAAAACTGAATCGAAACCGATTCTTATGGTTCGGTTCTAGGCCGCTTCCACAAGTTTAACAATTCAATCACAGTTCTAATTTTATAAACAGTAGTGATTCATCTCCCTAAAACTAGAGTTCTAATTGAGCTCTAGTGATGTGAAAAATCAAAAAATATATATATATATATATACACATAAAGGCACAACATCACATCAGATGGGACCTACACCCACACTCACATTAAAGTTATTAGAATTTATTTTTTAAAGCTCCCAAACATTTTCTTTTTTATAAAACTACAAAAACTTATTCAATTTCTAATTTATTTTAAAATTAAACCAATCTGATCCGTATACATTTCAATACATGGGAGAGTACATATCCAACACTATATAGTTAATTGCAGTTCTTAATTACACAAGTGTGTTTAAATATGATGGACTGAACATTACCTTTAAGGGTGTAATTTTGGCTCGGCTCAGCCCATGTTGGGCCTTGCGGGCTCCCGCAAAAAATCGGGCCAGAAAACTAGCCTCAGGCCCAAACCTAGAGCCAGGGGTATTTAGGTTTTGGGCGGGCCAATGGGCCGTGCCTTGAGCTAGGGCCTTGGGCCTGGGCTCGGGCTTGGGGGGCCTAAACAATTTTTTTTTTATTTTTTATTTTTTCACCAAAATTTTATTATTTTTCATTAAAAATAACATTGGGCCTTGGGTGGGCCGGGCGGGCCAGGCCTTGGGTTGGGCTTTTGGACAGGCTTTGAACAAGCAAATGGATCAAGTCACGGGCCAAGCCAAGCGAGCTGGGCCCATGGGGCGAGCTTCAAAACGATGGCCCAAGCTTTGGCCCAATGCCTCGGGCTGGGCTTGAGCCCGGGCCTACCTCGGGCCATGGGCGGATTTCGGACCACCCGCGGGCCAAAATTATATCCCTAATTACCCTAAAAACATTAAAATAATTATAAATTTGATATAAAATTTTACCTTGTCAACAATTTTATCTTATTTTATTTTTTAGTACTATTATAACTGAAAAAATCAAAACTTTTTCTTCCCAAACACCCCAAAATGATGGATGGGGTGTTAAAAGATCAATCCCAGTATTATTTATTCAAAGGATCACTGTTTTCAGTCTTAACACAAAATTTCCTAACCCATGATCCAATACCAAACGAGTTGTGTTACCATATGATCATACTTTTCTATCACTTTTGATGTATCATTTGAGTTGTTATCAAATTTCTTTTATCACCTTATCATTTTGAGCTGGAGTATTTTATTAGATGAAACCCTAATACATTTTAAATAGTGATCTTATAAATTGTTTAGTTAGTTTTTTTTTTTTTTTTTTTTTCTTAACGACCCAAAAGTTCTATTCTAATGTGAATTACATAAAGGATTAAAGTATAAATGCGTGTGTATTATATGTTGAGCAACAAATGTGGGTTTCTCATAATGTTGAAATTACTAAACATAACACTTCTGAAAAAAAAAAAAAAAAAAAGACTTCTTAATGTACTTTTCTCAAACGTAATACTCCAATGTAACACATTAAAAAACTCTTTAGTGTACTTTTTCTCAAATGTAATGTAATACACAAAAACTCTTTAATGTACTTTTTCCAAACGTAACACTTAAAAAATGTAACATTCCAATGTAATATATTAAAAAACTCCTTAGTATACTTTTCTTAAACGTAATAGCATAACATTCTAAAAAAAAAATTTTAGTATAATCTTACTAAACGTAACACTTCAATCAATGTAACACAAAAACTCCTTAGCGTATTTTTCTTCAAATGTAACACTCCAATTAATGTATTACACTTAAAAACTTCTCAGTGTATTTTTCTCAAATGTAACAACGTAACATTCTAAAAAAATTTCTGTGTATTTTTTTCCAAACGTAACATTCCAATCAATGTAACACACATAAACTCCTTAGTGTACTTTTTTTAAACGCAACACTCTAATGTAACACTCCAATGTAATACCAAAAAACCACACTAATAGAAATGTAAACTTCTACGCCCGACAATCAACATTTCAGCCACCAATTCCCTCAAAAAGAATCTCTACACCTCACGTTTTCATTCTTATCCCAAAAATAAATCAGAAAATTAGAAAAATAAATCACAAAAAGGAATTCACTAAACTCAAACGGTACCAAATCAAATAAATAGAACTTTCCAAAAATAAAATAAACTAATTGGTTCATAAGCAAACTCTTAAGACTAAATAGATGAATATTCTTCCATATGGCATTTATGGGTAAATTTTCCTATTTTATTTCTTTATGATTCAAATATAGCCAAAAAAAGTCTTATGTGATTTTGAATTAAAGTGTTACGATTAAATTTTTCATCCAAACTAACGGAATGTGTATCATATATATCATTTCTTATAATGAGTTTGATTTTCTAAAAAAATAAAGTGAAGTTAATATAATAAAAGTATAATTTTACCCTGATTTTTTTCAAACCTAAAATTATATTAATATGTTAATTAAAAAATAATAAATTAAGTATGTACTGAAAAGTCTTATGAATTTTCTTGTAGACAACTAAGTCCCATTAAATTTAAAAACGTACACCGTGAGGTCCTTTTATTATATTTCTTGGGTGATATTACGTTTGATTTCCAAATATGGGTATGATTCATTTTGGAGATTTTAATGTGAGATTATCCACATCATATAGAATATGTCTTATTAAATTTTTACCAAATGTGATAATGAGACTGTGAAATCCTTTCACTATATTTCCTGGAAATTATTGGTTGACACTACGTTTGATTTTCAAATGTGCGTATGCTTCATTTGAAAATTTTTAATATGAAATTGTTCACGTCATTTTAATGTGTGCACTATTATCCTTATTAATTTTTTGTCAAATGTATCATTCTTAAAATGTGACAATGAGACCTAATATGACAACTACAATTTTTCAATTTGAAATATCATATTTACATACACATTTTACATTTCCAAATATATATATGCTTCATTTGAGAGATTTTAATATGATATAGGAATTTTTAGATTACAACAATATCTATAAAATATGAATATGCTTTATTTGAAAGATTTTAACGTGAGATAGCACTTTTTGGATTACAACAATGCTATAAGACTATAAGTTGAGAATATAGGATTTATTAATCAATACCTCTAAAATATAATTAAGGATTAATTTAAAATATAAAATATAATTAAATAAAAATATAAAATAAAAATAATTAAGAATTAAGAATTAATCTAAAATATAATTAAATTGAAATTAGATTAAAAAGTTCTGAATTAAAATAAATAATTAAATATTTATGACTAATTGTGATCTAAATATAATTAAATTAAGATTAGAATAAAAAGTTAAAAATTGCAATAAATAATTAAGAATTTATTATTAATTGTAATTTAATTGAATTAATATTAGACATTATAAATTATGTGCAGCAGAGAGAAGAGATGAAAAAGAAAGAAAATAATAAAAAAAATTATAAGATTTAAAAATATTACAGTTATTTAACATATATAGGTAACGGTGTTAACGGTTACACTTTGATCTAGAATTACATGGAGATTTTCTGACTATATTTAAATCATACAGAGTAAAGTGTTTTGTTGTCAAACTATAAGAAAGTAAAATAAAATTTACCCTTAGTTTAATTAAGTTTAAAAAATGATTAATAATCTTGAAATATCATGTGATGTTGCTTTCATGGTGGTTGTGGCAAATGATAAACCACAACTGACACTAAATCGATCAATCCTTATATTTCGTTATAATTTAGCCAAAAAAAAAATAGTTGGCTTTTTAAAATTTTGATTTTTTTTAATTTGGGACTAAAAAATTCGTTTAAATTGACTTTTTTTTAGTTTTTTTGACTTTTGTAAAAAAAATAAATAAAATGATTATAGTTTCAATGTGACATTTTGTCTTATTGACTTTAAATAGTGATACATAACTCTAAAATAGTAGCTCTAATGGGAGCTCTAATAAGATATAAGAGAGAGATAGAGAGAGGAGTGTAGGGCCCCATATCACATATGTACTCTCCACATCATTAGAGCTCTATTAGAATTCTCAAATTAGAACTCCCAAACATTATTGATTGACATTTTAACTTATTTTATCTTGGGGATTTTTTTTAAGGCCCCTGGTATTAATATTTTATAGTATAAAGGATACTCAATATTTTCATAATGTCTAAGGTCCCTCAATATCGATCCAGAGAAAATTCAATCCAGAGAATTTCTCTGGACACATCACAGAGAAAATTCTAAATTTCTCTGGACATATCACAGAGAAAATTCCAAATAGGGCAGAGAAAATTGAAATTTCACTGGATTCAAACTCCTTTAATTTATATTGCAAACAAGTCAAAATCCTTCAAACTCCAAACATCTGTAATCTCATGATGAGCTTCAAATTTACTCAAAGCCATACGATTGCACATCTTGGTTGGTGAGCATTGAAACCAAAAAATATACACAAACAAACTATAGATTTCCAAACCAGATAATTTCTCTGGTCCAAACTAGAGAAATTTAATCAAAAATTCAATCCACACCAGAGAAAATTTGACTTCACAGAGAAAATCTTGCCAGAATTTCTCTGGACTCACTTTAACCCATAGAAATTCTCTCAGTCCAGAGAAATTCACTTCAACCCTAGAGAAATTTACAAAAATCTCAGAGAAAATTTCTCTGTATTTTTGCAGAACTTTTTAGTCCATAAATTTGTGGATCATTTGATCAATAATGAATATTGTAGTGCGTAATTCGAGCATATTGCAGACAAGCTGCACTTGAAATACAGACCCAACTACAAACGTAGCAAAAACACACAGATTATGGCTTCTCAATATACACAACATATTCCTACCTTCAGAACAAGCACAACGTAGACAGGCAGTGGCTATACTATACGCCAAGTATATGCATCGTTTTACTATATAATTACATAAAAGTCTAGCAAGAAAGCACGTATGAATTTATAGAAGCATGCACGCACCACTCTTATTATTGGTACTAAGGTGCAAGGAGGATCTTCCCTAGTTCAGGCCTCTTATCAGCAAGGCAGCTTGAACTGAAGAAAAGTTTCCAGAGTTTCATTATTGCAAAGCACATCAGTTCAAAAGAAAAGTTTGTAAGACTAGTGAATTTGTACAACATTTTCCTCATTTTTATTCAACTGTGGCACAACTCGTATGAAAATAATAGAAAGAGTTGGGCTCTCAAATTCACAAAACTAATATGTTCGTGAAGGGTAAGGAAATAGCATTAGAAAGATGAATCTCCTCATAAATTATATATATTAAAAGTTGAATTGTTCAGATTTGATTTTTGCTTTGTTTTAAAATTTCCCTGGACATATCACAGAGAAAATTTCAAATTTCTCTGGACACATCACAGAAAAATTTGTTTTTGGTCCATTCAAATTTCTCCATGATCAATCCAGATGAGGGACTTCTTGGGTTTGATTTGGTATTGGATTGATTGACATTCATATATTAGTGGTCCTTGTAGGAGCAAGGGGGTAAGAGAGTTTTTTATGGAGTAAAGAAGGCAGCGATGTAACCATGCACTAATTTTTGCTCATGTAGAGTGTAAAACCCCTTCATCGTTTTGGATATAATTTGGATAACCAGAGGATCTGGTTCGACATTCCAGAAAACCCAACAGCACAAACCCATGAAATGGACACAGCTCAAGAAAACCTCGTCAAGAACGAGACCACCGGACCATTTCTCCTAAGCTAGTTAGATCATTTTACGGCGGTCTTTGGTGGTTCAATCCGGAACACATTCCGTTGCGTCGATGTCATTTTCTGGCATTAGGAGACAGAGATCTAAGTTGATCTACATCAGTGGCAACTCCGACGGCGATGAAATCATCTCCGACGACAATGGTATTTGCGGTGGTGGTGGTGGCAGTGACCATTGAAGGGAGTGAAGTGAGGTTTGGATTCAAAGAAAGAGAGAGATGAAATAGAGAAGGTAGAGAGAGAGTGAAATGAGGTTTGATGTGAGAGAGTCAAATTTCTCTGTGATATATGAGTATGTGATTGAAAGATCTTAGACATCATAAAATAATATTGTAAATCTCTTTCATTACTAAAAATGAGAGATGGAGCTTAGACTAATTTTTCCTTTTATCTTCTAGTGGCTAATTTAATTCTAACCCAACCCAACCCACGTAGCCAAACGAAGCCAAATATCTAATAAAAATAAGTTATCATGTTACACTCATAAAATTTCCGACTACATTATTGTTTTGGACTATCAAATAAATTGTTAAATTTATCCTACATTCCCTAAGCTATCTAAGTTCAATTAATATAGTCCAAAAGCCCTCCCCACTCATTGCCCATTAATTTCAAGATTGGTTTTAAAAAATTTGAGATAAATTACAAGTATATTTTTTAAATTTTATTTAAATATAAATTACTCATTATAGTTAGAAAAATTACAAATATCTTCTTATTAGAAATTTTATTTAACTAAATTAGTTAAAAAAAATAAAATTTTTAACTATTTTCTTATAAAATAATAAAATTATCTAAATTATTATCTGAAATTTCTAGTTATTCTCTTAAATTTATTACAAGATGTAACTTTTAAAATTACAAAAAGTAATTTTTATTTCACACAAATCTCAAATTGTGTGCTTAGGCAATGATTTTTCGTGTCAAATCTCAGCCACATTCTCTCTTGGACTACACAATAACTAACCAATGACGGCTATCACTTGGGAAAATAACATTTTATTTCTTAAATTCTCATTTAAAATTTAATTTAATTCTCATTCTTTTAATAATATTAATTTTATACTTAAATTATTTAATTTTAAATTAATATTACCTCAATCGTTAGCTACAATTTATAATCAAACAAAAATTGCTAATGTAACATTAAAATTTTATTTGAAATTTTATTCCCCTCCCCAAAACAATCTCAAAAATATCATCAGACCCCAAACTTCATTTTGTTCAAGGGTCTAATTAACAATTTAGAAATAGTTTAAGAGGTAAAATAAAATTTCAACCGAAGGCTGAATATTACATGAGCAACTTCTATTTGATTATGGATGACAATTGATGAGGGGAAAAAATTGATACAAAATTGAATAATTTATATATAAAGTTGATATTATTAAAAAAATAGATGTTGAATTAATTTTTAAGTGATAATTTAGAGAGTGAAATTATATTTTCTCAACCACTTCTATGCAATGGTGACGGAGGAGATATTCTTATTTAGATAAATTTACCCAAAAATCACCCACTATAATTTCTTAATAGAAAAAGAATAGTGAGAGGGAAATTTATGTCTATATTGGGCCGAGCTAAGTAGGAGACTTCTTTGTTAATTGGGCTGCAAGATGGACCAAGGTAAAAACAGATTTACTTCGGTCTAAAAGACTAAGCGTATGGGCCGAGCTAGCTAAGCATTGTGCTTGGGAGAGCCAAGCTAGCTTGGCATTGTGGGCTTGAGTACCGAGCTAACTCCTACTTCGTACTTGGTTAGCTCGGTATTAAGGAAACAGCCCGATTGGAATATGTCAAACCGAGGTACACACAGTGAAAGGAAAAACCGAGCTAGTTGGAGTTCGGTTTAGTCTGCGGCTTCAGCATGGCCATGTTAGCTCGGTCATATTGATATCCAACCGTGGTAAAACCATCTCACTTGGTCTAAGCAGTGAGGGGGGTGGTGAATGATAAGCATTATCTTTCAGGAGTGTAATTCCTATAAGGACTCTACATGGAGGAGTAAGAGTCCTACTAGGATTGTGCCACGCGGAATCTATAAAAGCTCATAACATCACCTAGGGAGAGGTAATACAACTTTGATTCTTGAATTCACAGAGCTTTTGTGTCTATTGTCTATTGGGCTGACTTAGGCATTTGAGGGGTTTCCGACAGACACCCACCAGTTAGCTCACATTTGTATTCTCAGGTAGCGAAGCGATGACGTTTCGAGGAGCGCAAGCTTAATCAACAGGATCATACGAGAAGAATTATTTCGTGCTCGTACAATTGGCACCGTCTGTGGGAATTCCACAAAGAACAAAACCTCTTGATCAAGCTTTCCTCTTTACTCGAGATCAATGGCGCACAATGAAAATTTGCCGCAATCAGCCATTGATGGGCAAACTCTTGAGGGGGGTGGGAGGCGCGAAGGTTTGCCTCTTGTCCCTCTAATGGCAGATTTAGAACCCCTGCGACAGAATCCCCGAAGGGATACAAAGGGGAGGCGGGCTAACAGCCCCCGTCACTCTCAAAGCCCCGAAAGACAGAGGCGGAGGATCGACCCTCAGGTTCTGGAGGATCGTGTGAAGGAACAAGACGAGTTGATACGAATGATGGCGGCGGACATGGAGTTGATGAAACACCAGACAAAAGGAAAAGGGGTGGCGACAAGAGAGGGGCGCAAAGACAGTACGCCCTCTCGCCACTCGGAAGGTCGTGGTAGACACACCACGCCCTCACAAGCAGAGAGCAGGAGCCCTAGAACAGGCGACAGTCAAACAAGGACGTCCAGGACTCGTTACTCCAGGTCTGAGAGAACGAGAACTGAGAGGTCATATACTGAAGGAAGCACCTATCGGCCCTCACGCATGCACCAGACGTCATCCAGGCAGACGGAGTTGCCCAGATCGTCTGATTTGCGAACTGTGGTTGAAGAAAGGGCACGATGGGAGGAGGATGTCAAGGAACGTGACCCGCGCAGAGTTTCAGCCCTTCAGCAGTTGGCCCCATCGGACGCATGGGAGCGTCGAGGTAGGAATGCCAATACCGTGCCTTGCCTACGAACCAACGGACAAAGCATTAGCAAGGTTGCATAGCTCGCCGTTCGTTCCGGCAATTGAGAACGCACCGTCACCTTCCGGCTTCCTCCAGCCTAAGTTTACGACTTACTAAGGGAAAACAGATCCCTACATGCACCTAAGCCACTTTCGCCAGGTTATGGCAGTATACCGGTGGAACGAGGTTTTGATGTGCATTCTATTCCCATCCAACCTTGGTGACCTAGGCTTAACCTGGTTCAAAAAGCTACCAGAAGGCAGCATCGCCTCCTGGGGGCATTTGACCGAGGCGTTCGTGACTAGGTTCAGAATGAACACCAAAACACCAGTGGAGATTGATCAGCTACTCTCCATTGATATGGGCGACAAGGAGACGCTGAGATCCTATAACAGTCGTTATTGGGAGACCTTCAACCAGATAGGAGATTGCCCCACCAATCTTGCCATCGCACAGTACAAAAGGGGGCTACCAGTTGGAAACAAGTTGAGGGATTCAATAACTATGGCGTAACCCCTCACAATGGAGGCCTTGATGGAGCGAGTGCACTAGCATATTCGGGTAGAGGAGGATGGCGCCCGTGCTAAAACAAAATCTGGCACAACAGCGATACCAGATAAAACGATTGCGGCAAAAGTCAATACAGTAGAACGCCCTAGCAAGAATGGGCGAGGCAGACGGGCCAACAGAGAGGACTCAGACAAAAATGGTTAAGAGTCCGCACTGCCATCACCACGGTGTTCAAAAAACCGATCTACCAGATTCTCAGTGAGATACGCGATGAACTTTTCGTTAGATGGCCAGCTAAGTTAGGAGAAGCACAGAAGGACTATGACGAAAGGTCCCAGTGCACCTTCCATGATGAAAAGGGGCACCGCACTAAAAATTACACACCGTTGAGACAGCACTTGGAGGAGTTAGTGGTAGTTGGGCACCTGGACCAGTACATAGAAGGAGGGACACAATCAGTCCCCAAGAACTACGACAACCCAAACGGAATGGTAATCGACGCCCTACCTCAAGGCGTGATTAACGTAATACATGGGGTATTCGAACCTGAGCGAGTATGTGAGCTCAGGTGAATGATCAAGAAGGCTGAGCACTTAAGGGAGGTATTAAGTGCACAACCTGCCATCAAAAAGGGGAGAACAAAGGCCACGAATGTCATATCTTTTTCAGACAGAGACTTGGCAAGGATATATTACCCTCACAATGATGCACTAGTAGTTACTCTCCGCGTCAAGGATTTCGACGTCAAATGAATTTTGATTGACCAAGGGAGCTCATGTGAGATAATGTATTACGAAACCTTCAAACAACTGAAACTGGAGGATAAAAACTTGGCACCCACCGTATCCCCTCTAATCGGATTCAATTCAATGCCAAAGTGGCCAGTTAGCAAGATAATCCTCCCAGTCAGAGCAGGAAGCATGACGAAACAGGTGGAATTCTGGGTATTGAAAGTCCCTTCCACTTACAACATAATCTTGGGAAGGACATGGCTACATGTCATGCGATTGGTAGCGTCAACCTACCATCAAGTAATGCGGTTCCCTAACGAAGTCGGAGTAATTGAAGAGGTCTTTGGAGACCAAATTATGTCCAAACAATGCTTCGTCACAGTAAATGGCAGCCGCGCTGCTAAGGGATATGTATAGATGGTGGAAGAACCTGAAAGCAATGAGCTGTTCGTAGATGTTGGCAAAACAGCTGAATAGAAGGCGGTGGAAGACTTGGTACAGGTAAAAATAGATGAAAAAGACCCGAAAAAGTTCGTTTTGCTCGGCTCGTCATTGTCCAGCACTAAGAGAATAGAGGTCATGAAATTCTTAACCTCTAACATCGAAGTGTTCGCCTGGACGCTGTATGACATGCCTGGTATTGACCCAAACTTCATCTGTCATCAATTAAATGTTCATCCATCTGCCAGACCAGTTATACAACGCACTCATAGATCAACACTCCACCATGCCGAGATAGTGGCGGAGGAAATGGGAAACCTTCTAGAGGCAGGAGCTATCAGAGAAGTGCACTATCCTAAGTGGATATCCAATACAGTGGTGGTGCCAAAGAAGAATGAAAAATGACGCGTTTGCGTAGACTATAAAATAGTCAACAAGGCATGCCCAAAGATAGCTTTTCCTTACCCAAGATAGACCAACTGGTAGACTTGACGGCAGGCCACAATCGACTTAGCTTCCCTGATGCGTATAGAGGTTACCATCAGATTGCTATGTATGAGCCTGACCAGGAGGTCACATCTTTTACAATGCCCAGAGGATTGTACTGTTACAAGGTCATGCCCTTTGTCCTAAAAAACGCAGGGGCAACATTCCAACGGATGATCACCAAGATGTTTGAACCATTGTTAGGCAGAACAATGGAGGCTTACATCGACGACATGATGGTCAAGAGCAAGGATGAGAAGGACCATCTTAGGGACCTAGATGAGATGTTCCAGATCCTGAAGAAGAACAAGTTGCGCCTTAATGCATCCAAGTGTGCGTTCAGCGTAGGATCTGGCAAATTTCTAGGCTTCCTGGTGACCAACCGAGGTATAGAAGCAGACCCCTCTCAGATCAAAGCAATTCAGGATCTAGAGAGGCCCAACTCAGTAAAAGAAGTACAGCATCTCACTGGCATGGCAGTTGCGCTCAACCGATTCATAAGTTGATCGTCAGACAGATGTCGACCATTCTTCCAAGCACTAAAGGCCAAGTTTGAGTGGGATGAAGAATGTGACCGCGCCCTAGAGAGCTTGAAAGAATACATGTCTTCTCCACCATTGCCAGTAAACCCAATACTTGGAGAAGAGCTCTTTTTGTACCTAGTAGTTTCATAACACGCAATTAGTACAGTGTTGGTCCGAGCGGAACGAATCCAACACCTGCCCATCTTTTATGTCAGCAAGACCTTGCTAGGCGCAAAAAATCAGGTACTTGCCATTGGAAAAACTGGCCTTAGTCTTGATGATGGCATCAAGGAAGTTGTCTCATTACTTTCATGCCCACACCATAATCGTCCTCACAGCTTTTTCATTAAAAACTTTGTTTGAGAGGGCGAACTTTTCTGGACGAATCTTGAAGTGGGCGGTGGAATTGGGGCAGCACGATATCAAGTTTCAACCCAAAACCACAATAAAAGCCCAAGCTTTGGCGGACTTTGTGGCTGAGTTCACGCCAGGAAGCCATCACATCTGCCCGGTTGATTTGACTAGAACAACCGAAATGGGGACGGAAAACGTCGCAGTAAATACGCAACCCCTAATACAAGATACTCAGCCACATTGTGAATCACACAGGCCTAAAGACAAGCACGGAGAAGCAGACCATGCTACACCAGGCCCCAAAAACTCATCAACAAACAAGAACCTGGTACAGTCAGAGAGTAAGGGGCAAACAAAATGTGTGAACTTGGAAGAAAACATTAGCAACACTCACGACCCAAAGACATCATCCAACCCCTCAACTTGCTGGAAACTATTCGTTGGAGAGATGTGGAAGCTCTTTGTGGATGGAGCATCTAATAGACACAGTGAAGGACTTGGCATAGTCCTTATCTCACCTGATGGCCTATTAGTGGAATAGGCAGTCAACCTTGGCTTCCCAGCATCAAACAACGAGGCGGAGTATGAAGCGCTTTTAGCAGGCCTGAAATCAACACTCTATATGAAGGCAACCGAGCTAATGGTTTACAGTGACTCCCAGCTAGTTGTAAACCAAATTTCAGGCGACTACGAGGCAAAGGACGAAAGGATGGCTAAGTACCAAGAGTTAGTGAGAAGGGAGATCATGAAGTTCGAAGTAGTACGGATAGAGCAGATCGGCAGAGAAGAAAACAGTAGAGCAGACGAACTAGCAGGCTTTGCTTCAATGGAAGACACATCCATCCCACATTCGTTACTGATCGACTTCCTACCAAGACCAAGCATTGAAGAACCCAAAGAAGCCGAAGTATGTTGTGCCGAACTAGGCCCTTCATGGATGGATCCCATTATAGTGTTCTTAAAGGACGGCATTTTACCCGAAGAGAAGAAAGAGGCCAACAAAATAAGAGCAAAGTCACAGTGATTTTGGCTCTTTCCATCAATGGCCTTGTACAAGAAATCCTTCACAGGACCCTACCTAAAGTGTGTCCATCCTAGCAAGGTCGAGGCATTCTTGTTCGAGATACACGAAGGCGTATGCGGACGCCACCAAGGAGGAAGATCATTGGCCTACAGAGCAATTTCGCAGGGATATTGGTGGCCTTACATGCAAACAGATTCAGAAAAGTATGTCATGAAGTGCGAGAAATGTTAGAAGTTCGCACACCAAATTTATCAACCAGCCAGAGAGCTTCTACCCTTAACTAGCCCATGACCCTTCGCAATGTGGGGCTTAGACATAGTAGGGCCTCTTCTAACGGCACCCGGCAACAGAAAGTTCTTTCTTGCAGTAACAGACTATTTCACAAAGTGGGTAGAGGCAGAAGCATGCGCATCAATAAAGGAGAAAGATGTGAAGAAGTTCGTCTGGCAGAATATCATCACTCGATTCGACATACCCAAGGCTCTAATATTAGACAACGGCACTCAGTTCGATAGCAAAATCTTCAGAAGCTTTTGTGAAGAGCATAAGATAGAATTCTACAACTCTACACCAGCATACCCCCAAGCAAACGGGCAGGCGGAAGCATCAAACAAAGTCGTCTTGGATGGATTGAAGAAAAGATTAGAGAAAGCAAAAAGAAAGTGGGCTGAAGAGCTTCCTTATGTTTTATAGGCTTACCGCACCACACCTCGGCAATTAATTGGCGAAATGCCATTCTCCTTAGCCTATGGCATGGAAGCTATAATCCCACTGGAAATTGGCCTCCCCACCATCAGAAGTGAAAATTTTGACCCAGAGTTAAATAGAGAAGCCATAGCATTGGAACTCAAGCTTGCAGAAGAAAGAAGAGAAAGAGCACTGGTTCACATTGCTTCATACCAGCAAGAGTTATCCAGAAAATATAACAAGACAGTACATCCAAGGCAATTCAAGATCGGAGATTGGGTGCTGCGCAAAGTAATGGGAAATACCCTGGTACCCGGAGATGGCAAGTTAGGGCCCAATTGGGAAGGACCTTACAAAGCAGTTGGATTAGCAGGAAAAGGGACATACCACTTGGAAGATGAAGATATCAAAGCCATTCCCAGGCCATGGAACACTGTCAATCTCAAACTATTTTATTTTTAGCTTTTCCTTAAACTTACTTGTAGTTTTTATTTTTATTTTCAATAAAACAAGTAGGTTCTTTTTCAGCATACATTGTTTTCCTCTGTAAAAATAGTTTTAGGGAACTAGGGGCAATGAAATCAGAGTTGGCCGGAATAACCAACTTTTAGCTCTCTTCAGCTAGGATTAGGATCTGGGCTGAAGAGGTTGGCTGAAAAAACTAACACTTCTCCTAAGCCAAGGATAAGGATCTAGGCTGCAGGACGTTTGGCAGGAATAACCAAACACTTTGCTTAGAGTTGGCCGAAATAACCAACTTTGAGCTCTCTTCATCTAAGATATGGATCTGGGCTAAAGAGGTTGGCTGGAAAAACCAACATATCTCCTAAGTCGAGGATAAGGATCCAGCCTGCAGGACGTTTGGCTAGAAAAACCAAACACTTTGCTCAGAGTTGGCTAGAATAACCAACTTTGAGCTCTCTTCAGCTAAGATAAGGATCTGGGTTGAAGAGGTTGGCTAGAAAAACCAACACCTCTTCTAAGCCACGATAAGGATCTAGGCTGCTGGACATTTGGCCGGAATAACCAAACACTTCAAGTTGGCTGGAAAAACTAACACTTACCTCTCTTAAGCCGAGATAAGGATCTAGGCTGTAGGAAGTCGGCTGAAAAAATCAACATTTAGTACTGTTTAGCCGAGATAAGGATCTAGGCTAAAGAGTGGTTGGCTGGAATAACCAAACTCTTAGTACTCTTCAGCCGAGATAAGGATCTAGGCTGAAGAGTGGTTGGCTGGAAAAATCAACTCTTAGTACCCTTCAGTCGAGACAAGGATCTAGGCTGAAGAGTGGTTGGCTGGAAAAATCAACTCTTAGTACTCTTTAGCCGAGATAAGGATCTAGGCTAAAGAGTGGTTGGCTGGAATGAATAAAGCAAATTACAAGGTTAAAAACCGAGATAGGTATCTTGGCCAGAAAATGTTATACTGCATTCAGATTACAATTGGAAAGTAAATACAAGCATGGCATGGCAGTTAACCGAACTAACAGTTGAAACAAGAGGAGATTTCGTTCAAATTGCAAATCAAAGGTACAAAAGATGGGGACTTAGCCCGGTTACACATTCTTTGCAAAAGTAAAAAGAAGAGAGTACAAAATCAAGCAAAAAGGTCTTCAAGATCCTCATCCAGTTCAACTCAAAGCCCGATTTCAGCAGGTAACTCGGTCACACTTTCAATCAAGTCTTCCACCGGTGGCTTTACCTGAGCTGACTGAACGACGGGATCATTGGCAATAACCGGGGCATTGTCAGGCTCAGGGGCCTCCTCTTCATCATCATCTTGAAGAAAATTTTGTTGAATGGCGTGGGCATACTCCGCCATGTAGCTCGATATAAAATGTGGTGGAGGGTTGAGGAAGACCTCGGTCTCTTGGTTAAGACCGAGCTGCGCTATTGTTGCCTTCCATCCACATTTGAAGAATATATCTTTGGCAGCCTCGCATTGCTGAATGTAGGTGTCCTCTCCCTCCTTGTAACCCCGATTTTCAGCATCTTCCACGCTCTTCTCTAACTGGGTGATTTCATCATTCTTCTTTTTCTCGAGCTTGGCCAGCTCGCGCAAATATTTGTCTTTCAGCACGGCTGTAGCCTTTTGCTTATCAGCTTTAGTCGAGCTGACAAGACCGGTCAAGCGGGCAACCTCGGTATGTAGCTCAGCCACTTTCTTCTTGGCCTCCTCTAGCTCGGCCGATTTAGCATCGGCCTCTGCCAAAGCCTGCCTTGTGGTTTTTTCAAGCTCCAACACGCGCTTATGAGCGACGTGGTTCTTCTGGAGGGCCAGCAAACAGATGATTAATTTTGAGCTGAACTGAGCAAACAGACGTAGAAATTAAGGCAAGAGAAAGGAGAAAACTTACCAGCACCATTGACTTTGTTGCCGAACGAATGGCCTTCAACTCGGTAAGGTGATCGTGGTGCTCCAAATCGGCTGGAAGGCAGACGCCCTTGGCAAGATTAAAGGCCAACATATGGTCTTTGTGATAACCCTGTTCCGTACTATGCTAATTGGTCCATATTATGAATATGATTATGTGTTTGATATGTTTATGTGTGCCATTTATGTGAAAATATGTGGTTTTGAATTTCTATTTATTCACCGTAGGAATATCTATTTGATTATGTGCTTTGGGATTTAAATTGAAGGCCTTATCGGCCACATAAACCAAAATCGATTACGCCATTGTGATTAGCGTAATTTTTAGAGCCTACGATGAAATTTAATTGAAAATTGATTCGAATTAAAATAATTAGATTCAGAATGATTAATTAAGTGCTCAATTATTTAATATTGATAAATTGACTTAGTAGGGCTATATAAAGGGCCATATACACTCAATCTCTCTCTTTTTGATTCATTTTGGCTGATTTTGGGCTCTTGAGTGTGAGAGAGAGCCGAATTAGAGGGAGAGAGTGTAAGGAGTTGAGGGTTTGTTCAAGAAGCTTGGAAATCTTGAAGATTACTCAAGAATTTGCTATAGATTGGAAGAATTGAACCTCCAGGTAAGCATGTGAGCATGAATTCAAAAGTATAAGTTTGTAAATTGTGTATTCAAGCTAGTTGGGTAATCAAGGGTAAGAATTGAAATGAAATTGAGTTGATCATGCTGAATTGAAGGTCAATGTATGCATGCATATGTGTAATTGCTTTGAATTTGCATGTTTGAGCACAAAATGTATGATCCATGTAAGTTTTTAGTTAAAGCTCATGTTTTTGACCATCTCTTCATCATCTAAGTTGAGAATAGAAGTTGTGTTCCACATGCATGTACCATCCATGAGAATATAAGTTTGAAATATATGGAATTGTTATGATGGAAACAAGTTTGGTGTAATTTGGAATATGCACGTAGGTAATTCAAGGAATTGAGCTTCATTGTGTTGTAATTTGGTGTTTGTACCATGTGAGTACATGTATATATGAAGTTTGAGCCATAATATGCAAGAAATGTTGGTTGGAATGATGAATTTGAGCTTAAGAACCATTCTGAAAAACCTAGAATTTATGATGTCCGCTCAAGCAAGAAATTCGTGTTCCCAGTATTTTTGCATACATGGATGTCCGCTCGAGCGGGGAGCCATGTAGTGACGCCTTACGCTCGAGCGCTCGACTTTGAGCTCGAGCATAAAATTGACATAACCAGTACTTTTGCAGGCCTCATGGGTCCGCTCGAGCGGGGAAGTCCACGCTCGAGCGAGGACCCTGTTTCTGAAAATTTTGAAAGTGCATTCCGTGTTTCGTTTTCCGTTCCCTTTCACTTCTAAGTACTCTTAGGCATGCATTAAGCATTGTCAATGAATTAAAGGGATAAGAATAAATCCTAAAGAGGAATATGTGAATTAAAGAACGGATTGAATCATTTGTGGCCCGTATGTTTTATGTAATGTGTAGGGTCAAGCTCCAGGGCAAACCAACCAACCGATCACTGTGAGTAATATCTTAATAAAGATATCTGGAATATGCTATTTGTCCAATTGCTTAGCTTCCTATAAGTCTGTTAATTTGAATTGTGGGAAAACGTTTGCTATGCCTAAAGAGCGAATGGGCCAAAGGCCAATTCGATACGAAAATGTGAATGGGCCAAAGGCCAGTCTGACATAAATGATAAAGTGAATGGGCCAAAGGCCAGTTTGACATGTATGACATAAATGAATGGGCCAGAGGTCGTATGACATGAATGAATGGGCCAAAGGCCAGTCTGACATGAATAAGAGAATAAATGGGCCAAAGGCCAGTCTAACATGAATGAGAGAATGAATGGGCCAAAGGCCAGTCTGACATGAACAAGAGAATGAATGGGCCAAAGGCCAGTCTGATATGAATGAGAGAATGAATGGGCCAAAGGCCAATCTGACATGAATAAGAGAATGAACGGGCCAAAGGCCAGTCTGACATGAATGATAGTCTGACATGAATAATGGTCTGACGTGAATGAATGAATGAATGGGCCAGAGGCCAGTTTGACATAAAAGATAGAATGAATGGGCCAAGGGCCAGTTTGACACTAATGAACACTAATGAAAGTATGGATGGGCCAAAGGCTAGTTTGACACTAATAAAAGTATGAATGGGCCAAAGGCCAGTTTGACATGAATGGATTGGGCCTGAGGCCGTCTGATATGTTTGGACCTGTAGTCACCTGCCCTATGTATACCTGTATATATATTAGATAGAATATGAATTGGGCCCAAGGCCGTTTGTCGTATGTTGTTCTAATGTATCTTCTTTATTCGATATTGTTCACTGAGTTTTTGCTCACGCTTATTCATGTGTATGTAGGCGAGCCAAGAGCGGTCCAAACCCAGCCTCCGTAAAGTCTGTGTGGAACAACTAAGGTTTTGAGGAGTTAGCCCTTGCGTCTCACGCACGAGACACGTCTTCGCCCTTTTGCTATCTTGTGTCATTTTGTCATGTTGGCAAGGTCTTTGGATACGTTTCTATATAGTTTTGATTGGCTGACCTAGACTTGAATGATCCTGTCTGTACAGAACTTTATGCTACTGTATTGTCTGATGTGAGTTATTAATATCTTTATGGTTTGTTATGACGTGCCATGTAAGCACAACTCTGTGGACAAAGTTTTAAATTCTGCTTCCGTTTGGCCCTTTTACTCTGATGAGTTATGTCTGATTTGGTTTGAGGTCGTAGGTAATTTCAGGATTACCGGCCGGTTATGTCCTTAACCCATGGGGGCGGGTTTGGGTCATAACAGAGTGGTATCAGAGCACGAGTTAGTAACTCACACACTTGTCAAAATGAGCCATAAGGTGTCTAGAAAAGACTTAAGATGCATCCATTTGATAATTACATGATGTAAGCATTGAGAACATGTGATTATATGAGATATGAATTGTTGCACTAATGTGTACAACAAGTTTGTTTTGTTATAATGTACAGACATGAACATATAAATCATGAAAAGTTGCTTGTGTGCATTTGATTCTGCAAATGGGTGTTTATGTGGAATATGAATATGATCTAAGTGTATAATTACTTAGTAAGTGTTCTCCACGTGATATTTGATAAGTATGCGATCGTCTGTTTTGCATATGATTAATTGTGTCTTGATGATACGTAAAATGAGAATATAATGATGTGCCTATGTGCGAATGCACCTATGTGTATCTGTGTTTATTTCTGTATTGGGCATTCCTTATTTGGCATGGCTTAATAAGAAATTGTGTAGATCATGGATAAGGTAAGGGCATACGAGTTGGCAGACTCTTCCACAACCCGACTTGATAGACTAGAAAGAACAGTACAAGAAATAGCAAAGATCTTAAGACAACAGTATCAGTTGTCATTACGGCAAGAACCTTTGCCACCACCAGTGCAAGAGCACCAAGTGAATATGTTGGAAGTCACAAAATATGTTGAGGTGTTAGACCGAACACTGATGACCAAAGCTAACATGAACCGATCTTTTGAATGGAAAAGCAAGAGTTAAGGCTTTTTCTCAAAGAAGAGGTCATTTAAAAAGCGAAATATGGGATCATCGCGCACTTCAAACTCTATAAGGAATACAGTACCGACATGTAATGAATGTGGTAAGAAACATCGAGGAGTTTGTTATCGAATTTCTAGGGCTTGTTATAGGGGTGGTAAAATGGACCATATAGTAAGGAACTGTCCCCGAACTGAACTAAATAAATCTTCTGCCTCAGCTAGATTCGTACCAATGGTAGGAATTGCTAATCAGGATGGAGTAATCACACTCATCCCAGAAAGCGCTCAAAATATTGCGACCGTTATTCCAGGTATCTATACTGTCTATAAACGAATGCTTATGTGTTGATTGATTCTGAATTAGTACATGTGCACATCCTTGCTTGGGATATTATTTGATTCGGGTTGGCATATTCTTTCATATCTACTACATGTGTATCTAGATTGGTTAGACCCACAAGATCGAGACCGTATTCCTTGAAAGTATATGCTCCATTTGGGAAATTTGTGAAATACGTATTGGAATATTGATTGACTCTGTATATGCACATGTACATCTAAACCTATGCTCAGGGTGATTTGTTATATTATTGCCTTCAAATGAATAAACCACTGGAATTATGACTCTGTGATTGTGTGACTGAGCTGAGTACCCCAAATAATGAACCCTACAAATTGTGAGATCATGTGTTTTGATTGATAGAGAATTGACTGGACTAGGTGACTATACTAGACTCAACTCGTAAGCCTAAGCTTTTGTGACTAATTTGGAATGTTTGCGTAACAAACCCTATATTATGTGAAACCGAGGAACTTTGTTTAATGTGTTACTATGCACCATGTGCTCGTATATAAGATTTATTTGGGAACTGTTGTATTGATTATGATACATACCTCTTGATATGAACAACCGCATGCATATGCAACTACACCTGAACTTATGTGAACAATGCCATATTGTACATGACTCTGATGTGACTTTGAGAACTGATGGACTTAGGACAGTCGTGAAACTATAGACTATGTACCTAAGCAACGAAGTATGCCTTACAGAACCAAATGAACCCTATTTGAGAAAACTTTTATCTGATTCGATCCGATAGAACCTTTGTCTGATTTGGCCTGGTAGAACCCTCATTGGATATGATTTAATGAGACCTTTGCTTGGATTGATTTGATAAGACCCTCTCTCAAATTTGAATTTGTTAAGGGGGATTAAGAATTTCTTATAAATAAATAACCAGGTTATTCTTGGCAAGAAAACTGATAGACCCAAAACTTGAATCCGTTTGGAATACTTGACTTACTTAGAAGACCTTATGTGGGCTATCAACAGACCGATCTAACCATGAACACCATTGAGAACCAACCTTCAACTATTGAGGACATATGTGTTAAAAATGAACTGGATTGTGCAGATCCAATGATTGGGTGTTGTAAGGAACAATGCTTGTGTGCTATCATATTCTTGCTTATTTGACGCTATGGAAACCAATGACAGCAGATTGATTTGATTGTAAACGGTACTGAATATTTATCTTCGACTAATCAGAATATGTTTCATATGTCAACTTCAGTGTTATCGGATTTTGGGAAATCAGGTTATGGTGAGTTGTATTGTGTTTGTTTTGATGACATTCTTGAGACGTCCTTTCGTGCTAGGGGACGTTAAGCCTATGTAGCAACTTTGTTGAGATATCTCTTTTGCCACCGATAGTTTTGTACGGGTGGGTTTTTCTAATCGATCTCAGGTCGGCTACCGACAGTCGTGAATGGGTGTGCTTTGATTCCGAGGCGATTATTTCCTTGTTTTGTCCGGAATGTCATTCTTTGGTATTATGTAGATGTTACTAACATCCAAGAAACCTTGAAAAACCTTGATTATCCGTAAGTGTGTGAATTCAGTACGCTTTGTGTAAATAACTACTCAGTGCCATTATATTTTGCAATTGGGGCTCTGAGTATGTGTAAATTGTGTTTAACATGTGATTGGCTGTTTTTAATATTACCTTTAACGCCATGGGGATTAGTATGTGAATTGCCTTATGCTTTTGACGACTATCAGATAATGTGGAAAGACTCGATGAAACAGGGGATTGAATATTGAACTGAATTGTAAACCGCAAACTATTGAATGAATTGAGAACACGTGTATAGTGGTAGAAATCGACTGCTTCGATGTTATTGTGCTTTACAATCAATATTATGGGGATATGTAGACTATGTGCATTGTATGGGTAATTGCTTTGATGCTACTTTTGTTGATTCGGGAATCAGTATCTGGATCCACTTTATATTCCTGAAGACTTTTGATTGACCTTGGGTAACTATGATGAGTCACTGAACTAAATACTGAATTGGATTGTGAATTGTGGAATTGTTGGAAAATGAATTGAACTTCTGTGACAAGGAAATCGTTGAATTTGTGTCCAAATATTTTCGGTGTCAACAAGGCGAAGTTGAACATCAGATATAGACGGGACTACTTCGACCTCTCTCCATTTCAGAACGGAAATAGGAATGTGTGGCTACGAATTTCATTGTGGGGCTACCTTGAGCACCCAAAGTATAAGTCCCGTTTGGGTTATTGTATGAAGAATTACTAAGTTTGCCCATTTTCTCCCTGTAAAATTTTCGTATGATGTTTGTAGACTAGCCACTGTTTACATCAATAAGATTGCTCGTCTGCATGGGGTCCCAGTATCTATTGTTTTAGATAGGAATCCTAAAATGCGTTTGAATTCTGACAAGCTTTCGAGAGGCAATAGGAACTGAATTGTGAGTCAGCGCTACTTTTCATCTGCAAATTGATGTATAATTAGAAAGAACTTTTGGGAGAAATGCTCCAAATATATACAGTAGATTTTTCAGAGAATTTGGAAGATCTATCCATTGTTGGCAGACCTTGCTTACAACTACAGCTTACACTCTAGTTTTGGTGTGACACCATACAAGCCTTGTATGGAGGAAAAGGTAAGTCTCCGATTGATTGAGAATGGAGTGTTGCTTGATTTTGAAACTAAGTAAACGACTATCAAAAAGGATTGGAACCGTTGAATGAAAAGTGTTCCGAATTGTGCTCGACTAAAGGTGAAATAAGTTTAGAGGACCAAACTTCCTAAAAGATGGAAGACTGTGATAACCCTGTTCCGTACTATGCTAATTGGTCCATATTATGAATATGATTATGTGTTTGATATGTTTATGTGTGCCATTTATGTGAAAATATGTGGTTTTGAATTTCTATCTATTCACCGTAGGAATATCTGTTTGATTATCTGCTTTGGAATTTAAATTGAAGGCCTTATCGGCCACAGAAACCAAAATCGATTACGCCATTGTGATTAGCGTAATTTTTAGAGCCTACAATGAAATTTAATTGAAAATTGATTCGAATCAAAATAATTAGATTCAAAACGATTAATTAAGTGCTCAATTATTTAATATTGATAAATTGACTTAGTAGGGCTATATAAAGGGCCATATACACTCAATCTTTCTCTTTTTGATTCATTTTGGCTGATTTTGGGCTCTTGAGTGTGAAACAAAGCCGAATTAGAGGGAGAGAGTGTAGGGAATTAAGGGTTTGCTCAAGAAGCTTGGAAATCTTGAAGATTACTCAAGAATTTGCTATATATTTGAAGAATCAAACCTCTAAGTAAGCATGTGAGCATGAATTCAAAAGTATAAGTTTGTAAATTATGTATTCAAGCTAGTTGGGTAATCAAGAGTAAGAATTGAAATGAAATTGAGTTGATCATGCTGAATTGAAGGTCAATGTATGCATGCATATGTGTAATTGCTTTGAATTTGCATGTTTGAGCACAAAATGTATGATCCATGTAAGTTTTTAATTGAAGCTCATGTTTTTTACCATCTCTTCATCATCTAAGTTGAGAATAGAAGTTATGTTCCACATGCATGTACCATCCATGAGAATATAAGTTTGAAATACATGGAATTGTTATGATGGAAACAAGTTTGGTGTAATTTGGAACATGCATGTAGGTAATTCAAGGAATTAAGCTTCATTGTGTTGTAATTTGGTGTTTGTACCATATGAGTACATGTATATATGAAGTTTGAGCCATAATATGCAAGAAATGTTGGTTAGAATGATGAATTTGAGCTCAAGAACCATTCTGGATACCCAAAATTTATGATGTCCGCTCGAGCGGGGGAAGTGCCGCTCGAGCGGGAAATTCGTGTTCCCAGTATTTTTGCAGACATGGATGTCCGCTCGAGCGGGGAAGGTTACGCTTGAGCGGGGAACCATGTAGTGAGGCCTTTCGCTTGAGTGCCAGACTTCGAGCTCGAGCGTAAAATTGACATAACCAGTACTTTTGCAGGCCTCATGGGTCCGCTCGAGCGGGGAAGTCCACGCTCGAGCAGGGACCCTATTTCTGAAAATTTTAAAAGTGCATTATGTGTTTCGTTTTTCGTTCCCTTTCACTTTTAAGTACTCTTAGGCATGCATTAAGCATTGTCAATGAATTAAAGGGATAAGAATAAAGCCTAAAGAGAAATATGTGAATTAAAGAACGAATTGAATCATTTGTGACCTGTATGTGTTATGTGATGTGTAGGGTCAAGCTCCAGGGCAAACCAACCAACCGATCACTATGAGTAGTATCTTAATAAAGATATCTGGAATATGCTATTTGTCTAATTGCTTAGCTTCCTATAAGTCTATTAATTTGAATTGTGGACAAACGTTTGCTATGCCTAAAGAGCGAATGGGCCAAAGGCCAATTCGATACGAAAATGTGAATGAGCCAAAGGCTAGTCTGACATGAATGATAAAGTGAATAGGCCAAAGGCCAGTTTGACATGTATGACATAAATAAATGGGCCAGAGGCCGTATGACATGAATGAATGGGCCAAAGGCTAGTCTGACATGAATAAGAGAATGAATGGGCCAAAGGCCAGTCTGACATGAATGAGAGAATGAATGGGCCAAAGGCCAGTCTGACATGAACAAGAGAATGAATGGATCAAAGGCCAGTTTGACATGAACAAGAGAATGAATGGGCCAAAGGCCAGTCTGACATGAATGAGAGAATGAATGGGCCAAAGGCCAGTTTGACATGAATAAGAGAATGAATGGGCCAAAGGCCAGTCTGACATGAATGATAGTCTGACATGAATAATGGTTTGACGTGAATGAATGAATGAATGGGTCAGAGGCCGTTGGATATGAATGAATGGGCCAGAGGCCAGTTTGACATAAAAGATGGAATGAATAGGCCAAGGGCCAGTTTGACACTAATGAACACTAATGAAAGTATGGATGGGCCAAAGGCCAGTTTGACACTAATGAAAGTATGAATGGGCCAAAGGCCAGTTTGACATGAATGGATTGGGCCCGAGGCCGTCTAATATGTTTAGGACTGCAGTCACCTGCCCTATGTATACCTATATATATAGTAGATAGAATATGAATTGGGCCCAAGACTGTTTGTCGTGTGTTGTTCTAATGTATCTTTTTTATTCGATATTGTTCACTGAGCTTTCGCTCACGCTCATTCATGTGTATGTAGGTGAGCCAAGAGCGGTCCAAACCTAGCCTTAGTGAAGTCTGTGTGGAACAACTAAGGTTTTGAGGAGTCAGCCCTTGCTTCTCACGCACGAGACACGTCTTTGCCCTTTTGCTATCTTGTGTCATTTTGTCATGTTGGCGAGGACTTTGGATACATTTGTATATAGTTTTGATTGGCTGACCTAGACTTGAATGATCATGTCTGTACAGAACTTTATGCTACTGTATTGTCTGATGTGAGTTATTAATATCTTTATGTATGGTTTGTTATGACGTGCCATGTAAGCACAACTCTATGGACAAAGTTTAAAATTCTTCTTCCGTTTAGCCCCTTTACTCTGATAAGTTATGTCTGATTTGGTTTGAGGCCGTAGGTAATTTCAGGATTACCGGCCAGTTATGTCCTTAACCCATGGGGGCGGGTTCGGGTCATGACCGTCTTTTTCAGCGACCACCGACTCTGAGTCTGCGATAGCGTGGTTCTTGTAGGTGATTTTTGGCATCCATTTAGAGGAGGTAGCTCGGTCAGAGCGCTCCGGTTGTGGCCTCGGTGGTGCGTTCTGGGGAAGGATGGTTTCAGTTTCGTCAACAAGGCGTGGCTCGGTTGTGGAAGTCCGAGCACGCTTGCTGGGTCTAAATAATGAAGGCTGATGGATTAGTCGGGCTACCACGATTTCTTGTGATTGGCCGGTTAGCGGTACTTTAACCTAATTTGTTTCGGTGATTAGGGCCCTAACTGCTCTATTCTTCGCCATCTCTTGCTCTGCTGTTAGTGAGATCAAATTGATTTGAGGCAATGTAGGATCTGGTTCTGGCGTGGGCTCTAACAAGAAGTCTGTCACCCTGGTCTTTCGCCTGCTGTTATATCTATACGTCGGCTCGAAGTTAAGTAGCTTGGCCCAACTTCTATCGGGATGTCTTAGTGCGGCGCGGAGGGCGTTTAGGTTGGGGTAACAGTATTGTGATTTTTAAAAAGTCTAAATTTGCATAAGGAAAAAAGACAACGGTTAGTATGGTTGAAAATAAGCAACAAAGTAAAGAAAAACATGAAACTAAGCCAAGGTAATTATACTGGCGACTCCTTTGTTCCAGTTTATTCGGTCGCCTGGGATCTGGGCCTCATGGTCTTCAAAATTCCCAGAAACCCAAAAAAAATCATCGTCATTTACATCTTTGTCTGGGGTATTCTTTATTATTTTTTCACGGCGGCACCTTATTCTTAAATAGTAAACCCAGTCGTCCTCATTTTGGCCTAGAGAGTACTGGTGAAATAGCTTGGCCAAACCGAGGTTGAGGCCAAGCCGGCGGTTTAGCTCGGCAATGCCATTTATTATTCGGTATGAGTTTGTTGAAAGTTGGGTAGGGCAGAGGTTTGTTGCCTAAGAAACTCACAAAGAAGAGGCTGTACAGGGAACCGAAGTCCGGTTTCTACAATGGAAAGAAGGGTGAAGGGAACAAAGCCTGGGTTTCTCCAGGGTGTGGTGTCTAGTTCGGCTAAAGTAAGATGGACATCATCAGGGATATGGTAGTCCCTTCAGAACTCGGCCATAGCCCCTGGTGAGTTTACCAAAAACCTATATTTACCCATGAGATCTTAAATTATGTATAAATAAGCTGGAATTCTAGCTCGGTGTTGAGATGACGATGGATATCTCGGTTGGACGTTCAACGGAGTGCCTGGGCAACCTAGTCAGAGTCTGCAAAGCGCAAAGGAAAAAGTGTTAAGCACAGATCGATGGACTGTGCTAAAAGCAAAAAAGGAAAATTAAATGTTGTCTTAGCTCGGCTACGTGGAATACTATCCATTCTTAGTCCGGTTTGAGCAAGGGACTTTAGCCGGGTTAAGTTATGAGAAATTTGTAGCCCGGTTGTAACTTATAGGGTAGCATTCTTAGTTCGGTTTTGACTAAGTCAGGGAACTGGTTTAGCCCCAAGTTATAGCTCGGTCGATGGTTGAGGCTTTCTAGTGCGGCATTGCGCAAACCTAATGCAGTTCGCTAGCTCGGCTAAAGTAAGGCAGAAGGTACTTAGACCTATTGAAACTACAAGTATAGCTTGAAGTTTTAGTTCTGTTGTTTAGTTCGGCTAGGTTCGCACCTAATACAAACAACTTCCTAGTATGGTTAGAGTGCGATTTTGGATCTAAAAACGTCCCATTTCAGTTTGTTCACAAATCCAGTAGGTGTGAGTACCATTCAAGAAGTTCATACTCATTACAGAGAAAACTATTTGAAAAGTGTTGTGAGAAAACACGTATATACAAATGGTACATGTTGCCAGTCAAGTGGAAACCGAAAGAGGATTGAGTTACTTACAGATGGGAGAAGGAAGGATGCCGATTTGAAACCACAAAGATGGTGTTGAAAATACAAGCTTTCATGGGTGCAAAGATTGCAGAAATGGAGGCTCAAGCAAGAGAGAGTGAAGATGAATAGTGCAAGTGAAATGGTTCGAAACATAAGGGTTTATTTTGTGAAAAGGGAATGAAAAAAAAAACGAGACTGTTCAAAATTCGCGAGGTACGAGGACGGCGTGACAGCTATGTTAGGCCAATGAGAGTCTGCCACGTGTACATGGAATAGAAAGCGATTCAGTGACAGCGTCTGAAGAGACGTTTTTGACCAGACAGATTAATAGCCTGGTGTAAATTTAGCTCGGTTAAAGACCACAGTTTAGCTCGATTGAAAGGCTAAAATTTTAGCTCGGCTGGAAACATGTAATCCCAATCATGCTACGTAGATGGAATTAAGGGGCAACTGAGAGGGAAATTTATGTCTATATTGGGCCGAGCTAAGTAGGAGACTTCTTTGTTAATTGGGCTACAGGATGGACCAAGGTAAAAGCAAATTTACTTCGGTCTAAAAGACTAAGCGTATGGGCCGAGCTAGCTAAGCATTGGGCTTGAGAGAGCCAAGCTAGCTTGGCATTGTGGGCTTGAGCATCGAGCTAACTCCTACTTCGTACTTGGTTAGCTCGGTATTAAGGAAACAGCCCGATTGGAATATGTCAAACCGAGGTACACGCGGTGAAAGGAAGAATCAAGCTAGTTGGAGTTCGGTCTAGTCTGCGGCTTCAGCATGGCCATGTTAGCTCGGTTATATTGACATGCAACCGTGGTAAAATCATCTCACTTGGTCTAAGCAGTGAGGGGGGTGGTGAAGGATAAGCATTATCTTTCAGGAGTGTAATTTCTAAAAATACTCTATATGGAGGAGTAAGAGTCCTACTAGGATTGTGCCACGCGGAATCTATAAAAGCTCATAACATCACCTAGGGAGAGGTAACACAACTTTGATTCCTGAATTCACAGAGCTTTTGTGTCTTTTGTCTATTGTGCTGACTTAGGCATCGGAGGGATTTCCGGCACACACCCACCAGTTAGCTCACGTTTGTGTTCTCAGGTGGCAAAGCGACGACGTTTCGAGGAGCGCAAGCTTGATCAACAGGATCATATGAGAAGAATTATTTCATGCTCGTACAAACAGCATGGTAATTTTTAGGGTAAATTACACCTATAGTTAGCCTCATATCTAAAGGATTCAATTTGGTTCCAAACTAAAACTATAACCATAAAATTAGACCGGATCATAAAATTCTGTACATTGAAAAAATTTAAACTAAATCAAATCGTATGTTTGATTTGGATCAGATCGAATTAGAGTTTTTTCAATGTTTGTCAAAACAAAGATTGTATATAGAATACAGTTGTTTATGAGGTAAGAAGTATTTCAAAGTTATAGTTGATTAAATCTTAATTTTGAATAATTATGCCACGAGAATTATTGAGGACTAGTGTATGTCCGTACCTGAAGGTACGGTATGAATAAAAATAAGTGAATAAAAAGGAGAAAATAAAAAATAAAAATAAACAAATAGAGAAAAAAATAAAAGAGAAATTTACCAATAAATCCCAGATGTTGGTCTTATGATCCGTTTGATCCCATTTTTATTTTAATGTTCCGTTTAGTCCCGTCCTTTGTGAAAAGACGTAATTTTGTCATCAATGTACAAATTAATGTATGTGATACAGCTGGATGTGAAGGGAGAGGGTTTAAGCACGTGTGGCACAAGGGAACTAAGTTGAAGGGTGTAACGTGAGGTGGGTCACGTGACACATAATGAAATATCACACATCAGCAAAGTGCACTAACGTGAAGTGTGTTGCTGTGTTGGTATTGGAGTTTTACATGTCACGTTTGGAAAAAGTACACTAAGGAGTTATTATTTTTTTTGTGAAGTGTCACATTATATCTATCACACTTACAAAAAATATACTAAGAAATTTTTAATTTTTTTTAGGATGTTACATCATACTCACCATGTTGTCACGTTTGAGTAAAGTACACTAAGGAGTTTTTTTTTTTTTTTTGAAGTTTCACATCATACCTGTCACGTTGTCACATTTGAGAAAAGTATACTAAAGAATTTTTATTTTTTTGTAGTGTCACATTGTCACATTTAAGAAAAGTACACTAAGGAGTTTTTATTTTTTTGAAGTATCACATCATACTTGCCACTATCACATTTGAAAATGTACATTAAGGAGGAATTATTTTTTTTAGAGTAAAAGTTATGGAATGTCACATCATACCCGTCGCGTTATCACATTTAGAAGAAATACACTAAGGAGTTTTTAATTTTTTTGGAGTGTCACATCGTTGGAGTGTGCACATTGGAGTATCACATCATATCTGTCACATTAATAAAAGAGTATAATTATCTACCAAAACACTACCAAAATCAAAAATAGGATCACATGGAAAGAAGCTCTCCACTAATAGGACTTAATAGATTAATAAAAAAAACATGGGACTAATTAGAGTACTTGTTTGTGAGATGAGATTTATTGATAAATATCCCAAGATAAAAATGGGAGAAAATAAAAGAATAAAAAAAGAAGAAAAAAAAAAGAAGGGAGGAATGTGGGATCGTGGGATCATGGAATGATAGGTGAGAAAAGGAAAAAATAAGAGAGAGAAACGGGAAAGTAGAAAATACACATGTAGGATATTTTTTGAAAAATATATCTTAACCATTGTTTTATAATTTGAATAGATCTGAGCCATCCAAATGTTCTAATCAGAAAAAAAAAATATGTTGAAGATTTAAAAACCGTCCTACTTTATTATATAGATTAGTTATCTTATTCATTGAAATGATTTTGTTAATAAGTTAGAAAAGCTTGATTAGTAATTTTATATAATTAGGATATTTGGCTTAATGATTGTGTATCATCATTTGTGGTGATATTTATGGGGGTGGTATGTGATTAGTAGGTATTGGGCTTGGGTTTGGGTTTAGACTTTGACTTTTTCGACTTGAGTTTGGTGGAGCATCTCCAACGGTAATAGGTATTTTACCTATCTAAATATTACTATAAAGTATATATTTTATTTTGCCTATCAACTATTTCATGTTTCTACTCCAATCATACTCTTTATTTTAGCTATTCATCTAAATACTATTAATTTTATAAAATGCCACATCAGCAACAAAGATGGAGAGAAATGATCCTAATGATTAAATATATTTTGCCTAGTCTTGAAGGCTAGCTACATGTAGCTAGTGAATGTGAGTTGAGCTAAAATGCCTAATCATATGCCTAGTGCATTGGAGTTGAAAAAAATGAGTTATACTAGGCATTTTAACTAACAAGCATGATATGCCTAGTGGGTTGGAGATGCTCGACTTTGTTGACTTTGAGAAATTTTATTTGTAAGTCGAATTTTTTAGTATACTTTATTAAATTATTTAAAATTATAATTACTCTCAATACAACTTTTGTTTTCTTTCTCCAAATTATCGTAAATCCAAATAATAATCAAATCAAAAATTTCAAATTTTGAAAAATCCTTTCCTTTTGTTCACATAATGACGATGGCATTGCAAAGGAGAATGGCGTCGGCAAACCCCAACCCTTGTCGCTGGCCGCCGTCGCGTTCAAGCTTGAACTTCGCATTCACATCCACCGACCACCGACTAAAGTGTTGAGGGGGTGCTGCTGCTGCTACAAAGTGTTGTTGTTGTTGGCTCTGGGGTTGTGTTGGTATCACTGGAATTATCTTTATCAACCTCCTTGGATATTGGTCATGGTGGCGGCGACTAGTATGTGTCTTTGATAGTGAATGCTGTGGCGTCCATTCGACAATGGGTTAAGACTTCAAACTTTTCTGCAAGCTTGAAATTCAACCAACGAAAACAAATTGAAAAGTCCACTTTAAATTAAAAAATCAGGGGTGCTGATTTGGGAAATTGATTTGTACATGTTTTTTAGCAGTCAAAATTTTATTCAAACGTTTTTCTATTTATAAATAATAACACAATAAGAAATAATTATGTTAATAACAATGGTAAGTTTTGGTAGAGTAGATTAGAATTTTGGAGTAAGGAAGAAGATAAAGAGAAAAATAATTGAAATTTGAAAAAGAAAATAAAGAGACTTGAATATGAAAAAAAAGTATATCATATTTGTAATTACTCTTTTATCTATTGACTAAAACAAAAGATTAGTATTTTTACACCTAAAGATGCTTGAAAAATAATGCTTAAGCAATAGTTTATTAGAGTTTGTCAGTTTTTTATTTGGTAATACAACTGAGTTTATTTGTCTTTCTTTTTATTATAAAAGAATAGGCTTCTCTTCAATTCATTTTGTGGATTAAATCGTACTGTTAGGTCTGTGAGACTTACCACGAGTCATATTTCAATAATTCAAATTGTTCAATGTGTAGAGTTCGTCGAGTATTTTATTCTTGCAAAATATTAATATTTATCGGATATGAATAGCCTCTTAATCAGAGCACATTCTTGTTAACAATTTATTTCTAAAATCATATTTACTATTGACAAAAATGTGTTCTAATCAAAGAGCTATCAATATCCGATCAATGTGATTTTTTGCAGAGATGACGTACTCAACGAGTTCTAAACATTAATAGTTCAGATTATCAAAATGGATCCTGTGGTGAGTTTCATGAGCCCAATAGTACAGTCCAGGCCACAAAGGGGACCGGAGAGAAGCCCATCTCATTATAAAATATGTTATATATACTTAAATAAATTTTAGAGCAATGTCATACCACCGAATTTGGGCTCTTCCAAATTGACCGAATTTGTGTATATCGGGGGACACACTAGCCATCCGAAAGGTCGTCTGATCTATCATCTAGGTAGATGTCAATTGTCATAGTTAACAAGGGTAACAACGCTCATCCAGCCAATTGTCCGAGAGGTCGTCCAATTGATCATTCGACTTATGTAATTCGAACAATTCGGACGAGCCCAAATTCAGTGGATAAATCATTTTCCTAAATTTTAATCTATATAACAAAAGAAGATAGCTTTCGAAAAAATGTCTTACATGTCACTGTAAATGGTCAGGATTAACTCAATTTATGTATAAGTAACATTTTTGTGAGTACTGTCAAATACAAATATATAAAATCACAAAACTCACAAAAATGATGTGACAATGAGTGTTTTTGGTTTGAGTTTTTTTAATTAAGTTTTTTGATTTTCATGTTTTTTTTTTTAGTGAATATTTTTAAAATTTTAAACATTTTTTTTTTACTTTTTAGATGCACCTTACTTAGATGTATCTAAAAAGTAAAAAATTTGTGAAAAAATATTTTAAAAAATTAATAAATACATAAAAATACAAAAAATTACTGAATTCTCGTATTTTTTCTTGTATTTTGGGTATTTAGTGAATTTTTAAAAGGTTTTCTTCACAAATTTTTTACTTTTTAGATACATCTAAGTTAGGTATGTCTAAAAATTTTAAAAATTGCTTAAAATATAAAAAAAAAATCAGTAAAAACAAAAAAAAAACACGAAAAATAAGAAAGTAGAATTTTCTGAAAAGGGAAACCATGTCATTATTATAAATAAATTCATATTCAATAATATTTTATTTTGAATCAAAAGATTCACAATGAATCACATCATTATATATGAATTTTTTTTTTTTAATATCATTACACATATATAATCTTTTGAGTACAAATATTCTTTTAGTCCATGACCACTCTCTTTTCTTTTAATTATTTTGATTTAGTGGTGAAATCAAAGTTGAATCAATCATGTTATGCGCAAAGATCTAAATCAGCATCATGTTTATGTCCGTTCGATTCATATCAAAGTTAGTGGGTTACTGCGATAAGATCTCATTTAGAATCATGTTTTTCTTCGTATGATTCGTGAGAGGAGCATTGTTGGTTTGAAATTCTTACATGGGGATATAGTGATACTTCGAGTATGTTGAATAATATTTTTTATCTTTATCTTCTTCTTCTTCTTTTTTTTTTTTTTTTAATAATATATATTAGGGATACAATTTGAACGGACTTTGTTTAAAAAAAGTTAAGCAGACTCAATCCAAGTAACTCGGACCTAACTCAATTTTTGTTAGGACATGGGAAAATTATTTTTGAATTTAGTGCAGGCATAGGAAAAAAATTCAAATGTTCGAATTAAATTTGAACGGGTTTGGATAAAGATGCCAAACGATCTAAGCAACTCGAAGCCCAAATTATACAGAGAAAATTATTGAAAACTCCAATCTAATGAGGGTATAAGGCATTAGGTCACATGAGTATTTTTCTCAGTCAGAAGTATAATAAAATATTCTGATAAGAAGTACATTTTATTATTTTGGAATAAAAAAAGAATTATCTATTCAATTTTTTCGAATCTATCTACTTAAATTTGTATTTATTTGTTCAATATTTTTTGAGAGCTTTTTCAGTAAATCTCATTCTTAAGGGTAATGTTCCATCCAACCCATATTTTTTTTTTTTTTTTAGTATTACATTAGGTCCCATTTGATATAATATGACTAAATCACCCTTTGTGCGCTTGTTTCTATTTTAAAATTAGGGTAAATTATAATTTAATTCCTTGTGGTTTGCCTCAAAAACACGGAACCCCCCTATAGTTTCATTTGTAACACTTAAACCCCCTATACTTTATACCAAAGTGCAAAATCCAACGAACGTAACAGAAGTTGTGAAAAGTTATAAATGCCCCTAGATATTTTACGTCCCTCAGTCGTTTCGTTTCATTTGACTAACACCAGTATTCACATCTCTATCTGCTCTCTCTCTCTCTCTCTCTCTCTCTCTCTCTCTCTCTCTTTATCTTCTCTCTCACCGTGGTTGATTGGATTGAACTAGGGTTTCATCATCAATTTCACCATCGTATTGCGAACTTCATTACTAGTTTAGGTATGTATTGTTTACCCTAATTTATTTTGATCGTTAGATGTTGATTTTCCCTAATTTTGATTCATAACTGAGTGTGTGTTGACTTCGATTCACAAAATTTGTAATGTTTAAGGCATGGTATGCTTGTATTGCTTTAATTTTTGGGGATTGTGGTTAAAGTGGGGCGGGGTGGGGTATAGAGCTTCATAAGTAATAGGAAATTTTTTTCATGATGTTAACTTTGAGTATTTTTTATTCACAGATTTGTTTTTGTATACTTTAGTATTCATGCCTTTTATTACTTTATTTTTTTGGGATGTTGGTTAAGGTGGGGTGGGGTGGGGTATAGAGGTTCATAAACAACAGGTACTTTTTTATGATGTTAACTTTGGATTTTTTTATGATTGTTGTTATAATGAGTTTGAGTTTTGTAATGTAATATTGTGAAGTTTTGTTGTTTTCTGTAGTGAGGTAAAAAAAAATGATTTTTGAGATCAACTATAATGGGTACTTCAGTAAGCCTTCTAATATTGCTTATAAACAAGGGAAAGTGGAATATATATATATATATATATATATATATATGATGTTGATCCTGGAAAACTATCTTTTATTGAGATTCATACCATCTTGAGGGAGATGAAAATAGATGTCTATAGTACTTCTGTTTTGTGGTATAGGAAACCTAGAAAAACTTTAGATGATGGGTTGACAATAATTGAAGAAGATGTTGATGTATATACCATGATATGTGACTATGAAGGTTTAGATGTGATTCAACTATATGCAGAGAAGGGTCAGGACCCATTACAAGTGGTAAGTCCAAAAGGGAAATATTTGGTACCCCCAAGAGTTCCAGTAATGCTAAGCAGGCACTGACTGGGAATGACATGGAAAATATGGATTGTAGAGATGGAATGCAAGATGTAGGTGATGAGGAAATGCATAATGGAGATGGGGATGAAGGAGCAGCAGATGAAGATACCGAAGATGAGGAAATGGATAACAAAGCTTGGGATGAAGAAGATAGTGATGATCCTGATTACATGGATGATGGGAATGTTGATAGTGGTTCAGAAGATGAAGACTATGAAAGTGATGAACCTGGTTAGTTGAATGAGGGTTTACAGGGGCCAGAAGATGATGATATTTTCTCACCAAGGGAGACTGTAAAGAAAAGAAAGAGGCAACCTCCTTCATGTGATCAAGAGGCAGATAAAGGGTGATATTCTGATTCTGAGGATGAAGATTTACATAATGTACATAACTTATCTGATGAGGAATGTGAAGATAAATATCCTGAGTTCATTGAAGAAGTAGACATGAAGAAGCCACAACTCAAACTTGGAATGATGTTTGCCACCCCTCAAATTTTTAGAAAGGCAATGAAAGAGTGGAATATCCAACATGGTTATGACATCAACTACTAAGGAATGACAACTCTAGGATTACTGTAGTGTGCAAGCATGGATATGGATTAAGATTGCATGCTTCCAGAGGTTATACATTGGGTTTGCAACCCTTAGAACTGGATTTGTTGGAGGATGTAGGCCCATTATAGGATTGGATGGGTGTCATTTGAAAGGAATCTATGGTGGACAATTATTATGTGCACTTAGAAGGGATGACAACAATAACTATTTTCCAATTTCATGGCAACTGTTGAGGCAGAAAGTAAAGATTCTTGGGTGTGGTTTTTAAGACAACTCATGGATGATATTGGTAGTGTTGATGATATGGGATGGGTCTTTATTTCCGATAGACAGAAGGGGTTAGTACCTGCATTTGAGGAGGTAATGCCAAATATGGAACATAGGTTCTGTATGAGGCATATTTACTCCAATTTCAGAGCAAAGATCAAAGGGATTGAATTGAGGGACTTATTGTGGAAGACAACTCTGTAACTGGGACTGTGAGGGAATTTGAATTTCACATGAACAAGTTGAAGGAGATGAATCCAGAAAAGAAAGCATACAAGTGGCTAAGGAAGATAGATCCTATTTTATGGACTAGGTCCCATTTTAGCCCAAGTAGTAGGTGTGATACATTGGTCAACAACATGTGTGAGTCATTCAATAACAACATCTTGGAAGCTAGGGACAAACCCATAATTAGCATGCTTGAATGGATTAGAAAGAAGGTAATGCACAGGATCCAAATCAAAAAGGAAGGGATGGAAAAATACACTGGTGAAATTTGTTCCAACATTGTCAAAGATTTAGAAGCACTGAAAGTGCAAGCTATGAATTGTTTTGTAACCTATTGTGGTGACAGAAAATTTGAAGTAGATTGTGGTGATACCACACATTGTTGATTTGGAGGAAAGGAAGTGTAGTTGTAAGATGTGGGATTTGGCTGGATACCATGTAAACATGCAATAAGTTTCATATTTTTTCAAAGAGAGAAGCCAGAGGACTATGTGCACCCTTATTACTGGAAGCAACATTATCTTGTAGCCTATAACTCAATGATACACCCTGTTCTAGGCCAGCATGATTGGGTTAAAACAAGACTGCCAGCAGTGGCTCCTCCATTGTACAGAAAGCAGCCTGGAAAACCACCAAAAATGAGAAAGAAGGGTATAAATAAGCCAATAAACCCTGTCAGAGTTTCAAGGCAGAATAGGTTCATTGTTTGTGCTAGATGCCTTCAGAAAGGTCACAACCATAGGTCATGTAAGGATCTTGTCCATCCCAAGTCCAAGCTTTTTAAGCCAACAAGAAGTAACCAGCAACAACCATCTTCAGCAGCAACAACAACAGCAACTGCTTTGTCAACACCAGCAATATCAACAGCTACAGCAACAGTAACAGCATATCAAGTAACTTGAACTTCCAATTTCATTTCATTTTGCAATACATTCCACAACAATGACATAATACAAATATAAATCATTGCAACCTAGAAGGAAGCTCCCTAGTAGGAGGGCCAACACATCCTCATCTCAAGTAAGATCTGTCCACTTTGCATACTTGTTACATCATTGCAGCCCCGTTCTATTGCTAATTTGCATACTTGTTACATCATTGCAACCCACTAGAATTGGCCACACATTTGAAGAATTTCCAAGTATGACAGGCAACACATCAGCATCTCAGGTAAGCTCTCTCTCCTATGGGTGTCATTTGGTTTTTGACATAGTTGACAACATATCATTGCTTATTTGGACCATTATCATTGCAGCCCAGTAGAGTTCAATACATTTCTCCAGAATTGATTACTCCTCATCTCAGGTATAGTCAAATTTCATTTGCAAGTTCATTTTCTTTTATAGTATTTCACAAAATGTAATTGGATACTTGTGTGTGTTGCTTTGCTGCCCACTAGTTATGGCAGAGGAAGGGGTGAACCAGTTGGAGGTGGCAGGGTTATGTCCAGATCTGCATTGAGAGGTAGCTTCATCACAAGAGGTAGAGAAGGAGGTGGGTCTGCAAAAGTTACAACTTAGAGGCAGACTGACAAAGGGAAAGAGAAAGCATGATGGCAGAGAAAGCTACAACTTAGTTTTTGTTGTGTTTTGAGTAGTTTTCAACTTGTTAAACCATTAAGTGGCTTGTACCAATTTGTTTTTGAATTTGAAACTGGCTAGTATCTTAGTTTACTATGTTTTGAGAAGCCCAACGGGTTGAATTATGGCTTGTATTAAAGTAATGTGAATTGAAGCAAATGAAGCATGTTTTACAGGATCCAAATCAAGCATGTTTATGTGTACCTTTATTAATACATGTATCTTAGTTTACTATGTTTTGGGGTTGAAACATGTTTTTGAATTATGTTTCAAATCAAGGAAATGAAGCATGTTTGTGGGTTGAAGCAAATGAAGCATGTTTCACAGGATCCAAATCAAGCAGGTTTACTTTCTTCACCAAACATTCTTTCATTACAAATAAAGCATGTTTCAAATAGGAGAACAATGGGAACCAATATGTTTCTATTCTTTAATGTTCTTGGAAGATGTAATGAACAAAACATTCTTTCATTACAATTTCTTTGGTTCATCAGATGCATACATTTCTTGACCAAAACATTCTTTCATTTTACACCTTCATTTTTCATTACAATTGCTTTACAGACCATTGTACACCTTCATTTTCTACCTTGACTATATTTTTTATCTCTCAAACTCTATGGCCCAATAACAACCCATTTTTCTTTACTCCAGCAAACTTCACCCAAAACATTGTCATGATAAAGAAAAAAACCCATGTCCCAAACAAAGCTTTGCAAAACATTTTCTCCCTTCTACGACTTCTTACTAGTTCCTTCTCCAATCTGTTCATCTTTGCAACCATCTTTGGCAACACCTCCCTCCCATGTTGGCGCATGGGTGGATCAACTCATTCAAAGTAGCCACAAGTTACATCAACCTATAATAAAAAAAAATATAAGTCCACAAATTCCTTTTCAAAAATAATTCAATCTTTTTTTCCAAAAAAAAAAATTAAAAAAATTAAGTTTTGCTTACCCCATATCTTGCACAACCATGAAACATTCTACTCATATTTCCAGATGTCATTGAAGTCTTCACTGGAGATCTCTCTCTGCAATAACATAGTCTTGGAGCATTTGTCCTTGACTGTCCACTTTCAGAAGCAAATGAAGAGGCCATCCAACAATAATCTTCAACTTTGGGAAAATTTAGGCAGCTTTCGGACAATCTGGGAACATTTCAGTTTGGGATTCTATTTTATTTGGGTCTTGATTTGTGTATATATGGCAATAAGGGTGTTTTGGTCATTTGTCATATGTTTTTGGGCAGAAAAACATGCTCCACTCACCAGTTCTGGTCGTGCAACACACGCACCATTTAAACAAACAGTTCCATTAGATTTTGCACTTTGGTATGAAGTATAGGAGGTTTAAGTATTACAAATGAAACTATAGGAGGGTTCCGTGTTTTTTAGGCAAACCACGGGGGGTTAAATTATAATTTACCCTTAAAATTAATACGCAATAAAAAAAATAACAACAATTCTTTATTACATGAGAAATATCTCCCTTATTTCATGAAGAAAATCTCTCATCATTCTAAGAAAAATCTCCTCAATCTAGAGAAAATCTCTCCCTTATTCCATGGAGAAAAACTCTCTCATTCTAAGGAAAAAAATATCTCTCTTATTCCACAGAAAAAATCTCTCACATTCTCAAAATCCTAAATCATCTACCTTATGAAAATCTCTCAATAAATGTTGATATGAAATTTCACATTACAAATGCATGTTGATAAATAATATATCCTCATGAAACCACTCAATATTACATGAGTGTGTGAACATTAATGCTAGGTGCAACTACCTATTTGTATTACAAAATTAATGTGAATATTCACATCTCTATGTACACATTATGTTTGTACTAATATGCCTACTAATATACAATTAACCTTCAAAAAAACAAAATACATACCAAAATACAATACGAATGTTCACAATAAATAACAAGTATACAACTAACTTTCAAAAAAATAAAACTCAAATCAAAATACAATATGAATATTCACAGTTTACAATTAATATATATCCTTAAAAAAAACTACACTCATGCCAATGTGAACATTCACATTGTAACGTAAAAATATAAAACAAAATTGAAAAAAGTGAAAATTGATTATTTCAATTGTTCAATGGTAACAAAAATAATTATTCAACCAACAAGTATAGTAACAAAAACAACAAATATATAACTAATCTTCAAAAAAATAAAATTTATAACAAAATATAATATGAATGTTCACAGTTTACAATTAACATACAATTGGCCTTAAAAAAAAAAAAAAAAAAACTAAACTCATACAACTATGAATATTCACACTGCAGCATGAAAATACAAAACAAAATAAAATATAAAAATCAACTATTTCGATTGTTCAATGGTAATAAAAATGGTTGTTCAACCAAAAAGTATAGTAACGATCAATATACAATAAATCATCAAATAAATATCCAAAAAAAAAAAAAAATCATCAAATGATTTATATATATTGACGCACATTTTTAGAAAAATCTGTATGTAATAAACTCCGGCATAATATCGGCAAATAAATTACACAACATCAGTGACTATACAAGCTGGCAAAGAGACTACAGTTTATGTATAACAATGACAAAAAAAGATTGTTCTTCGTCGGTTTACCATCATCTCTATCATTAGTCTATATGTATAACTAACATTCTCTTCCAAATGTTCTTCCACGGCAGAACCTTATTGTAAAATAATGGTAAAAAAAGATCTTTGATCAAGTGCATTGTGGTAAAGAAATTATTAAGAATAATAATCTTCTATATTTATATACAGTATTTTATGTAGATCATAAATGAAATATATCTGATAATAATTTTCTCTCTCCTAGATATATGGTATTATATATATATATATATATTAATAAAATTTTATAAGGATAAAATAGTCCACATAATACTTTTAATATAGGAAAATTGACCTATTGGATATAAGTTCAAATGTATGAGATCAAATAGAATACAAGAATACTTTGTAAACTTATTCGGCTATAAGTCCTCTGAATTAGATTTATAAATAACTCTCATTTTTTTTTTCCTATTTGTTCAACTTTTTTCTTTTATCTGTTAAAATTATCTACCTATTGAAATTGCTAACTTTTTATTATCTGTTAAAATTTACAGAGTATATTTTCTTTATCTGTTGAATTTTAACTCCTCTCCAGATGTACTTTCTCTCTCATTTCCTCAACCAACATTCCTCCTGCCTATTCCTATTTTTTCTATTTGTCAAATTTAAACAAAAACAAATTGAATCTAATTTTTTTTATCTGTTCAATTTTTGTATATGTTTTGTATCTATTTGTTGAACCTACTCTTTCCCTCTCTCAAATTAAAGAGAATAATCATCATTAGATTACAAACTCTCAACCAACTCACATAGCTGATCGAAATGCCAAGAGACCAAATGTTCCAGATCTAATGAAACATTTCATTTGCAAGTAGATCTAATGTGTAAACCAAAAAAAAAAATGTATAGAGAATCATTAAAGTCGAAACACACGAATCCGTATGAACGGACTTCTCAGGGGAGTTAATGGAAACACACGTGCGCACGCGCGCGCACACACACACACTCACACACACACAAAGAGAGAAATTGCAGAGTAAAGACGAAGAGGAAAGAGAGAAGATCAAGACCGAAGATCTGGATCTCGAAGGAGTTTGCGACGTGCAACAACGTAGTAAGGTTGTAGACCTCATCGGGGGCAGAAGGTGTCGAGCCAGAGGCAGAGAGAGGAAGAATTAGAGAGATCGGCTCTAGGGTCTTCCAGATTTTCTAAATCTTTGATCGCCACAATCTAGGTTTTCGCAGTCATCTGGTATACAAATCATCACTTTGTACACAAATCATCACGCTGCGATCTAGGCATCGGAGAGGTCGGTGATCTTATGGTTGTATTGTTCCTTGGTTCCTCAAATTGTGGCATCGTGGTGCAATAAATCATTACTTTGTTTCTCTTTCGGACACTATTATTCATCTTCCATTTACCCTTGTTCTTTCTCTTTCCTATTCTCATTAGTAAGCTTGGAAATTTTGGCTTTGACAGAAAATTTTATCAAAAACCCAGGTGCATTGATAGCCGGCGGCAGGGAGCAATGTCATAGAGTTTGTTGGTGGCAGCGAACTTAGATCTTTGCGTGGTCGATGAGAGAAACAGTGAGAGAGAGAGAGATAGAGAGAGAGAAAGAGAAGGGCTCAGATTCCATTAGGGTTTCAAATATATGATAGGTATATTATATATATATATAGGTAGTTTGGTCATTTTGCCTAAACATGCCTTTATGGACAAAATATTTTAGAGTGTGGACTTTTGGACAAATAAAATCCAAAATTGGATTTATGGACTGAGCGCCCATATAAATATATATATATATATATATATTTATTTATTAAATAAACATATAAATTATTAGCCATTTTATGATATTAAAGTTGAGAAATTTAGAAATCCCCTAAATATTTGATTTGTGATTATGTATCAATTTTAAGCAGTAAATAACAATCCCAATCAAACAATCAACACAAATCAACACAACGATTTTAACGCGGAAAAAATCACAATTGGAGCACCTCCAATTGTGATAAAAAATCACGGGCCAAAGCCGCAAAATAATTGTAATGCCCCAATTTTCATACCCGAATGACAATACAATAATCATGGCCCCTTTTTAAGGAAAACCAATCATACAATCCCACACTTGCATTTCATAATGTAAATAGTTCCTCATGCGATAATACAGTTAATCCAACAACAAGTAAATAAACAAATAAATACCTCAAAGGATTTAAAAGTTTCCAAGGCTTAAGTCTGGCTACACATAATGGTTATTCAAACCCACACAAATATACCCATTGGCTTACAAAACAGAGTCACGCAAAATGAGAGTACTGTACTTCCAACACACACACTTCCACACCTTTAGTTAGGCGGAATCACCACATCTTTTCCTATACAAAAATCCCGTAGGGTGAGCATAAAGCCCAGTAGAAAATTCTTAACAAAATATATACATTTATACAAGTCTCGTGAGATGGAATGCTTATGTCATGCTATGCCTTTTTGAAAGTAAAACACACCTTCATCTTTTGAAAACCAACATGCTCAATGATGTCATGCAATTTCAACTGCTCAATATTTATCAAATTTTATTCGAGGGACGGTAAATACAACTTCATAAATCCCTAGGTCTGTGTCTGTAAATAGACTATATAAGTACTACCAATTTGTCATTTTTACCAGTATCAACTGGAGGGCTCAACACCTATAATCTGTTATTTTTACCAGTATTAACTGGAAGGCTCGACACATATCCTCTACACTACCTTTCGAGACTTACCACTGTATTCACCCCAAAATCTAATTCATGAAAACTTGTTTCTCAACATTCTTTACTCAATGCAAAGTTTTCAAATCAAATTTCAAAGCTCTTCATTATCAATGAATTGATATAACAATGTATCAATTAATGCAATGCAACATTTTATCCATTTTCAATTCTTCCACGCGATAGTTCCATTGTGGTCGAAGTTTTCATTTCTCCTTTCAATACAATTTCACAAGATGAACAAATATATTTATTTCTATTCATCCAAGGGATAACATAATTCACGCATTTTAAGCAATCTCAACAATTCTCATATTCCATGAAAACATCATTTATAAGTATATAAATAAGAGATTTTCTAGCATCCATTTATTTTGACATACAAAATAAATATAACAACATCATCCATGATTTCTGAACATCTTTTTAAAATCCTATTTTCTAGGTTTTCTTACTAAAATAATCCATCTCCAAAACATTTGAAGAAAACTCACCAAAAATATCTTTCTTTAATCAACATAGTTCAAAACCCCCAATTTCTATCTCAAAGGATCAAATAGTAAACCCACTTTCAAAATCACTCCTTTTCTTGAATCAACAATAATTTTTCAAAACTTAAAGGATGATTTCGAAAATCATGTAGATCTTGCAAAAATATATATATAACTCAAAGAAGATCCCTACATTAAGTGTAGAGGACGAGCAAGCAAGATTGAAACTCCAAAGATGACGAAACCAACTCTTACTTGGATCAACACGAAGCTCTTGAAGCCCTCTACCTTATTCTCAAAGACACTAGGGTCAAGAACACAACGAATCTAGATGATATCTTAGAAAGAAGGTGTATTCTAGAGAGAGAGTATGTAAACCTGTGTTTTTTGGAGAGTTTTTGAGAGAGAGTGAGCTGCAAAAGTGTTTTGAAATATCTCATTCACGATCTGATATAAATAGGCACGCTCGAGCGAAGGAGTTGTTGCTCGAGCGACGAGACACAACAAGTCGCCTCGCTCGAGCGCAAGAAGCGTCTCTCGAGCGTAGAATGCAAAGCTTTAGGTCTGTCACCAACGCAGACACATGCTCAAGCACAAGAAGTCTCGCTCGAGCGAAGAAACAATTTCACAAGGCTCACTCGAGCGCAAGAAGCCTCGCTCGAGCAACGAAGCAGATTACACAAGGCTCGTTCGAGCGCAAGAAGCCTCGCTCGAGCGAAGAAGCCAAAATCTGGACAACAACATTCTAGACTAACTAACAACCAACATGTTCCAAACACGCCCAACATAATCCAAAACTCAAATACAACGAGTTAAAGGAAGGAAACAAGACATAGACAATAGTATACAATCACGAAATTCAAGTCCGGAACACAACGAAAGTCGAGGTAAAAACCTAGGTCGCTATAATAATCCACTAAGAAGACAAAAGGAATTACACAAGTGTACTCTCAATTACCTAGCGAATCCACGCCCGAAATGAACCGACCTCTATATGTCTCTTCCACCACAGTTTTCACCTTGGAATTGTCTTGCCCAACGCTGAATCCATAACATCGATGTCGAATCTACGATGATGAGCCACTCCAAAATCCATCAAAGCTTCAGGCCCAAATTCCACAGAATCTACCAAAAAACAACTCTCTCTCTCTCTCTCTCTCTCTCTCTCTCTCTCTTTCCCTCTCTTTTGTGAATAAAACAAACTAAACAAACCTTTTGATATAATCCACTCAATTCATGATTAAACTTTCACAGATATCAAAGGAAGCAAGTAAAGAAGCTCAACATAAAAATCCTAAGACTTTAAGAACATGTAGCATGAATAGATAAAAATCCTAAGACTCGTGCACCCTCAAACTTTCTCTCCCTTTTTGTCATGAATTGTCAAAGAAAGCTCAATCAACTATAATAAAAGCATAAATCACACAAGCAGGGATATGACGATGTAATTAGCAGTAGCATGCAATAAGGAAATAATAAAGAAACAAAGCATAGCAACAGGCAAACCAACTAATGACAAACTCTTTTACCAAACCAATTAATGTAAGTTCATGCTAAAAAAACCCTTGCAATGATAGATCAAGCTCCCCCTCACTAAAATCAATGATAGACCAAACTCCCCCTCATTCAAAGCAACCAAAAACACTGAAAACAATAAATAAGAAGAAAACGATAAAAAATAAAATGGTGGAGCAAGGAATTTCAAATTTGTACCTTAAAACACACAAGATTATCCAAGAAGCATAATTACTTGAAAACACTATGTGCACAGTCTCTAGAAGATTCCTCATAAAATAAAGTGATGCATTATGTGAAAAGCATAGATCTCACGATAAAAGTGTGTGTGTGACTCTTGGAGTTTGACAAATACAAGATTCAAATCCTAGTAGTGATCTAAAAGCTGGACCTCTGACAAGAAAATCTTAGCATAACTAAGGAAAGTCAAACAACTAAGGAAAGTCAAACCGCTAAGAATCAAGGGGTGCTTATTGAGTAAAAGCGAAGGCTCCCCCTCAATCAATTAATCTTTTTTTCTTTCTTTCTTTCTGTTGCACATTTTTTTTTTCTTTCTTTTGCACACTTATTGGCCGCTGACATACTCAAGAGTATAGAAACCGAATCAGAGAAGCATGAAGATAATAAGGATAGCTTGGTTAGTGACTCTGAGGTAACCTTTTCCTCATGCCTTAACTACAAATAAAAAGCTATGGAAATACAAAAAGATGGAAGGTGGTTAAGAGACTCAACATCACCCATGATATGCTAGTATAGGTCAATTCCTTTAGAAAAGCAAAAGATACAATACCAGAAGTCCATACAGAAAAATGATCACTAAGGCGAAAGACTCTGATATTTGTTAATCCAATAGTGTGTATAGAATGAGACATACTAATCAAAGAACACGCACTCCGAAATGAATAATGACTAAAGAAAGCACACACATATTAACATGCAATGGATATTCTCATCAATTCCAATATGCAACAAAAACTTCTCAAAAATTTCAAGCTTACAAAACCATACTAAGAAAATCTTTTTTGATTTTTTTTTTTTTTAAACAAAGCAAGACAGAAAATGAACAAGCACATATTAAAAGACCTAAAAAGAAAAAACACATTGAAACCTAAAAACTAAAATGAATAAACAAATTAGCACAAGTCAAGTTTTCTCACCCAAACCGCTTTAGTATGAACAAAGTTGTGAGAATTACGGTTCTTAGGTGATGTCTTGACATTATAGTTCCATTCCCCTTCAATAGGAATTCGTCTCGACTTGGTTTCCAACTTCCTATTCCTAGGTCTAGGCAAACACAACCTCTGTTCATGTTTGGTCTTAAGCAAATCAAAATAGCGAGGTCTAATATGACACTTAACCTCATTACCATTAATGGAGTGTCTCCTACCCCACGAAATGTTGGAATTTCTTTCATCTTTATGAGACACTCTCATATGCAACTCATAACAATAAGGGCGAATATGACCATACATACCATAATGATGACAAATAAAAACAGGGTATACCTTCTTTTCTTTGACCTTACCAACTTTGAGAAGATTGACAAGTCTTTTCTCTCGTTGAATCTTGTGCTCCCCCTGTCCTTGAGTTCTTGTATCATGAGATATGGATGTACTATGTTTTTGCTCTTTCTTACCACCAAAGCCAATGTCACTCTTGTCAGAACAAATTTGTTGAGACCCAATGATATTGTCCAAAGTCTTTGATCCTTTGTTCCAAAGACCATTGGTTGCCATAGCACACTTGAGCTCTTCCTCTTTCTTGATGATTAGCTCTTCTAAGGCACCTTAAGTCATCTCGAGAGTTTCAATATTTTCTTCATATGTTGCATAGATTTGTTGTAGCTCATTCCTCTCTATCTCACAAGGCAAGAGAGCTTTGCACAAAGGACTTGTTGATCATTAGATATCTTGATGGCATCATTCCTAGTCACGGAAATCTCCTCCTTTAGTTTGACATTCTTAATTTCACATGCTTTGAGTTTTATAGTGAGTTTGTCATTCAATTTAGATAAGTTTAGAGATTCCTTATACAACTTTTCAAAAGATTGCGAAAGCTCTTCATTATCACTCCCCGAGGATTCAACATCAATGGCATTCTCAACCGGCCTCTTCGAATACTCTAACTGTCCTTCAATTTCAAAAGCCGCCATGAAAGTAAGGAATTGTTCATGTCCCTCTTCGCCTTGTGCTTCAGTGTCACTATCATTTTTATCAGACTCTGATTCATCATCCCAAGTGATAGCGAAGGCTTTCTTTTTCCTCAAACAATTAGGGCATTCTTGAGCAAAGTGGCCAAATCCTTAGCATTCATAGCATTGGACTCTATCAGGATTTTCTTGTATCTTTCCTTTCTCCTTCTTGGTTATAGAATTAATTTTGAGTTTATCTTTGCCTTTGGATTTATGAGTTGATTCCGAAAGATTAGGATTCTTTTTCAGAAAAGACTTCTTAAATTATTTTACGAAAGCATCCGTAATCTTGGAATCAATCTCACAATCCTCATGAGAATCCTTTCCAACTCTATGAGCACTACTAAAAGCAATAGCATCCTTTTGTTTCTTTTTTAAATTTCTATGTGCCTCATAAGTTTGGAGATTTTCAGCCAAATGATCCAGCTTGAGTTGTCAACATCTCAAGCCTCCTCAATAACCGTAACTTTTGGTTGGAATAGATTGCGTAAGGACCTCAAATTTTTTCCCACAATCTTGGATTCTGGTATTTTTTTCACCTAAATTGAAGCTGGAATTTACAATGTGTAGCTCGACTTTTTCACGGCCCCTTTCGAAAGTTTGAAAGAAGCCCTACAGTTCGGACTTCCGCAGTTCTGAATCTGATTTCCCAAGTGCAATGCAAAATAGATAATCACCAAAGAGTCCAAATCCGACAAATCTTTTGGGAAAACGATTTTGAATTAAATTGCCAAAAATAGATTGCTTCGCCAGATACAAAGTCGCCACCTAAACATTTTATTTTTGGAGAAATTTAGGAAACCCATGACTCGTGCCAAAGGCCACATGTCCGTCATCACCAAGATTGTCTTGTCTCAGGAACTTAGGTACGAGAGGGGAAGGTCATGAATTGAGCACCTCCGCTCGCCTGATCAAAGATCGATCTCTACTAATTATGATATGATTTTAATCAACATTATATGCTCTTGTTCCAGTTTATTAGGCTAGCATTACTATGTGATGGTGCACACAAGGTATAGATTAGTTTGCCTGAATTGAAACAATTCAATTTCATGTTTGTTTTTCGAAAAGGGTTTGATTTGCCACTTAACAAAGTGGACTTAAAGTTTGTGAATTTGTTATTTGACAAAGTGGGCTTAAACATACATTCATTGAATCATTCCAATTCAACCAACAAGCCTTTATCTATAAGCATTCAAACAATTTTAACAAGTAAGCACTTAGCCTCATGACAAGCATGCTGGACAAGGCAGCATTCACACTCATGCAAGTATGCTAAAGCACTAAAAACTCACCTAGTACTCCAAGCTAGGATAAAACAAAAAAATTTAGAAAAAAAAATGCATGATTCCTAACTATACAAGATGGCTAATACAACACATGCAATAATGCAACTAAAATAGGCTCGGCTACTTAACATGTTATTTGCAACAATTTGATAACATGTTGTTTAAACACGTATTCAAAGAAATATTGAAATGACAATGTAGTTAGAATGATGAACCGAGCCTCGTTGCATGTAAGACAAATGAATGAATGCAAACATGCGATATGCTAATTGAAACGTGATGCCCCTAGTCTAACCATTGAAAGCAAATAAATAAAAGGGAGAAAAGAGTTGGAAGACATACACATTATTACAACATTGATGCCCTCGCGCAAGAGGGTTCGAATGAATAAAAGCTAAGCTAAACTACTTAACTAATTATTACAAAACTTGAATAAATAATCTAGCTGTCTAAGCTAATTAAATATTACAACAATGACAAACTAATTTAATTAACTACTTTAAGCTAATTAAATAAGTACAATGCAAAACTAATTAGCTAACTACGTTAATTAATTAATTGCAAAGTCACTAATTAAACCAGTTAACTGAATGACAAATGACTAATTTAAACTAATAAACTAGTCCGGGAAGCCGAGGAGGCCCATGCATGCTCGGTTTCCACTTGAAGAATGTCAACTGTTTGCTCCCGAAAGCCTCTGCTGCATAACCCTTGAATTGTTTTTTTCTTTTCTTTTCCAAATCAACTATGCTCTGCTTCACAAGCATTCTGCTCAAAATTCACTGGTGGACGGCAGGCTAGAAGTGAGGGATTGTCGGCCACTGATGGTGGCCTGCCAGCCACTGATGGCTTGTTCCTCCTTACTGCAACAGAGGATAAACAGAGCAAAAAAAGGGCATTCCCACAGGTTGTTTGTACTGTGTATCCCTCATTATCATCAAAACATCTCAAATGAGTGATACACTTGGTTCCAAAACCATCAATCAAGTAATTTCATTGCATGATGACCAAAGAACTAAAATGTACAAGATCAATAAATGCACAAACAAGACCAAAAAAAACCATCGCCCTATCATGCACGATCAAGGGCAATGGAGACCTAGAAAACTTGACACATTTCATCACTTTGCTTATGAAATGCCCCAATTTTTCTTGTGTTCAATTAAGGTCCGATTGAACACACTAGAACACAATCAAATCTTTGCACAATTTTAGTTTCCATCTTTGTTTACCCATTTTAATTTACCATTCCATTCTTTAACCAATTAAGTCCATTGGTGAGTTAAGTCCTCTAAAAGAGAAGGAAGTGTCAAATAAGGGATAGTTTAAAGCAAGAGAGATGTGTCATGCCATTGATAATGAACCCTCAAAAGAGAATTAAACCATTAAGTATTGACCTCAATCTCAAGCTTAAACTATCCTAAGGTTGAAACAGCCCTCAAAGCAAATGAAAAAGTCAAGAAATGAGGGAGGTTGCAAAGATTAATAGTGCTGAAATTAAGTGAGAAAGACACCAAAATAATGCAATCAACTCAAACAAGTAGTGTCTAAAGGCCTAAAACACCAAGCTTGTGAGGACACTTACACTATAAGCATACAAAACAAGACTTAAATGCAACAACCAGCCAAAAATAGAGTTAAAATAGTCTAAAAAAGAGCCTAAAACATGCTGGAATTAAGCTATAAATGGCTAGAAAAATAAGCTAACATATAAAGCTAACTAGGTTAGCAAATAAGACACAAGGAGGGGAGGCTAAGCCCTCCAAATTTGGACTTCAAAACATGATTTTCACCACTAAAAATAGTCTGAAATTCAGTGCTCAAAGGCCCAAAAAAAGATGGTTTGAAAGTGGGAAACAAAGGTGGAAAGGCCTTATAAACAAAGAATAGAGAAGGGTGAGCCACCCCCTAACCTTAAATGGCCTAAAACCACCAATTTTAGACCACAAAAACAGAGTTTTTTATAGCCCAAAATCAGTAGGAAAAAGATAGAAAAATGAGTATGCAAAACAAGTTAAAAAGGGAAGTATTATACCTCTTGAAGCAAATATCAACTTTAGGAAAAAATTCAAGCCAAAACCACATTCTAGAGCTCCAAAAAGGTCTCAAGGAATCTCAGCTCAAAGATGATCAACTTTGGTTAAGGAGGTGTAGGCAAAAATGTGGTGTATCTAGACTAATGTGCACAAATTTGCAAGAGAGAAAAAGAGAGAGAGAGACAGACATTTGTTTCAAAAATTCCAACCCTCAAAAATGGGGGAGAAGACCCCCTATATATAGAAAAACATGTATTTGGCTGAGAAATATTCCTCCATACATGTGTAGGGAGATGCAACCAACTGTGGTAACAATTGGCACAACTGTCAACAAAATATCTAAAAAAAGACACTGATGACTGGCAGGCCATACCATTGGCCAGCAGGGCACAAGGGAGGCTGGCAGGGCACAATTGGTGGCCAGCAGTCCACCAAAGAAGGCATGCAGGTCCCAGGGTCTTGAGGTTTGAAGTACTAAGGTTTTGGGCTTGAAACACTAAGGTTTTGGTCCAAAATAAGGCATAGAATGGACAAGGTTTTAAGGCTCAGAGGCAGGGCATTTTCGCCGAGGACTTTGGGCACTAAAATGAGCACATGCAATCATAATCATCGAGTACACAAGCGATGACATCCAAGTCTTGAGGACGGTCAAAATGGGGTGTCTACAGTTACCCATCTTTGACAGAACTCGAAAGTCATGAAATGACGTGAGTAAATGTCAACAGCCGAAGACGACCCATTTTGACAAGGCTGAAGACTTTCATAAACAAACAAGATAGAAAATAAATGGTTGCGCCCGCAGGTTACCTACGTATCCTTTTGCAAGGAATCAAACCAGCATAATTCTGGGGCTATACAAATCATATGCATGCAAAGCAGTTTGAAGGTTGGACTTACACACTTCGCGAAGTCGACCATGTTGAAAACTCGTCATCATGCGAGATGATGCATTTAACAATAACAAATACGATAAGTAAGATAACAACACATCAAGGGATTATACATCTTGAGGATCGATTCTATATGTGTCGGGTGGTGATCGCTTTTAAAAATAGTTTTGAAAAGTTTTAATAAAAGTTGATTTTGTTCAAAATTTTACCCTTTTACAACTTGGACCATTTTTGGGACCGAATGGAAAATTTTCAATACTCGCAACTTTAATTTTATTGATTTCAACACAAGTACATTATCTAAACTCTTTGATTTAGATCAAAACTGCTTTTTACATCTTAAACTAGAAAAAAAAAGAAGAAGATCAAAGCAGTAAAACTAGAGGCACGGCTAAGTCAGGTGGCTCTATGCCAAAGATGGTCCAACCTTTGCTTCCTCTTCAAGCCAAGCCAAACACTCCTCAGACAGGGTGTAACTGAAACTAATGGCAGGGGCTAGAATCTTTCTCATCCTCCAGGCCGCAAGATACCGAGGCAAGTGCGAAGCGTGAACTAGAAATGAAGCTGTGTATTCCACTCCCTCATCTAGACGTATCTGATCATGCCCAAACTGGCGTCGGAATCGGAGAGGAAAATAGAACACAAAATGTGTAAAGCCAATAAACTCTACACCCGACTGGCAGGACATGCTATAGCTCATCTCGGCTAGATTAAACCAAGGGCAACACCAAGGTATATCAACTGCGGATCGGCTACACATCCAATCACACCATAAACCCTCTGAAGGAAAATCTATTAGCCTGGGGAAAGAAATAAGCCCTAGCCGAGTATTTGGGGCAACAGCCCACTACCTACAGTTTATCAATTAACCATACCTAAGAAGGGATGAAAAATAAGAGATTAAAAACTAGAGAGGTGTGTGTTGAGGGAAAAGTAAAAAAAGGGTTTAGAGAGAAAAATAGAAAATAAGTGTTGAGTGATGTAAGAATCATAAATTAGAAGGGTGGAAAATAATACCTGAAGAAGTAGTGGGCTCCCTGCAAAGCGGGTAGTCTCCCCTCGACGGAAAGCATCCAAACTCATCAAAGTTTCGGCCAGTGCTAAACCTATGCAGCTGTTGCCCTCCTTCAAGCCTTGGGCCACTTCAATTAACCGAATGCTAGCTTCGCCAAAACTAGGGGCAAGGAGGAATTATGCAAGAAGACATAAATAAAGAGCATGTTGTCAGTGGCAGCGCCAGAAAAGGTCGTTCCTATCTCTAATAGCGGAAAACTAATGAACTAAACCGGGGATGTCCAGCTCCCTATCATAAGCAAAAGACTGAGCCTCGTGCAATGATAATCCACGCATCCATCCCAAAGCCTAGGCGTGGCTAAAACGAGGCTGAGGCATGATTTCTTCGTCGCGTCGGGATTCCATCAGTGCTTGATATTCTTCAAATGTTGGACACATTTTTTGAGATCCAAATTAAAATACATGTGTGACCAGGTTCCAACATCGAACCGCGGCATGGAGGAATGGAAAGCAAATAGAAGTGCAACTCAAAGGAAAAAAGGCGTTTAGGCCAAAACCACGGAAATTCACATTTTCTGAGCCATCCAAAGTGGCTATCCAATCTCGAAGCCTATTGACAAGTAACATCTCCACCTTGAGAGAAAAATATCAAAGACTTGTGAGTCTGTCAGAAAAAAAGCATGGGAGCACTATTTATAGAGTTTGAGAAGGAGCTATGCATGACACCTGGACAGCACTGACCGATATCACACTGATGGCCGGCCATGCATTGGTGATTGTAATGATCCAAATTTTTTTTAAATAGCCAGCGTTTAATTTAATTGAGCAAATTTTTGAATTTGATTGCCATGTAAATTCTATATGAAAACAGTTTGGTTTTGTATTTTTTAAAAATATTTTCCGATCTCAGAAAATTATGAAATTTTTATATGTTGTTCTTATATGAGTCTAGCACGTTTAATAAAAATTTCAGAATTTAATGATGAGTATTTATTTTATGAAAATTCAGGGATTGATTGGTGTTCAGTTTAATTTATAGCATAATTTAAAATTGAGTTTTGGGTGTTCGAACCATGATTTGAGATAAATCAGTTGGAGATTTATTTTAAATTATTAAACTCAATTCATTTTGGACCCAATTGATTGAATCGTGACCCGTTAGTAACCATATAATATTGTTGTGGTTTTATTATTATTATTATTTGGCTACCATAAAAGAGTTGTGAATATTTATGGCGTGTACCATTAAACGAAATATATTTTATGGTGAGAAAATATTATATTTACTTTTGTCATTAAAAATGTTGAAATATATTTTTAATTGATATATGTATATATATATATAGGTGTATATATATATGGGGTTGGATATTTGTTTAGTTAAAACAAATATATATATATATATATATATATCTATAAATAGTAACCAAATAGATGTTTTGTTCAATTTTTGGGAATTGTTGGAGTTCTTGCCCTGAGGAAACAAGAGAAAAGAGGTTCCAAGTTGGTTTTTCTTGGGTTTGATCTAGTGTAAGTTATTTTTGACCCCTAGTGCTTTGGATCAAAATGTAGAAGGCGGAAAATACGTCGTTTGGCACCAAAAAAACTTAATTTCTGTTGCTGAAAAATTTGAAAGTTTCTTGGCTCGAGGTAGGGATTTTTCCTACACTTCTTTATGCACTTTTATTTGATTATATTGAGTTTAGAGTTGTATATAATTTAATTAGAATTTTGGAAAAATTTGTGATTTATTTTCTTAAAAGAGAAATTTTGAGAAAAATAAAGAGTTGATGTCCAAATTGTGAAAGTGTAAACTTGGAATATATTTGTAAGGTTATGAAAGAGCTATGCTTTAAATTTGAACAAAAACGAACTTCGATTCGATCGGTTTTGAAATTTTTACTAGTTTGCGACCAAAAGAGCATTTTTTAAAAAAACAAAGGAATTATGTTTATCTTTTGGGGCTTTTGATCAAAATAGGATGTCATAGTTGAATAATACTTGGAGAATGAGTTTGGAAAGAAAATGATGTTTTCTTAGGCATTAACGGTATTATTTTGCTTAATGTATCTGCTGAAATAAAACTGACACGGTTAGAGGTTACCGGACGTGATTGTGATATGAAAACTAGTGTAGTTATTCATATTTGATGAGATGTGAAATAGATTGTATTTATCAAAATTTTTGAAATTTAATTGTTTAAATATCTGTTTAATAATATCTATTTAGGCTATCGGTGGAGGATAGCCATGATTGTTGTAGAAATGCATGAGACTTAGGTAAATTGAACCATATTCCTCATTTGTTGCATTGAACATTACATTACATTCATTTTATTGGAAATGTATCTGTTTTTTTTAGAAATGTTTGGAAATGTATCTGTTTGCAAAAAGATGAATACTTGGTGAATCTGGATAGGGGGTGTAGAACCGCGCAGTTAGGTGTCAAGCCTTCTAGTTTACTGGTAAAAATGACAGTGGTGGTGCATTAGGGCCTACTTGCAGACACTCACCTAGAGATTCATAGAGCATGTATTCATGTAACAGATATGGTTTAAAATAGAAATGGTTTTATATCTGTTGTTACATCTCAGCATTGTATGCTTTATAAAAAGAGAGATAAATTATTTTATCATGAGCATGGCATGAGCATACTCCTCTTTAGTCTTGTCATGGTTCATATGATGTGTAATATATCTCTACTGGGCTGTGGCTCACTTATAAGGGAAACCATTTTTGGTATAAGTATTATGCCTCCGCCAAGGCATTGACTTGGAAGGACTCGGAGCTGAGGTTTCATTTTTGTTTTATTGTTATTTGTTGAATGTAAGCCTAGGGCTGTATTTGTGTTGAGTTGAAACTCCATTTTGTGTAAGTAAGAATGTTCTTAGATAAATTTGTAAGCCTATAGGGCACTTATTATCTGTTTGGCTTCCATTTCATACTTGTTGTAAAATGTATGCTTGGAATTGGAACTGGGGCATTGAGATGTAAATAGCATGTATTTGGCATTTGGGATTTAATGGAAATGGATATATGGAATAGTTAGCTATATATATATGTTTGTCTATCAGGTGAGTTTTGTAGCATAAATAGATATACCCTGCCTAATTTTTGGGGCGTTACAATGATGGCCAATCGCGCATCAGTGAAGCCTGGCCGAGCCTTAATGCTGGTCTAGTTTGGTGCCATTGCAGCAAAAGCTGGCCTTTATTCGGGTAGACCATGACTATACTTTTGAGTTTTGTTTTGTGTGTACCAAGTGTTTTTTTTTTTTAGCATTTTCGAGTTGTTTTCATTTTGTTTTTCTGTTATCGAGTTGTATTACATTTTGACCGGTTGTAAGTCATTAGCTGATTCATGAATCAATTTAACAATAAGTATTCACAGTTCTAAAAGTTACTGTGCAAGGGTTATGCCATTCATCAAGTGCGAATGCCATTCATCACATTGTGCAAATAGATCATTCACAAAAACTTGTCTTTTATAAATTGTCAGGTCTAACCCCGGTCATTGTTTTACAAAATAAAGCAAAAACAAAAAAAAACAAAAGAAAAGTCTTTAAAAACAAAAAGGGTCTATCTGAAGCTAGTCTTTAACTACAAATCAAAAGTAAAAAATAAAAAATAAAAAATAGCAAATCATCATCATCATCAGTAGCCCATCCTAGCTCTCTTCCTCATCGGCTGTGGAGGAGGCGCATCACTATCATTGCTGGGGCTACTGGACTGTAAGTCAATCTCCTCTCCCTCGTCCTCGAGGGTCGTGGACCTGTAAAAAGACTCCTCAGAAGGCAAGTGCTGCCTCAGGCGACCTCTCCCATGATCGGCTTTTTCACGGCCCCTCCATTGGCCTTGTCTCTGCCTACTGGCTACAGAAAGTCCTGCATGCGCTGCTAACACCGACTCAAGCTGACAAAAGGATAGATATCAATATGAATTAACAGGAGTGTACATTATGGCAACAGTAGTAAACCGCAAATAGAATGTACCTCGATCCCATGGATGACTAAGGCAATCTGCCTCCTCTGTACCATAAGAAGTAGTCAGTCGATTGTGCGAAGGAGGTCATCACCAAACGCATGGAGGATCTGCAAAAGAACAGAATCCGAGGAAAGGCAGACAAAATTAGTAGAGAACAATGAATAGAAACGGCAGAAAATTGTAACAACCCTCATACTGTTTACTGATTAATGACTGAATGATTACCGTTAATCATAGACTACTGCGAAATGGAACTGATAATGACTGATAATTGAACTGATTAAAATACTGAACTGACTGACCGAAATTGAAACTGAATTGAATGAATACATCTGTTTGAACTGCATTCTATCTATTGATTGTTTATTTGATCTGTTCGTATTTTAGTGTTTAGACTGCTAATTGAAGGCCTTATCGGCGGCCGAATCCGGAATCGATTGATGTTTAATGATCCTTAGAATTAATGTGATTTTATAGTATAATTATCTGAAAACTGATTAGGTATGATTGAATTAGATTAAAATGAGTTAAATTGCATAGTTGGTCTTATTTACCATTTTGCCACTAGAGTGGCCCACTACTTGGCTCATCTCATTACATTCATACATACACATTTTGTTAGCTCATTCTTGAGCACAGCACCGACTAGAGAGAGAGAAATAGAGAGTGAGAGGGAATTGAGTTGAGTTCGAGTTTGTTGGTGGAATTGCTTGGTAATTGAAGTGTAGATCACTAATTTGAGCCTCTAGCCTTGCATTGGAGACCTAAGGTAGAGTAATTACTCTCTTGTTTGTGAATTGAGCTAGTTCTTGCATGAGTCATGCTTCATTGTAGAACTAAGTCATATTTTGGTTCATTGTTGTTGATTTGAAGCTCATTTCATGCATGCATGTTTGTATTGTAGATGTTTGAGTTGTTTTCATGGCAAAGGGTTACATGCATGTTCATAATCATGTTTAAGTCCATGATTTCACCATGTTTTGAAAAGAATTGGCTCCTGAGAGCATCATATTGAAGCTTCAAAATGGTTTGGATTCATGCATGTTTGCATGTCCATCTTTTGGTCATACTCCATGAGTTCATCTTGGTTTTGACGGCTTGAGCTCTTTTGAAACAGCATTAAAGCTTTGAAAATGATTTAAGATCATGCATGTCATGTTTGAAGATTGTTCTTGACAATGATTTGAAATTGGTTTGAAATTGGGTTTGAATTAAACACCCTTGGGCTTTGATTTCTCAAATTGGGCTTTAAAACATGTTATTCTATACGTTTATAGATGTTTTCTGGAAATTTAGCCCAAGAGGTCGAGTTTTGATGCTTTTGAACTTGAGTTTGAGCTTGGAGGTGCAATCTGGGTTTTCCAGATTTTGCACTTCCGCTCGAGCGGGGAAATTTACGTTCGAGCGTGGAATCCGAGCAACCAGCATCTCTCTGCACTGTTTTGCAGTCCGCTCGAGCGGAGTATTGGGCGCTCGAGCGGAGTCATGTCTCAAGCTCGAGCGGGCGTCGAGCGGAGATTTCACCCATCCAGTACTTTTATAGTACGCTCGAGCGGGAAAGTTTGCGCTCGAGCGTGTACCTTTGTTTGCCTGTACGCTCGAGCGGGGAAACCTGAGCTCGAGCGGGACTCTGTTTTTCTGAAAATCCTGAACATGCTTTTAAATGTACATCTGTGCATCCTCATCCCATTCTAGGCATTCTTAGGCCTAGTTTAAGGCATCTTGTTGAGGATATAGATGTAGAACACACCGAGGAATTAGGGATTAAGTTATCATATTTCCCAACTGTATAGCTTAGTGTGTGTTCAACCTGTGAACTGTGTAGGGTTGGCAACTGGGGAGACACGCTCTAGCATACTGTAGCCCAGAACTCTGTGAGTAACGATTGTGTAAAGATATGTTCAACTGATATCTTTTGAATACTGAACTGAACTGTTTACTGAACTGGTATTACTGAATAAATGTATGTCCTTTATTTCTGAACTGTACTGTGGCATCCTTAGTACCTACTGTTTACTGTTACTGTTACTGCGACAGAATTCTCTGTCGGTTCCCTCGTGGAACCACTACTGTTTACTGACTGATGGCCATCATTACTGTTCGGTCTTTTAAGACCTACTGTTACTGTTATGCTAATGGATGTACCACATATGACTGTTTACTGTACTGAACAACTGAAATACTGATTGAATTGAACTGTTTTCATTACTGTAAGGACATTCATTCTAAACCCCTTTACGCTTTATGTTATTCACTGGGCTTTAGCTCACTGCTCATATATATATGTAGGTGTACAGGCACCAGACCACAGCTAGAGGCGTCAGGGTTACTCCAGTTTTGTCAAGCCAGCCTATGTGCCTCACTGCGAGGTTCCGTGTTGCCGTGCTATGGCTTGGGGGTGTTTTGTTTGTTTTTCCCCTGCCTGTCTCCATACTGTCTGACTGTTCCGTATAGACTGACTGTTACCGTACTGTTATCAAGGGATTAGGTCCCTGTACTGTGTGATTGTAAATTTTGTATAGACCGTACTGTTTTGTACAGACGGAATGTTTTCTGTACCGCTATCTAGGGTTGAGTCCCTAGATTGAATGAATGTCAATATTGTACATACTGTTCTGTACTGTTTATGTATAAATGCATGGAAAATCTTTTGCATACAGACTGTCACAGCTCATTGGACATTGTTTAATTACTGTATTGGCTTCCGCCAGGCCCTGTACTCTGTTTTACTGTATTACTGTTAAGCAGGCCTTCGGTAATCTCGGATTACTAGCCGGTTACGGTACTAAACCCATAGGGCCGGGTTTGGGTCGTGACAGAGTGGTATCAGAGCGATACTTACCACGAGTTATACCGCACACACGTGTCCAAATGAGCTATAGGGTGTCCTAGAAAAGTTATTAGGGCATTTCGTGAGCATAATAAGTGTGTGGTTATGTTATGACTGAATACCTGCTAATGTGGTAAACTGTTAAACAAATGACTGCTTATGTTTAAAACTGTTATAACTGCTTATAGTGAAATGGACAATGCAAATGAACCTGAGTCCTCATCTACTGAGGCAAGAATGGAAAGAATGGAAAGAATGATAGAACTGATAACTGCTAGACTGGAACAACAACAGAACCAACAGCCCCCACCTCCTCCGCCTCCGGTACAGCCGGAACCTAATGCGAATGTGGATGATGGGGATATTATTGCTCTCACCCATAAGTTCAATAAAATGAAACCGCCATCCTTTCAGGGAGGCCTTGAACCGTTAAAGGCTGAAGCTTGGGTGCTTGAAACAGAAAAACTATTTGAAGTGTTTCCGTGCTCGGAAGCGAACAAGGTATTGTTAGCTACCTTCACCCTTCAAGAAGAAGCTAGAAGGTGGTGGATGTTGATTCGCGAAACAAATACTGTTATGACTTGGGCTCAGTTCAAGGAGTCCTTCTTTGAAAAGTATTTCCCTCAGTGTGTCAGGGATAGGAAAGTGACTGAATTCGAACAGCTGAAGCAGGGCACCACGTCGGTTGCCGAATATGAAACGAAATTTACTGAACTTGCCCGTTATGCACCGCACATGGTGGATACTGAATATAAGAAGGCCAGAAAATTTGAAGGTGGCCTTAATGTGGCAATACTTGACCGGATAAATGTTTTGAAATTACCGACTTTTGTAGGTGTTCTCGACCGGGGATTGATGGCCGAGTCGAACATTGCAGCAGTGAAACAATCTGAAACACCAACAACTGAATGGCATGGAAAAAGGCAGGGTTTCAAATTTAAGAAAGGCAAGCACAACCCAGCCAACAAGAAACAGAATACGGGGACGATGATTAGCCCCAGCCAAGGGAGTGGATTCATACCACCCTGTTCTGAATGTGGCAAGAAGCACAAAGGGGTTTGCTACAGAATATCTGGAGCCTGTTACAGGTGTGGCAAGGTGGGCCACATGGTTAAAGACTGCCCCTCTGCTCCACAAACCAGTGGTAAAGCTGCACCGAGCGCAGCAGCATCAACTGTAGCACCAAAGCCTAACCCCAGAGCTACCGGGAAAGAGCCTGTGAGGCAAGGCCGAGTGTTCGCACTAGTACCGGGAGATGTGCAGAATACCGAGACCGTTGTGTCAGGTATTCTCTCTATCTGTACTCAAAATGCATATGTATTGATTGATTCGGGGTCTACGCATTCTTATGTATCGCATGCTTTCTCACGAAAATTGAATAGACCCTTAGAACCTATGAACTATCTGCTAGCCGTATCATCACCCGTAGGGGGATCCATGACATGTGCTTATATGTACCCCGCATGCGAAATCATTGTTGGGGATATGCATCTGTTTATTGATTTACTGCCATTGAACATTGATCATTTTGACGTAATATTGGGGATGGATTGGTTACAAAAATATCATGCCACTATTGACTGTGTGACCAAGCAAGTTGTTTTCCGTCCACCTGGTCTGCCTGCATTTGTGTTTAATGGGAGTGGAGTAGTACCTCCTCCGTATTTGATTTCATCTGTGAAGGCTGTTAAACTGATTAGAAAGGGATGTAAATGGTATCTGTGTTCTGTACTGACTGTGCCTATTGATGATAATACTAATGTGGATTGTATTCCTATAGTCAGAGAATTCCCAGACGTTTTTCCGGAAAATTTGCCAGGGGATTTGATTGACAGGGAGATTGAATTTACCGTTGATGTGATTCCCGGAACACAACCAGTTTCTAAAGCTCCGTACCGAATGGCCCCAACTGAACTGAAAGAATTGAAAGTGCAACTACAGGAACTACTGGATAAGAAGTTTATCAGACCTAGCACTTCGCCATGGGGTGCGCCTGTTTTGTTTGTAAAGAAGAAAGATGGCTCACTGAGACTGTGCATTGACTACCGTGAATTGAACAAGGTAATTGTAAAGAATAAATACCCATTACCGCGTATTGATGACCTGTTTGATCAGTTACAGGGTGCTAAAGTATTTTCCAAGATTGATCTTAGATCCGGATATCATCAATTGAAGGTTAAACCAGAAGACATTGATAAAACTGCTTTTAGAACGAGGTATGGACATTATGAATTTTTAGTTATGCCATTCGGAGTCACGAATGCACCTGCTGCTTTTATGGACCTCATGAACAGAATTTTTAAACCATATCTCGATGACTTTATTGTTGTATTTATCGATGACATATTGATTTATTCCAAAAGTATAGGACAGCATGAACATCATCTGAGACTTGCCCTACAAACCTTAAGAGAACAGAAACTGTATGCTAAACTGTCTAAATGTGAATTTTGGCTTGACCATGTTATGTTTTTGGGGCATGTTGTTAGCAAAGATGGAATTTCTGTTGATCCGCAGAAAATTGAAGCTGTAGTGAAATGGCCTAGACCAACAAATGTGACTGAAGTCCGAAGCTTTTTGGGACTGGCTGGATATTACAGAAGATTTGTCAAGGATTTCTCCAAAATTGCCCTACCATTGACTCAGTTAACTCAGAAGGGGACATCATTTGACTGGACTGACCAAAGAGAATCTGCTTTTCAGGAGTTGAAAACTCGATTAGTGACTGCACCAGTTCTTACCTTACCTTCAGGTACGGATGGTTATACTGTATTTAGTGATGCTTCTTATAAGGGTTTGGGATGTGTTTTAATGCAGAATGGGAGAGTTATTGCTTATGCTTCCCGACAACTGAGACCACATGAAAAGAACTACCCGACCCATGATCTGGAACTTGCTGCAGTGGTGTTTGCACTAAAAATTTGGCGTCACTATCTGTACGGGGTGACATGTGAAGTATACACCGACCATAAGAGTTTAAAGTATTTCTTCACACAGAAAGAACTGAACATGAGACAGCGGAGATGGCTAGAACTGATTAAAGACTATGACCTACAGATATTGTACCATCCGGGAAAAGCCAATACCGTTGCCGATGCATTGAGCCGGAAGTCGATTGGAAACTTAGCTTGTTTGCTTACAGGACAGAAAGAGTTGCTTTGTGACCTTGAAAAATCTGAAATTGAAATTGTTTTGAGAGAACAAGGTGGAATCTTAGCTGCTATTTCTGCCCAACCGGCACTGATTGAAGAGGTTAAAGAAAAACAGCAACTGGATGATTTCTTGAAGAAGATCATCGAGGAAAGAGAATCCAAACAGAGACCGGGATTCAAATTTGAGAATAATGTACTGAAATTTCAAGGAAGACTGTGTGTACCAAATGATACTGAACTGAAAAGAAGAGTTCTGCAAGAAGGCCACAATTCGAAATTGTCTATCCATCCGGGGAATACGAAAATGTACCAAGATCTGAAACAGAATTTCTGGTGGCCGGGAATGAAGAAAGAAATTGCTGATTTTGTATCCAAATGTCTTCATTGCCAACAGGTCAAAGCTGAACATCAACGACCCGCTGGGTTATTGCAACCCCTACCCATACCAGAGTGGAAATGGGAGCATATCACGATGGATTTTATCGTTGGATTACCTCGCTCCAGAAAAGGTATGGATTCAATTTGGGTTATTGTTGATAGACTGACTAAATCTGCTCACTTCTTACCTGTCAAGACAATTTATAATGCGGATAGATTGGCCGTGATTTATATTAATGAAATTGTAAGACTGCATGGAGTGCCTGTATCTATTGTTTCTGACAGGGATTCGAAGTTTACATCGAGGTTTTGGCAAAGCCTACAGACTGCATTGGGTACTGAATTAAGACTGAGTAGTGCCTATCATCCTCAGACAGATGGCCAATCAGAAAGGACTATCCAAACTCTGGAGGATTTACTGAGAATGTGTGTCCTTGATTTTCAGGGAGACTGGGAAAGTCATCTGCCATTAGTTGAATTCGCCTACAATAACAGCTACCATTCGAGTATTGGTATGGCGCCTTTCGAGGCATTGTATGGCAGAAAATGTAGATCTCCAATTTGCTGGGCAGAAGTTGGAGATGGGCCTTTGCTTGGGCCCGAGATGGTGTATGAAACAACTGAAAAAGTGAAACTGATACAGCAAAGACTGAAAACTGCACAGAGTAGACAGAAAAGTTATGCAGATGTCAGAAGACGGGACAGAGAGTATGAAGTGGGTGATCACGTTTTTGTGAAAGTGACCCCAATGAAAGGCCAGACTCGTTTTGGAGTCAAAGGCAAGTTAGCGCCGAGATATGTCGAACCGTATGAGATTATTGAGAAAATCAATCCGGTGGCGTATCAAGTTGCGCTCCCTCCTGAAATGGAGCATATGCATAACGTCTTCCACATCTCTATGTTGAGAGACTACCTTCGGGATCCTTTCCATGTAATAGAGCCTACTCGTGTAGTGCTGAGTGATGACTACACTTACGAGGAACGGCCTATACAGATTGTAAACAGACGAATCAAGAAACTAAGGAACAAAGAGATCCCGTTAGTGAAAGTTGACTGGCAAAACCACGGTGGCGTGTATGCCACTTGGGAAAGGGAAGATGACATGGTCAAAAGATATCCTGAACTGTTTCCACTGAATCCTGTTTTCTTCCAGAATGAAGGTAACTCGAGTTTAGAGGACTAAACTCTTTATAAGGAGGGGAGACTGTAACAACCCTCATACTGTTTACTGATTAATGACTGAATGATTACCGTTAATCATAGACTACTGCGAAATGGAACTGATAATGACTGATAATTGAACTGATTAAAATACTGAACTGACTGACCGAAATTGAAACTGAATTGAATGAATACATCTGTTTGAACTGCATTCTATCTATTGATTGTTTATTTGATCTGTTCGTATTTTAGTGTTTAGACTGCTAATTGAAGGCCTTATCGGCGGCCGAATCCGGAATCGATTGATGTTTAATGATCCTTAGAATTAATGTGATTTTATAGTATAATTATCTGAAAACTGATTAGGTATGATTGAATTAGATTAAAATGAGTTAAATTGCATAGTTGGTCTTATTTACCATTTTGCCACTAGAGTGGCCCACTACTTGGCTCATCTCATTACATTCATACATACACATTTTGTTAGCTCATTCTTGAGCACAGCACCGACTAGAGAGAGAGAAATAGAGAGTGAGAGGGAATTGAGTTGAGTTCGAGTTTGTTGGTGGAATTGCTTGGTAATTGAAGTGTAGATCACTAATTTGAGCCTCTAGCCTTGCATTGGAGACCTAAGGTAGAGTAATTACTCTCTTGTTTGTGAATTGAGCTAGTTCTTGCATGAGTCATGCTTCATTGTAGAACTAAGTCATATTTTGGTTCATTGTTGTTGATTTGAAGCTCATTTCATGCATGCATGTTTGTATTGTAGATGTTTGAGTTGTTTTCATGGCAAAGGGTTACATGCATGTTCATAATCATGTTTAAGTCCATGATTTCACCATGTTTTGAAAAGAATTGGCTCCTGAGAGCATCATATTGAAGCTTCAAAATGGTTTGGATTCATGCATGTTTGCATGTCCATCTTTTGGTCATACTCCATGAGTTCATCTTGGTTTTGACGGCTTGAGCTCTTTTGAAACAGCATTAAAGCTTTGAAAATGATTTAAGATCATGCATGTCATGTTTGAAGATTGTTCTTGACAATGATTTGAAATTGGTTTGAAATTGGGTTTGAATTAAACACCCTTGGGCTTTGATTTCTCAAATTGGGCTTTAAAACATGTTATTCTATACGTTTATAGATGTTTTCTGGAAATTTAGCCCAAGAGGTCGAGTTTTGATGCTTTTGAACTTGAGTTTGAGCTTGGAGGTGCAATCTGGGTTTTCCAGATTTTGCACTTCCGCTCGAGCGGGGAAATTTACGTTCGAGCGTGGAATCCGAGCAACCAGCATCTCTCTGCACTGTTTTGCAGTCCGCTCGAGCGGAGTATTGGGCGCTCGAGCGGAGTCATGTCTCAAGCTCGAGCGAGCGTCGAGCGGAGATTTCACCCATCCAGTACTTTTATAGTACGCTCGAGCGGGAAAGTTTGCGCTCGAGCGTGTACCTTTGTTTGCCTGTACGCTCGAGCGGGGAAACCTGAGCTCGAGCGGGACTCTGTTTTTCTGAAAATCCTGAACATGCTTTTAAATGTACATCTGTGCATCCTCATCCCATTCTAGGCATTCTTAGGCCTAGTTTAAGGCATCTTGTTGAGGATATAGATGTAGAACACACCGAGGAATTAGGGATTAAGTTATCATATTTCCCAACTGTATAGCTTAGTGTGTGTTCAACCTGTGAACTGTGTAGGGTTGGCAACTGGGGAGACACGCTCTAGCATACTGTAGCCCAGAACTCTGTGAGTAACGATTGTGTAAAGATATGTTCAACTGATATCTTTTGAATACTGAACTGAACTGTTTACTGAACTGGTATTACTGAATAAATGTATGTCCTTTATTTCTGAACTGTACTGTGGCATCCTTAGTACCTACTGTTTACTGTTACTGTTACTGCGACAGAATTCTCTGTCGGTTCCCTCGTGGAACCACTACTGTTTACTGACTGATGGCCATCATTACTGTTCGGTCTTTTAAGACCTACTGTTACCTGTTATGCTAATGGATGTACCACATATGACTGTTTACTGTACTGAACAACTGAAATACTGATTGAATTGAACTGTTTTCATTACTGTAAGGACATTCATTCTAAACCCCTTTACGCTTTATGTTATTCACTGGGCTTTAGCTCACTGCTCATATATATATGTAGGTGTACAGGCACCAGACCACAGCTAGAGGCGTCAGGGTTACTCCAGTTTTGTCAAGCCAGCCTATGTGCCTCACTGCGAGGTTCCGTGTTGCCGTGCTATGGCTTGGGGGTGTTTTGTTTGTTTTTCCCCCGCCTGTCTCCATACTGTCTGACTGTTCCGTATAGACTGACTGTTACCGTACTGTTATCAAGGGATTAGGTCCCTGTACTGTGTGATTGTAAATTTTGTATAGACCGTACTGTTTTGTACAGACGGAATGTTTTCTGTACCGCTATCTAGGGTTGAGTCCCTAGATTGAATGAATGTCAATATTGTACATACTGTTCTGTACTGTTTATGTATAAATGCATGGAAAATCTTTTGCATACAGACTGTCACAGCTCATTGGACATTGTTTAATTACTGTATTGGCTTCCGCCAGGCCCTGTACTCTGTTTTACTGTATTACTGTTAAGCAGGCCTTCGGTAATCTCGGATTACTGGCCGGTTACGGTACTAAACCCATAGGGCCGGGTTTGGGTCGTGACAAAAATAATCTAAAATACAGTATGGACTAGCACAAAATAATGTATACCTGCTCGACGCCAAGAAGAAACATGAGCCTGCGGTCCTTCTCCTCAATGTGCTCAAGTGAGATATGCTCGATCACTCCATCCGGACGCATGTATACGATCTTAGTGGGATTACAGGAAATCCAAGAATGGAAAGCGCATCGCTAACCACAACAGCAATAGCAACAACGTCTGGCATAGTTCGAGCCACACTTGGGGTAAGAGGCACTATCACTCGGGTGTGTAAAAAGGCAGTGAAGTCGTCAGGCTCATGACGACGATCTCCATCATCGCCTATCTTCAAGAGGTCGAGCTCAGGACCATCCTGCAGATCATCTACTACCCTCATGTCGAGATAAGGAGGACGTGGAATGTCAGGGTCAGCAACGCCCCGTGTCTGGCAGATGAACCTCTCTCCCAGGTAGTATGCCTAGCCAAAGGGGCCCTCGAACAGAATCCTCATCGTAGAGGCATGTCATGCAGTGGTGTAGGTCATCCTCGATACCTGGGGAATGCCCGCCCAAAGGTGCCAGTCAATCTGTGAAATCAATGCAGTGTCAGATATCAGTGCAGTATGAGAAAATCAGTGCAGTGTCAGATGTTAGTACAATGTCAGACAAGAATTTCAGTACAATATGAGAAAATCAGTGTAATGTCAGAAATCAGTACAGTATGAGAATGGCAATATGGTACAGATGCAACAGCATGAGAGTGACCGTGTAGTGTGGAACAGTGCAATATGCTTATGGTAGGTAACAGTTAAAGACTGGTATTTGGTTACCTGGTCCGCCGTGATCGTGTCAAAAAAGCGATGGAAGTACGGGAAGGTTCAGTCTACAAGACGGTGTCACTCGAACAGCGAGTTGTAGTACCGGGAGCAGGTTAATGATAACTCGATCAGCCTTACTGGGACTTAAGCCAGGGAAGTGAAATATGTGTAGACCCAAAGCTGTAAACAGAAGACATGGGAAAAATGGATCAAATAAACAAGAAATGTAACAGTGAACAGAATATAAAGCATATCAAAAAAGTGAGTCTAGGGTATACCTCCCAAACCCTTCAGTAGTAGCCAAGTGAATCCGCCTTGCGCCGGAAGACAGAACTCATATAGCAATATAAGGTAACTAGGTCGGCACCACCCCAGTCATACTCCACCACCCGAGAAAGGTGTACCAGTGTCCCTAGAAGGTATAACCCCACGGTATTTTCTCTGTTCGTAAACAGGGTAGTACCGAGGAGATACATGAGGAAGTCACGGGTGTACTGGGCAACCTCATCTGTAGTAGCTGGTTGAGTGTTTGAAAAGTGCTCCAATAACCAACTGTAGTGCACCATTCCGTGGCTGGTGGTGTCTAAGATCGCCCCGAGAAGTTGGAGCTATATAGCTCTCCACTGGGTCATATCCGGATCAAAAGGGATCAGGCTACCGACCCCAACCCGCAAACCAGTCAGCATCAAAAAGTTGTGTGGGGTCATCGTCATCTCCCCGGTCGAGGAAAAATGGAATGAGTCGGTGGTATCCCACCATCTCTCTACTAGGGCCCCATAGAGCCATGACTCGGTCCTCATCTGTATGAGCCCGGAGGAGAAAGGCCCAAAGGCAGCAGTATCAACTAAAGTATGAACCTCTGCGAGAAGCCGCTCGTACCAATGTCGGGGGCTAGATATGGAACCATAGCCACCTATCCTCTTGGTTATCACCTATCAATTAGGAATTTTACCAGTATGTGCACAGCAGAGACGAGTGGTTTGTTCATCAGGTTTAACATTTCAATATGTGTGCAAAGTAAAATAAAAGCAAAAGTTGCATACCGTGGAGGCGTCGGCAGATACATGCTATATGGGCTCTCGCAGTAGAGTGTCCTCATCCAACCCTGGAATGAAACCCTCAAATCTTAAGATGCCCCCTAGGGATGGCACATATGTACGCAGCCGGTATGTAGCCGCATCAAAGGGCCTCTCGGCAAGGGAAAGCAATGCAGCTCCTCCGTCTCTATGTCCGCACCAACGGCGGCACCAATACCAACGACAAGGTCGAAAATAGGTACTTCGTCAGTAGCCATAGAGAGAAAAAAGTAAAGGAAAAAAAAAAGGAGTGAGTGGGTAAGCGAGGATGGGTGGAAATCATAAAACCAAAACCCTAGGACAGAGAAAATAAAGAGGAGATAAAAAATCAAAGGGAAAATGGGGAAAAGTTTGGGAAAATGTGTGAGGATCTAAGAAAAACCAAGAGAAAACTCAAAACTTCCCCAAACCAAAATCCAATCGATTTAAAAGGTGGAGGATCAAGAGGGTTTCAAGGAAAAATTTTGCAACGGTTGTTGGGTAACTCAAGAGGAATGGAAATCTAGAGAGAGAAGAAGGTTAGAGAGAGAGGAGGAGGTGTTTTCGGATGGAGGAGTGTGAGAAAATGAGGGTTACTTTGTGTTTTAACAGCCACGGGTTGTGGCTTTCCCGAAACTGCCCCATGTCGCTGTCAAAGGCCGGCCGACCTTTGGTGAATTCATTTTTTTTTGTGTTATTATTATTTTATTTTTAATTTATTTTATTATTATTTTGTTTCTGGTATTGTTTGAGTTTTAATTTGGGTGTATAATAATAACAGTGAGTAAAAAAAAAACAACAGTGAGCAAAAAAGAAAACAAAAAGAAAAAAAATGAGGAAAAGTGAAAACAAACAAAAGAGAACATATTTATTTATTTTTTTTTATCTAATTTGTTTAAGTTTGTTTGTCTTAAGTTTTTTTTATTATTATTTTGCTTGAATCATAGGTCGTTCCATTATGTTGTAACCAACCGATATTGTATGAACGGTTCATTCAGAGAGTGTTGGAGAAATGCCCGATATTGTATGTACGGTTCATACAGAGGAGTTCTAGATAAAATCATTTGTGCCACAATAAGATCATCACCTATTTTATCGACCGGATTGCAACGCGGTGCATTAAGCCTATTGTTCTAACACATTGGCATTGTTTTGATTTCACGTGTCTTTGAGTAGAATCCCTGTTTTGACTCCTACTTATGCATTTTGTTTGTTCTTAGTCAATTCGCAATCCTTCCTCCTCTCGCATGTGACGCATTAGGATTGTACCTTCGGTTAAAAACATTCGATTGTACCCGGTGTTCACACTAACCTTTCCTCTTCTCATGTGTGACGTGTTAGGATTGTACCTTCGGTTAAAAACATTCGGGTGCGCCCGGTGTTCACAACAACCTTTCCTCCTCTCGCGTGTGACGCGTTAAGATTGCAAATCGGTTAAAAACATTCGGGTGCACCCGGTGTTCACATCACTTTTCCTCCTCTCGCGTGTGATACGTTAGGATTGAAAATCTATTAAAAACACTCGGGTGCACCCAGTGTTCACACCACCTTTCCGCCTCTTGCGTGTGATGCGTTAGGATTGCAAATCGGTTAAAAACATTTAGGTGCACCCGATTGTCACACCACATTTCCTCCTCTCACGTGTGACGCGTTAGGATTATACCTTCGGTTAAAAACATTTGGGTGCGCCCGATGTTCACACCTCTTACGTATGACGCGTTAGGATTGCAAATCGGTTAAAAACATATGGGTGCGCCCGGTGTTCACACCAACCTTTCCTCCTCTCGCGTGTGACGCGTTAGGATTGCAAATCGGTTAAAAACATTCAGGTGCGCCCGTTGTTCACACCAATCTTTCCTCCTCTTGCATGTGATGCATTAGGATTGTGAATCGGTTAAAAACATTCGGGTGCACCCGATGTTCACACCACCATTTCCTCCTCTCGCGTGTGACGCGTTAGGATTGCAAATCGGTTAAAAACATTCGGGTGCGCCTGATGTTCACACCACCATTTCCTCCTCTCGCATGTGACCTGTTAGGATTGTAAATCAGTTAAAAATATTCAGGTGCGCCCGGTGTTCACACCAACTTTCCTCCTCTCACGTACAACGCGTTAGGATCTCGGTTGGTACCTTGGATGCGCTCGATGGTTACGTCGCCCTTTGTCTTTCCTCCGCGACGCGTAGTTAAGCTTGCATAATTTTCTTACTTCCTTTCTACATGAAATGTAGTTTGGCTCGTCTTTCCCACGCGAGGCATGTTTATTTACTTACTTCTTTTCATGGTTAGAATTGGTGTACCTTGTTTCAGTTTGTTTAAATGTGGCATATTTACATTGCATTTGCATTCAAATGTTTCATTGCATGGCCTGATTGCATGATCATAAGTTGTATTCTTGCATCTTATGTTTGCATTTTGTCCCTAAACTACGCTGGTTTGATTCCTTGCAAAGGGATACGTAGCAGCTTGCGAGCGCAACCAATCTAATTTATGTCTTGCGTTCTTGCCCAACTCTTAGGCCCCGTTTGTTTTGGGAGATAGAATGGAGGGGATTGATAGTGAGGGAATTGATAGTGAGGGGATTAATAATGAGGAATTGTTAAATTATTTTTATATAAAATAATAAAACAAATAAAAAAATATAAAAAATTAAACATTATATTTTTAAAAAAAATCCCAATATATAAAAAATAAAAAAATTTCTAATCCCCTTACTATTTTCTAATACCATCTCTACCTCCTCCTTACCAATCCCCCTTCCAAGGGTATTAGCAATACCAAGGGACTAATAGTCCCAAAGCTTTCTCTGCAAACAAACAGGGGCTTTAGTAATACCTTGGTATTACTAGTCCCAATACCCTCCCTATAGCCCAAAACAAACGGGGCCTTATGGCCTTGTCAAAAGGGTCATCTCTAGGCTTTGACATTCACTCACGTCGGTTCATGACTGCTCGAACTCTGTCAAAGAGGGGCAACTATAGACACCCCATTTTGACCGCCCGCAAGACTTAGGCACTTGGTTCGATACACTCGATGATGAAAGTTGAATTGCGTGCTTTGAATTCACAGCGATTTAGATTCAGTCAGACTCTCGAAATAACCTCAAACCTTCAACATTTACCTTGTTTAAACCTTTGAGTCTCATTTTTGGACCTTTTACCACCCTGAGCTGAGTTTGAACCAAAAAAACAAAGGAGGACATCAAAGCCCGGCCGAGCATCAGTGATGGCCGGCCATGGCTACGAATAGTCAACCAGGCCTTGGTGGCGAGAAACACTGTTTTGGGCGGGAGGCCGCCAGCTGTCCTTTTTTTAAGATATTTATAACCTTTTGAGCTCAAATTCTATAAAAACGAAGTTGTGTTATTGTTTTGGGGGTTGAACAAAAATTAGAAAGCCTACAGACCCCTTAAGAGCTCCTCCATCCTCCTTCTTCCATAACAATCAACCTTTAAGCTAACTTAGCTCCCTTGTGTCATCTCTATACACCATACATAACCTTGTCTCACCATCTTAGGGCCTTGGTTGATCTTTGAGAAGCATAATTCAAGCTTGAGAGTGGGTTGAGACTAAGTTTGTGTCACAAACAAAAAACTTACCCCTTGAGATGTATAAGCTTGTTATCTTCTCTCTTTCTTTCATTTTTTTTTTTTCATTTTCTACATAATTCTTATTATTTTGTATTGTTTTGATCCTATTTGAAGTGTTTAAGTTTGGCTTTGAAGAGTTAAAGGGTAGAGAGAGTTTGCTCTTTCTACACCTTTACCTATAGTTTAAACCCTTACTTTTTCACTCTTTTTCTTTGATATCTACACTGATCTTCAGAGTTTTAAAAGGGCTAAAATCATGTTTTGAGGTTTCAAAAGTAGAGGGGTTAGTCACCCCTCCTTGTACTTGATTGCTAGCCTTGATTCTTCTCTTTATTGTTTAGCTTTTTAGACTCTTTTCATGCATTTTTTAGCCTCCGCTTTTCATTTATGCATGGTTGTTTTGGGATTGTTCTAACTTGTTTAATTAGTTTGAGCTTTGGTTAATTCATTTGTTATCTCATAAGTATACATACATAACATGTTATATATTGTTCTAAGCTTTTCTTTAATTTATTTCCATGTCTAAAAGTCTAATTTTAACAATCAATCCATCATCTATCTCTTTCATTCTTGAGAATGATTTCAACTGATTAAGGTTGCTCAAAATATGTAAGAAAGACTTCTACCAAATAGTTTAATCTTTTCGGACATTCATTGTTAACGGTATAGTCTCTCTCTTATGTTTTTTGAAGAACTTCTCATTTGACATTACTTCTTGTTTAGAGGACTTTAACATCACCATAGACAAATGGACTAAAGAATGGCATGGCTTCATAAAATTGGCTTAAAAACTTGGAACAACCCATATAAAGAAAATGGTTAGAATTGCTTCAACTTGGCCAGACGTTATGCCAAGTTCCTTGTGTCAAGAGTCGTCGCATGCTAATTCATGGCATTTTGATGATTCTTGAAACGTTGCAACCTCCCTCTTTGAGCTCACTCTATAACAAGAGGGTGGAGTGGTCTTATTCATTGTATTCATTAAGTTTTGTCCAAAATTGTATCCGAGATCATCAAGTAATCAATTTGCTCATTGATGGCTTGGGAATCAATTTCAACCGTCTCTCGAGGTTGACAGAGAAGGAAGATGAGACAAACAGAGCATGAGAACACTCTGTCTACACTAATTCACCTTAGAACACAAAAACAGAGTTTTGTACCAAATTGATGCACAATCGGCCATCTGTAGACCCGGCCGGCCATCATTGATGCACGGCCGGCCCTCAGTGTGTGGCCAACAGTGCAGTTTTGCAGAAAACAAAGGCAGTGGCTGAAGGTAAAACAGAGTTGGCTTGGACAGACAGAGGAGCTCTCAGACGTTGTGCATGCAACCCTCATCCGTCTTCACATATGCCTTTGTCGAATGCATTTAACTGTTTCATTAGTGTTATAATTATCATAGTTGTAAATTAATCTTATTGTAATTAGTATTGTTGTTAATTAGCTTAGATAATTGGTATGGCTAGTTAAATTGTTGTAATAAAGTAGTTAATTAGCTTAGTTAAGTTAATTATTATTCATTCGCCCAGTTTTTGTAATAGTTAGTTTATTCGGAATTTCGAACATTGATTCGCACCCTCCTACGTGAGGGATCAAATGTTGTAATAATCTGTATGTCTTCCAACCCCACGTCTTTCTCCCTTTTATTTATTTGCTTACGATGGTTAGTATAGAGCACGTTTCATTAGTATTCTTATGCCTTGCATCCATTTGTGTTGCATACACCGAGGCTCGGTTCGTCATTCAAACTTACACTGTCATTTAAATAATTCTTTGAATACGTGTTTAGACTGCATGTTAGCAAATTGATTCACATGTCATAAATTAGTAGCCGAGCCTTGCATATTGCATGCATTACATTAGCCATAATCGCATAAAATTAGGAACATGCATACTTTTCTAATTAGTTTGTTTTGTTTTGGCTTGCAGTACTAGGTAAGTTTTTTATTGTTTTAGCATCTTGCATTGAGTGTTTGTGCTGCTATGTTCAAAGCATGAATTCCATGAGACTAAGTGCTTAATTGATACAACTGTTTGAATGCCTTTGGATGAAGGCTAATTGCTTGAATTTGGACGGTTTGATTAAATGTCCATTTTAGCCCACTTTTTCAAGTGGCAAATTCACAAAATAATTTCAAAACAAAACGTGAGATCAAATGTTCCAAATCTTGAAAATTTGGTTTATATTTAATATAGTTAATAATCAGAACAAGAGCATATAATGTAAATAAGAAGCACATCATGATTAGTAGAGGCCTTTGGTCGGGCGAATGGAGTGCTCAATTCATGACCTTCCCCTCTCGTACCTAAGTTCCCGAGCCGAGACACTTTGGTGATGATGGACTAATGGCCTTTGACACAAGTCTTAAGTTTCCTAAATTTCCTCAAAAATATTAGATAGCGACTCTGAAATCTGGCAAAACAGCCCATTTTTTACATTTGATTCAAACATCGATTTTTCAAAAGAATTGTTGGATTTTGACTCTTTTTGTGTTTTCACTGTTTCACATTGCACTTGTGAAATCAGATTCGGAACCACAAGTGGATTCCGAACTGTAGGGCTATTTGCCTTCCGAAAAGAACGCGAAAAGCCGAGCTACAGGGTATTTGATGACTTTTGCAGAGAGAGCTGTAACATGGCAATCTAAATTACAAAAATGTATTGCTCTCTCAACTACCAAGACTGAATTTATTACCATTATAGAAGTTTGCAAAAAAGAGTTATGGTTGATGAAATTTTTGTAAGAGTTGTGTTTGAAGTAAGAATTGTATGTGCTTTATTATGATAGTCAAAGTGCTATTCATTTGATTAAAAATTATACTTTTCATTCGAGATCGAAACACATTAATGTAAGATACCATTGGCTTCGTGATGTGTTAGATTCGAAATTGTTACAACTTGAAAAGGTTCACACGGATGATAATATTTCAGATATGTTGACTAAGACTTTGTCAAGTGAGAAACATTTAGAGTGTCAAACTGTAGCGGGTATGATTGATGTCTCCACCTAAGTCGGTAGGGGGAGAATTGTTGGGTATACATCCTTATTAAAGTATGGAATCCAATTGGCTTATTAAAAATATTTAATTTGGTTTGGTGTTGGTTATAATATAATTTATATATTATATCTAACTTTTTCAGGTCCAATGGGTATTTTAAAATTTTGTTTGGTGACAACTAGGGTTTTGATAAAAAGCCCAAAATAAAACAATAATTTACTAGTATTGTTTTATCTTGAAAAAGAGGCAGCTGTTTTGCTTGGTAGGGCATCAACAACTTTTGATCAAATTCGGTTGTGTTCATGTGCTGATGAACAAACAATGGTATTGCTCTGTTTTGTCTGGTTCAATTTTTAGTTCTGATTTGGACGCATCATTTTGAGTCTTCTACAACTCTGTTTCGAAAACTTTTGTTCATCTGTTTAGTAAGGTCTTTCCTGTTGTTTATTTGTGACTATGTGGAATTTACCTAAGGATGGTTTGTGAGACTATTCGTGTCTCGTTTGTAATACTTTGAAAACTCTTAGTTGATAGTGGTATCAAATTTTGATCCCGTGGACGTACCTTATATTGAAGGAACCACGTAAAAATTCTTGCGTCATTATTGATTTAATTTTTTCGCATTGTTTTTTATTTCCATTGATTAATTTACTTGTGGGAAATCATATATTTTCCCTAACATATTGCTCTTTCATTTTCCCTTTCTCTTATCACTTTTCCACATTGTCACCCAATCTCCACAATCAACCACATCCACTTACTCAACACAGGCCTATAATCGACCACTTCTCCATTTCAATCCCACTCCCTCTATTTCTTCTATTAAAAAAAATAATCTCTCTCAACACACAACTCTATATTATATACCACCTTCATTTTGCCACCCATCACGAACCACCTCTTTTCTATCTAACTTCTAACACCTTTCTCATCTCCCCTATCTTCCTTTGCATCTTTCTTTTGCTCACATTTCCTCTACTAGACTAATGGCATAAACCAACCACTCGATCTCCTCGATTTGCAACTTGTTTGTTTCTCCAAGGGTGCATTTGCTCTCATTTCCTCTACTAGACTGATGGCATAAACCCACCACCTGATCTCCTTACTTTGCAACTTCTTTGTTTCTCCAATGGTGCATACCCACTTTACTTTTCCATATTTCATCTTATGTTAAATTGGTTTTCTAGATTGGATGGGTTGGGAAATGAGTTTTGGGATGCAAATGATTTTGAGGTTAAATTGGGTTGAGTTTGTATTTAGAGACCAAAGTGGGAGAACTTAATTTTTTTAGGAACCATAGTGCGGAAACTTATTTTTTAAAAAATTTAAAACTACCCCTTAACCATGATAGTTATTAGTCAATGCCCAAAGTGAGAAACGCCAAATACTTTAGGGACCAAAGTGAGAAAAAAAAAATTAGGACTAAAATGAGATATTGCCCATATTTTAGGGGTGAAAGTGTAATTTACCCTTTTCTCTCTTTCCTTTTTGGTCTAAACTATATCTCAAACTTAAGCATCAACCCTTAACATTTAATCACTTTAAATTGAGGCTCGAGCATGATTTCCATATCATTACATCAATCGCTATAAGTTTCACAATTTGCTTATTTATTGACACATAAGGATGTTTTGAAAAAATGATTAAAAGTTAATTTTTTTACTTTTTTTTGATTTCTTGACTTGTTTTTTTTTTTTTTTTTTTTTGTCAAAAAGAAAGTAGATTAAAAGTTAAAAATTGACTTTTAACTCACTTTCCCAAATACCCCATAATCGCCAATAGAAAATCAAGAGAGAAAAACTGCAAAAATAACCACCACAATAATAATAATAATAATAATAATAATTTAGTATTATACTAAGAATTAAAATAAGAAAAAGAGAAGAATAAAGAAGGTGCAATTTCTTGATATCAAGGTCTCTCTATAGACAAGAAAGTTGATGCTCCCAGAAATTTGTCTTATATGAGGAATGACAGATAAAAGTTGATTGGTATAAGAGAATATTTTCAAATAAAATGCTCTTATTCTACCTGTCTAGCAGTATGGGGAGGTCCTCAATCCCCCATCAATCACCATCAAGTTAACTCCCAAAAGAAACAATACTATAGCTAGGTTTTCGTTCTAGGCCATTCAATGATAATCCATCACTAAATAGAAAAATTGTATATTAAAATGATTGAGTATAAAAAATAAGAAAAATGCTTCATACCACTAATTTAGCACCACTAATGCATCACTAATGATGTGACATTATGTGGACCCCACCATTGATGTGATAGTTTGGCCTTTGTTTTGTTTTTTTTTTTTTTTTCTTTACATTGCCACCTCATTAGTGGTGTTTTTAGAGCTCCAAATTTAATGCTCTAAATCACCACTCAAAAAATAATTTACACAAGTCTGACACATAGAAAAGGCAGGTATGAAAAAAAAAAAGTACAGAAAAGAATTGTACATTCATAAAAATAAAATTATTTTTTTCACTACCCATCTAAATACAATTTCCCCGAAATAAATCAATGGAGGATAAGGATATGAGAATATAGAAAATGTAGGACCGAGCCATTGGTGTGCTTTGTCCTTTTCTTCTGAGTAGGTCCTCATCCATTAACACAAGCAAGTGGCTTGAAAATGTGGGCAATTTTAGAAAAAGACAATGGGTGGAGGAACTATGGAAGTAAAAGAAATTTTCTATTTTTATGTAAGTTTAAGATAAATGGTTGACATTTTGTTTATGAATGAACAAAAGAAAACAAAGAAAGAATGAAAACTATTGAATTATTGATCACTATTAAGTGGCAAAATATATAAATTAGAATAATATTATATGTATCAATTAGTATATTAACTAGTATATCAATTGATAATGTGACATAATTTAAGAGGTTTTTGCGATTTGTAATGTGATTAATGAATTTGGTCAATAATAATGTCATAACTAGTATTGGTACATTAATTAGTATATTAATTGGTGCGTATAACACAACTGTATAAATTAAGATCTCCTAAACTACACTGGTTAAGTCTATATTAATTATTATTTAATGATTTTAATAAATTTGTGTGTTATGTAGGTTATATAGATTTTTGTGATGAAAAGTATATTTTGATGCTCGTTTTAAGCCCATTCCAACGCTTATAGTTACAAGGGTATAAAGGGATGACTTAATCTTCATAAAAGGGATTATGGACATATCAAAAAAGGGCAAAAGAGACAAGATAGGGGAAACCGAAGGTTCCAATGATGGAGTTCTCACATCCATGGCATTTTTCACCTTCTCTTTTTTGGAGTTTTGATAAAACTCTAGCCAAATAAATAGATTTTTCTTAAGTTTTGATTTGTGTAATGGTTTTTGAACAAATTGTATTGATGTTTTAGAAGCTTTTTAATACTTTTCTACTATTTTCTTGAAGTGTTATTTTTTTGTGATTGTTGAATGTTTTCAATATAATTCACCATGTTTGGTTCCACTTTTTGAACTCAATTTTTAGGAAAATTTGGAGTTTTTGTTTGGTTAAGTCCAAAAATCCAATTTTCCAAACAATTTAGGAAGAACAAATTATGTCTTATTTATGTCAAGTGATTAGATGTCTTCTGGAGGAATTTTGAATTAAACTCCAACAACCAAACAATGGTCACTTTTCCAAAAACACTTCTCAAAAATAAATTTTGAAAATTAACTTTAAAAAGTGAAACTAAACATGGGGATTGTTTTCTTTTCGTCTGTATTCAAAGTAAGAGACGAGTCATGCTAGGAGTAACAAATTGTGTTACTACCTTAGTTTAGAGCAAATGACTCGGATTACTTGAGATTATTCGTGCCACGTTGAACGCGACAATCCTATTGATCAATATTTCAAACTTATAGTTGTAAAGCATTGGGTAGTTCAATCATAGCACAATCAATTACTAATTTCAAACCCTATTTATGCAATAATGGCGGATTCATTGCCCTAGGATTTTTCCTAATTAATTTCTCAACCTCTTTCCTTTTGTTTATAATTTTTTTTAGTTAATTTTATATTGAAATCAAAATATTCATCTTATTCAAATTAATTAAAAATTGATTTTCTAATATTTAAACAACTTAACATTTTAGTCCCTATGGATCAATACCCAAACTAAACCACTATTCTATTGAATTAAGGTCTTAGTAAGAATTTATTTTTGATGCGTTAAACAACCCACCAACCACCAACTCATTTGAAAGTTCAAACTTAAAGAGGAGAATAATTTTATTATTTATATTATATTCTCAACACACCCCTCACATACAATGTATTGTCTTCTGTAATATACATTGAATTGTTAACCACTAATTCATTTAAAAACTCAAATTATTAGAGTGAGAAATAATTTTATTATTTATATTATATTCTCAATTATAGAATATATCATAGGGGTGTAATTTTGGCCCGGGTCGGGCCGGGCCCATGTCGAGCCTTGCGGGCTCCCGCCAAAAATTGGACCGAGCCGGCCCACGGGCCAGAAAACTAGGCCCAGGCCCAAGCCCAGGGGTATTCAGGCTTTGGGCGAACCAGTGGGCCAAGCCTCGAGCCAGGTCCCTGGGCCTGAGCTTGGGCTTTGGGCCGGTCTAAACAATTTTTTTATTTTTTTTACCAAAATTTTATTATTTTCATTAAAAATAACACCAGGCCGAGCCTCGGGCCGAGCCTCGAGCCGATGGATTGGGCCACAGACCGGGCCGGGCCAGGCTTCGAAATTATAGATCAGGCCCTGGCACAAAGCCTTGGGCTGGGTTGGGCCCGGACCTAAATGGGCCTTAACAAGCCGGGCCCACCTCGGACCACGGACGGGTTTCGAGCCACTGGTAAGCCACGGGCCAAAATTACACCACTAAATATATGAACCAAGAAATGAAACAACTTCAATTTTAGCCCTGTTTGGTAGAGCTGTGGAAAAGTGCTTATAGCTTATGCCTAAACAGCTTATAGCTTATAACTTTCAGCTTAAGCTGATTTCCAGCTTATTCTTAAAGCATCTCCTGCCCCACTCAAACAATAAGCTGTTTTCTGACTTCCACAAAGCTATAAGCTATAAGCTATAAGCTAAACCAAACACATCAAAATAGCTTAAATTAAGTTGAAAGCTGAAATAAGCTGAAATTAAGCTATACCAAACAGGGCCTTTGCCTCTCTTTTTTGGTTTTTTTATTTTTTAAACATGTATAGTAAAGGTACAAATTAATGACCAAATTGGTTTGCCCCTGTTTGTTAGGTCAGAAGACAAAGTGATTAAAAATAGAAAAATGCTTTGTTTCTCTAATTTTTGAACTCTAAAGGTAGCTCTAATGAGTTGGCAGTGGGCTCCACTCACAGTGATGTGATGTTTTGGTCTTGGTTTGTTTTTATTTTATTTTATTTTATTTTGTTCATTGCTCTGTCATTAGGAATCCGGATCCTCGGCCGCCCTACCCGGCAGCCCCCCAAAACGACGTCGTTTTTGGGGTTTTTTTTTTTCTTTTCTTTTCTTCTTCTTCGTTCTTTTCTTCTTCTTCGTTTTTTCCGACGAGCTGCCATAACCAGAGGGGAGGGGAGAGGGAGAAAAGGGAGGAAGGATGAGGAAGGAGGTTGCAAGCTCGCCATCGCAGCTCGTCGCCTCGCCGCCGGCCGTCGCAGCCGTCCGATCGTCGCCCGATCCAGATCGTCGTCCAGCACTGCACCACCATCGCCTCCGCCTCCAGCCCCGCCTCCTCCTCCTCCTCCTCCTCCCCCACTGGTTATGGCCCCCTCCAGTCCAGCCCTTCCCTTCCTCCTCCTCCCTCCTCCCTCCTCCTTCCTCTCTTCCTCTTCCTCTCCTTCCTCCCTCTCTTCCTCTGCGTTTTTTTTTTTTTTTGAAAATTTGCCCCCAAAACGACGTCGTTTTGGGGGCTGCTGGGTAGGGCGGCCGAGAATCCGAACTCATGTCATTAGTGCTCTATTAGAGCACCAAAATTAGTGGTATGAATCATTGCTGTTAAAAATATGATGAAGTCAGATCCTAGTCAGAAACGGGTGACTAGGCTTACTACTGTTGAGCAAGGATTTCCCCTTGGATCTTCTCCTTCACTCCTTAGTTGGTCATTCGACTTTTTTTTTTTTTTTTTTTTGTTCAATTTCGATAATTTAGATCGTTCACATTTGAGAATTTGTATATATATATATTATATTTATAAAAAATCAAATTGATCGGATATTGAAAAAATAAAAATCATTTATCAAAAAAAATTTAATAAACAGTTTTATTATTTAATAAAACTTTTAGTTCACGTGATTTTCGATGTCCGATCGATTTGATTTTTTACAAGTATGATATACATGACAAATTCTAAAATGTGAACAGTTCGTATTATCAAAATTAGGCCCAAAAGTGGTCCTATTAACCCACCAAGAAGGGAGCCAAGAAAAAGATCCAAGGAGAACATCCATGCACTGCCAGTGTATGTAGTGAATTAATTATTTATAAATAGTAAGTTGGCACAATGTGAGTTATGTGATATAACTCATAATCTACAAAAAGTGTCAATACAAGAAATAAAAAACAAACAAAAAAAATTTAGTCAAGAATATAAATCATAAGGATAAGTAGGTGATAAAAGAATAAATTTCATTTACCAAATTTTTATTGGCACTATCTATTAATTTACATTCTTGCATTAGTTTATATTTGTAATTAGTTCCACATATAAGAAGTAATAAGCATAGAAGATTCTAACAATCCACAAGATGTAAAATCTGAGTGATGTTGCAATCACTTTCTTTGGTTTCTTTTTTTTGTTTTTTTATACCTTTTTTTTTCTCTTTTCATGGTCATTCTTTTGTCGCTATGTTCTAATTTGATGCCAATATTACTCTTGAAATATAGTGCATTGATTAGTGATGACATAGTTCTTACTTTAATTGCTACCAGAAAGTCTTGCATATATGTACAAGAATTTTAGGTGAGTATTTAAGAACAAAACAACAGTTACATTAACTCAACAAAGTACTAACTAATTGATAAAAAGCAAGACATCCCATAGTTTCTTCATTTTAACTTCAATCATAATGGCAAAAGCTCTTGAAAGAACCAAAATGTGTTATTTCTATTATTAAAAATTCTTAAAATAGTGTAGATCTCATTGTAATTTTGTATTTTCTTTTTTTTCTTTTTTTTCTTTTTTTTTTTTTTGGCAGGGGCCTCGCCAGCTAGTATTAAAAAATATACCAATTGACAAGGTTATAAATTTTTTAAACAACCTTAAGAGCAACCTTAAAAAAAATTTATACTAGTTTAAGAACAAAGTAATTATATTTCTTGATTCTGCTTGTGACCGTCCTTATTTAATTCATTCTCTTCAAAAACTTCCCTTCAATTATTCATGTCAAATCTATAACATAGCGGAGTCAAGTACTCACTAATTATGTTGGCCTCTAATTACTGAGCAATGGGCATAGCTTTAAATAATAGTATTAGAACACTTATCAATACCGGAGATACGATCAACCAGGGGAAGCCTCTACCGCCAAGCATTGTGTTCAACTGAAAACCTAGATTTTTCTTTTATATATATAAATATGTAATTCAATCAAAAGCTTTATGCTGAATATCCTAATCCACTTTCTTGAACACTCAACCTAGTTGAACACTCATCCAACCCACTTTCTTGAACACCAAACGCAGCCCAATCCATAACTTTTTATTCAATATATATGCTTTGTGATGTGAACACACGGCATGTTTTAGAGTTTTGCTTCCTCAACATATGCAAAGTATCTCTTTGATAAAATTGGGTGATTTTGCAATTCCTAACAAGTGTATTACTTGAATGTTAATGTTGATCAATAGTTTTATGAGTTACGCTAGAGACTTCAAATATTCTACCAAATATTTTACCAAACCTCTCACATGAGTGTGGGACCTACACACATGTGGATTTGTGTGAGTCTCACCCCATATGAGAGGTTTGGTAGAATATTTGGTAAAATATTTGGGTACATAGCATTTCTCTAGTTTTATAACTTATCTCAATTTGAATAAAATGAATTTTTTTTCTTTTTTCTTTTTTTGTCATGTTACTGATCACTACAACAAAAAGCACAAATGGCGACTAAAAAAAAAATTTCGTCGCTGAAAGTAGCACTTTCGGCGACTAAAAATCAGTTTAGTCGCCGATTATATGGGTATTAGCGACTAAAAAATTTTAGTAGCCAAAAGTCAAGGTTTTTGGCGACTAAAAATATTTCGTAGCCAAAAGTATAGGTTTTGGCAACTAAAAAATAGTTTGGTCGTCGATTATATGTGTTTTTTTTGAAACAGCCAAAGAGGAATTTTATAGATAAATATCAAGCAAAAACATTGACAATTATCAATAAAAAGGCAAAGAGCAAAGGCTAACAACTCTCACAGTTGGTGAGACACCAACCCAAAAGAAAGCATAATACAGTTGTACTCCCCAAACACCATACCAGCAGCCTCGAACACCATACCAGCAATGATCAGCAGCAGACTCCATATCAGACTCCATATCAGCAGCAGACTCCATAAACCAGCCCATAACAAATGTAAGCACCAAACTCCATACCAGCAGCAGCCCAGAGCAAGTTTTATTGATAAAGATCAATAACATCCCATAACAAAGCCAGATCAGCAACCCAGAGCAGAGCAAGATTATATTTTTTCTTGTTTTTGACACAGCCAAAGCAAAACAGGGCAATAAGGTTGGAAAGTTATCAACCAAGCAGCCCACTAAGACAGGAATACCCCAGCAGGAGCATCTCCATTGCAGCAACCTCAAGACAGCTCCAACCAAATGTCAGCTGCCTAAGGCAGATCTGCTTCCCAGACTCAATCTTATTTGCCTCAGGTTGATTAAGAAATCTTGAACAGAGAAATGGCAGTCCTTGAATTGGTGTTTGACCCACAGTGCAACTCTTATTTTGATCAACTCACACAGGTCCACGGATTGAGGCGAAGCAGATTTGAAGATGCACTCATTCCTAAGCTTCCACAGGGACCATATGACAGCTAAGGGAATGACCTTCCATATCCATTTTTCTTTCCTGTTCAAAGACACACCAGCCCACCAGTGAAGTATACCTTCTACTGAACCTGGAATAGCCCCCTTCAACTCCCACCAGTCCATCATATCAGCCCAAACCTTCCAAGCAAAGTAGCAATGCAGCAGGAGATGAGTAGAAGATTCCGGCTCAGAATTGCAAAAAACACATGCAGCAGGAGCATTGGCTTGTATCACTCCAATTTTCTGAAGAAAATCAGCTGACTTGATTCTATTTCTCCATGCTAACCAACAGAAGAATTGAACCTTAGGAGGGGCAAGAGAGTTCCAAACAAACTTGCAAGAAATGAGAGAGGGACTAAGGGAGTCAATTTCATTATTATATGCAGAGGAGACAGAAAATGACCCAGATCCTTCAGCTAACCAGACTAATTTGTCCTCCAGAACAGAACAGAACATGGAGCAGATGCAGAAGCCAGGAGCAAATTAAGCCTACTAACTTCCCTCTCTTCCCACTCATATAACCTTCTTCTGAATTGAAAATTCCAAGCCCCTGAATGTACCCTCCTGTCATATATTGATCTCAAGGTTTCTTCCTTATTCACAACCAGTCTGTGAAGAGTTGGAAATTCATCTTTCAAGCTAGAATTGTTGCACCATATATCCTTCCAGAAGAATGTTCTATTCCCATCCCCTACCTTGATATGAACGTTATTGAGGTAAAATACCATCAGGCTATTTCTCCTCTCTGGTATAGATATAATACCTTTCCAAACACAAGAGAGCCTGCTGCTAGGGAAGGAAGAGGGGCTCCAGCTGTTTACATCCAAATTATACTTGCTGCAGATTAAAAAAAAAAATATAGAATTGGCGAAAAAAAAAATTCGTAGCCAAAAGTGAAGCTTTTTGGCTACTAAAAAATATTTAGTAGCTAAAAGTCAACAATTGGCGACTAAAATTCAGTTTAGTCACCCAAAGTGGAGGGTTTTGGCGACTAAAATTCAGTTTAGTCGCCAAAAGTGGAGGTTTTAGGCGGGAATTAATTCTTTTAGCGATAAAAAAGTAATTAGTAGCCAAAAAGTATAGAATTGGCGACTAAAAAATAGATTTAGTCGCCAAAAGTGGTCTCCTATTTTTTTTAGTAAATAATTTATTTTTTACATAATTATATTAAATAAAAATAATTATTTTTATATATATAGTTTTGTATTAATACCGGCCAATATGCTATATAAATAATATATGTTGCATTTATATTCATGTGATGCTGTAGTGGCATAGTGGGGAGAGTGTGTTGCTAAAGGTTTAGAATGTGGGAGGTTGGTGGTTCGAAACTTGGGAACAACAGAGGGTAATTTTTTTTTTCCTGAAATATGCTTTTGGCGACTAAAATGTGTGGTCGCCAAAAGCTTGACTATTGGCAACGAAAAAAATAGTCAGCAAATGTATAAATAAAAAATAATAATTCACTATTGGCGACTAAAAGATTAGTCGGTAAATATATAATTTTCAAAAATGTAATTGACTATTGGCGACAAAAGCTTTGGTCGCTAAAGACTTGTTTTTTGCCGACTAAAACTTTTTTAGTCACCAATACCTCTGGCGACCATGTATTCATGACAAAACCGGCGACTAAAATATTTAGTCGGGGAAAGTGAAAAGTCGACTTTTGGCAACTAAAAATTTAGTCGCAAAAGGTGCTTTTTCTTGTAGTGGATAAAAACAAAATAAATTTATTTTTGTATCTACATTTTATTTTTTAAAACATTGATATCAATGTATTAAAATTTTATTTTATTTATTTATTTGTGTGTGATTTGAAAAGTCTAAAAAAAATAATGTGTTTGGTAAAGTTTTCAAAAATTAATTCCACCTTTACATTCGAATAACATGTTTGGTTAGAGTTTTCAAATCATGATTTCAAATCAATTTCAAAACACATTTTGAAAACATGTTTGGTACTTGGTCGTCCGGCTAGTAAACCGGAACAATGTATATATATATATATATATATATTTTTTTTTTTTTTTACAATTGTCAATCGCCACTTGTTATTTGGAGAAAAAAAATTATATTGTTTTTGATATTTTTTATAGACTAAAATGACAAATTATTTTTTAAAATTGAATTTTAAAAAAAAGTTTGATTATGAATTTTGAATAAAATTTTGAATAGAGTTTTGAGTTGTGTGTTTGATTATAAATTATAAGTTTTTAATTAAGTTTTGAAAACTCTTTTCAAAATTCATAACCAAACAAATTTTCTCATTTTATATGTCACATCAAAAACTTCAAAATTCAATTCAAAATTATTTTCAAAACTCAAAACTAAATAAATTTTCTCTTTTCAAATAATAATTCCAAAACTTACAAATCTCAAATCGTAATTCTAAATTCTACCAAACACTACCTAAACTTTTTAATGTCTACCCTGAAAATAATTTCTGAAATGCCCACGGTAAACACCTTAAAAAAAATTCCTGAAATCGCAGACTGTAATTAACCAATATCAGACTATAGACTATTTAATACCGATATCAAAAGTGTAAATTCTTAGTACATATCCAACAACATAATCCTTCGCAATAAGAGCATGGCCAATTCAGCAGACTCTGAGTCATCTGAGTGAGTCTGAAAACCATGGAGAGTGGGAGACAGTGCATGTTTTAAACTTTACAGTGTATAGTGTCCATTAAGCATACTGAGATCGTAGAAATTGGCATCCATAGAGAGATTTGAGGAAAAAGGCAAATGGGCAATATATTGGAAATATACGAAAACTATTATATAAAGTAACCAAAAAAAAATTAATAATATAACAAGTGTTACATGAGTAAATAAATAAATAAAAAAGTTAAATAACTTTTTTTAATTTATATAACATTAAACATTTAGTACCCTAAGGTCATGTTTGTTTGGTCGGGCTGGATTAGCATTCCTATAACTAATAGTCCTAGGACTACGAATTCGTTGGATTATGTATCCTATCTTAACTAATAGTCAAGTTTAAAATAATTAGTCCGTACTTTAATTGTTTAACCAAATATCAGATTAATAATTTTATTGGACTATTAGTCCAATCCCAACCTCATGTCTACCCAAACAAACATGACCTAAAAGGTTTAGGTAGTCCCTGGCTAATATAAACTTTGCTAATTTTTTTAGTAATTAAAAGTGGTTCAGATCAACCAAAAGCCTAGTCAGCCACCTTCAAAATTCCATTTTCTTGTCAAAGAAAGTTTTTTTCCTCTCAATCTTTCTCCTCCAAACACATGCATTCACTAATCAATAAAAATATATATATATTTCTAAGTTGAACCCCACCTTCACTACTTATAAATTTAAGCTTGTGAGGACCCTCCAAAGTGCACTTCCCCTCTCTCTCTCTCTCTCTCTCACTCTCTCAACACTTCCATCCCATCAAAATTAGCCCTCCCTCTCCAATCTCCAGCCATGGAACTCGAATCAAAAACCCAAGTGAAAACTGGGTTATTAGCCCATATCACTCATGGGTGTGGTCGGATTAAGAGCAAGGCATTAGATTTAGCAAAGAAAATACAGAAGGTTGGACAAGATGATCCAAGAAGAATCACCCATTCTCTCAAAGTTGGATTAGCTATCACATTAGTGTCCTTATTCTACTATGTAAGACCATTGTACAATGGTTTTGGGTCATCAAGCATGTGGGCTGTTTTCACTGTGGTGGTTGTTTTTGAATTCTCAGTTGGTAAGTCCATATCATACCACAAAACTTGCTTATAATTATAACCTATCCCAAAAAAATATAAAATAAAAACTTGTGGGTTTGAATAATGTAATTGAAATTGAATCCTTTCTTTTTTCCTTTTTTCTTTTTTGCAGGTGCAACCCTATCAAAAAGCATGAACAGAGTTTTGGCAACATTGCTAGCTGGTGCTCTAGGGGTTGGAGCCCAACACTTAGCAAACCTTTTTGGAGACAAAGGAGAGCCTTATATTCTTGGTATTTTGGTCTTCTTACTAGGTATATATATATATATATATAAACACTTTCTATTTCCTTACCAAGAAATAAGAGTATAATGAGGAAAAGAGAAAATTTCTCAAAATATAATTTTTTTGAATCCGCACTGGTAGCTCACAGATTATAGAGATGAACTTTGAAACCAGTCATAAATCTATGCATCCTAACTTGTAATTTGTGAGTGATTATAAGTATTGAGCTTTATTTTAAGAGTAGGCCCAAAAGCCATAAAATAAAATTTTTAATTTTTTTTTTAAATTGAAAATTTAAGTAAGTCATGTGAAACCCAATTTTAAAAAAGAAAATAAAAAATAAAAAACAGTTGAAAAATTAATGTTCCCTTAACAAACTTTTTTGTTTCTTTTGCAAAGTAAACTAACTAAGATTCTTTTTCACATATTTAAAACCCATATATATATATATATATATATATTTTTATCAGCAAAAAATAAAAACTTTATTGATGACGATGAAAGGTACAAGATTTATACACAAAAATATCAAAACATCAATAAAAAGAGAAAGGTGCACAAAGTATCATAATGAGATAAATCATTCTAACTAAGTTAGTATCAAAAAGAACATCCTATCGCATGCTAAGCGCCCCCAAAAAAAGCAACAACCAAGAAAGAAAACAAAGACAACAGATCAGCAATGCCTCACTCCCTTATACATATATATATATATACTGATCAAATGTATGTGTGCAGCTGCAGCATCAACATACACAAGATTCGTTCCGCATATCAAGGCTCGGTATGATTATGGAGTCCTGATATTCATACTGACATTCAGTTTGGTATCGGTCTCTGGTTATCGAGTTGAAAAAATCTTAGAGCTTGCCCATCAAAGATTATCGACGATCATGCTTGGCGGAGCAATGTGCATGCTCATATCCATATTTGTTTGCCCTGTATGGGCTGGTGAAGATCTTCATAATCTGGTTGTTAACAACATAGAAAATCTTGCAAGCTTCCTAGAAGGTACAATCACAAGAATTCAAATAAATAAAAAGTCAAAAAAAAAAAAAATTACTACTTGCTTTTGTTTTCCAATTCTAACAGCAAAAACATTTTTCAGGATTTGGAGGTGAATATTTTAAAGTTTCTGAAGATGGTGGAGATGGTGTTATGGTCCCAAAGGAAAATAAATCATTTCTTCAAAGCTATAAAAGTGTCCTCAACACAAAAACCACTGAAGAATCTTTGGTGAGTAAACTAAATCGTCTTCTCTCGAACTCGCTTAATATTGAACATTTTGATGAATTTTTATAGACTAAGGTCTCGTTTAGCAACATCACTTTTTAATTTAAAAATTAAAAGTTATTAAAAATATCAAAAAGTCAATAACTTATACCAAAAAGTCAAAGATTCCCTTTTCTTTTTATTTTTTTCACATTTTTTGGTAAAAAATCAAAAAATCATCCCAAACATACTAGTTTTTTTTCATTATATTTTAACCAAAAAATTAAAAAATTACTAAAAAAACTTACTCCTAAACGAGGCATAATTGTACTTTGTATCACTAACTCTCATTTTGTCTCTTAACTTTTTAATTATAACAGTCAATCTAAAACTCTTTATTTAATTTCAATTTTATCTATTCCTAATATTCTTCTAAGAAACTCACAAAAATAATCACATAACAACTGTACATAACTATTATGTGATTATTTTCATCAATTTTTTTTAATAGTCGGATCCCATTATAACTTAACTAAAAACATGAGAGATGCTAGTCACAATCAAGAGAAAAGTGAGATACAAAGTGTGATTTACTCAACTTCATTTATGTCATACAATTCATTGATTTTTTTCCTTTTTTTGGTACCTTGGGCTATGATAATTAACTCAAATATTTCCAAATCTTTCAGGCAAACTTTGCATGGTGGGAACCTGGTCATGGAAGTTTCCAGTTCCGTCATCCATGGACACAATACTTGAAGATTGGAGTTCTAACTCGAAAGTGTGCCTTTCATATTGAAACTCTATGCGTCTACATAAATTCTGAAATTCAGGTATTACTATACTTAAAATAAATTATTAATCTATAAATTTTGAATTCTAAATCCAATTTTTAAGTTTTTTTTATGAATACGTATCATTACTGATAATCAAAACAAAAGAGGTTGAAAAATATAAATACATAGAGGGAAAAGAAAATGACTTTCGTTATGTGAGATCACCCACAAAAGTGACTAAGTCATTAACTTTGGTGTTTAAACTATTCTCACTCACTTTTCATGTGAATTGTTATAATTCAGCATCCAATTAACATAAAGAACTATACTTGTAAGGAATAAATTATTCTTTTTCTTTTCACATCCCAATTAGATTTCCAAGAAAAGCATATAGAGTAGGAATTGCTATATATTGTTCAATACCTACAATTTAGGTTAAAAATAATTCTTTTACCCTTTCATTTGACTTTAGATTTTACATTGATCCGTTATTTTTTTAATTTTTTTTTGATCAGCAAAGAAAAATTTCATTAAATAGCATGAAATTAAAAGTACAGGAAGATGAGATGCATCGAGAGAGATTCGAAAGTATAAAAATACCCCTACTACTGCTACTCGCATCCATACAACCAACCCCTAAGCCTCTCGATTAATTATAACATTTAATTTCTTACAAACAACAATTATATGAACTGAAGGAAAATGTCATGCTGTGCACATGCGGCAGTCTTTACAAATGCCAAGCGGACATTTTCTATCAACCCATATAATGGCAACACACGTAGAGTTAACATTGCAATTTGACCATAAATGAAAAAGTTGACTTTTACAATTAAAGAATAAAATATATAATTTTAAAGTAAATTAGAGAGTTTCAAAGTGTGTTTAACCCAAAAATTTAAAATTTTCCCTCTTTGTTTTCAGATCATTTAACTGTTTGGGATATGCTATATAAGTGTACTTTTTAATTTTTTAACTAAAAAAGTAGAAAAAAAATATGTATGTTTAGAATAATTTTTTAACTTTTTAGATAATTGAATTTAAAAAGCAAAATAATAATTTTACCCTCTAAGCTTCCCCCACAAGCTTCTTCTCAAATAATGTGAATTTTTTTACTTTTTTAATACCTTTTAAACTTTTGTAAGGTATCCAAACCAATTAGTCAATACAAAACTTTCTAAAAACCCAGTTAGGAAATTCATTTTCTTTATTAATAAGATTTATAATCAACAAAATAGTTTATGCAATTTGGCCAACATATTTGAACCTTTCATTATCCCCCCAAAAAAAATAAAAAATGCACACACAAACTCATGTATCCATTAATTTCTTGCAGACACCAACAGAATTCCAAAGAAAAATTCAAGTACCATGCATGAAGATGAGCTCAGAATCCGGCAAGGCTTTGAAAGAACTAGCGTCAGCGATGAAAACCATGACACACTCATCTTCTTTTAATGTACATATTGAGAACTCTAAAAAAGCTGTGGATGATCTCAAAACAGCCCTAGAAACAACCTCATCGGGAGACGAAGCCTACCTCCTGGAAATTATCCCGGCTGTTACTGCAGCCTCGATACTAACCGATATCATTAAATGTGTCGAAAAAGTTGCAGACTGTACTCAAGATCTTTCACAACAAGCACATTTCAAGAAAGAAATGGGAGGGACTGAGAAACCGCAGTTGTTTCGAAGAGGAAGTGCGAAACCGGTTGGCAATGGTAACGGTGACGGTGATGGAGACCATGTTGTAGTTACAGTAGTGCATGGAACATCTTCGGAGTTGCCGAAAAATGGGAATTTTTCTCAGGAACCAAACACTAGCCAAAGAGCTGTTGAAGCTTAAGTATTTTCCCTTTACTAAAGTAGTAGTACTACTAACTAGTTTTGTAAAGGATAAAAGTAAGAATAAAAAAGAGGAGGGAATCGAGAAATACTTGTTTCTTTTCCAATGTGGTTATCGAGAATAACTTTTTCATTTTCTTTTTTTCAAAATGTAATTATTAGGTAGTTTTGGAGTTCTGGTATTATTTATGAAATAAAGCTTCACATCTCAAGTGGGAGTGCTAGAATCCTCTATTATTAGCCCAAAAAACAATTTTTTATTTTATTTTTTTTTAATTTTCTGCCAATGACAAGTTAACACGTGACACGGGGCCACTAGGGTTCACCCGGTGGAGTCGCAGCAAAGTTGTTATTTCACCAATGATTTATTTCACTAAAAACATCACCACTAATAGCACTAATGCATTAAAAAAGTAAAAAAAAAAAAAAAAAAAAATACAACTCCAAGATCAAAACATCACATCATTAATGGCAGAACCCACTGCCACCTAATTAGTGGGAGTACTAATTAATGCCCCAAACATTTTTCTTGTTATTTATGTAGTAATGCTACAGGGGCCCAAGAAAATGACTGAATAAATGACCAAACCCCTAGCTGGATTGCCACCTAAGAAGAGTGAGTCTCACTACTAAACAACTCTTCTTCTCTCACCCCAAAAAAAAAAAAAAAAAAAAAAAAAAAAAAAAAAAAAAAAAAAAAAAGTAATTTGTTCTTCACACCCCAACATTTCCGGCCACCTGTCCACCAGCTTTGGCGAGCCCTCGGGCAATCCTCACCCAGTTTTGCTCCGCCTATGGTGACCCTCTTTCAGCCGCATCACCCCCTCCCTCCTTTCTTTCTTTCATTCTTTTTCTTCTTCTAGATCTAAAAGAAACCACACCCAATTTTGCTATTAGAGAAAAAGTTTTCAAATTAACCATCTTGAATCCATACAAGTAATACTGCTTTTCAATTCTAGCCACCACCAACAAACTCCAATAGAATATTTCATTTTCTCTCTCTAACTTCTCTCTCTATTAAACCCACTTCTTTGTGTATTTAACATTCATTACTCAAACATATTTTCAGAAGGTAAATATCGTTTATGGGATCGAACAAAATAAACATCATTTATGCCATAAAATGTATGAAACAAATGAATTTATTGTATATAATTTGAGTATCACAACAACATCAACAAAGATTAATATTTGGAGAACTATTTCTTCACCTGAACTTGGACAATCCAAGTAAAGAAACCCACATATTATTGTTTTGTTTCATATATTGCTTATTTGTTTATTTGTTTGTTTTGATTTATAAACATATATATATATATATATATATATATATACAGAGAGAGAAAGAGAGATGGAGTGAAGCCAAAGGGGCAAGTGCAAATCCCTCTTTCTCTGTTTTTTTTCTAGATCTAAAAGAACAAAGAAAGAAGGAAGAAGAAAAACAAGGAAGGAGAGAGGGTGGCGTGACTGGGAGAGGACCGCCGGAGGACGAGAACAATTGGAGGAGATCGTCTTTGGCTTAGAGAACAAGAGAACCCCATTGCCATAGAGAACCTCAGTCAGAAGTCGTCTTTGGCTTTCTCAAGAGAAAATGCAATCAACTCCTCTCTCTCTAGTTTTTTTTTTATTTTTTTATTTTTTGGTATAAGATAAGCGAAGATTCTTAGGAAACCCCTCTCCCTCTCCCCCTCTCTCTCTCTGTATGAAGTAAAAGAGTTGCTTTGTTTTTTTTCTTCTTTGTTTTTTAGCGCAAGAATCTTTTTAGAGTTTTTTTTTCTTAAAGTTTTTTAGAGTGGTGGATTGTGTAGTTGAGATTTAATAACAAGTCACATCAATTTTTCAACATTAAATCTTAACCACATAATACACCACTTTAAAAAATTTTAAAAAAAAAACACTCTAGAGAATCCTTTGTGTGTTTTTTGGGGTGAGAGTAGAAGAGTTGTTTAGTGGCAGGACCCACTCTTCTTAGATGGCAATCCAACTAGGAGTTCGGTCATTTATTCGGTCATTTCCTTGGCTCCTGTAGCATTACTATTATTTATGTAGTGTTTTTAATTAATGATGATAGTAATCTATTTTTGTTAAGTAATTAAAAGATAATAAATGATGCATTTAAATTTGTTTTGTGATTTCTTAATGAAAAGTGATTTAAGTCATAATGATACAATATTAAAACTTTAAGTCATAATGAAAAGTTTCGTATTTGAAAATGAAATGAGAATGAAGGGCCGCATCTTTTTGTATGAAAATTACGTGTAAAATACTTATTTATATATAATTACTCTTTTTTATTTGTGAAATGCCAAGATTATTTAATAATTTTCTCTTTTCCAACGTAATTTTTTTCTTCTTCCACTCTCTTAAAAATTTATGACTTGCCTAAATTTGACATTAGGTGCAAGGAGAGTAAATATATTAAAACCCAAGTTTCATTGTTAACTTTTTTTTCTTTTCTTTTTTTATCAACAAAATGAATTTTATTAATGAAGAAAGTAATACATGCGAAAGCTTACATCAACAAAGAGGGAAGTGCAAAAAGTATCAACACTAACCTTATCAATCACAATTAGGTTGGTACCGCTAAGGGAGCACAATCATTTACAAGCACTTAACCCAATATTAGTAAGAACCCAATCAAAAGGCACCAAAGAAAGACAAGAACAAAATGCACAGATGCCTCATAACCTCATAATAGCTGCACAGTCCAAACCAATCAAACAGACCAGACCAATCCACTGAATAGCAGCATTCAGACCTTACACCAGACCTTGACATCAGACCATACAGTATTAGACCTTACACCAAATCGTTTAGCAGCCCTTAGACACATTCCTTTACTACAAAACAGCACATCAGCAGCAACAAAAATAGCAACAGCCAATCATCAAGCCAATCAACAAAACATAATAAACCAGACCTGAGCATAGACTGATGAACCATTGAAAAGCTCATATGGGCAAGTAGAGTATTGGCAGCAGAGTGACAACAGTAGAGTAAAAGACTAGTGACCTTCTACACCTTTTACTCTGTATACCACCAGACTTGAGCCAAATCATTCAACCTCCATTTCTGATGCAAAACTTCACCTAGATTCACTCTAATCCTCACAGTAGCAGCCATAAGAGGTTGGAGAAACCACCATTCAGACCAGTGCAAAATTGATCACAGCAGATCAAAGCAAAACCAGTGCCAAAGCAGCTCCAAACCATTGAGAGGCACCGTAAGGAATGCCCAATAGGACCACCAAAAATAGGATAGCAGTAGAAGACAGTAGCAACAGAGGATTATTTGCTCAGCCAGAACCTCACTACAGAACTATACTTGAATACAGTTCCTCACTCCTGAGATGTTGTAAAGAAAGTCATTTATCGAAAATTGGATCTCCTTGGAAGAAGCCTTTAACCAGATAGCAAGTCTAGTGATTATGAGCTCTTGCAACTTCTGCAACTTAAGTTGGAAATCTTGAAATAGACACTCATTTCTATGTTTCCAGATCGACCAGAGAGTCATTAGAGGTATAGCTCGCCGTTCAGTTTTCCTATAGCAGTGACATGTCCACCAATGTAACAGGCCCTTAACAGATCCAGGAACTACCTAACAAGCCCCCCACCACTGCAGCAGCCCAGTCCAAACTCTTCATACCACAGGACAAAGGATTAGTACATGTTCTATTGTTTCCTGTTGGGCTTTGCAGAAAGTGCACAAGGTAAAGGCAGACCTATCCAAAACACCAATTCATTGCAGGAACACAGAGGTTTTTACCTTGTGCTTCCAAGCTAGCCAGCCAAAGAATTGCACTTTGGGTGGTAAATAATTAATCCACACCATTCTACTTGAGCTAATAGTGTCACCCAAAACAAGACTGGTATGGTTATAAAAAACAGAAACAAGGGACTGCCCAGGTTTGACTGCTACCTAGAGAGAAATGTCTTAGGTCTCCAAATTCAATGCAGGAGCTGATGATAAGATGCCATTGAGTCGGAGTAGCTCAATCTTTTTCCATTCAAAGAGGGGCCTCCTGAATGTAAACAACCAACTCTTAGAGGAGATACCCACAAAGTCCTTAAGTGTTCCTTTCTTATCAATAGACAGTCGAAACAGTCTCAAGAACTCATCTTTAAGGCAAAGATCTCCACATCATTTATCATGCCAGAACCTGATTCGACAACCATTGCCTACTTTTAACTGAAGGTTACTAACATAGTATAACAAGAGAGATTCTTTCAGCTCCACTGCTGTTACAATACCACTCTAAATTTGAGAGAAGTTGTTACTTAGGCTGAGATTTGGGAACCATTGCCCTCCATGAAATCTGTATTTGCTGCAGATAACCCTCTTCCATAATGAATCATGATCAGTGGAAAAATGTCGCCACTACTTTAGGAGCAAGCATACATCCACATCCCTAACTCTTCTGCTACCTAGCCTACCCTGCTTTATGCTCTTAGTTACCTCCAACCATTTCACTAGATGAATTTTCCTCTTTAGGTCTAAGCCTCCCCATAAGAATGAGGCTTGCATTTTATCTATCTCCTTTGCAATTCCTTCTGGCAGCCTGTAAATAGAGAAATAATACACAGGTAAACTGGACAGCACAGCTTTGACCAGAGTTAATCTACCAACAAAAGAGAGAAGTCTCATTTTCCAACCAGCAACCTCAATTTAAACTTATCCATAATAGGTTTCCATGTTGACTTTCTTCTAGGATTAGCACTTAAAGGCAAACCTAAATACTTGAGTGGTAGTTTTTGAGTCCTGTTTTTCAGTAGGGGTGCAAACTCATCAAGGAGAGGGTCAGAAATTCCAATCCCACAAATCACACTTTTATGATAGTTTATTTTGAGACCTGATGCCACTTCAAGGCACCTGAGGACCCTTTTCAAGTTAAGGACTTCTAACAGCTCAGTTTCACAAAATAGTAAAGAGTCATCTACAAATTATAGATGAGACATCTGCACCTGATTGGTCCCAATATTTATCCCTTTTAACAATCTCAGATCCATAGCTCTCTGAAGAAGTATATTTAGTGCTTCTACAACCAAGTTAAACAAGAATAATGATAAGGGGTCACCTTGTCTGAGACCTTTCTGTGGGCTAAATTTCTTAGTTGGTGAGCCATTGACAAGTATTGAAATTCTTGCAGTAGAGACACATTCCTGAATCTAGGAAATCCATTTGTGACCAAATCCAAAATTTGTTAACATTGAGAAGAGGAAATTCCAGTTAATGCAATCAAAGGCCTTTTCAAAGTCTAATTTGAATAAGAGCACTGATTTCTTAGATTTGGACCATCCATCCACAACTTCATTTGTAATCAATACTCCGTCAAGAATGTCTTCCTCTCAAAAAGGCTGATTGTGCATCTCCAATTACCATGGGCATAACTTGTTTAAGTCTAGCTATAAGGACTTTAGAAAGTATTTTATATATAGAGCCAATTAGACTAGTAGGCCTAAACTCATTGAGGGTGACAACTTTCCCTTTATTTGGGATGAGGGTGATGAATGAACTATTCAATCCTGAACCCAATATGCCGCTAGCATGGAACTCTTTCATAAATTTGAGGACTTCGTCCTTGATCACCTTCCAGTATTTCTGAAAAAACAACAGGCTGAATCCATCTGGTCCAGGGGCTTTGTTTCCATTACAGTCTCTTACTGCTGCCCAGACCTCCTCCTTAGAAAATTATGCTCCCAGCATATGAAAGGAAGCACTGAGCCGTACACTCCTAAATTCCTCTACTAATACTGGTCTATGCTTCCAATCATCTGTAAAAAGATTTGAAAAGTGAGTCCACACCGCATTCTTGACATGTTCTGGCTCCTCAACTACCACATCCCCTACTGTGATGGAGTTAAGTGTATTCCTGGATTGCCTACTACTAGTCATAACATGAAAAAATCTAGTGTTCCAATCCCCTTTCAAGTTCCAGTCCAGCTTGGATTTTTGAAGCCATTCTTATTCCAACTTCTTGCTCAACATCTACATTTCTAATTTGTTCTCTCTTTGCAGCTTCAATTCTTCCTCATCTAAGGGCCTGGATTCAGCTTTTAGATCAAGATCATGAAGTATAGTTTCAGATTCTTATAATTTGGATGCAACATTGCCATAAACCTCTTAACTCTACTTTTGTAATGCCTTTTTAAGAGTTTGCATTTTTCTTTGTAGGATGAAACCATCAGACCCAAACAACTGTGGTACTCTCCAAGTGTTCTCCGCAAAGGAAGCTAGACTAGGGTGCAAGAACCATGCATTCAAAAATTTGAAAGGTTTAGGCCCCTAATCCCACTCATCCTCCATGAGCACAATTGGGCAGTGATCAGATATAAATCTGGGTAGACGCCATAGTTTGAGCTTAAACCTCTCCAACCACTCAGGGCTAAGAAGAAACTTGTTTATTCTACTCCATTTATCGTCATCATAAACATTGCACCAAGTGTATTTTCTACCTAGCATTTGCACATTAACCACCTCACATCTATCTATGAAGTCATTAAACTCTTTCATTGCTCTATCCCTACACGTGACTCATATTATTTCCCCTGCATTCCTAATCTCATTGAAATCACCACCAAGACACCAGGGTTTTGGAAAAGAATTTTTTAGATTTAATAAGGTCACCCATAATTTCCTCCTCCTTATTACATCATTAGGAGCATAAATATTGACAATAACACAATCAAATGAGTTATGAAGCTTTCCTGATAATAGAATGAAATTTATGTTGCTGCAACATTCTGAGAACTGAAAGACTTCAAGGTCCCAGATACAGAGTAAACCACCAGCCTTGCCTTCAGCATCCACATTCATGGACTCCAACTTATCTCTAGGCCAAAGACTTTTCACCACATATCTGGTGATGCATGACTATTTTGTTTCTTAAACCAAAGCCATATCTATTTTCTTATCTTGTAAAAAAAATTTGATCTTTCTTCTCTTTTTAGGCCTTCTTACCCCTATGATATTCCAACTTAGTGTCTTCATTAAAAACAAGTATGTCACTGGTTTCACCCATGTGGAGCTGATTATTCCACAAAGCCAGTCACTCTAGCCAATCTCTCCTTATCTTGCTCCTCCATATGTGTTAATTTCTTAATTACCTTAGATTTATGCCCCTTGTAATCAAAACCCAAACTTTTCCCCACCTGCAATGTTACATGAGCTTCTTGAAGAATATCCCTATGAGAAGATGGTTGCTCTAGAACTAGATTATGATTGGATGAAGTAGGTACTGTTATGGATTTTGATCTCAGGCTTTTGATAGTGCCTTTGCTTGTTTCTGCCCATTTCTGCCCAAATCTTCTAGCAAACCCAGAAAACCTACCTGCTAGCAAAGGATATTTGACCCCATTACATCTTATTCCTTTCTTTTTGCCTTTCTTGAACCGGTTACTAATGGAACCTAAAACAGATGGGCTGATAGTGTCTCTAGCCTCTAGCTGACAGCTCATCCCTGATGCTCTACACACTGGCCTCACAGATGGTATATTTAATCCAACAACAAAAGGCCCAATGGGTTGCAGTCCCGAATGGGTATGATCAAGGACTACTTCAATAGGCTGTAGCAAAAATTGATCAAGGCCCAAATCTCCTCTAGACGAATGCTAGATCTTTCATTTAGAAGCTCACTTAGGCTCTGAATAAAGCCTAGGGTGAGTATTTGACCATCTACTATAGAAGCTACAAAAGCTGCTTTTTGAGTGTCATGATTGCACCCTGTTCTTAGTTGCAAATTTCCAACTAGCTGATCTTGAACAACTTTTTGTGCATCATGAGTACACCACTGCTTCTGCTGCAGGCTTTTTGCTGGCAATAATGATTCTACCGCAACTGTGCCCTCTTCATTTGAATTTCTCGCACAGTCGTTAGTCTCTGCCACTGCTGATACAAAGCTCCAACTAGTCTTTTACTCTACTGGTGACCTTCTACACCTAACCAAGTTTGTGCCCTATAAAGGCAAACGTTAAGAGTTTAAAATGATTGTGCATTCTTTAATATACTCACTTTCATGCAGCATTTACAACATTATGTTTGGGATAAATTTTTTTTGGCTATTTTAGTCATAAAAGGACAAAATAGATTAAAAAGTCAATAAGATAAAATGTCACATCTAAATCATAATCATTTCATTATTTCTTTCACAAAAGTCAACAAAGCCAAAAAAACTTATCCCAAACGAAACTTTTTAGCCCCAGACTAAAATAGTCAAAAAGCCAAAAAGTCAACAGACATCCCAAACGAAAGCTAAATTTAACATATGTTTGAAGGGCACACATTAACAAAATCTATTAAAAGTGTGTTGGACATAATGAACTATATTTTGAATTTAATGAAATGTATCTTTTATTCGATTATTTTGTCTTTATCTTGTGCCCAAAGTTTATTTTGTGCCCTAAGAGAACATTTTAGCAAATACCTTTTTTTATTAGTAACAAAGCTAAGTGTACAAAATTAAAACAAAGAAAATGCACAAAAATGTATTTTGTGGTTGAGATATAATTTCAAGTGTAGCTTAGGTCAAATTCAAGCTGAATGTCGACCATTTTTTATTTTTATTTTTTTATAATAGATGAATGTTAACCATACAATGCAATTTCTCTATATTTTCTATGTTCTGATTTTGTAGACTTAGCATTATTGTTTTATTATGTAAATTACACTTCTCATTCTCAAATTTTCATCCAAATTTTATTTTGGCCTCTCATCTTTAATTGCGTCAATTATGTCCTCATATTGTAACTTGTCTTTCAGTGTGATTCTCTCATCACGTATAATTAAAATTTGGATAGAAAGTGCTTATGAGCACATATTTTAAGAGTATTAGAGAAAAAATTATTTGATAAATTAAATTTTTCAATATCCAACTTTCATTCAAATTTTAATTTGATCCCTCATATTTTAATTTTTACTCAAATTTCAATCAATGAGATGATGAGATAAAACACGGGTTGAATTTTTTTGGGGTATGAAACCCCGTTGGCATAATCATATAATTGGTTTGCAATACAAATGAGAAAATGGTGAAAAATATTTAATTCATTAGAAAAATGCTAAGGATACTAACAATTTTACTAACACACTCACAAGTTGATGTGGGTCTCATACCAAGTGATGGTTAATTTTATCGAAACTTGTGAGTTTGTTAATAAGATTGTTAGTAAATGTATAAGTATCCCTAACATTGTTGAATTCAAAAAATGCTAAGAATATTAACAATCTTACTAACACACTCATAAATTGATATGGGTCCCATACCAAGTGATGAAATATTAACAATCTTATTAACTGTATCATTATCTTGATTAGTTAATATGTACTCGCACTTGTTAGTTTCTCTGTAGACATGTACTAAATACCTAATGCACCAATTGATAATGTGACATAATTTAAGAGGTTTTGGTATTTATGATTTATATAATGAGTGGAGTCAATAATAATGTTATAACTAATATTAGTACACCAATTAGTGCATGTAGTACCACCGATCGATGAATTACCCATAATTAACTATTTTGTGAGGTGTGCATCCTTTTCCACTTCTAAATCATGTCCAGAGAAAATTTCAACTCGTCGCCCAAAAATAAAATCGAAAACAAAAAAGAAATAAAAATCACATTTTCACGCTTTTGTTTTTGTGTTCTTATGCTATATTTGATTCACTACCAGACATAGTGCCTGTTTGGCATAGCTTATAAGCAACTTAACTCAGCTTTTAGCTTAAATTAAGCTATTTTGGAGTGTTTGGTTCAGCTTAACTCAGCTTTTGGCGGCTTAATTTAAGTCAAAAACCATGAATTTTGAGAATTGGCCTAGAAGGTGCTTAAGCAATTACAGCTTAACCGGAAAGTTGTATTGGAGGGGCAAGATCACTTAAATGCCCCTCATCAATTTCAATTATTACCAAAAACCCAAATATATAAATCACATTTCAACACTGTTCACAAATCAGAGAGAGACGGAGGCGATTTTCGGCATGCGTAGGCGATTTCCGGCGTCGACAACCCTAACCCTAACCACTGCCATCGACGACGTAATAATCTCAAACCAAAGCTCACCATCACATCGCGATCTCAAACCAGAGCTCACCGTCACAATCAATCAACACCGTACGTCGTGATTTGAAACCAGAGCTCACCGTCGTGTTGCGATCTCAAACCAGAACTCTCTCTCTCTCTCTCTCACGAACTAAAGGCAATGGCTAGGGCACGATCTACTCCGTCGCCACCTCCTGTGACCACAGCCATCGACACTATGATCGCGATCTGAAAACCTAACCACGATCGCCATCGCCGCCTTCTCTCGTTCTCTTTGTCATCGCCCACCTCCTCCTTTTCTCTTCGCAATCAACCTTCTGTGATCTTGCCGGCTTCGCGAGATAGCTTGACGGTGACAAATCAGAGCTGACCGTCGCCGTCAGGATCTGCAACGTGAAACCCTAGCCACCGGGTGGTAGCTAAGGTTTGTAATGGAAAAAAAAATAATAAATTAAAAAAATGAAATACAAAAAAATGAAATAAAAATATGAAATTAATAAAAATTAAAATTGAAATTAATAAATTATTAATTGTAATGAAAAAATAATAATAATAACAGAATCACAATTTTTTTAAAAAAAATTAAAATTCAAGAAAAAAAATGAAATACAAAATGAAATAACTTATATTAAATGAAATAAAATAATGAATATTATAACTTCTATTAAATTAATAATTGAAATTAATAAATTATTAATTGTAATGAAAAAAAATTAATAAAAACAGAATCACAATTTTTTTTTAAATTGAAATTGAAGAAAAAAACGAAATACAAAATGAATAACTTATATTAAATGAAATAAAAAAATGAATATTATAACTTCTATTAAATTAATAATTGAAATTAATATATTATTAATTGTAATGAAAAAAAATTTAATAAAAAAATATTAATTGATGCTAATTAAGCCATTAATTGACACTAATTGATTTATAATGAAAAAATGAAATAATTTTATACTAATTGATACTATTAATAATTTTAGTATTAATTGATGTTAATTAAGCCATTAATTGACACTATTAGTTTCTAATGAAAAAATGAAAAAAAATTATACTAATTGACACTATTAATAATGTTAGTATTAATTGATGCTAATTAAGCCATTAATTGACACTAATTAATTTATAATGAAAAAATGAAAAAAAAATTATACTAATTGATACTATTAATAATTTTAGTATTAATTGATGCTTATTAAGCCATTAATTGCCACTAATTAATTTATAATGAAAAAATGAAATAATTTTATACTAATTGATACTATTAATGAAATGATAATTTTTGCAATACTAATTATATTAAATTTTATTAATGAAATAATTTTTTTAAATTCAAATTGAAAAAATGACAAAATAATCATTTTTATATCATATAAGGACAAAAAGAATAATTACACAATAAAAAGTTATTTTACAGCTTATTAACCAAACATTATTCTGTTACTTAAATACATAATCTCACAGCTGCACCAAACAGGTTAACAATTTATGTTCACAGTTATAAGTCATAATCTATTAAGTTATAATGTATAATCATTTTTTCACAGCTCTACCAAATAGGACCATAAGAATTAATGTTCTAATAAAATAATTATTCATTTCATTTGCATTCTAATAAAATAAACACTCTCTCAGACTTTCTCAAGCACACGAAGTAACAAAGAATGTTCCAAGAATAAACCTATATACCATATAGCACTAGTTTATTTATGGGTTGATGAGGACTGGTGTTATTTTTGGATGGTCCTGATAAATAAATACTAGTAAAGATGTGCGGTATGCACAGTGCCAACTAGTAAACGTGGTCCATTGGTTCTGATAAGAATTATATTAAATTAGAGAATCATAATTCAACAACATATTAATTATGAAACACGGGTACTTAAAAAATAGTGCCGTATGAATATCGGATACTTATCGAGTGCGGATATGGGTACACATACACAGTACGACGGTACGTCTACCGGATACAACAAATACATGTTGGGTATGGCAAATACGTTTGGATATATCGTGGATACGGCATGGACACGGCACTGGCACGGCAAGATGATTTTTTTTTTTTTTTTTTTGCAGCTATTAGAATTTATTGCAGCCTTTATTATTCTTCTTTCAATTTTGAAAAATCAAGTAATTTATTTCCAATACTCTTTAGCTATAAGTCAAGGTTTTGCTCTCTTTTGCATCTTGTTTTAGACAATCAAAAAAGAAAAAAGAAAGAATTATATAACTTTTTAGACAATTTGTTCTCTTTTTAGTTTTAATATTGAAATTTTGATTTGTATGTTGAATGTTCGGCTATAAATTTTTTTTTAAAAAAAATTGGCGTACCTAAGCCCGTATCCGTACCTTACTTTTTTAAGAATTTTCCGTATCAACATACCGGTATCGTACCCGCACCCGCACCCGCACCCACGCTTCATAGCATATTAATAACCAAAATAAATACAAAACAGGAAAAATAACAAACAAAAAAAAAATGCTAAGGTTTGAGCCTTATAATAAATCAAATCCTGAATTTTTAATTTTGTTAATTCAAAATCTAATCTTTTAATTTATTTTCAATCTAAATTATTTGCCTATTTTTATTAAATAAAATTGACAAAAAAAATGATTTTTTAGTCATTAAATTTAATGAAAAATGGTATTTTAAACATTTTTATATATTTACATTGAATATAATAACTAAAATATTCTTTTTCCATCAATTTTAGTCAACAAAAATATGTAAATGGTTTAGATTAAAAATAAATTTTAATTTTAAATTTAAATTGAAAAAATTAAAAATTTAGAATTTATTTTGTTACAATATTCAAATTCTAGACATTTTTTTATAATTCTCCCTAAAAGATAATAATCAATATTTACTTTTTGGGTCCTGAGCTGGTGCAAAATATAATCAAGGGACGAAACATCTAAAAGAAGAAAAGTGGGAATTTTGGAGTTGCGGTTTGAGTTGTTTCCCACTTGAATTTCCCCTGAAGTGACTGAAAAAAATTATCACTATGTTTAGTTTAGTTTTCGAAACTGTCTTTGAGTTTTTTATTTTTTGTATTTTTTTATTTTTAGTAAAAAATATTTAATTTTAATTAATTTTTTTAACTTTTAAATACATATAGTCTGAATATTTTTAAAAAGTAAACTATTTTTAAAGAAACTATAGATCCTAAAAAAATTATTTATAAATTTAACATCTAAATATAGTCTAAGAGGAACTCTAAAGAAGGAGGCAAAATGACTATTTGAGGCATTTTTACTAATGAAGTCGTTTTGATCTTCCAAAGAACTCTACATCATAAAAGGCATTTTGTCCATTTTCATTTTGATTCTCCACAAGTACCTTCCATTACTAGGTAAAGAGTCATCCCACCATTTTGCCCGTATCTACTTGTTACATCCATTTTTGTTGCATCTCTACTTGCTCTATATTTGTTGTTTCTTCTTCGCTCCAGTCCATTTGATCATTTGAAAATATTACCCTTAAAAAATATAATCATGTAAAAATATAATTTAATAATATATTTTTAAAATAAATACTTGTAAATGTCACGTTACCAACAAGTCAACACTAGGTGTATATGCAACACGCCATAAAAAAAAATTATATTTTTTATAAAAAATTAGTTAAGTTAATTTGATTAATTAGCTAAAATAAAGAATATGGTTAAAACACACATTAGCTAAACTAGTTAAGCAAAATAAAAAGAGCATTTTTATTTGTATTTTTACAATGCATTTTGTCTAGCAGCCTTGAAATTGCTCTAAGAGTGAAAATAAAATAAAATAAAATAAAAATTGCTAGGGAATTTTAGGTAAAGTAACAATGCAACATTTTGTGCTCTTTCAATTTAAATTAAAATATCCACAGTTTGTTTATATAGTCTTAAAAAATATTACTTTTATATCCATCTTTTTAGGTAAAATTTATTTTGTTTACCATTTTCTTTTGAGAATTCTTTCTTTTGCCTTGTCTTAGTTGATCTTGTTGTTCAACCAAGGATCTCTTAATTGGTTCCAAAAATAAAAATAAAAATAAAAACCTTTAATGCTCAGAGAGTGCATTACACCTATAAAATCTTTAAAATGTGGTTTAATTACCAAAGAAAAGCGGAAAGGAAGATCAAGGAACCAAGGAGTAAGGATTGATGAAAGAAGATCAGGTTTCCTCACTCTGTTTGTGGACAATATACCTGAAGTAATGAATCCAAGAGGTTTGCATGAGCTTTTCACTAAGTTTGGGGTGGTTCGGGATGTATTCATTCCTCAGAAGAGAAGGAGATTATCAAATATAAGATTTGGTTTTGTGCGGTATGGTTGCCATGTTGCAGCCAATGTGGCAGCACAAAAAGCAAATGGGCTATGGGTAAATGATAGAAAACTGACCATAAATACTGCAAAGTATGGAAAGGACAATGGAGAAAACAAATGGTTGAAGCCTGCAATAAGGAGGATGATTGAGGGGAAAAATGTAACAGTAAGCTCTATGATGAAAAGTTAGAACCAAGGCATTGATCAAAGATCATTTGCAGAGGTCCTAAAGGGAGCGAACTCAGTCGACAAGCATAAGATTACTATCAATGTGGAGGAGATAGGCAATGAATGGCTGTATGAAAGCATCATTCTAAGTCTCAAACCAATATTCTATGTTCTGGCAATCAAAAAAGAGCTCAAACGAAAAGAAATAACTGGTGTGTTAGTCAGAGAGGGTGGAGGTCGTGATGTTGTGATAACTTTCAAGTCAAAGGAGGATATGAGAATCGATAGAAGCAAGCTTGTTGCCTGGTTTCAAGAATGGTGTGAGTACATAAAGGAATGGTCAACAGATATATACCTTGAGCAAGAAAGGTTTGTATGGTTAAGTTGCTACGAAATACCACTCAATGCCTGGAATAAAGATACCTTTAGAAAGATTGGAAGATTATGGGGGGAGGTGATTTATTTTGATAGCGATACCTGTGAGGCGGCATTTTTTCGATGTGGAAAGATAAAGATTGCCACAAAAGTCATGGAGCCGATAAATACAAATGTAAATCTGGATTGTAAGGGAAGAGTGTACCCTATAAGAGTTTGTGAAGAGCAGATTGTAAAGGAGGTAAAAGCAACTTGCACATGCAACAGATTAGAAGGTGTTGACAAGTATGTCAGCTCTAATGTCAATGGTGAGGTGCAACCCATGGATGTTCCCAGAGTAGAGGAATATGAAGATGACCTGGCAGATATGGTGAATGATGATATGGAAGATAATATTGAGCTGGCTGAAGAGGATTTGCTAACTAGGAGGAAGGAAGGAAGTAAAGGGAAAGCAACTGATAGCTTGATGGAGATCTCAATAGTTGAGGAGTCTAAAGATTGCATTGGGAAATTAACTGAGGTTGACAAAAGCGAGAATGCAGAGAGCCTTTAGAAAGCAATTGAGGATGGCACGTATGAGGCAGAGACAATGATGAAGGAAAAAGAAGGCCTACAATAGGGGTGTAATGATAAAAATCTAAAAGTAGGTGGTCAGACTCATATACCAGGTTTTATGAGAAGCTTGAGTGGGTCTTCAAAGGCCAGATCAGGTATCAATTTGAAAGTTCTCTTGGGCCATAAGCATAGTAATACTCAGACCAATGGGCCAGGTACAATTCAACATTATGGTCTTGATATTAGCCAACCCAATGGGTGGGCTAAGCATGGGCCTATTGTGCTAGACTCTAAATCTAGTGATGGTGAAACTTTTAGTGTATCCATTAGTGAATCTATTTCTAATAAGATGAAGCCTAGAAATAATAAAGGGAAAAGGAAAATGGGTGCTAGAAATTCCATGCTAGTTGGTGGATTTTCTGGGTTCACTAGAAGATTAGGGCAAAGGGGGGCTGGTTTTTGTAAAAATAACCACAAAGGGGTTTTAGTTAGACCTGCAGCTACTGCTGTGTTGAAGTCTGCCACAGGTAAATCTAATCTTAGTTGCTTTAAAGGCAAACTTCATAAGGCTCAACTCACACTTCTTCTGGGTAATAGTTTGAGGATTGATTGCATGGGACAAGATGTGGAAGTGCTTAAAAAAATTGTTCAGATAGAAGAGCTGGATGAAGAAAGAATTGGAGTTAGGGCTGATGGGGCAGCTTAATTAGTTCCCACTTGGTGAGTTTTAAGAGCACTAGACTTGTTGTTATGAAATGGTTAAGTTGGAATATCAAAGGCTTTGGAAGGCCTGAGAAGATGAGAAAAATTAGAAAGCTCTTGCTAGAAAGGAAAATTAAGTTGGCTCTATTTCAAGAAACAAAAAAAGCAAGCCTTTCAAGTGTGGATGTTAAAAGAGTGTGGCCTAGAGATAAAATGAAGTACATGGTTGTTGATGCTGAGGGTTGGGCAGGGGGGTTGCTTTGCATTTGGGATCCTGAGGTGTTTCAGCTCTCAAATTGTTACAGTAATAGAAGCTTCATTTTTGCTTGTAGGTGTTGTTCTCTCCTCTTTTGAATGTGTTATTATCAATGTGTATGCTCCTAATGATACTATGAGGAGAGGGAGATTATAGAAAAGTCTAGTAAATTTGAAAGCATCTTTCCCTACAACTTGGTGTATAGGTGGTGATTTTAATGAAATTAGAAATTTGGATGATAGAGTGGGTTGTTCAAGAAGGGATAGGGGTATGAAAGACTTCAATGATCTCATAGATAGGTGTGAGTTGACTGAGATACAAATGATGGGTAGGAAATTCACTTGGTGCAATGCAATTGATGGAAACAAATGGAGTAAAATTGATAGATTCCTGCTTAGTCCTGAGTGCTTAGAAAGATTCAACCTCAAACTTTGGGGACTATCTAGACTCATTTCTAATCATTGCCCTCTAGTACTTTTGGAGGATGATAGGGATTGGGGACCTAAACCCTTTAAGTTCACAAATGTGTGGCTGCTACATCCTAATTTTGCATCCTTTCTAGTGAAAGTTCGGCAAGAGACACAAATAAATGGCAGAGCAGGTTTCATATTGCATAGGAAATTACATGCATTGAAGTTAGCATTAAAGAATTGAAGCAAAGAGGTGTTTGGTAATGTCTTAGAAAAAATTAAAGAAGCTGAGAGTTAGTTGCATTTTTTGGATCTATTGGCTGAAAATAGACCCTTGTTGGAAGCAAAGTTGAAGTTAAAAAGAGAGGTAAGAAGTGAAATGTGGAGACTCAGCAGAATGTTGGAATGGGAATGGCTGCAAAAGTCAAAATTAGAGTGGACTTTAAAAGGGGACAGAAACACAAGGTTTTTTCATGTGATGGCCAGTAGTAGACAGAATAGGAACGCATTAAATTCTATTTTAGCTGAAGAGAGGGTGGTTGAGGATCTAGAGCAAGTGAAGCAAGAGGTATGGGCTCATTTTAACAGGCATTTTTCAGAGGAATGAAGGACTAGACCTGCCTTAATTGGTGACTTTAAGAGTGTTAGCTGTAGTGCTGGTTTCCAACAGTTGGAAGCAGAATTCTCGAAAGAAGAGATATGGGCAGCAGTAAAAGAATGCAATGAGAACAAAGCGCCAGGTCCAGATGGCTTCAACTTCATGTGTTTTCAAAAGAACTGGAAGGTGTTTAAAGAAGAGGTGATGTTCTTCATGAAGGATTTTTACAGTGTGGGCAGATTGGCTTATGGGATGAATAACTCTTTCATCACTTTAATTCCTAAGAAGGATAATGCTCTCAATCTAAATGATTATAGGCCAATAAGTTTGATTGGGTCAATGTACAAGTTGTCGTCTAAGGTTCTTGCAAGTAGACTAAAACCAGTTTTGCCAGAAGTAATTAGTGAAACTCAATCAGCTTTTTTGGGTGGAAGGAATATCTTGGATGGGGTTTTAATTGCGAATGAAATTGTGGATGGGTGGAAGAAAACCAAGAAGAAGGGACTGTTGTTTAAACTTAATTTTGAGAAAGCTTATGACTCCATCAATTGGGGTTTTTTGTTTTCCATGTTAGCAAATTTTGGTTTTGGTTCTAAATGGATTTCTTGGATGAAAGAGTGTATCTCAACTGTTAGAATTTCAATACTTGTGAATGGGTCACCAACTAAAGAGTTTAGTCCTCAAAAAGGCCTCAGACAGGGTGATCTATTATCGCCTTTTCTGTTTAATTTGGCAGGTAAAGGCCTTAATTTAATATTCTACTGCTCAAAGCTAGGGAGTTGGGTTTGATTAAAGGGATTCATATTGGTGTCAATGGGGTGGTTGTTTCACATCTACAATTTGCTGATGATTCACTATTGTTCTGTGAAGCTGATGTGCAGGAGGTGATGAATTTGAAAAGAATCTTAAGATGTTTTGAAATGGTCTCAGGGCTTAAGAGTAACTTCCATAAGAGTGTGGTTTGTGGGGTAGGAATTTCTGATAGTTGTTTTAAGGATTTTGCTAGTTTGCTTAATTGTACAACCCAGAGTTTGCTACTGAAATTCCTTAGCTTACCTTTGGGTGCTTCTCCAAGCAGAAAGAAGGTATGGAAACCTGTCATTGACAAAATCAAAAGCAGACTTGCTGGGTGGAAAATGAGGCTTCTGTCCTTTGCTGGCAAACTAACACTAATTAAGTCAGTGCTGTCCAGTCTGCCTGTGTATTATCTATCACTTTTCAAGATGACAGAAGGTGTTGCAAAGGAAATAGATCGTTTACAAGCTGCGTTCCTGTGGGGGGCACAGAATTGAAAGAAAGATTCATTTAGCGCAATGAAAAGAGGTGACCAAAAGCATTAGTCAAGGTGGGTTGGGAATTAGAAAAATCAGAAAGGTTAATGATTGCCTATTAATGAAACGGTGGTGGAGATTTGCCAATGAAAATGAGGCACTATGGAAAAAAGTGGTTTGTAATAAATATAAAATTCAAGCAGGAGCTTGGCTTCCAAATCAAATAGTTGGCATAAGATGGTCTAAGATATGGGGTGATAAACTAGCTGTGGCAGAGCAAAGAAACACCATCCTACAATTTTTTCTTGATAATCTTCATATTAAAGTGGGTAATGGGTGTAGAGTTAGATTTTGGCAGGACAAATGGTGTGGTGGCTGTTGTTTAAAAGAGGGTTTTCCTAGACTTTATTCCTTATCCACTGTTAAGAATGGTTCTCTCAAGTTCTTTGTTGATAACAAAGGAACATCTAAGATGTGGGATCTCAGTTTAAAAAGGCCTTTGCTACAGTGGGAGGGTGATGAGGCATCCAAACTCACTGAACTGTTACGAGCAGCACCTGCACTTTGTTCAGGTGAAAAAGATGAACCAAGGTGGCTCCCATGCCAAACAGGTTAGTCCTTTGTTGCATCTTTATATAGGCACTGTGAATTGGGTTTTGGTGTATTTGAGAGTTCTAGTAGATTAGTGTGAATTAACTACCTCCTCTCCCCCCCCCCCCCCAAGTTCAATTTTTTGGATAGCTAGCTTGGAAACATAAACTTAAAACTTCTGTTTTCCTTCAAAGGATAGGAGTTCTGGGTGAAGAAGCATCCACTCTGTGTGTTTTTTGTAAATCTGAGGTAGAATCTTTTAAACATGTTCTAATTTCTTGCCCTAAGGTTTGGAAGGTTTGGACTGGCCTATTGCAGTGGTGGGGAATAATATGGGCTATGCCTGGTTCTGTTGACTGCTTACTGCATTAGTGGGCTGGGAATTGCCTCTTGAAAGCTGAAAGGAGGATATGGAAAGCTATCCCTCTAGTTTCTCTCTGGTCCATTTGGAAACATCGAAATGATTACTTGTTCAATAATGTTCAGCCGGATATGGAGGAGTTGCAGAAGTCAATTATTATTAGATTAGCTATTTGGTTGAAAGCATCTTCTAAGGATTGTCAGTTTACTATTAATGACTTTATTTACAACATTTGGCAGATTAGAGCTTGTTTAGGTGGCAGGGTTCGTTGCAATTTACATTGACATCCATGTCTCCTAGTGTGCAACAACAGGTGTTTATGGTCTTGCTCTGTATCTATTCTGTTTGCAAATTAGAGTTTGTTTGCAGGTCTATGGGTCTGTGGGATTGCAGCTCTGTGAGTTTGGTATATGTTATGTCTGTAGCTCTGTGCTCGTGTTGTTTTGTTATGCAGTGATGTGGGCATCTGGGCTTTTTGCAAATTTTGGCATGAGGATTTGGTCATGTGGGACTGCTGAGTTGGGCTAATCTTGGTGAAGTTTTGTATCAGAAATGGGGGTTCAATGAAATGGGCGTTCAATGATTTGGTTCAATGATTCCACTGCCTGCCCATATGAGTTTTTAATGGTTCATCAGTCTATATTTGGTGTGAATCCCTTCTGGGCCCTGAAACAGATGCTATGCTCTACATTGTTATGTTTTGTTGTTTATGGATTAAGGCTGTTGCTAGTGTAAGGTTTGATGTTGTATGGTCTGATGCCTAAGTGCAGGATTTCCTTCTGCTGCTGTTTGGTTTGTTGTGCTGTTTTGCTGGGTGATGTTTTGTGATGAAGTTTGTTGTTCTGCTGTGTTGTTCTGTGATGTGATGTGCTGTTCTGTACCAATCTATGCTGTTTTGTGTTGTGTTGTTGTTTTGTGTTGTTGTCTTCAAGTTGGTTCCTATTAGTCTCTATTGCTAATCTCTAGTTTTTTGTATTTTTTTTTTTTCTTTTAAGTCTGTTGTTGTGGCAACTTCTTTTGTTCTCTGGTTTGTTAGTTTCTCACCAACTGGCGCTTGAAGCTTATGATAGCTCCAAGCTCCTCTTTATTGATGTAATTTTTCATACCTTGAATGTTTTCATCAATAAAGATTTTCTTTGCCGATCAAAATAAATAAATAAATAAATAAAAATTACCAAAGAAAATTAAGAAAAGCCTAAACATTTTAACCAAATTTGCCTTATCATGATTAAATAAATGTTAAGGATTTATTGCAAAGTTAATTTTACTGCTCAGAGCTCTAATATATACCAAAACTTGCCAAATATTTATTTGTCCCTAATATATACCAAAACTTGCCAATTATTTATTCGTTATAAACCAAGCTCTTTCATACCAAAATTTCCTAATCATAGTTGTTATTGATCAAGTTCACCATGCTCTAATACCAATTGGAGAATAAAAACAAAAACAAAATTTGATTTGTTGATACAGATTTTCTTGGATATTGTTCACAAACATAAAAAGATAAATCAAACCCACAAAGAAACTAATGATTTTTAATATGAAAAATCATATTGAAAAAACTGCAAGCCCTTGTCCAACTAACCAATTCATTGGCCCTGTTTGGTAGACCTGTAGAAAAGTAATTATATCTTATACCTTAACAATTTATAGCTTATAACTGTGAATATAAGCTGATTTTTGACTTATAAATTAAGCTTCCCCTCTATCACTCAAAGAATAAGTTGATTTTTGACTTACAAAAAGTTATAAACTGTATTGTTAAGTTGAATCAAACACATCAAAATAGCTTAAATTAAGTTAAAAATTGAAATAAGCCCTACCAAACATGACCATTATCCTAATCCTTAATCTTCATCCAAGTGTCAAATCCTCAAACTTGTGATTGTGTTTCTTGTACTAACCCTACATTAAAAAAATGATTAGAAATGTTTCAGACCTCTAAACCAAGAGCTTTAATAGCTTTAATGTGAGTGTGAGTCCCACATGATGGGATCTTTTGACCTTTTGTTTGTTTGTTATTTTATTTTTATTTTTTTTAATTTTCCAACTCATTAGAGTTGGTTTGGTGCTCCAAATTTAAAGTTACCAATCACTGCTCAAAAATGCTTTGTCTTAGAATCATCACCACCATCAAATTTGTTTTAATATTTTTTTTTGAGAATATATTCATTAAGTGCTACATTTCCCAATAGAATACCATTCAATCCTATTAACATATGATTAACTCATTTATTAAAAGGACTCAATAGTACTTCAGTAGAAAAAATAGGGAATTTTTCCATATTTTTATCACCATTATCTTATTTTGACCCCATTTTTTATGAGTGATTGGATCATTACTTTAGAATAACATTTTGTTTGGAAAACTTTATATATGACAAACAAATTGATTATGCTATGTTTGGCATGCCATGTTTGGATTAAAATAGTCACAAAGAGACAACATAGACACACAACAAAATCAATAAGACAAAACATCATATTCAAACCATAATCATTTTATTTTTTCTCTTACAAAAGTTAAAAAAAAAAACCAAAAAACTAATCCCAAGCAAGACTTTTTAGCTCTGGGCTAAAATAGTTAAAAAGTCAAAAAACTAACCCATATCCCAAACAAAGGCTATATATCATAATCAACATCTCTCTCTCAAGTTATCTTGTCCTCTCCTTTTCTCCAAAAAAGAAGGGGTGTTGCATGCTTACATTTTAATATGATGTTACAAGTGTTAGTTATAGACATAGATTCTCAACACAAAATGGTGCTTTGGTCTACAAATTACGGCAAAGGAATCAAACAAAATGAAGAACCCGACTATTTAAAAAGAGATTAATAAATAAATAAAGTGCTTGCACTAAGAATCCTAAGATGGCTTTTGATGGATCCGGATCCTCTCCAACACTTTTTTAGTGCAGTTATTATACATGATTTCATTCAAAGGCATCCAACATTTTATCCAAATGTTACAATTCAACAGCTAATTATTATCATATTTTTTTACTATTGAACAAGTGCTAAATTACGGATGGACCAAAATAGTGTTGAAGATGATTCACTTCCGTGTTTGATTGCGCAACCAAGTTTCATTGAGTTTACAAGTATGGTGTAATTAAATGACGAAATTATTAAAATAGTGTTGAAGAAGATTCACTTCCATCTTTGTGCCACGTTTTCAATTGACTTGGGATGTGTGGCTGCACAGTCTTGTGCAGCACTGTTTTGCATTTTTTGCTTTTTTTTTTTTTTTTTTTTCAATTGACAGATTTCCCGTCAAGAAAGAGGTAAATAGTATGAATTTTTTTACATTTTTAGTATTTTTTGGCTTTTTAAATTTTTTTAGTGATGCCAAACCAGCCCTAAATTATAAATGTAAAATAAAATGTGTTTGTTTGAAAACTCATATGGTGATATATTAGTTGGTTCGAATTAAATTTATAAAGTTATATAAAAGTCTTCATTATATAAAAAAAAAAAAAAAAAAAAAAATTGTTATTTTTGTTAACTCATTTTTTTTTATCGACAAATATTAGTTGTTAGATTAACATCTATGGGAGAAAATCTCTCCACCCTCGGCAAAGCACTTAAGTGCTTGCACTCCCTTAATTCAACTCCCTTAAGGAGAATTGAACCCATGACTTCCTTGGAACTAAACCCTAAAGAAGGCATGGTGGCCAACTAGACTAGGCCTAGTTGGTTTATTTTTGTTAACTCATAATAAAATAATATTTTCACTTCCAATGTTATGGGATAAAATTAGTAATCACACTCTCCTCCTCTAGGAATGCTAATCCCACCCATTTGAAGGGGTTCATAATCGCATGGGGCTACAAATCTCATGTGATTTTTTCACGACCAAACATGATTTTCATGGAACCCGCAAATTATTAATCCACTCTTCCTCTTCAAACCTACAATCAAACATGGCAAGAAGGCATTGGCCTGGTTGTCAATTGGAGTTTTACCAGAGGTCTCAATGGGACCAAAACTTATTTTCATTCATTTTATGTGTTTAGCTTTTTGTCATTATACCGTCGAGGGGAGTGTGTAATTCAACTTATTGTCTTGAGAGAGCCCCTGTAAATTATCATTAACTTCACATTTGTGGGCTTGTTTCAGCTCTCATATTGAGTTTTCCAATAGGTAGAAGCTCTTATGATTACACCTAAAACGAATTGCCCATGTACTTATCACTCCCTCTTTATCTTTTTTTTCCTTCCAAAAAAAAAATAAATAAATACATATACCCATTAACAAGTATACGAAGTTTCTTTGCAGCATGTGATGAAGAAGATTGTTTGTGGACGTGGGTTCTCTCACAGATCTTCACAAGGAGTAATAATAAAGAGTAGTTAAAATATTGCTAGTAGAGGCTTCACTAACCCTTTTTGTTTGACTTCTCCTTGTAAGTTTATTTTGTGAGCATCAAAAGGTCTTCTTTGACCTAATGCTTTTAGATATTGGTATCTAAAGACCTAATGGTATTGAATGATACGCATCAGCAATATCGAATAATATTAGGAGTATCAAAATAGGTATCGAACACTAACCAATACCAAAATGTATTGATATTGAAAAGACAAAAACTGATACGTTTGCACCCATGGAGACTCCAGTAGTCATATTCAAAAAAAAAGTCTTTCATTTCATGTTCTTTCCACCTCTGAATTGTATATGAAAGTATTTTAGTAGTTGTTGGAAAGGCCAGTGCCTAAATGTTCTAGCAAATGGCAGCCACATGTTTATAACCTTCTTATCATCATAAACTCTTTAGTCCATCACCACACATACATATACACACACACACACACACACACAGAGTACATATATAATTAATATAGCGGATGTTTGTGTGGATATATTAATATTAGGCTGCAGGTGAACCACAGGCTTGAAACATAGCCACTACATATTGTCTGCTAGTCTTCTTGATACTGCTCTGTCTCTGCCCTTTTGTTATAAAACTAATTGTAATGACCATGTGATGTTTTTAGCAATAAGGCACCACCTAAATATAGATCACCAAGAAAAAAAATTTCTTGATCATAGATCTAATCTTTGACACTTACCCTCATATTTGAATCTTTAATCTCAAAGTTAATAACTCAAATTTTAACTACTAAATTAGTAACTCCTATAAATATAAGAAAAATGTTCACCAATTTTTTGTTACTGCCCTCTTACATGAACAGTTATGATTGATTTTTTTTGTTTGGAGATAATTATTAAGATATTAATGAAAACAAATAATAATGACACATAAGGGTGAAAAAAAGAAAATGTAATATAACAGTCCTCTTTTTATAATACCAAGAGCTAAGCGAAGAAGAATGAAAAAACAAATACAAACAAGTTAAACAAACAACAAAGATTTTAGTCATCTTTGAGAGCAAGAAATTTCTTCGGATGCATCAGGATTGGTTTAAAATTTTGCCTCCATAAATGGCCAAAAAAAATAATAAAGAGTAATGTTAACCAATAATAATTTTTGCACAAAACTCTCATAGATATGATGTCGTCTCTCATTTTAAACCAAAACACCTAACCATCATTGTGGCTCGTACTTTTAAAGATGCCAAGACACATGATTTTTACTAGCGATTGATTCGTTTGGAAGTTCACTTGAATAGTTCATTGACATGAAAATGTCAATTCAATCATATTATGCAACTCATAAATTAGCTCGGGTATGAATTCAGCTCCTTTTTCTTCTTGTCAAACAGCTCATTGAACTCACTCTCTTACGAAATGCATAAATTAGCTCAGCATGATTCATGAATGCTCAACAAGAATGTATAAACATGTATTACTAGACAAGGCATTTTAAACTTTTGCACGTATTACTAGAGAAAAAAAACTACTGGATTCCAACTATCGACGTACGTGTTGATATCTTGCTACAAACAGGAAAGCATCATACTGTGTACTAACAAGATTGACAAGCCAGTATGTATAACATGTAACAATTACTATATATGTAAGGATTACTCATATACAGTTGAATAATTCTTCTTCTACTTACCAGCCATATATAGGATTTTCTACTTGTGGAGGCAAGAGATGCAGATCTTTACAATGCTTCTTGTCATAGTCCCTTGTCCCAGGTATTGCCCCCGTGCACAGCCTCAGCAACTCATTCCCAGTAAAGCAGTAGTGAGCAAATGCCAACCCTCCATCAACCACATCCGTCAAGCTAGGGGTTGAAGCCAATTTTCCAACAATTGTTCCATTAGTTTGGCTCGATTGTGAATCACCTTTATCATTATTATTCAAGACTTTGTTGAGCTCAGAATACTCCATAAATCTCTGGGTGGCAGCTTCCCATGAAAGGTTGTATCTTTGTTCAGCAGTGAGTGGTAGAGGTTCATTAGCCATTGCTTCTTTCACCTTCACAACAAAATCTTCGGGAGTCTTGTAAGTCAAACAGTTGGGGAATGACCTGAAGAACTCATTTGATGGATGGTCTGCACAAACCACAAATTTCCCCATTGCTAGGGCCTCGGCTGTGGCTGTGCAGAGCACATCGCTAACACTGGGATTTATGAAGACCTTATAACTACAAGCAAACAAAAACAAACAAGAATGTCAAGAAATGGAGAATTTTACAATCAGTCAAGTTCAAAGCTACTATCAGCTATTACCTCAGCATTCAGCGCAGAAGTCATCTCGAATTTCTGTGAGCAGAATTTTAGCCATTTATCTATAGGCTAAGAAACATGGACACTTTTAAAAAGATAACGTGTCTGACACCAAGATGACACGACACGACACAACACAAATTTAACACTTTCCAAGACTTACACATGGAAACGCACTACAAGTTTGGATAAAATAACTTGGAATCCAATGATCAAGCAAAAATAATCTAAAACTATATCTACTTTCCTTCTGAGACTTCAAAAATTATTATATTTGATTTAAATATTCATATATATATAATAATTATTTATCTTTATATTATATATAATAACATATAATAAATATAAAAAACTATTTATTTAGCATGCGTTCCCCATGTCTTGTATTTTTTGAAAATTTCCATGTCGGCGTGTCAATGTCATGTCCACGTCATGTCACATGTCCATGTTTCTTAGTATTTAGGGTAATATTTTCTAAAATAACTAATCCAATTCATCAAGAGAATTTCAAAGGTTCATTACCCATGAAGAGAATCATCAGCATGGTCTCTGCCTTTCATGAAGTTGAGATTCAGAGCCAACTTTTTAGCAGTGGTCTGAACTTCATGAGCATCCTCTCCATTTCCAAACACATCCAAGTTGAAGCCATCAAGGTCGTTCCTGTGCTTTGCTAATAAATCTATCAGCTCCTTGTATCCTTTTGCCCAAACCATCTTGCCCAAGAAATATGCTCCTTTTGTGAAGGCAATCTGCCCGCGCTCCCTTTCAGCAGCAACTTTTTCACCAATTAATAGAAACTTGGGATTCACACCATGAACATTGCAAACTACAGACTTAGGCAAATCCTGGGTGGCAGCGGAAAGCCGAAGAACCTAGACAGAACATTAAAAAATCAGTTTATAAATAAAATGTAAACCGTTTGAGACATGGTGAATCTATTACCAAAATTCACCACTCAATAGATGAAGTAGGAACAACATGGATCATAATAATACCAATGGGTTAGACTTGTACCTTGTTGCAATATGCTCTTGCGACCAAATTGTTTATGTGTTTCACAAGGAAAGCTTGAATAGCCCCATTCTTCTCCCTCTTGATGTATTCTAAGTAATTCGTGTGGACAATACCAACGACATGGTTAAATTTATCAGTCCAGCGTTTACCATGATGGTACCAATTGAGATGTTCCGGTTCTTCCAGGATAGCAATGTCAGCATCCTTTGATGGAATGAACTGAGATGTATCTCCAGTAGGTATTATACTCCGCCTTGCTTTTGAGAACTTAAAACAATAAATACAGCATATTAGATATAGCGAAAAACATCATACAGTAAATAAGACAGTATAGTATTTCTTCCGAAATTACCTTTCCTGGATAGAATGAGATATTGAAATCTGCCTTAAAACCCACCCTTTCCTCAAGCCATTTACGAATATAAACCTCCTGATCTTCAGGTGAACTAAAAGTGAGATTGTTCGGGTAAACTAGTTCTTGGTCTGATCGACAAAGCCATGGAACCAGCAATGTGACCTTTTGTTTTGCAGACTTCGATAAATATGCAGCTCGAAACAGAGGATTTACAGCTGTTCCTGTCATCCATGGAAGACTGGCAGTCGTAACAATAGCTACGTGCCTTTCCCTGTTTGACAAGTCATGCTTCGAAGAATCGGACCAAAAGCCTCCCTCATAATGATGCCCTGTGCTTTGGAGAACACTGGCTATCCTTAAGTCCAGTTCATCACCAATGCTATTGCCTTCAAGAATGGTTGTTTCTCCACCAGGCATGGAACGCAATAGAAGTTGATTCTTGCGTTTGCTGCACAAGCTTTCCACTATCTTGTCGGATATATCTGCCATCATAGTTAGAACACTTGAGGACATCACAGTAGAGGCTTTTGATCTCCCACAAAAATACAAACACATAAACAAAATTTATAGAATTATATATATATAAAGCAACAAGTCACCAATGACTTCTTTGCCTAACCCGTTCTCGCCTTCCTCACTGTCCAGTGTCAGGTCGGTATCACTTTTTTTGTAGGTGACTGATGGGAACAAAGGAAATAAAGAAAAACCTTTCTACACCAAGCCCAAAATAAAAAGTACCTCTCCTAAGCTTTGACACAGTTGATTTCAAAATTGAAATTTTATTGCAAACTCAACTGGTTCCCTTATATGAGCTACAGGACAAGCTCCTGCTGACCAGATATAAAGTTCATTCAACTATTTTATTCCACAAATGAAAAATATCAATAAAATAAATAATTTTTTAACAAGTTTCCATGGAAAGAAATTTCAACCATTGAGCTTAACAATAATTTTTTCAGATTACAATTCAAAAGGTAAGACTCAAAACAGATACCAAAAAATAAAAGAATTTACCCTCCAGAAGTAGTAAACATAAATTAATAGAAATGAAAAAAAAAAAAAAAATCCATTAAAAATTTTCTCACTAAAATCTATCAATTATGCAAATCCAATTAAACAGCATTAAAATATGAAGGCGGGGAAAAAAAAAGAAAAAACAGAAACGAAATACATATATATATATATATATATTTACATGTATAAAGAAGCACGAGCCCTCTATCAATATACGCAAGTAGAGAGAGATACATACATACTTATTTAGTGTAAAGAAGGAAGAGCCCTCTATCAGTGTAGGTAGCAAAGAATAGAGACATGAATGTGAGTAGTGACCTATCGTTGATTATGTTATTAATGGTGGTTTAATTGGAGACAATAGGATGGTGATACAATGGTAGTTCACCTTGATGATGGACGGATATTTTGGGGGCTGTCGAAAACACACATGCAATTTGGTTTGCTTGCTATGCTTTTGATTCACTTTGTCTGGTGGAGGGGGGGAGAGAGAGAGAGAACTAATCCATAATGTTCAGATTAATTAAGTGCTTTCTTGTACATCACCAACACACCTTATTGAACCAATTGTAACTTTCTAATTTGAACCAAATCTAATTAAGCCAAGCACACGTATCTTGCCTCAACCCCAAATTATTTAACGCTTAACACCAGTTCCAGGCTGAACCAGCAGGCTTTGTGCCAGCTCCAGCTCATTATGATCCTAAAGCTATAACAAGTGGATGATAAGGAGAAGTGCTTCTGAAGCAGTCATGTAATTGGATAGGAATTTATGGAAAATCTCCATAAGACTGCTGCAAGGCATATCCTATACTGTACAAAATGTTGGATGACAATAAAAAGCAAATATAAAAATGAGGATATAGACACAGACACAGACACAGACACAGACAGGAGGGGGAGCACAACAATAAGAAATGACTACATTTCTCTAGAGCTACAAGTAGCACGAAGCATAGACAATATGAGGTGAAGTAGCACAGGATGGTTTAAGAGTAGCAACGAAGGCATAAAATATTGTCAAGAAGGAATAACAGAAACTAAGTTATAGGTGCCTCAAAGACAGAAGAAAAACACACACACACACACAAAAAAAAATGAGAATTGAGACCATGAGAAAGGACATAGTTATTCTAAAATTGAAAAAAAATATATGTATATATATATATGTGTGTGTGTGTACTCTAAGAACAACCATACGCAGGAGGAACCATGTTGCCAACCTCAACCCAAGTATCCATGATTAGTCTGAGTTCAGTACATTGGAGTATAAGAAACATCTGAAATATCAATAATACAACAATGCTAGAAACACTAAAAAAAAAAAATACCAACAGAGCGCTTGTACATAGGTCCCACCACTTGGTATGGGATTCACCAAATATTTTGTCTAGTTGGTATGCTTGGTAGTTGTCCTAACATTTTTGTCAATAATTAACTGATAGAGATTATATGCTATAAACCATGGAACTATTCCTTGAAAATAAACCAGATATTACAAATAGCATGTGGAATACTTAATATAAGAACAGCCCTTCAGACCTCCAAATGACACGCTGCTTCCATATTGTCAATTGGAACAATTTAAAATTTTCCGAGTCAAACCACACCAGAACCAAGATAACTCCATTTGTGGCATTTGGTTAAAGTGGATTTACTTCAAATTAAACAAAAAGTTAGCTTTTTTCAGAAGAACCTCCAATCATGCTTCTTAGCTTATTGGTTGTTTTGGGCCCACTGATACTTGCATTGAATTTATCAACAAAAAAATAAAAAATAAAAAAAAATACTTGCATTGAAGTATATTAACTTTAAAACTTGGCCCTAGCAAAAATTATAATTCTATATGTGACCCAATTGTAGCACTTTTTAAACAACCTTTGCCTAACACATTCCCAGCTGATTTTGTCAGTGTACATAAATAAGCAAACCACAAACGGACCCTCAAAGACAGTTCCAGATAAAAAATTTCAAGTTTTGATACTTGTTGCCTGCTTATCTAATACCTGTGAACTCACATAACCCAACCATCTAAATAAGGGGAATCAACAGGTCAGTTATTCCCCTGAATCTTTCTATACACCAAATCCACATCGTTTATTTTCTTAAAGCATCAGACAGTTCTAGAATATAGCAAAAAGCAGACAATCATACATTCATAAAGAAAACAACCATTTTGTAATGTAGTTCTAGTGTTTAAATTCGTAGCACATTTCTGATAACTTCAATTGTAAGGCATCTGTATTACATAAGGCAGCAGTCCTGAATTTTACTTCTGCATAAGAATTGCAAACTAGTTTCAATTGGTGTAGTAAAGCTTATCTAAAGGACCATCTAAAGTTGTGAAGCAAAGATTTTGTCACATGACATATATGAAACTACATCAATCATCCTCAAAACAAATTCTCGTGACAAACATATATATATATTCCATTAATTGGGACTGAAGTAGGTGTACTTTAAAGGGGACGATTGGTATAGTGGTTTTAAATTCAGGCCTAATAACCTTGAAGTAGTGAGTGTGAATACAAGGCAGCTACTTTGTACATAATGATTAAAGGTCAGCTAAACTATGTGTATTTATGTATATAAATATATATATATATATATATATACCTTTATTTTATCAATATAAAGTTCAAAATATTATTGATCACTTCATTATAAGATCAAAATCAAAACTCAAGAGAATTACTTACCTCTTCTAACGCCAATTTGATCCAAGAATGGCCCAGATTGTCTAACTAAATATGCCAAAAGTTCTGGTACATCAAGCGGTGGAACTTCCTACATCAGATATATAAGAAAAGCAGAAGAAAAGAAAACATTCAGCATAGTGTATTATAGATTGTAGGAAACTAGAATCATCAATATATCCAATCTATGACAAATGTCAATCAATCCTAAGGTACAAACATACTACACCACCACATATGAAATTTTGACTATGCCTATTGGTCTGTAATTAAACCTAGGCCCGAGGTTTAGGCATCTACCTCCGTGAGATGTTAGAATGTGATAAATACCGCAACATGAAACACATATCAAGGACACAATGACATGTCAACATCCATTACAAAATGGTGTTTAACACAACCACCTTGATAGAAGAAGAAGAAGAATAAGAAGAAGAACAAGAACAAGAACAAGAAGAAGAATGGCATTCATGTCCAACACAAACGCCATATTGCAAAAAAATTTGTTTTCCCTGAAGAATGAAACACAATGCTAGCCTTTCAGTATGCACAACTACAGCAACATGAACTCCAACAGGACATGACCCTCCCAATTAAAGAGTACAAACCACATATCATCCAAGTAACAACTCAAACATAGGATGTAGAAAAAGGATTACAATAAACGTTGGAATCATAAGATTCATATTATTTACGCCCGAGAAAACAACTTCCAGTCAACAGTGCTTATATGACTATTGCGTCATTGTTGAAACAACTCTTCATTTTTTAGAAAATAAATAAATATTGATATATATTAAATAAAATTCAATATTTTATCTCCTTTTCTTCCCCTAGTGCCTTCAGAAAGAAAATATAGATTATAGACTCAAAAAAAAAAGTTCTAAAAAAATTAACACAATAACGAATGATACATGAAGAGTAGTTCAATACTAACCTTTGAATCAGTTGGGTCCTTGCAGATTGCTTTCTGCAAAATAAATAATTGGGTGACAGATTAATAATGAACATATGAATCCAGCTTGCAATTCTAACATAAAATGGAAAATAAGTAGATACGCATCAATTACTAACAAAGATAATGATCAAGAAATTCTATCATCTAGAAACAAGTTTATACATTATTGCCAAGCATTCACTTCCTATGTTGAAATGAATCAAAACACATGTTATAGTTAGCAGCAACATTCGCACTAATCTTATGTTTATGGCCTTCCTTTTAATGAAAAAATGTTTATGCCTTAGGACATAACTAGTTCCTTGCTTACCTTCAATGGACATGGTATGCCACTTGATGCATAAATATTTGATCCCAAATAATAGCCAGCCTCGAAAGAACATAACAAGAGTACAAGACTGACAATGTATGAAACTTAATAGTCAAAACTACTGCATTTACTGCCATGCCAAAAATCTCAATTCAAATGATAATGGATCTGCAATGTTGACTTTCAGAAAACAACTACTCGCGTCTCTCAAAAACGAAAGGGGTGATAAGAGTAGTAAAAACATTTTTACGCAGTTTGAACAGGGTGACAAGAGAAGTAAAAACATTTTTACGTAGTTTAATTTAAACAGGAAGATCCAACCTTGTGAGATCATTCCCTGTTGAATAAACCATGTTGGGAACTTTTAGAGATGCATACTTAGGTGATTTACATCCCAATGTCCCGTATTAACTTGCATGGACCAAGGATGGAAGAATAAACAACAATCTACAACTTTAAGAAGATCATTTTTTATTGAAAATTGTAAAAGGCAATGAGTCTCATGAGGAGCCAACAAAAAATATACATAATTTTGTAAATAAGAAAAATCCAAAAGAGCTTCAACAGGGTGCAAACCGAAGTACATGCAGAGAAGCAAAAATGACTCACAAAAAATATCTTTAGAATTAACCAAAAAAGTCCAATGATTGCAACAAACCCCTATAGGCCACACAAATAAACTGCTTAAAAGAAGGGGAAAAATGCTTCCATGGTCACAAACACCTCACTCCTTGAAATGAAGTCCAATACCTCTCCTTCCATAGACAACAAAAGAGGCATTAAGGACACACTTCTTAAACTGCATCCTCACTTGCTCACTCTAGACCAGCAACTGGAGTCCAACAACTCTTAACACAAACTTTGGCATAAAACATGCCATCTGACAGAGGCAAAACAAAAGGCACCGCAGCTCCTGCATCGCTGTAGAATAGAAAAATAAACGATTGACAGCCTCCTTGTTGGCCTTGTGATGTAGTGTCATAGCATGTGTTAGATACTGTATCCTATAAATAGAAGAGTATCACATCATTCGTAACTAACTTGGATATATTGAATTGAATTGAGAATTTCTCTCTAATATCTCTCTCTAAGTTCCTCTCTCTCTAGTTCTTGATTGACCCTTTCATCATTTTGGTATCAGAGTCTCAAGAACTTGCCCCCATCTCGCATTACTAGAAAGAACTTAGCACCTAAAGAACTTAGCACCTGATCTAGGTTCATAATCATCTGGATATTCGCGACCTGGTTCAGATTCGAGATTCGAGAACGCGCCCTAGAGTTGATTTCGCGAACTGGTTGTTGATTGTGAGTGATTCTTGGTCTTGTGAACTTGATTGTGAGTTGAATCTTGATTTCACAATTCCAGTTGTTCGTGGTTGCTCTGGATTTAGCAGATTCTAAATCAAATTCAGTTTCAATTGACGTTGAGATTCGCGAAGTTTCCTCTTGATTCAGTGTTGAATTCGTTCGCTCAACTTCACTGTTGTTATGATTTCACCAACCGAAATCACGATTTGAAACTGAGTTCGCAACTCATTAGATGATCACCATCTGACTTGCGTACCTGGATCGAAGTCTATATTCTCGACTACTCATCGTGACTTGGGCTGTTCTTTGAAGTTGTTCTGGACTCGTTTGACTGAAATCAACATATGGGTAAGTGATTCTTGAAGTCTTTAATCCATCTGTGTTGAATTTCCTATGTTATATCAAGTCTCAAATTCTGTAAATCTGTATGCATCAATCTGAGTTCAATTCTTGTCTTCAATATTTTGGGTCTTGCCTCTGTTGTAACATTATCTGTTCACTGTGCTAAGATTGTATATTGGTGCACTGTTTTTTTTTATCAATATTCAACTGGGTGAGATTACTGTGATTCTACATATTCTTGGGAATTGTTCAATGTCTCAACGAGGTCGAGGTCGTAGGGGTGGTCGTGGTAGGGCTTTGTCCCGGATTTGGGTGATCATGATGGAGGTAATGGGATTCCGTATCCAAGAGATGAGATGGCCGAGATGAGGTGGTAAATTGCCGCGTTAACCGAAACGGTGCAACATCTCCTACCTCCTACCGAGGGTAGTAATGATTCCAATGAAACCGAAGGTGGTACTCATCATTCTTTTGATAATATCTTTTGAGCCCCATGACGGCGTCGAACGGATGTGGGTAGGATGGAACACAAATGGGAGAACAATATCAAGATTGAACTTCCCAAATTTCATGGAAGCCTCAATCCCGATGAGTTCGTCGATTGGCTCAACACCATTGAGCGAATCTTTGACTATGGAGAGGTCTCCGTTGAAAAGAAAGTTAAGCTTGTGGCTATTCGGTTGAAGGGGAGAGCTTCTACTTAGTGGGAACAACTTTAACTCAACCGCCGCCAATGTGGAAAGGAGAAAATCCATGATTAAGAGAAAATGAAAAAGAAGTTAAAGGGCCATTTTCTACCATTCAACTACCTCCAAAGTGTTTATCAACACCTTCATGTTCTCAAGCAAGATGGTAGTGTGAATGAATACATAGAAGCCTTTTATCACCTCATTGCATGGGTTGACTTAAGTGAAAGTGAGGAGCAACGGATGGCCCGCTATGTGAGCGGCTTGAAATCTCTCATCCAAGATGTTCTTGCCTTACACACATTGTATAGTGTTTTCAAAGCTTATAATCGGGCCTTAGTCGTGGAGAAGCAACAAAGCTGCCGTGCTCCCCCAATGGGACAATACTTTCAAGGAGGGTTTCGAGATGGTTTTAGACCGGGTCCTTCCACTTCTAGTTTTGCCAAAGCTATTCCTTCTTCCAAGTTTGTGGATAAGGGTGCTTCCTGCTCTCAAGCTCCTCGTCCTAATGGTGTTTTCGGAAACCAAAATCCACCACAAGGTGGAACCTTCAAATGCTTTAGGTGTGGTGAACCGGGGCATAAATCTTCCGATTGCCGCAAGAACATAGGTAATAACCGGAACAAGGCACTTCTCATTGAAGAAGTTGAGGAGCATGGTAACTTTGAAGATGCTCCAATCTTTGATCCTTCGGGTAATGTGGCAATTGGTGGAGATAGTGATGAAGAAGAGGGTCTTGCTCTTATGTTGAAGAAGACTCTTCTCTCACCAAAACTAGAGAGCCTAGAAGATTGGTTGCGTACCAATATCTTTTATTCCACTTGCAACATTGGTGGCCGTGTTTGTAACATGATCATTGATAGTGGACGTTGTTGAGAACGTAGTTTCTCAAGAAATGGTGGACAAACTCAATCTTCCGGTGAAGGAACATCCCCATCCTTATACTCTATCTTGGTTCAAGAAAGACAATGAGATCAAGGTTACCAAACGGTGCTTGGTTTCATTTTCTATCCGACAAAAATACTTTGATGAGGCATGGTGTGATATAGTGCCTATGGATGCTTGTCACATTCTACTTGGGCGACCTTGGCAATATGACCGGCAATCTTTGTATGATGGCAAACGAAACACCTACACTATTGTCAAAAATGATATCCGGTTTGCCTTGCTTCCAATGAAAGAAAAGGTTACTTCCAAGGATGTTTCCAAGTCATCTCCTAGTGCCACTACGTTGCTTCCTTTCAAGGAGTTTGTGGAAGAAAGCCGGGATTTTGGGATTGTATTGGTGTTGGTTCCGGTTGTACACACGGGTGCTTCTAAAGAAAAAATTGAGGTGGCCACTCTTTTGGAAGAATATTTCGATGTCTTTCCCCAAGAGCTTCCTCCCAATTTGCCTTCTATGCGTGACATTCAACATCGTATTAATTTGGTTCCCGAGTCGGCGCTTCCAAACAACCCGGCCTATCGCATGTCTCCAAAGGAGAAAGAAGAGTTGCAACGGCAAGTAGAAGAGCTTTTGGCAAAAGGGTATATCCGGCCTAGCCTTAGCCCTTGTGATGTTCCAGTGCTTTTGACACCCAAGAAGGATGGCTCTTGGCATATGTGTGTGGATAGCCGTGCAATCAACAAGATTACAATCAAGTACCTCCAATTCCAAGATTAGATGATATGTTGGATTGCCTTGCTAGATCAAAAGTGTTTTTCTAAGATTGATATTAGAAGCGGGTATCATCAAATCCGCATCAAGCCCGATGATGAGTGGAAAACGGCCTTTAAAATGCCTCATGGCCTATTTGAGTGGCTTGTGATGCCATTTGGGCTTACCAATACTCCGAATACTTTTATGAGAGTGATGACACAAATGTTGCAACCATTTTTGGGAGTGTGTGTCATGGTCTACTTTGATGATATATTGATCTATAGTCGAAATTTGGAAGAGCATTTGTGCCACCCTCGGCAAGTCTTTGAGCTTTTGAGGCGAGACAAGTTCTATGGCAACACTAAGGCCTCGTTTGGGAACAGGCTAATTTAGTAACTTTTTGGCTATTTGGCTAAAAAAATAGGTAAAAAAAACTTATATGTTTGGGATGACTTTTTGGCTAATTACGAAAAGATGTGCAAAAAGTAGAGAGAAAAGAGAATCTTTGACTTTTTGGTATGAGTTGTTGGCTTTTTGGCTAAACGGGTAACTTTTTGGCTTTTTGGCTAAAAAGGTAAGTCCCCAAACGGGGCCTAAGAAGTGCACCTTTGCCGTAGACCAAGTCATCTTCTTGGGATATGTTGTGTCTTCTCGTGGGGTGCTTATGGATGTGGAGAAGGTCAAAGCAATTATGGAATGGCCCACTCCTAGTATCCAAAAAGTATGGAGTTTTCATGGTTTGGCTACTTTCTATAGGCAATTTATTCATAACTTTAGTAGCATCGCTGCCCCTTTGATCAACATTCTCAAGCTTCAAGCTTTTGAGTGGAGCAAGGAAGCCGCCGATAGCTTGCATCTTTTGAAGAAGTTGCTTACCGAGGCTCCAATTTTGGCATTACTGGATTTTGACAAGACCTTTGAACTTGATTGTGATGCATCGGGATTGGGTATTGGAGGCGTTCTTAGCCAAGAAGGGCAACCCATTGCTTTCTTTAGTGAAAATTTAAATAGGGCTAAGCTCAAGTATTCCACTTATGACTTGGAATTTTATGCCATTATCCAAGCCATCAAGCATTAGAGCTATTATCTTGCATACAAAGAGTTTGTGCTCAACGCCGATCATGAAGCTCTCAAGTACATCAACAGTCAATCCCATCTTAACAAGCGCCATGCCAAATGGGTGGCTTACTTGCAACAATTCACATTCTCTTTGCGCCGCAAATCGGGGGTTCTTAATAAAGTGGCCGATGGGTTGAATAGGCGAAGGGCTCTCTTGATTGAAATGAAAAATGAAGTTGTGGATTTTGATGAATTTCGCGCATTCTATGCAAGTGTGATCCTTACTTTTCCAAGATCTTTGATGCTTTGCAAAGGGGGGATAGGACGGCTTATCGAAGTTACATGATAAGGGATGGATTCCTCTTCCATAGCCTTAAGTTATCTATTCCTAGTTGTTCCTTAAGGGCACATTTGTTGGTTGAGCATCATAAGATAGGATATTTTGGTAAGGGCAAGACCCTTCGGTTGTTTCAAGATGCTTATTATTGGTCGGGCATGACCAAGGATGTGCAAAGTCATGTGAAGCGTTGTCAAATTTGTCAAAAGAGCAAGGGAACTGCCACTAATGCGGGGCTATATCTACCTTTACCAGTGTCGAATGCTCCTTGGCGGTGCATTAGTATGGATTTTGTGTTGAGCCTCCCTCCTACTCAAAGGCGGAGTGATTCTATCATGGTAGTGGTGGACCGTTTCTCCAAGATGGCACATTTCATACCTTGCAAGAAGATCATGGATGCTACAAACATTGCTAATCTTTTCTTCAAGGAAGTTTACAAGTTGCATGAGGTGCCTACTTCTATTGTGTCCGATAGAGATGCTAAGTTCCTTGCTCACTTTTGGAGAACTTTGTGAAGGAAAATTGACACAGACTTGAGTTTTAGTACTACATTCCATCTACAAACCGATGGTCAAACGGAAGTCGTGAACCGTAACCTTGGTAACTTGTTGCGGTGCCTTATAAGGGATCACCCCAAGAGTTGGGATGGCATCCTTCCTTGGCTAAATTTGCTTACAATTCATCTATCAACCGCACCATAAATACTTCTCCCTTTAAGTGTGGTGGATTTGGTGCCTTTGCCACTCTCAAGGAGAGGAAGCGTTAAGGCGGAGGAAATGGCCACATTTATGAAAAACATTCATTCTCAAATGAGGGCCCAAATTGAAAGGTCTAATGCGAAGTATAAGGCGGCCGGTGATGTGCATAGGCGAAGAGTGGTGTTTGAAGCAGGGATTTTGTGTAGGTGGTATTGAGCAAAAAGAGATATCCCCATGGCACCTACACTAAGTTGAGTGACAAGAAGGTGGGACCTTGCGAGGTGTTGAGCAAGATTAACGACAATGCTTATAAAGTCAAGCTCCCGCTCATCTGGGCATCTCCAATACCTTTAACGTCCAACACCTTGTACACTACTTTCCGGATGCCTCTTCCATTGATGATACCTCTACCTTTATAGACTAGTTCCTTGAAAAGTTGTCATCTTGTACTTTGTGTTTTTGTGTCTTTCATTTCTAGTATTGGTTGTATTTTGTTGTCTTCACTTGAGGACAAGTCTTTTCTTAAGAGGGGGAGTATGATGTAGTGTTATGTGCATAGCATATGTTAGATAGTGTATCCTATAAATAGATGAGTATCACATCATTTGTAACTAACTTGGATATATTGAATTGAATTGAATTGAATTGAGAATTTCTCTCTAATATCTCTCTCTAAGTTCCTCTCTCTCTAGTTCTTGATTGACCTTTTCATCGCCTTGCACAGGCAGGTACCAAATGGGAAGAGATTCTCCCCTCCCGTGCAAGTTTTCAATAGTCAAAATTTCCAATAGAGAAGCCGTCTACACAAGTTATGAGGGAAGCCAAGTTTTTCCAAGGGGTTAGGAATTACTTCATTAGCAAATCTCATATTATCAACCAACAATGCATCTTACATTTCCAAAAATATCAGGATAAGCATCCTTTAAGTTCTGAAGCTTTGCCAAAATCTCAACTTTCAACCACTTACCATCACAAAGCTAGTGCATTTGTGAACTTCTCCCACTCATTTCTGATGGGGGCAAAGGATTTCACAATTTTTTTTTTTTTTTTTTTTTTTTTGTTGGCAAAGGAGGAGAGTTTAGCAATTTAAGTTATATGACCATTTTGTTTCCTTATTCAATTTATTTCTTCTTTTTCTTTTTTTTCTATGTTTCCTTATTAGACAATGAGTATTTATATGTAGATAGATTGTGTAGGAAAAAATGTTACATTTTGTTTTGGCATAATTGATTTAGGATTTTAGTATTCTCTGTTTCCCCTCTCTCAGAAGATTTATCTCCTCTTCTTCTTTTCCCCTTATTTTAGATTTTCCACATCATTATTCATCATATTCATGTTGTGCCATATCCGTGCTGCATGTCAATCTTTTGATTTAACAATTGCAATCAGAGGTTGTTAACCCACTACTATCGAGCCACTGCTTCTCCTATATCCAATTCCAATGTCGCAACAGGAAAACAACTCATAGAGGTTTTGCTGCCTTCAACCAAAAACTTGAAAGACAGTCCCAACATTTCTTCATTTGAGTGAATTTCAAGTTTCTTTACAATTCAAAAATCTCCCTATACAGATATGGTAGCTTAAGCTACTTAGCTAAGATTATTACTCAACCACAACGTGAAGAAATCAAGGATAACACTCTATATATACAAAAAAAATTCCAAAAATATAAAATTTAACATCAAGAGAAATCCATTTACTTCATAAGTAGGATCAGTTCTGGAATGTGCCAGTGTCGAAAATGACAAATAGCGAATGCAAATGAAAACAGCATGACAAAAGTTAAATTTGCAGCATCAAATTATCATAATCTTTAAAAATATAACATCAATGAAAAACAAGGAAGGAACCTAAACCCAAAAGCCAAATCAATGAGACAAAAAAACTGAAACGGCTTCCTTTTGATATTTCCTGATATACTATCACAACACGAGAACTTAATTGCTGATGACTAGAAATTTAGCAGCTAGTTCCTCTTTTACAAATACCAAACCATTCCACTCAAATGTTATGACAGAAGAAGACATATAGAATTCTTAAAAGCTCCACCAATATTTATGAAACAATTTATTCATGAAACATGAGAAAAATCAAAACTTTCCAACAAATAATAAACAAGGCAGTGATTCAAAGTCAAAAACTAACATACAGTAAACAAACATGTGCAATGTAAGAGCCAAACAAAGAAGATAAACCCACAAAGCAATTAAAAAAATAAATAAATAAAACTTGCCAAGCTTGACTTCACTTTCACCACAAACTCACTGTTCTTCAAACTCTCGAAAATCTCCGAAGATGAACTCTTCTGCTCGAACTCTCGCAACCGTGTCTTGAATGCCCTGATTGGCTCCCAATCCCGAAACTGACTTTCCTCGCTCCCTCCATCTCCCGGCCAGTCCCACCTAAAGTCCTTAAACCTCACAATCCTCCCCCTCCGATACCTCTCTCTCTCATCAAAATCACCCCCATCCTCCACCTCCGACACAATCGCGTTCTTAATCGCCGACAAGTCTATGCGAATTCTAGCCCTAGGTCTCCATTTCTCCAGAACCTTGCGGCTGAAATCGGGGGACGAGTACGCCCTTCGAATTTCGGACAATTTCGGCTGCAATCGCTTCACGAAATCGATTTCAGCCGGAGGCGAAGACCTGATAGAAGGCACAGAGAACTTTGATCTGGAGGCTGAATTGAGGAAGTTCTCGAGCTCTCGATCGAAAGACGAAGCCAAGTTTTTGAAGGAATTGGCTCTGTCTTTCATCAACTGGAGATCGGCGTCCGCAGAGTCCTTGACTTCTCTCCAACCTCGCGATATGAACGAGAACGCCTTCTCCGCCGTCACCGGCGGCACCGACGACGACGACGACGCCCGAGCCTCCGGCGGCTTCAGATTGATCATTGAAGATTCTGAATTCGAAATTAGGGTTTCAAAATTGGAGTTTTCTATGTGTAGAGATAGATGGAGAGAGATTGGTGGAGATATAGAGAGAGAGACCGCTTCGAAACCTCTCGACTGTGCTTGTCCTGTGAAGAACAACTCGAGAAAGAGCGAGAACGTGTGGAGAGGGGGCTGATAATCTAGCGGCTAAGATTTTGCTTTACATATATATTATATTATTATAATAGGCATATATTTTTATATTTTATTTATTTGTAATAATAAACTGAGTGGTGTCATTTTTTATGGGATGGCGGGAGACACGTGGATGACACGGTGGATGAGGTTCCTGGGTTGCGGAGATTTAGGAGAGGGTGACGTGGCGGAATATTCTGAAGAGAGGAATATGCGCAGTAATGCTACGCACACATCAAAGCCATCGTTTAGGGTGTGAGTTGGGTTTCTAATTTTTTAAATTTTTGGTTATTTTAATTTAGAGTTAAAGATTTTGTTTGGTTTGATTTTGAGAGATAAATTTTTGAAAAATATTTTGAGAAGAGAGTTTAAAAATTTTTGTAATTTGTTTAGTTGTATATTTTGAAAATGTTTTGGAGTTTGGAAGTTTATGATGATTTGATATTTTATTGTAATTTAGTAGATGTATGTGAGAGAAAAAGTGATTGAAAATGAGAAAAGAAAGAGAAAAAATGATTAATTAATATATAGAAGAGAGAAAGTAATTTTAAAAAAATTTTGAGAAAAATTACAAACTAAACAAAATTTCTAAAAATTTTCTTCAAAATCTTTTTTCCAAAGCCAAATCAAACAAGGCTAAAAAGTCTCATTTAGAATGTATTTTTTTATTTTTGTAAAAAAAATTAAATAATTATATATTTTATTTTATTAAATTTTTAATTTATTTTATTTTTTATGATTATTTAAATCTAAATCCAATATGCCAAACACGAAGAACCGAATTATAGGCCAGTCAACCATCTCATCTAGTTAACTGTAGCCGTCATCTTGTGTGGATCGTGACTATCATTTTATCAATCGCAGTTATTATCTTATCGTCTGATCAATCTTTGACTCTATGCTCTTGCTTATTTTGAAAGACAGAATAGTAGGGATTGATAGTAAAAGGATTGATAATAAAAAATTATTAAATTATTTTTTTATAAAATAATAAAAAAATTAAATATTATATTTAAAAAAAATTCTCAATATATAAAAAATAAAAAAAAATTTAATCCTTTCACTATTTTTTTAATGCTATCTCTACATCTTCCATATCAATCCTCCTTCCAAGAGCACTACTAATACCAAGGGATAATAGTCTCGTCCCCATCTCTCAAAATAAATACCCCATTAATAATATCAAAAGATTAATAATCACAATCCCTCCTATAACCCCAAAAAAGCGAGGCCTATAAATTTTGTGTTTCAACCTATATGAGCGTAGCATTATTGATATGCTAGAGGCTTGTGATGGAAAAATTATATGGGTATGGTTTTGTCTAATTTGGGATCGGATTAGACCGTGCTGTTGAATCTGTGGGGGTCATCACGGGTCCCATTTTGATAATCTAAACCGTTTAATGTGTAGAACTCGTTGAGTACTATGTGTCTGTAAAAAATCACATTGATCGGATATCGATAGCTATGTGATCAAAATAGTTTTTTGTCAGCTATTAATTTGTTCACCGTCCAATTTTTTTAATACGAAACTGATTTGATCATATAGCTATCGATATCCGATCAACGTGATTTTTTACAGGCATATAGTACTCGACAAGTTCTACATATTGAACGGTTCAGATTATCAAAGCGGGACCCGTGGTGAGCCCCCACGAACTCAACAACACAATTCAATCTGATTCCAAACTAGACAGAAGTCATACCCAAATTATATGATGGTCTGAATGTACTACATGATTTTACTCCTAACCATTCATAATTCACTATATTTCTTTCTATTCTTTAATTACTCAATACAAACTCATAAACTCCTAACCATTCATAATTCACTATATTTCTTTCTATTCTTTAATTACTCAATACAAACTCATAAACTTATCATTTTCACAAATTACAACTCACGTAAAACACCATATAATCGTACCTCACTATCACCAAACAACTTGTCTCCGTGAAGGGGTCCGATGATCTGATTGTATGTGCGGCTGTACTTTGGCCTTGTTTGGCAAGTTACATTTTAGTTTTTTTTTTTTTTTTTAAAAAAAAATTATAAAAAGATAAACTAGACTAAAATAATTAATAAAATAAAATGTTACATCAAATTTACAATTATTTCACTTTTTCTCTTGCAAATATCACATCTAATTATAAAAAAAAATTAATTATCTTCCCAAACACAAAAAATTTAACCTACTAAAATAATAAAAAAATTAAAATAACTTACTAAAATAACAACTTCCTAAACACCCACTTTGATAGTTGACAGCAAGTGGCACTGGGGTTAGGCTGGTAACTTCGGCTTCATCAAACGGGTTGTTTGGTATACCTGTTTTAAGTGTTTTTTTTTTTTTTTTGTTTTTTTTTTTTTGAAAGTTGGTACTAGACTGTGTTGTGTATATATATATATATATATATTGTTTATTTATTCAGTAAAAATAATTTAATTAATTTTTAAAAATTAAATGTGAGATGTTTTTAACTTTTTCTTTTAGATTATTAATTTTTAACTTACAACAAGCTATGCCAAAAATAAAAATCAAAAACATTCCTTTCTCAACTTCTAAAAATCATATGTTTTTAATTTATTTAAATTACTTCTATTTAATAAATTAGAAGAAAGGTTGAACCAAACATCCTAACACTCATTCTCACGGAGGAAAAAAAATTGCTATAAGATTTATGTTGTGTTTGGTTGAGAAATTTGGGAATGAATTTGGAAAGGGAAAGGGAAAAGGTGTGTGAAACATAGGCATGTTTTATTCACATTTCACCTACCTTTTCCATTTCCCTTTCTAAATCTCTCCCCAAATCCCTCAACCAAACACAGCATTAATAGTCTCCATGTGCTTTTTGTTTTGGGGTGGGAAAATTATTTGGTGCTCTTGGTGCAAGTTTATGAAATTTTAAATTGATCTTTATTAGTTAAAATATTAAGATTTAATACTTTTGTATTTGTTTTTAGAAGACAACATTAGGGATGGCAATGGATAACCTACCCTGTGGGTATCCATGGAGACCCAACCCAAATACATGGGTTTTCCCCACTTTTTCTTATCCATTGGGTAGGGTAGGTGATATTCTTTAAATATCCACAGGGGATGGGTTGGGGATGGGTACCCACTAATTTCCCCATATGTTTTTTTTTTTTTTTTTTTTTTTTTTTTTTTTTTTTTTTTTTTTTTTAAGATTCACAACTAAAACTAAATATACATTCAATCTTTTTTCTTTTTTTTATTTATTTATTTTTTCAGGTTCACAACCATTTTTTTTTTTTTTTTTTTTTTAAGATCCACAACCAAAGCTAAATATACCTCCAATCTTTTTTTATTTTATTTTTAAGGTTCACAACCATTTTTTTTTTAATTTTTAAGATTCACAACAAAAGCTAAATATACATTTAGTTTTTTTCCTTTTTTTAATTTTTTTAAGGTTCACAACCATTTTTTTTTTTTAAGATTCACAACCAAAGCTAAATATATATATTTAATTTTTTTTTCTTTTTTTTTTAATTTTTTTTTTAAGGTTCACAACCATTTTTTTTTTTTTTTTTTTTTTTAAGATTCACAACCAAAGCTATACATTCAATCTTATTTTATTTTATTTGGCTCAACAATAAAATCAAATACACATTAATTAACATTGTCACATTATTCTTGTCAAATTTTATGCATATCTAGAATTTTTTAAATTTATTTAAAAAAAATTAAGGACATTGTCTAGTGTAGGTTTTGGTTTGCTTTTCTATGTTATTTTATTTTGTTGTGTATTGTAATTTTCAGAATGGTTTGCTTGTTCTGAAATTTCAATTAACGAGTATGAATCTATTTGTTTTATGTTATCACACAATTTATACAACATATATATATATATATATATATATATGAATGTATTTGAAAATAAGGAAATTGTAGAGAATCAAAACAAGCATGAGTTGTGATTGGTTAGAAATGATGGGTACATAGATTTATTTGCTAGAAAAATAAAAAGGGGATACAAAGTCATACTAAATAATTTTTTTTAAATTAAAAGAATTTTTCTTAGTTATGAACAGATTTAACTGAAATCAGCTTGTTTCCCAATGTTATGCTTGAAAAATATTTTTTATAAAAAAAATTCAAAATATATTTTTTTATATTTGGTGGTGGTGGTGATGGAACGAAGGTGAAAGTAGAAATTGTTACATAGTGGTGGGGTGATGGCGGCAGTGATGATGGTAGTGGCTATGGTGATGGTAGTGTGACAGTGAAAGTGAGAATAGTGGTGATGGTGTTGTGAAATTAGTAAAAATTTAATTGAAAAAACATTTTTTGTTTTTTAAAAGTAACAAACAACAAAATTCATGGGGACTAAAGGAAGAAGATGGAGGATGGATTGGGTGTGGTAATGCATAGATATCTTAAAATGAGTGGTTCAGATTTGTTAAAGGTATAATTAGATTTTGGATAAATTAAAATGAATTGTTCAAATTTGCTAAGAGAAAGATGGTTTAATGTCTAAATTGTCCGTGGCTAACAATTCCTTGTTTATGCCCTGATGCAATTTAATATGAGTCTTATAACACTTTCTTCAAACAAACTTTTTGATTTTCTCAAAATTATATATTTGATTATTATAAAACAAACTTTTTAATTAATTAATTAATGTGTATTTGATTTTGTTGTTGAACCAAATAAAATAAAATAAGATTGAATGTATATTTAGCTTTTGTTGTGAACCTTAAAAAAATAAAAAATAAAATAAAAAATAAGTTGTTAACATTAAATATATTAAAAAAGAAAGAAAAAAGATTGAAGGTATATTTAACTTTTGTTGTGAACCTTAAATAAAAAATAAAATAAATAAAAAATCGTTAACATTAAATATATTAAAAAAGAAAGAAAAAAGATTGAAGGTATATTTAACTTTTGTTGTGAACCTTAAAAAAAAAAAATAAATAAAAAATAAATAAATAAATAAATAAATAAAAATTGTTAACATTAAATATATTAAAAAAGAAAGAAAAAAGATTGAAGGTATATTTAACTTTTGTTGTGAACCTTAAAAAAATAAATAAATAAAAATATAAAAAAAAAAAAAAATTTGTTAACATTAAATATATTTAAAAAAAAAAAGAAAAAAGATTGAAGGTATATTTAGTTTTTGTTGTGAACCTTTAAAAAAAAAAAAAAAAAAAAAAAGAAAAAAAAAGTGGTTGTTAACATTAAATATAAAAATAAAAATGGGGATTAAAGTGGGTTGGGGAAAATCCATACCCATTAAAAAATGGGGAGGGTGGTACCCATGGGGAATGGGGAATGGGGAATGGGGAAAATTTATTATAGGGGAATGGGGATGGGGAATTAATATCCACCCCATTGCCCCCCATTGCCATTCCTAGACAACATTAACTAGTGTCATAAGATTAATGTTGTGAAATATTACTCTAAAATCACCAGTAATCTCTCTAAGATGTAAGTTACAAGTCCAAAGATTCTAACCACGACCGACAAAAATTTAATATAACAATAACGTCCTGATTAATAATAAAATTACACACAAGAAGGTGGATCCCTTAATGCAGAATTGTTACTATCTAACCTCACATATATATGACAGGACTTGTCATAATATCATCTGAATTGGTGTGATATAATCCTTTTATTACTTTTTTTCCTCACCGTAGCCATAGCATTAAGATCCTCTAGAGTATCTATCGGAAATTGGTTTTATATAGACTTATTTTGGGTTATCTTTGAGTTCAAAATTGAGTGGGGGTTGACACGTCTTTTGGAATGAATCCGAGAGGTGACGTGTTCTTTGTCGCGTGGCAAGTCACACGGTGAAAACGATTCGTCAAAACTAGTTATGAATGAATGGGAACTTGACGTCGTTTTCGGATTCGTGGAATGGACAATTAAAAAATTAAATGTGGGTTTCCTTCTAAGACTTATCTCACATTGAAACTTTAAGAGAGTTTGTGTATGTATAAAAACTCTAGGTGGCAACACTTGGGTTGGGCCCCAAGGGGCACCCCAAGTTTGTAGAAGAGAAGAGTTATAGACAGATGGAACCTTAGCTCAAAGCACCACGCGCGCGCGCCGCAGTCGCCATTCGTCCAATTGTAGGTCGGATCAGGTCTATTCAAACTGTTTTACAGTTTTAAAACTGTTAGAAACTGTTGCAGTTACACAGAAAACTGCTACAATTACACAGATTTGAATCTGTACAGTTCGAACAAATCAAACTGTCCAACAAATTCAAACAGTATCTGTTCACTTCTTATATGTACCTGTTCGGGTCTGTTTGTATGCCTATAAATACCAACCCTATTCCAGTAGTTTGTGCATCCAAAAAACAATCTGAAAATTTATTTTTGCAGTCCATTTTGCTCTTTTGCATAAATTCTCTTCATATTAGTTTTTTAAGAAAATTAAAGAGAGTATAAAACACAAGGTTTTGTTCGCCTTATAAATTGTTTTGAGTGCTACTACAATTTGTGAAGATTATTGTATTCCGGGAGATAGACGCCTTTTTTCCATAGGTACCGTAGCGGGGCAAATATGTCTTAAGGACAGAGTGTTACACACTCGACTTGACCTTTTATTATGCATGTGGTTCGGTAAAATAAATTCGGTGCATAATTTATTTTTTATTTGTTTGATTTGTTTCAAATTATTTATTCTACACAGAAGATTGTTCCAACAATCTTAAGACAGACTCGAATTATTTTATTTATACAGAATTTTTCGTGTGTTTCCTTTCTTCTTTCTTTTTCTTACAGAAATTATTTTCTGTGATTTTACAAAATAATATTCTGGTTGGAATACAAATAATCGAGATATACTGTTTGACAGATAGTAGTAATATACTGTCTATTTTCTTTGACAACTAGTAGTAATATACTGGTGTCATTAACAATTCAGAATATTTATTTGTGAAATTTTGTCAAAAATTAATTTTGGTTTTCAGAAATTATTTCTGAGTGTTCATTAATTAAAATTCCGTTTCAGTATTTTAATTATTGAAGTGTTACAGAAATTTAATTTTTTGTGTGAAATTAATTTGGTTAAATAAAATTTTATTTTATTTCCAAATTAATTGAAAATAAAAGTTACAATTGTTGTTTCTTTTATTTTACAAAATTTAATTCGTTGGTTTTTGTTTAAATTTTCTATATAGTATAAAATTCTAATTATAACTTTGTTTTATAATTTAGAATTCATGGCTACTGAAACTAGTCAAATTAATACTCAAACAAGTACGAGTATGGTGGCTATAATTGCGCCAACCCCTCCACCTGTTATGACTGTGCTAGTCAATCACGGTAAGAAGCCAGAGAAGTTCTTAATAACTGATTTTAAAAGATGGCAACAGAAAATGTTGTTCTATCTTACAACTCTAAACCTGGCTTATTTTCTCCGTGAGAATGCTCCTACTTTGAATGAGGATGAAGCTGACTGGCAAGTGGTTGCTACGGTCGATGCCTGGAAACATGTTGATTTCCTTTGTTGGAACTACATTTTGAACGGACTTGACAATACATTATACAACGTCTACAATCCTATCAAGACAGCAAAGGAACTTTGGGAGTCTTTGGAGAAAAAGTACAAAACAGAAGATACTGGCTCAAAGAAATTTGTGGTTGGCAAATTCCTGGACTTTGTGATGGTTGATTCTAAGACTGTGATCAGCCAAGTTTAAGACCTCCAACTCATTCTGCGTGACATTCACACAGAAGACATGTCTCTCAGTGAATCCTTCCAAGTTGTTTCCTTAATTGAGAAATTACGACAAGGTTGGAAGGAATTCAAGAATTACCTCAAACACAAGTGCAAAAAAATGTCTTTAGAAGAATTGATTGTGCGTTTGAGAATTGAAGAAGACAACTGCAATTCTGAAAAGCGGGCTGGTAAGCATCCAATGGAGTCTAAGACAAATGTGGTGGAACATGCTCAAAAAACAAAAAAATGGAAGTTTTCTAGAGAAAGTTCATCACAAGACTCTAAGGGGAGAAAACTAAAAAGTACAAGTTTAATGGCAAGTGTTACATCTATGACAAAGAGAGACATAGGGCCAAAGATTGCCGTAGCAAAGGCAAAAGCAAAAGAAGAACAAACAATAAGCCTGCTCAAGCGAATATGACTAAAGTGGACAAAATTTCCAATGGTGTTGATGACATAAATCTTTCTGCAGTTGTTTCTGAGGCAAAGCTTGTCAGAAATCCTAAAGAATGGTAAGTGAACATTGGTGCTACTCGCCACATCTGTGCCGACAAAAAGATGTTCACATCTTATTCAATAGTGGACAATGGTGAACAACTTTTTATAGGCAACTCCTCAACTTCCAAAGTTGAAGAACAAGGAAAGATTATTCTGAAGATAACGTCTGGAAAGGAACTCACTCTCAACAATGTGCTATATGTACCGGACATTCGCAAGAACCTTATTTCCGGATCTTTATTGAGTAAAAATGAGTTTAGGCTAGTTTTTGAAAGTAACAAATTTGTACTTATCAAAAACGGGATGTATGTAGGAAAAGGTTACATGTCTGATGGCCTTTTCAAAATGAATGTAATGACTGTTATACTCTCTGTTATTAATAAAAATACATCTTCTTCTTACTTGCTTGAGTCTTCAAACTTATGGCATGTCAGACTTGGACATGTTAATTATGGATCTTTGCGTAGATTAATTAATATGGAATGTTTACCTAAATTTGACATTGATTTAAATCATAAATGTGAAATTTGGGTTGAGACAAAATTATTCAAAACTCCTTTTCATTCAATTGAAAAAAGTACGGAACCACTTAAATTAATTCATAGTGACATTTGTGATTTTAAATCAATTCAAACTAAAAGTGAGAAAAAATATTTTATCACTTTCATAGATGACTATACTAGATACAGTTATGTTTATTTAATTCAAACCAAGGATGAAGTTTTGGAAACTTCTATTCAATATAAGAATAAAGTTGAAAATCAACTTAGTAAGAAAATTAAGAAACTTAGAAGTGATAGAGGTGGTGAATATGAATCACCTTTTGGTGAATTTTGTAAAAAAGATAGAATAATTCATCAAACCACCATTCCTTACTCACCTCAGCAAAATGGAATTGCTGAAAGGAAAAACAGAGCTTTAAAATAAATGATGAATGCTATGTTAATAAGTTCTGGATTACCTCAGAACTTGTGGGGGAAGCAATAATTTCTGCTAATTATATACTTAATAAAATACCCTGAAAGAAAGTGAATCAAACACCTTATGAAATGTGGCATGTGAGAGTACCATCCTACAAATGCTTTAAAGTGTAGGGGTGTTTGGCTAAAGTGGTTATTCCTAGTCCTAAAAAGACTAAGATAGGTCCTAAAACCGTTGATTTCATTTTTATTGGTTATGCCAAGAATAGTAGTGCATATCGGTTTTTGATTCATAAATCAGAACATTCTGAAATGCATGTAAATACTATTATTGAATCTCGAAATGCATCTTTCTTTGAACATGTGTTTCCGAATAAGATTGGACAAGAGACTAGTATTAACAAAAGATCTCATGATGCTATTACTAGCCAGGATCAAGAACAAGAGCAAGAGATAGATCAAAATGAGGAAGAGGAACTTAGGCGTAGTAAATGTGCTAGAATCTCAAAATCTTTTGGTCCAGATTTTCTAACTTTTTTGTTAGAAAATGAGCCTTTAACTTTTAAAGAAGCTATGTCTAGTCCTAAGGCTCCTTCATGGAAAGAAGTTGTAAACAATGAAATTGAATTCCTAATTCCTAATTCCTAACTAGTCCTAATTCCTAACTTTTTTGTTAGGAATTAGTGGACTTCCTACCAAGTTGTAAACCTCTTGGGTATAAGTGGATTTTCAAAAGAAAAATAAAAGTGGATGGATCAATTGACAAATACAAAACACGACTTGTGGTCAAAGGTTTTAGACAAAAAGAAGGTATTGATTACTTTGACACATACTCACCGGTTACTAGAATAACATCCATTAGAATGCTAATTGCTATTGCATCTTTGTACAATCTAGAAATTCATCAAATGGATGTGAAAACTGCTTTCTTAAATGGTAAGTTAGATGAAGAAATTTACATAGAACAACCAGAAGGATTTTCTTTTCCAAGAAAAAAAAAGTGTGTAAATTAGTTAAATCATTATATGGTTTAAAGCATGCGCCAAAGTAATGGCATGAGAAATTTGACAAACCAATGATGTCAAATGGATTCAACATTAATGAATGTGACAAATGTGTTTATATTAAAAACACAAACAAAGGCTATATTATAGTATGTCTTTATGTGGATGATATACTCATCATAGGTAGTAATAATGACATGATTAAAACTACCAAGAAAATGTTAAATAAACATTTTGACATGAAGGACATGGGCATTGCTGATGTAATTCTTGGTATGAAAATTACCAAAACATCAGAAGGTTATGCTTTGTCACAATTTCATTACATTGAGAAAATATTTGACAAATTTAGCAAAGATGATGATCATCTTGCTAGAACACTTGTGAATGTTAATTTGTTTCTTTCTAAGAATGTACAGGAAAGTATTTCTTAATTAGAGTATACCCAAATTATTAGAAGCTTAATGTACTTGATGAACTGCACTCGCCCGGATATAGCTTATGCAGTAAGTAAATTAAGTAGATATACGAGTAGCCTAGGAGTAGAACACTGGAAAGCGATTATAAGGGTTCTAAGATACCTCAGGTTTACTCGTAACACTGGGTTAAATTATACTAGATATCCAGCAATACTTGAAGGATACTATGATGCTAACTGGATATCAGATACTAGAGACTCGAAATCCACTAGTGGATATGTTTTTACACTTGGTTGTGTGGCTGTATCTTGGAAATCTTCCAAACAGACTTGCATTGCTAGGTCTACTATGGAATCAGAATTCATAACTTTAGATAAAGTTGGGGAAGAAGCAGAATGGCTTCACCACTTCCTTGAAGATATTCCAATGTGGCCAAAACCGGTGCCTGTTATATCCATACATTATGATAGTCAATCAGCAATTGGTAGAGCACAGAGTCATATATATAACAGTAAGTCATGACACATTTGTCGTCGACATAACACCATGAGACAACTACTCTCTAATGGAATTATTTCCATAAAATATATGAAGTTTAAAGACAGCATAGCGAATCCACTAACCAAAGGGTTAGCAAGAGCGTTAGTTGAAAATTCATCGAGGGGAATGAGACTTAAGCCTATTAAATAAGAGTTATCACAACGGCAACCCAACCTAGTTGACTGGAGATTCCAAGATCTAGGTTCAAAGGGACAACCGAGTTGTGAATGATTCATAAGGATTGCTGGGGAATCAAACTTCTATCAATTTCTATGATGAAATAGTGATATTTGCAACGTTTTAGGTTAAGTAATACTTTTAATAATTCTTATATCTAGGTATACCTAGTGGAGTATGGCAGAATACTTTTCATAAGAATCACCTATATGAGTGTGAACTGGACCGGTTCTATGAGTTTTGTGAAGGGTTACAATTCTCTAAAGCACTCATAAAAGACCAGGTTGTTCAGGGCCAAAATGAACACAATAATGAGAATTAAACTATGTCTGGGAATATACTGTGTGGGTTCTATTGTCTTGGTTTACACAAACGGCTGAATAGTTCAAGACATCATGTTCACTGGTTAGCTAATAAATCTGATAGTGTCTCATAAGGGAAGGTTCAAAGCCAAAAGCTACCTATCATTTGCAGAATATTTCCAATTTATGTACTCTCTGTAATTAGATCATGTTGTTGCTTTTTTTCTCCGTCAAATTCCATTCATATGGGAAATTGTTGGGAAATTGGTTTTATATAGGCTTATTTTATGTCATCTTTGAGCCCAAAATTGAGTGGGGTCCATACGTCTTTGGGATGGATCCGAAGAGGTGACGTGTTCCTTGCCGCATAGTAAGTCACACGGTAAAGACAGTTCGTCAAAACCATTTATGAGTGAATGGGAACTTGACGTTGTTTTCGGGTTCGTGGAATGGACAATTAAAGAATTAAATATGGGTTTCCTTGTAAGGCTTGTCCCGCATTGAAACTTTAAGAGAGTTTGTGTATGTATATAAACTCTAGGTGGCAACACTTAGGTTGGGCCCCAAGGGGGACCCCAAGTCTGTAGAATGGAAGAGTTATGGACAAATGGAACCTTGGCTCAAACCACCACAAGCGCGCGCGCCGCCGCCGTCCGTCTAACCGGCCGACCAAGCCGAGCCGTGCCGGGCACGGTTGTGGGTCGGGTCAGCTCTAATATTAATTTTTTAAACAAAATTTATTTGAATTTTTTTCCAGAAATTCTTAATAAAATTAAATTCCAATTTTGTACGAAAATTGAAATTAATTTTCTGTCCAAATTTTACCACCTTCAGTCCGAAATTCCTAAATAGATTCAAACTGTTTTACAGTTTTAAAACTGCCAGAAACTGTTGCAATTACATAGATTTGAATCTGTACAGTTCAAACAGATCAAACTGTCCAGTAGATCTGTTGAAATTCAAATAGTATCTGTTCAATTCAAATTTACACCTATTCACTTTTTGTATGTACATATTCGGGTCTGTTTGTATGCCTATAAATACCAGCCATATTCCAGCAGTTTGTGCATCCAAAAAACAATTTGAAAAATTATTTTTGTAGTCCATTTTGCTCATTTGCATAAATTCTCTTCATATTAGTTTCTTAAGAAAATTAAAGAGAGCATAGAACACAAGGTTTTGTTAGCCGTACAAAATGTTTGGAGTGCTACTACAATTTATGAAGATCATTATATCCTAGGAGATAAACGCCTTTTTTCCGTTAGCACCATAACGGGACGAATCTGTCTTAAGGACAGAGTGTCACTCATTCGACTTGATCTTTTATTATTCATTTGGTTCGGTAAAATAAATTCAGTACGTAATTTATTTTTTATTTGTTTGATTTGTTTCAAATTATTTATTCTACACAGAAGATTGTTTCAAAATATCTCCCTATAGTGATCTTGTGAAGTGAGTTAAGCAGAGCGCGACACTTATTCCACTAGAAGAACCAAGGATTAAGTTTAAAACCTCACCAAAACGACGTTGTTTTGGTGAGTAAATTAAATATATATATATATATATATATAAATCAAATTTCCCTTTGTTTCCATCATTCAACAACGAAGGTGAGAGAGAGTGAGAGAAAGAAGGAGAGACAGATAAGGGGGTGAAGAAGAAGCTCCGCCACCGCCGATGATGAGTGGTTGCATTGGGATTCAAGAAGCTGCTTGTCAAAAAACTTCAACAAATCCAACAAATTCATCTTTCAAACTTAAAATATTAAGTTCATCTTCTAAACTTCTATCAATTTCCGTAGATCCTAAAATTTCAGAGATTTCAAACTTCTATTCAACCATCTCTCTCAATTTCAGAGATTTGGGATGGGTTACTCTAAAATTAATTGCTTTTCGTTTTATGTTCTATTTTTGTTTGAAATCAAATAAAAACAAATTGGGTCATCAATTGGTTTCACATCAAACCCAGATTTGAAAAATTAAAATCAAACCCACATTTGAAAAATTGGGTCATCAATTTGTTTTTTTTATTAATTGAAATCAAACCCACATTTGAAAATTTGGGTCATTAATTTGTTTTTTTTATTACTTTCCGACCAAAATCAAGATTTGGGTTTTCATTTTGTACTACTTTTTGAATTGGGTAATTTGAACATAACTGTAAGTGAGAGAGAAAATGAGGAGGAGAGAGAGCAGTGGTTAAGCAAGAAACCCACTAACAAAGGAGTACGCCGTCTTACCGCCCCACCGCCAACAAAATCCATTGAACACTCTCTTCTCTCGATATCAGAAGAAAAACTACCTTCATAATTTTTATATTTAAAAAAAAAAAAAAAAAAAACAGAGGTTTGAGAGAATATGAGATGGGTCACCAAATCAAAGAAGGCAAAAAGATTTAACCTGTAAATAATAAAGACAATTTTGTATTTAGAAGTAGTGTTAATAGCACCAGTGCTTCTGGGACAAGCACATCACACAAACTCTCAGATAAGATGAATAAATTGGCCATTGATGATTGTGGAAAGATTGGATGTTTTGTTAGAGTATGGCAGGCAAGGCGGCGTGGCAGCGACGACAGCAACACGTCAGGGGCAGAGCGGGATGGAGATGTCCTCCTCCTCTTTTCTCATTCTCTCAGTCTTTTTCTCTCCTTCTCTCTCTCTCTCTCTCTCCCCCCCCCCAAGAACAACTTGAAAAGAAACCCAGAACAAGGGAAATTTGAAAAAAAAAAATTCTTTTTCAATTTACTCACCAAAACAATATCGTTTTGGTGAGTTTAAATCTCAGCCCTTGGAGGCTGAGTGGGACACGTGTCGCGCATCCTTTCCTCACTGTAGGAGATCACTCTAGGGAATTACTCTAGAGGATCTTAACGCATAGCCATAAGGCCATGTACTCTTGTAGGTACATGAACCGAGTGTAGTGGGAGTCTATCTATATTGATATTAGGCTATGTTTGAATGGATAAAATATGAAAATATAATGAAATTTTATTTTGTCTTCTTCATTTTATTTTGAAATAATATTAAAATGAATATTTATTTATATCATCTTCATTTATCATTTCATATATCAATTTATTTGTTAATATTATACTGAAGATATATATGAGTGATAAGAATTATTACATCAATATCATGTTATTAAATAAGATGAGAAGCATTATATCTTAAAAAATATTAAGTGTAGCATTATTATTTATTTTATATGTGTTCGAAATAAAATATGGAAAGTGATTCTTACTTTTTCAATAGAAAAATGATAATCTCATTCCTTCACTTCTCTAGCCAATTTTTGCAATTAAAGAGTTGCAAGAGCTGAGATTAATGATCGGTTTGATGAATAAGATAATTTTATATTCAATGTAATAATCAAATTCAAGTCTTATTGTCATATGATATAATTTTGAGAAAATTAAAATTTACTTATAATAGTAAAAAAAAAAAATACAGAATAACAAATAAAAAAAAGTATAACATTTTAATTATTAAAATTTATCATTGATTTGTAATTTTTTTCCAAACCTACACTATGTTGTTAGTTTTGTTATAGTTTTTTTGTCCATTTAGGAGGAAAGGGGAATGCAAGAGAATTTGGGCCAATACTAGAATTTCACCATCTTCTAATAGTAAATATTAACTAATTTAAATGCTAGAATTCATTAATTTAAAAATGAGAAAATTGGTGACAAATCTAATTTAATGAGGGTGTAAGGCATTAGATTCAATGAATATTTTTTATTGGTGACAAATTCACGTTTTGTGAAATAGTTTGGTGAAAAATCCTAGCAGATATGTTGTTTCTAATTTTACCCCTTGCCTTATTTTTATTTATTTGACTTTTCGTTGACTAGTTGTTTAAATTTTTTGCCTATTTGTTCAAATTTATATCTATCTGTTCAATTTTTTTCCTTAATTCTATTCAACTGTTCAATTTGATATTTATCTGTTCAATTTTTTCCCCTAAATTCTATCTATCTATGGGTTTCTGTTCAATTTTTTCTCAATTCAAAAAATTTATATGTTCAATTTTTCTTGTCTGTTCAATTTTCTATGTTTATCTGTTCAAATTCTCATACATACATAGACATAGAGAGAGAAAGGGGGTACTACAATTTTATTTGTTCAAAATGTTGCCTATCTTTAGGAAGCTCTCATACACACACACTCACAAATACATAAACATATATTATTCAACATCAACAACAAGAAGAAAAAATCTGTATATGTATGAAATGAATGTGCTTTGCAATTTTTATCTATTAGATTTTTTTTTTTATCTATTACAATGAACATCAACAACAACAAAGAACAAAAAATAATCAGATCATCAACAACAAGCCTGTAATAACCCCGACCTGTGATTAGCGTATAATCTTTGATTAAGAGTGTCTAATAAGTAATTAAGATGAAATTCTACGTTAATTGCATGTGTTATATGTTATTTGCATTTATATTTGTCTGTTGTTGAAAGATTTTTCTATGGTTATGTTTCATTATGTAAATTGAAGGCCTTATCGGCATCTGATCACGCAATTGACTTGATTTATGTGTTATTTGAAATTTTTAGAACGTTATGGTAGATTCAATTGAAATTCGATTCGGAACCAAATAATTAGAATAAAATAAATATAACCATTTAATCTAAGCAAGAATTAATTACTTTCACTTATGGTATCTATAAAAGCTCAATGTTGTCTCCTACCACCACTATACACACACTTCATCATCTTTTTGCCATCAAAAAGGTGAGAAGAGAGGGAGAGGAAGAGATTGAAGCTTAAGGAAGAGAACAAAAGAGGGATTGCTAGTCAATTGAAAGAAATTGGATGAGTTGTGCAAGAAATTCCTAGAATTCAAAGAATTGGGAACTCTAGGTAAGAATTGTATTCCTAAAGTTTGTAGTCAAGACATTAGTGTAAGAATTCTAGAGATTAAAGTGTTTAAACATGAGAATTGAGCCAGAAATGAAGGAATTGAAATTATATCGTGCATGCATGCATTTTTTTTTACATTTTGAGCTTAATTTTCAAGAATTCTCACATGCATGTGGCAATTGTACCTTAATTTTGGGAATTCATCGTGTTTTCTATCATTTTACCTGTTTTGATCATGATTTGGAGGCTTTGAATTCAATTCAGTACATGCATGCTATGCTTTCAAAGTTTCAAGTTGAATTTTGGACAATTGATTTACTTTTAAGCCTTGATTTTGCAAAATGATTCTTAATTCTTGATGTTTTACAAGTTTAGGCATGTTTTCTCAAGTTTTAAGCCCAAATGATGTGTTTTAAAGCTTTGAAATTGAGTTTTGTATCTTAAACATCAATCTGGAAATTTCAAAATTCTACATCATCACTTGAGCGACAGAACCGACGCTCGAGCGACCACTCTTTGTTTTGCACTTTCGCTCGAGCAACCAAAAGTTGGCACGAGCATAAAATTCATGCTCCCAATACTTTTGCAAACATGAGCCTTCTCTTGAGCAAAGAAAACTGTACTCGAGCCATCGTTCCTATTTTTGAACCTTAGCTCAAGTAACTAGAAGTTACACTCAAGCGTAAAATGAGAGCTCCTAGAAGTTTTACAGAATTTTACAGTCCACTCGAGCGAAGATCATGTTTTCAGAAATTTGACTAAGTGTTGCAACACATATTTTGGCATCCTCATTGCATCTTAAGCATTCATAAGCCTTAATTAAGACATAATAATGAGGATAAGAGTTAGAAACACACTAAGATAGAAAAAAAAACAAGTAAGTGATTTCAGAATGTGTGTTTCAATGTGTATCCACTATGTGTTCGTGTAGGTCACGTACCTTAGCTGCTTGGTTTATTTGATTTGTCTGATCTACTATTGGAGCCATCTGTGAGTAATAACTCTGTAAAGTTATGTTTGATTTTAATTATTTTCTAATGATACAAAATGATCAGTTTTCTAAAATGCTATGTTTTATATGAATGAATGATTGTCCAAGTTTCTGAAATGTATTCGTGACATCCTTAACATCATACGATATGCGTCCCTTTATGGGCCATCGGAATGCCTTTATGGCTGTCCATTTATGGGTCATCGAAAACGTCTCTGTGCACATCAGTCATCGGAATGCCTTTATGGCCGTCCCTTTATGGTTCATCGGATTTGTTAATGCTAATGAATGTACCACGTATGATCATGTAAAATATATGAACTTTGGAACATGAATATGAATATGTATCTATTTCTGAATATGTATCTGAATTCTGAATCTGTTATAGATATCATTCATTAAAACATTTACTCTATTATTATTCACTAGCCTCCAGCTCATCGTATTATTTATGTATGTAGGTGATCAGGTTCGTGACCAGGCCTAAGCTGTTGCCTGGAGATCAGTTTTGTCTAGACAACCACAGTGCCTCTTGTGGAGGTTCCGAAACCTACTTATGGTCAATGTTTTGTGATCCAGAATTCTGTTTAAGTTTTCTTTTGTTTTATTTGTATGTTGGGCTAAGTCCCATTTTGGTTATCCATAAGTGACGTGACGTAAAATTATTGCTTATATGACATTACATTTATATATATAAAGTTTTAAATTTTCTGTCTTATGTATGTCTACACAGCTTTATAGACGTTATATGTTAGTATTTGCTTCCGTTAGCCCCTGTACTTTGTTCAATTCGTTTAGAGGCCTTTGATAATCCCAGGATTATTAGTCGATTATGACGCTAAACCTATAGGGGTAGATTTGGGTCGTGACAAAGGCAAATCAAAAGAGCAAAAAAAAATTGAGTAGGTAGTAAAATTTTTGAATGAATTTGGAGACGATGACAGTGGATCTGAATATTACTAGACAAATGCAACTCTCATCACCAGTCCAATATCCAAATCTAAAAATCAATAAGAGTTTTAGATATAATCTCAAATCCACTATCTCTGCAAATACGAAGTTGTGCTGCCCTACAAAATAATCACCATTAGACAATCAAAACAAATGAGCCAACAAAGAACAACAGCATAAAAAGCCCTAGGGAGAAAGAGAATGAAAGAATAAGAGAGAGAGAGAGAGAGAGAGAGAGAGAGAATGAGTATTGTGCTTTCAAATGAGAGAAATGAATCGAGGAAGGCGTTGGTTGAGGATGACCAGTATGTAAAATAGAGAGAGTCCATTGTCTGTGGAAAGAAAAGGTAAGAGGAACTTTGAAGAATGTGTCATTACATCCATGGCGAATAACAAAAGTGGGGAGAAGAGAGAGTAAGTTCTTCACAAGGGCGGCGGATAAGGTTAGTCGTTCTTGTAGTCATCGGCCACGACGGCGGAGAGGCTAGCGAGGTTATTGGCGTCAATTCTACTACTAGATCTAGTCACTCCGACCAGATCTTCTTTGAAACCCAAGCCATGGCATCGTCATCTATGTATAATAATAGTTGTATCAAATGAAGCTTGAGAGATTGAGATGGTGATTAGGGTTTTAATTGGACTGGAATTGATGCTAGTGATCGAAATTGTACGTCGATTGGATTAAGGGTTTTACGACGAAGGTGGAGAAAGAGAGAGAGAGAGAGAGAGAGAGAGAGAGAGAGAGGCGATTAATTCACGTGTATATCATATATATATATACATATACTTGGGGTAGTATGGTTATTTTGCACAAGCTTGTCCTTATGGACAATGAAAATAAACGCCTAAACCTCTCACCAATGAAAATTCCAATTTTAGTCTTTTGGCACGAGCTTCCTTTAAAAATATACTTGCAATGAAATTCATTGGAAATTGGAATCAAGTTTTCATTCCTTGATTTTAGTTATTCAAATATAAATTTAGACTATTTTAAATAAAAATAATAGAGAGTGGAATGAAAAATTTGGGTATCTTTCGCTATGTTGTTTACTTGGTTTGAGAGTGGAATGTGAATATTTATCATTATTTAGATGAATACTATATTCAAGTTATGATTAAAATTGATATTGGTAACCAACATCATTGTAGTAGTAGGGCTCAAAGATTGTCAAGTTAGATATTAGTTAAGATTTATTGTTTAGTTATGTTCCAAACTAGCGTTGATTACTACATCTTGTGTGTTAATTATGTAATGTTATATAAATATTTAATAATTCATTTGAAATTTTTAATATTTTTGTTTAAGATATGATGGATCATATGTGCACGCATAATATATTTATTATAAAAATTATCATAATAAATGAAAATTAATAATAAAAATTTGGAAAAATGCTTGGTCCACTAAAATAGATGAAGGTGTAAATTTGGCTCGAACTGGCCCACCCAGACCCAGGCCAGAGCCCGAGCCACCCCATGTCGGGTCTTGCGAGCTCCCGTCAAAATTCGAGCCTAGCCGGGCCAACCCACAGTCCAGAAAATTAGGCCCAGGCCCAGGAGGTATTCGGGCCTTGGATGGGCCGGCGAGCCTTGGCCTGGGCATGGGGCTGGGCTCGGGTTCGGGCTTGGGCGGGCCTCAATAAAATTTTTTATTTTTTCTACCAAAATTTTATTATTTTCCACTAAAAAAAATACTAGGCCTTGGGTGGGCCGGACCTTCAGTAGGCCTTAAGCAGGTCGATGGGCCGGACCGAGGTTTAAAATGATGGCCTTGGCCCTAGTCCAAGGTCTCGACCTGGGCTCAGGTTCAGGCCCAAACCGGCCTAACGGGCCGTAGGCGGACTTCGGGCCGCCCACAAGCTGCGGGCCATTTTTACACTCCTAGAAATAGAGGTAGCTTGACTCCACCCGAATAACATGGCCAGATGTAGACACCCTATTTTTGACCGCCCTTAAGACTTGAGTACTACTGATTGCTTACTTGATGGTGTAGGCTATGCTATGCAAAGGTTCAGTTTCTTCAGCAAGGAGAGCGTCAAATCCAAACCTCATACCCCATTTTTGGACCAAAATGATCTTGATCAAAATATTTTAGACTTTAAAACCCTCTCTTTCAAAATATTTTTGAAACAAAGTTCCTACGATGTTCCGACGCTCGCATTTTGTTAAATGTCGCACTTTTCGATAAACCGAGCAAGGACAAAGTGGAAATGAATGAAAGAGAGGTGAAATCTCAGAAAAATCTTTCAAAACACCTTGTTTAGGGGTTTGAAGTTGAAGAAAAGATGAGAGGAGAGAAGAAAACTAGTTTGGGAGAAGTTCGACATTAATCTGGGAAGGATCGAAACTGAGCGGCTTCACTAAAAGGAGCATAACTTTTTTCACAGTTGGAGTTTTGATATGAGGCTTCCACCATTGGAAATCTTACTTCCGGGGCTTCAATTTGGACACAAGAATGACCTAAAAAAGAGTCCATATGAAGGAGATATGCCCATTTGAAATTTGACCTGCAGAGCAGAATTTTGCTGTCGGCCACTAGTCGTGCTTGCCGGTCACTTAAGGTGGCTGGTCGGCCAGTTGAAGTAGCTGACCGGCCATTTTTTTCCAAAACTCAGGTATTTTGCAAATATTTACCTCTAGGTGTCTTCCACAAGCTCCAACTGTCCTATAATCAGATATTTTCGACCTTGAACTCATTTTTGCTATATATGAAGCCATATCTCTCATTAGAGAAGGTGAAACAATTTTGGGAGGCTCTCTCTCTAAAACCCCTCTCTCTCTACAAAGTTTTGTGAGCAAAATTGTAGCCTCTCTCTCTAGGAGCCTCTCCCTCTTCTTGTTTTGTGCCTTAAGCTTAGAATTTTCTATACTTTTGCAAAGAAACCCTTAACCAAAGTTGATCATCTTTGGGCTGAGGTAGCTTGGGACTTTGTTTGAGCTCCAAAAGGTGGTTTTAACTCAGAATTGGGGCTGTTTTTGCTGTTGTGCTTCAAAGGTAACCTCTTATCCTTTTTAAGCTCTTTGTGCACTATTGTTTTGCCATCTTTCTACGCTGTTTTTGAGGTGGTTTTGAATTGAGAAAATCTCTGTTTTTCAGTCCTAAAATGGTGGTTTAGGCCTATTTTGTGTTAGGGGGTTGTCTCTCTCTTTTGTTTCCTAGATTGTATAGCTTTTTGTGCCATCTTTTAAGCTTTTGAAACCATCTCTTTTTGGCCCTTTAACCACTGAATTCCAAAGGAATTTCAATGGTGGAAAGGTGGTTTTGAGGTCCCAAATAGGAGGGGGTGGTCCCCTCTCCTCTTGTCTTGTTTGCATGTGTAGATGGCCCACCAAATGAGCATGTGTTTCTACTTCCTTGTGGCTTTGTTCAAGCATATTTTTGTGAATTTTTAGACTTTCCATAACTCTATTTTTGGTTTGTTTGATCATTGGTTGCTTGTTTTTTACACTTGTAGTGTAATCTTGCTCACTAACTTTGCATGCTTACTATTTTAGCCCATCATTCTAGCTTATTTTGGCTATACTCTAGCATTCTTTTACTCATGTTTTAGCATGCTTTAACTCTGTTTTGAGTGGTTTGGGTCATATGAGGCTTGCTTTGTATGGTTATAGCATGATAGGCTTTAATAGCTTTGTGTTTTGAGTCCTCTAGCATGCTTTGCTTGTGTTGTTTGCATGATTTGGCATCATTTAATATGTGATTTCAGAGCATGTATCACTATCATACTCTCATATGTATCACTCTTTCAATGCTTTTGAGAAGTTGAGTCTCATGCCTTGTTTGTGAGCCAATACATGAGCATATCTTTCTTGCCATCTATGCTGCAAGTCTAGCACGTTTTTGCTACTGTTTTGACCTGCCTTAGGTCTATTTTGAATGGTCAAGGTCATTTGAGCATTGCTTAGTATGGTTGTAGTGTAAAGGGCTTTGACTAGCTTTGAGTTTTGAGGCTTTTAACATGTTATGCATGTGATGTTTGCATGGTATGGCACCATTTAGCATGTAATTTCAGTGCATATAGTGTAGTCACACTTTCATATACCTCACTTCTTCGTAGCTTTTAAGGGTTGTGTATTATGCCTTGCTTGTAGGCCAACATGTGTCCATGTTCTTCTAGTATTTTAAGCTCTCATTTCTGCATGTTTAGACCATTATTTTGGCATGATTGAGCTCTGTCCAGAGTTGGTTTGGTCATTTGTGCTATGTATTGCATGCCTCTTGTGTATTGCTCTTTACTAGCTTTGATGTTTTTGGTCCTCAACATGCTATGCTTGCATTGCTTGCATGCTTTAAGGTCTTTAGCATGCCACTTCAGCACTAATTCTGCCACCTCCTTCATTTCTTCATTTTTCCATTTAATTTGAGAGTTGGTTGACCCTTGAGTTTGTGTTTGAGCTTGGGATTAAGGCTCGTGCTTAAATGGCTTTAACCCTCTTTTGAGGGTTCCTTCTAGTCAAAGGCATGGTCTCTCCTATGCCTTAAACCATTCTTTTGGTTGACCTCCTCTCCTTAGAGGACTTGCACATTGGACTTAACTAATTAAAGAATGGATTGGTAATGTAAAATGTATAAACAAGAATTGAGTCAACTAAAACATGCCAAGATAACATATGTGTGTTGCATTGCATGTGTTTGGATCGGACGTTAATCCAAACACAAGAAATATGGGACGTTTCATACTTGAAGTGATAAAACGTGTCACATTTCTTAGTCGCTAACACCCTTGATCAAGCATGATAGGGTGGAGGCTCTTTGTGTGTTGTTCATGTATTCATAAACATAGTATAAGCTTGGTTCTTGGCCACCATGCATTGAAAATGCTTGGTTGGTGGCTTGAGAGCCGAATGCCACGCTCCTTTGAGCTTGAGACATGATTAGGAGAGTGACAGTGCCTACATTGTCTTACAAATACATTGCCGTGCCTCTATTGTTCTCTGTTGCAACAAAACCATAAGCCTGGAGAAGCAACTAGCCGACCAGCCAATTTTACTAGTCGACCGGCCAGTAGCACCAGCCGACCGGCCAGTTTTAGTTGCTGGCAGCCACTTTTTCTGGCTTGCAGCCCACCAGTAGATTCTTGTTTTAAAGTAAGGGAAGTCTGGAGGTTGGCACAATTTTCAGAGACCAAGGCAAGTGTAAACAAAGGCAATTGACAGCATGGTAATGGATTTCTGAGCGAACGCCTACCGAGCATGCATCTTTAACCTCTTGGAACAGAGCTGAGGCAGTATGATTTGTAATTAGCTTTACTTGTTAGTTAGCTTAAATTGGTAATTTAATAAATTAGTTTGTTAATTAATTAAGTGTTGTAATAATTAGTAAGTAGTTTACTAGTTATTCGTTTTGTTGTGTAATAATTAATCTAATTAGCTTAATTAGATTGATTAGTTAGCTTAGCTCAGATTAGCTTAGCTAATTCATTTGGACCCTCCGTCGAGAGGGCAAATGTTGTAATAAGTGTGCGTGCGTGTGTGCACGTCTTCCAATCCCACTTCTTTCTCCCTTTTATTTACCCGCTTTCGATGGTTAGATTATGGCATGTTTCAATTAGCATACCTATACTTGCATGTTTGCATCATTCATTTGTCTTGCATGCATCGGGCTCGGCGCATCATTCAAACTGCATTGTATTTCAATACACTTCTTTGAATACGTGTTTCAAGGCATGTTATCAAGTTGCATTCATATGCCATCTTAGATAGCCGAGCCTATTTAGTTGCATTTTTGCATGTGTTGCGTTAGGCATTTAACATAGCTAGGATCATGCATTGATTTCTAACTAGCTTTTTGTTTTGGCTCGGAGTACACTGTAAGTGTTTATACTTTAGCATCCTTACATGAATGTAAGTGTTACCATGATAGCATACTTGCCATGAGGCTATTTGCTTAAGTGATTAATTACATGAATGCCTGTAGATGAAGGCTTCATTACTTGAATTGGAACAATTCATCAAAATGTGAGTTTAAGGCCCACTTGGAGTGGCAAATCATCATGTTTTAAACCCACCTTGTTTGGTGGCAAATCCGCATTTCTAAGCCCACTTAAGGGTGGCAAATTCAAACCATTTTCGAAAACAAACATTGAATTGTTTTGTTCCAATTTAGGCGATCTAGTCTATACTTGTATGTTGTGCGCATCACGTAGTAAGTTAGCTAAATAACCAGAATAAGAACACATGTGTTTTCAAAACAACATATCATGATTAGTAGAGGCCGATCCTTTGATCGGGCGAGCGGGGGTGCTCATTTTATGACCTTCCCCCCTCGTACCCAAGTTTCCGAACCGAGGCAACTTTGGTGATGACGGACATGTGGCCTAGGCACGAGTCAGGGTTTCCTAAATTTCTCAAAAACAAAATATTTAGGTGGCGACTTTGAAATCTGGAAAAGCAGTCCATGTTTCGCGCTTTTTTATTAAAATCAATTTTCCAAAACGATTTGCTGGATTTGGACTCTTTGGTGATTTATCAGTCTTACATTGCACTTTGTGAGATCAGATTCAAAACCGTGACAAGAGTCCGAATTGTAGTAGCTAGAACCCAATTCGCGCCCTCTCCGAAAAGGGCGGCGCGCGGAGAAAATTCGAGCTGTCCACACCAGACGACTGCCCAAACGACCGGTATCACCCTTGTCAACCAATGTGTCAACCAGCATCCGTCGAGATGATCGGCCGAACAACCGGCATGTACAAATTTAGACAATTCAAACGACACCAAATTTTGATGAATATAACATTATTGTTAAATTTATTCAATAATGTATGACCAATCCCCTCAAATACAAACAACCTTTATCCACATAACAAAATACTCTTCTGGTACTGATTAACTTGATTTTTTTTCATAAATGATATACTTAGAAGGCTCTAAAAATTAAACGATTTGAATTGATGAACTGAACTCAAAATGGACTTAAAATGGCCAAAATTGGACCCTCCAGTCCAAATAGTAGACAATTCGTTTGCTTATCGAGCTCGTTTATTAAGGTTGAACTTGGCTCATTTGCTTATCGAGCTCTTTTATTGGGCTCTAGCTTGGCTCGATAAGTAACTGGACTTGAACTCAGTCTGGCTCGTTAATATTAATCGGCTCGGCTTGATAAAAAAAATTTAAATATTATTTATATTATTTAAATATTTAAATAAAAAAATATTATTTAAATATTTAAATAATATAAATAATATATTTATTATATAATTTAAATAAAGATAAATGAGCCGAGCTTGGCGAGCCAAACTTATTCGAGCTCAAGTTCAACTCATTTACTAAATCAGCCTAATATTCGAGTTCGAGTTCGACTCATTTACTAAACGAATCAAGCCCTTAACGAGTCGAACCGAACCTGTTCGTGAACAGTTCGGTTCATTTACAGCACTATAGATAAGGAAAAAGAATAATCCTTGCATTTATTTGTTTGGGCGAAAAATATTATTCGTATTTCTTGGCGTTTAATACAATGGAAAATGAAAGTCAACGGAAAACAAACCTATATGGACATAAAATATTTTTTACTTTTAAAAGGCAGAAAACGTTTTATGGACTAAAATTTTACCAATGTCACCATACTACCACCATCACTCTCACCTCCACCACTACACCACCATCACCATGGTCACAGCGACCATCACCTTTGCTATCACCGCCACCCCAACACCATGCCAACACCTTCACCTCCACCTCCATCTCCGTTCCACCACCACCATCACCACCAAACATTAAAAAATATTTTCTCAAAAAAATATTTTCTAAAAAAAGTTTCTTATAAAAAATATTTTTGCATTAGAAAATATTTTTCATCCAACAAACAGAGCGTCAGAGAAAATTATTAGCAAAAATTCGTAGTATGTAATATTACTGTTTAAAGAATATAAACAACCAACATTAATGAATTAATATTTTTCAAAAGTGAATTGTTTATTTGACAACAATAAACTTGGACCAAACAACAACCATCTTGTCCCTTTCCACACTGTGCTTTCACTCTTTTTCAAGGGTTTTGCATAACTTTATGTTGGTGAAAATACCAGAAAAAAGTATATTTTATTGATAAATAATGCAAAAAAAAAAATGAGATACAAATAGATCAGGCTGAGGCACGGATATCTCATTTTCTTTAAGGAGATCAAGCTCACTGCGGTAGGAAGAACCCAAATACCAATGTAGCAATCACAAAACTATGACTTGTGCCCTCCAGGATACAACAACCCGACCACTTGTCGTATGGTTCAAGCCAACTCTACACAAGATGGTGAACCCAAAGCTCCACCAAGAAAAACACCCTTCTTTGCTAGTAATCTCTCTTGTATAGAAAATAGTTGATGTGTTAGTGTAGAAAAGAGTAGATAAAAGGAACTATTTATAGGTCACTAGGACTTTACAAAATACACCAAAAAATAATAATGACCATGAACCTAAAGAAAATGGAGAGTGAATCCAAATATTAACTCACCACCAAGTTCATGAATTCTAATTAATCTCCATTCATGAATAAGACAAAAGGTAACCAAAACAATGAATCTCCATTCATGAACAAGATAAGATTCATGAACAAAATATATACATAATAAATAAAAGATATTAAAATGGTCCAACAATCCCCCTCTCATTTTAATATCAACAAGGACAAGAAAGATTACCAAACAAAGATAGACTAGTATGCATCATAAAGGTGTGCTCTGCATTGAACCTTCATTAGTGAAACAGCAACCTTTACGCCAGAGTCAGTAGTGATCTCAGACTTGAACTATGACTACTTAGGGAAAATAAAGTATTACTGTTCACACATAATAATCTAAGTGTTGACATGAACTTTTAATAGCCAGCGTATTACGGCCTTGTGCTTATCCCAGTTTTCATGAGCATATTTGAGAATAAGCCTTGTTCTCATAGAAAGCGACCCCACTTTCATGCTCACATAGGTGAAATCTGTTAAAGATGTTCCTGTAATTGACACACCCCACTTAACAAGAGCTACAAAATTTCATTTACAGTATAAAAACTCAACCCTCCAACATTACAGGACAAATGCACTTACATCATAGGGATGAATAACAAAATATTAAGGAGTGCATTTTTTACAACCACCATATGATTCGTTTTTCCCATTGAACTTAGTTACAGGATCTCTGGTCCCTAAGTTGGGTATCCTCATACATGGTTTATGATTTTATAGGCTTCAAACCCATCCCCCTCGATGTATTCCAGATTCTATCTCTCACCAAGGCCTTGGTTAACGGATCTGCAATATTATCACAAGATTTTACATAATTCACAATTATGATGCCATTACTCAAATAGGATCTCATATTACTGTGTTTCCTTTGAATAGGTCTAGATTTGCCATTATAAAAATGGTTGTTCACTCTACCAATAGCAGCAGTGCTATCACAACGAATTAACACAGGAGGAATTAGTTTTTCCCAAAAAATTATTTCATGTAACTAATCTCTCAACCAATTCGCTTCCTCATATACTGAAGCTAACGCTATAAGTTCAGCTTCCATTGTAGAATTAGCAATTATAGTCTGTTTTTTAGACTTCCAACATATAACACCACCACTCAAGGTAAAAATAAAACCCGAGGTAGAGAGAAAATCACCTGACAAAGTGTTCCAATCGGCATCATTATATCCCTTAAGTACCGCAGGATACTTGTTATAAAACAAACCATAATTTTTGGTACCAGATAAATATCTCATAATTCTTCTCATGGCTAGCCAATGATCTCAACTTGGCTTGCTAGTAAACCTGCTAAGTACTCCAATAGCATATGCAATGTCAGGTCTAGTACAGTCTGTAGCATATCTCAAACTACCAATCATGCTAGCATATTCCTTTTGATTAATCACTTCTTTTTCATTTGTTACAAAAGATAAATGTATGCTTGCATCAAAAGGAGTAGCAACATGTTTACAGTCTAGAAAATTATATTTCTTTAAAATTTTCTCAACATAATGCGACTGATCAAGAAAAATACCATCATTAGTCTTGGTAATTTTAATTCCCAAAATAAACTTAGCTTCGCCAATGAGAGGGTAATTTGTAAACAAATTGGGCCGAGCTAGGAAGAGTCTTTTTTGGGAGTTGGGCCATGTAATGGACCGAGATAAGGGTCGGAGTATGGACGACGGATAGCTCGGTCCCTTTTTATCTGAGTACCAAACTGGGCAAGGGCGTTGACCGAGCTACTTAAATACTAGGCCCAAGGGTTGGCCAAGGTGTTTGGTAAGACAAATGGCAGAGCTAGGTATAGCTCGGTCGATGCTTCTATTCCATTACTTAGTTGAGCACAGAGCCGAGGTAAAGATGACAGTCGAAGTAAAGAAAGTTCTATAGCAAACCGAGGTAACATCAATGGTGAGGGGCGAGCTATGTATAGCTCGGCGGGGTGGCATTAGATAGATCGGCTTTCGATCACACGGTCCAAATGGCAGGGGACCAAGATAAGGCAGTTCGGTCAGAAATGTATAACCAAGGTAAAGGTTTCAGCCATTTCACTTGGCTTGCAATGATGAGACTCCTAGTAAGACTCTGCTAAAGAGAGTTAGAGTCCTACTGGGATTCTGCAAACCATCTCACTTGGTTAGTAGTGAATAGGAGTATGACTCCTAGGAGGACTTTGCTAAGGAGAGTAGAGTCCTACTAGGATTGTGCAAAACCATCTCACTTGGTTGGTAGTGAGTAGGGTGTGTGATTCCTACGAGAACTCTCATAGGGAGAGTTGGAATCCTACTAGGAATGTGCTAAAGTAAAGTTTATAAAAGTTCATGACCAAACCTATGGACAGGTATCCCAATTCTTATTCTAGAATACACAGAGCTTATTATCTTTTGTCTAGTTGCTGACTTCGGCATTGGAGGGGTTTCTAGCACACTCTCGCCAGTTAGCTCACGTTTGTGTTTTTAGGTGACAAAGTAACGTTGTTCGGAGGAGTGCAAACTTGATCAACAGGATCATACGAGAAAAATTATTTCGTGCTCGTACAGCCAAGATCTTTCATATCAAAGTAGCTATTGACCATATTTTTAGTCTCATTTATAATATGCAAATTAGAGCCAAAGATAAGTAGATTATCTACATATATGCTAATAATCACATGTGCATTCTCACAAGTTTTATAATATATGCACTTATCACATTCATTAGTCTTACAGCCATTCTCAAGAATGCAGGAATCAAATTTCTCATGCCACTGTTTAGGAGCTTGTTTTAAACCATAAAGGGATTTAGTTAACTTACACACCCTGCTTTCTTGGCTAGGCTCCACAAAGCCTTCGGGTTGGTCCATGTAAATCTCTTCATCTAGATCTCCATTTAAAAATGTTGTTTTCACATCCATTTGATGAATTTTTAAATCATGAATTGCAGCCACTGCTATCAACAGTCTAATGGATGTAACTCTAATAACTGGAGAAAAAGTATTAAAGAAATCAAGATCAACTTGTTGCTTAAAACCTTTAGTGACAAGTCTCGCTTTATATTTATCTATAGTTCCATCTGGTTTATATTTTTTTACAAAGGACCCATTTACACCCAATAGTTTTACAACCCGGAGGTAAATCCACTAGCTTTCATGTTTTATTTGAAAGTAGTGAATTTATCTCATCATTTACAGCTTCTCTCCAGAAAATAGCATCAGGTGATGATAAAGGTTCTTGCACCGTAAGAGGAATTTCTTCCACATTGTAAAGATAATAGTCAGGGCCAAAATCTTTTTCAACTCTAGCTCGTTTACTTCTCCTTTGTTGGATTTGAGAATTTTCTTATTTTTGAAAAACTTGAGACGAAGTAGAAAAGCTAAGCACAGATAAAATATTTTTAGAAATTATTTGACCCCTACTATTTCTAGATTTGAAAAGAAATTTATTTTTATGAAAAATAGCATCACCTAATTCAAAAATAATATTATTTTCCGTGTCAAAAAATCTATAAGCTGTACTATGCAACACATACCCAAGAAAAGCACAGGTGGTAGCTCGTTCACCCAATTTAGGTCGTTTAGGATCTGCAAGCCTCACAAAAACTAAACAAGCCCAAACCCTCAAATAATCTAGATTTGGTTTATGCCCCCGCCACAACTCATAAGGTACAATTTTAGTCTTTTTGTGTGACACTCTATTTATCACATGGCAAACTGTCAAAATAGCCTTGCCCCAAAGATTTGAGGGAGCACCTGAATCAATAAGCATAGCATTTGTCAAGTCAATTAACGTTCTATTTTTTCTTTCAGCTACGCCATTAGATGAAAGTGAATATGGTAGAGTAGTCTCATGAATAATTCTCAATGAATGAACAAAAGAGTTGAATCCAAGAGATTCATACTCTCGGCCTCTATCACTTCTAATTCTCTTAATCTTTTTACCGAATTGATTTTCCACTTCAAGAAGGAATTCTTTAAATTTCTCAAAAGCATCACTTTTATTTTTTAATAAATATACGTTTGTGTATTTTGAAAAATCATCAATAAAAGTGATAAAATATCGGTTACCACCCCGAGTTAAAATTCCTTCAAACTCACATAAATCAGTATGAAATAATTCTAGCAATTCAGTATTTTTCTTTCAACACTTTTATGAGGCCTTTTGGTAATTTTCGCTTTACTGCAAATTTCACATTTCTCAAAATTTTTGTGTCGCTTTAAGAATTAATCCTAAACTACTCATGATTCCCACATATTTACTGTTAATATGACACCAACGAACATGTCAAAAAATTAATAGAATACAAAGTGTAAGTAGTGTCATAGTAATAATCATAAAATTAATTAGCAAGGAGATTTAAGAGATAAAAATGACATTTATATTCATCTATATTATAGGAAGCCACTTTTGCTTCATGTGCTTCGCAGTCTTCATCATTCATCTCCTCGGTTGGGATTTTGTTTGGGTTCTTCTCGGTAAGAACATATGCAACTTTCAAAAGGCTAAGGTAAAAAAGAACTTTTCCTTTCCACCTCTTAAAATGAACTCCCTTGAACTTGAAAGCCTTGTTGAGATCTCCAACCCCATTATTGATTTTTTCTAGTACTTGTTCCATGGATGATCTCCTTAAAATTATTGGTGAAAATACCAAAAAAAAATTATATTTTATTGATAAATAATAAAAAAAATGAGATACAAATAGATTAGGCTGAGGCACGGATATCTCGTTTTCTTTAAGGAGATCAAGCCCGCTGCGGTAGGAAGAACCGAAATACCGATGCAGCAATCACAAAACTATGACTTGTCCCCTCTAGGATACAACAGCCCGACCGTTTATCGTATGGTTCAAGCCAACTCTGCACAAGATGGTGAACCCAAAACTCCACCAAGAAAAACACCATTCTTTGCTAGTAATCTCTCTTGTATAGAAAATAGTTGGTGTGTTAGTGTAGAAAAGAGTAGATGAGAGGAACTATTTATAGGTCACTAGGATTTTACAAAATATACCAAAAATAATAATGACTATGAATCTAGAGAAGATGGAGAGTGAATCCAAATATTAACTCACCACCAAGTTCATGAATTCTAATTAATCTCCATTCATGAACAAGACAAAAAGTCACCAAAATAATAAATCTCTATTCATGAACAAGATAAGATTTATGAACAAGGTAAAAGAAGATTCATGAACAAAATATATAAATAAATAAATAAAAGATATTAAAATGATCCAACACTTTACATTATATATTGCTTCTAATGAAGCCAGTTCAATGACACAAACCCAAAACAAATCACCTAATAATAGAAGTCATGTTTGCTAACAAAGAAATCTAGATATGGACCTCTTTGAAAGCCATGGTAATCTTCTCCAACCAATGCAAGCAATTGAATGAGAATGATATCAATGAATGAATGGTGTGGTATGTTTCTCAATGACCTTGTGGGCTGCTGAAAATGTGAACCCACCATTGTTTGTCCCTAGCTAGCTTCACCATGCATGTCACCCTCTCTATATATGTATGCCTCTGAATTTTCCAAATGTTCCATCACTAGAAATCATTTTGGACTTTTTTTTTTTTTGGATAATTAGAAAACATTTTGGACTTTTACTTTTCATTTAACTTCAATGCCACTGACTAAAAATTTAAGGATAAATTATAAATATATTTTTTGAAATTTATTTAAAATATAAATTACTTTTTAGATTTGAAAAATTACAAATATCCCCTTATAAGAATATTTTATTTAAGAAAATTAATTAAAAAAATAAAATTCATAATTACTCTCGTATACAATAATAAAATTACTTAAATTATTAATTAAAACATATTTCTAACATCATTAAAATCTGCTAATTGGCTTGCTAATTTATTAATAAAAGAGGCAACTTGTTATGAAATTAAAAACTTCAGATGGCGGAATGTAATTTTTAAAATCACAATAGACAATCCATATTTTAATCAAATCTCAAGAGTATAATTATAATTCACCCTATACTTTAATGATTCAAGGCATGTCTACGTGGAAATGGATTCAGAATAATTTTAAAAGGCAATAATATTAATCTCTACTAACACAACAATAAATAAATAAATAAATAACAATAAAATTAATGTTACCATTAACTAAATGTTTTTTTTTTTTTATCATTGTAAGAAAATTTATTAATATAATAAAAAAAATCTTGGTAACAAGTGTCCCTAGTGCATAAATAAATAACAAAAAAAATGAAAAACATAAGACACTTTTCAATAAATTTAATACACTTTTCCTAAAATCAATATATTTTTTAATATTTTCACATATTTTCAAGACATTTTTTACACACTTTCCAACATTAAACATCGCATAAGGGGCACTTGTTAGCATATACATAAATAAAAATAATAATAATAAATAAATAAATAAAAAACAACAACAACAGCAACAACAACATTACATACCAGAACAAAGCATGGACATCACATGTACTTTTGATAAACTCATTTTTACAAGCAGTATCAAATGTTAAACACAGTCAATGAGGCATCCCCATTTTTTTAAGCTTCATTATATTTGTTTCAAAAAATGGATAATCTTTTTTCAAAATTAAACTTATCTACTTTTTTAAAAATAAATATAATGGTCCACGATATAGAGAAAAAAAAGGGGGAGGGAAGAGTATATACATATGAGAACAAAATTATACATCTATATATACACACATAAAATCAGATACAAACAAGACATTTTTTTTTTTTGGCTAGTCAATTTTTGCACCTACAACATACTACCTAAACCCACCATACCCCTTTGCCACCTCAACCAAAGAACAGGATATTGAAAATGGCAAGCACGATAGGATTAGAAGATAAAGTCAAAACACCCTGCCTGGAATATAACATTTGAACCCTGTAAATGATCTCAATTTCAAGCTTTTACTCATTGAAATCTCTCAACTTCTCTCCATGTTGACAATGTGGTAGAATGAAATCAGGTACCACCTCGATATCAGCAGCAGGCTAATGAAAATTGCAAGCACAAAATTAGCAGATGAGAAAAATATCATGCACAAGACCAGTTGAAGATTACAGGGGCAAAGTTGTGAAACAAAAGTCCATATGAGAAATATATACCTTGAATAGTTGCAACAGATGCCAAAACAAAAAATCAATGATCATAACCAAGCAGAAAAGCTTGCCTGCCCAAGCACCGCATGTGAGGTACCTAATTACAGATCATATCATCAAAAAAAAAAAAAAAAAAACATTGAAATTGCCCTCATGGGGTTTTCTAGCTTTCTCTAACTAAAATGTTGAGACCACTATCATCAAATTAAGACTTCCATCTAAAATGAAGTTTGAAAAAGTATATTTTGAAACCTGCCCCTGATTGACCACCCATGTTAGCCTAAACTATGTTTGCTTTTATAAAAACAAAAGTGAACTGTTGGAACCAATGACCAAATACTATCCAATTAAGTTAACCAATAAATGTAGTTTCAGATGTAAGTGTATCGCTTTACCTAACAATAGTGAAGGTCACAGAACATTTTAACATAGCAACTTACTGAGGATCAGATGTCAACAGAATGCAGATTTTTATGTTTGGAGAATTAAGGAATCTACTCGCTATAAGAGATGGTTTGGCAAGAAAGAAATAGTCAAATATGAACTGTTTTCTCATACCGTGAAAGTCGTTCTAAAAGACTCTGATTCGAGCATCTCAAAGCACGGTCATAGACAATCTCTGTCCTTTTAGCAACATCATGCCAACTGTACAATTTTTTCATCTGGCAGTAAATGGAAGAGACAAACATAAACAAAACCAAGCAAGCAACACATCTTCAAACAAACCACATATATTTAGAAAATTCACTCACACGAAGATGCATATCTTGTGGATCTATTTTGGGAAGCATGGCTATTGCCTTCTGGATTGCTTGTACCATATCAATGGGATCAGGTTTCGCTAGTACAACCATATCGTCTGGTAGAACCTGATGAGGCAGAACAAAAAGAAATAAGAAAAGCCAAAATGTTATCCAAGATTTTCAGAAATTTATCATTCCAGCAAACTAACTCATCTTCACTCGCTTAAGAACACAAAAGGCAGTCATTATCTAATTAACCACGTATAGAGAAAACATCTCATAATCCATGCCTCTGGGACACCTCCCACACGTGTACTGACTGTTAATAATCCACAACTTGCAGCTTCCAATATTGCTATGCAAAATGCTTCTGTTAAAGAACTGCAAAAGTAGATATATGAAAATCAGGTGAAAATATTCAGAGAAACACACACACACACACACACACAAACACAAATAAAAATTATAGCGATTCCAGTTTTGATCCAACCCTTATTTCTGGACTCGGGTTTCATGGTGTTGTATTTTTGGTCATATCTTGCTTTCCTTGTAATTCTTTAAATGTGACTATTGGGTTGTTGTGGTTGTGTTTGGAACAGATTGGTTGCTTAGTTTCCAAACTGCTATTGCCTAGATTTTTGCTCCTCTGCTCGAGCGGTACTTCTTGCGCTCGAGCGGGCTTTGCAAACTCTCAGTACTTTTGCAAGTCTGTAAAACAACTGGGAGAGTGTATTCTACACTTGAGCGGTTCTTTCTGCGCTCAAGCGGCCTTTCCTCGAGCGGCCTTTCTTGCGTTCGAGCATTGGTCTGTTGCCTGCAAAACTACTTGGAGTGTGCATTCTGCGTTCGAGCGTCACTTCTTGCGCTCGAACGAAACAACTTATTGTGTCTGACGCTCGAGCGTCATTTCTTACGCTCGAGCGTACTGTACGTATTTCAGTCCATAAAAGTGATATTTTACATCACTTTTTCAGATCTCTCTCTCTCTCTACTTTTCAAAAACCTAGATCTAGAGCCTCTCTCTCTAAAACATACATTCTCTCTACATTTTCACCTAGATCCGTTGGATTCTCTACCCGTGTGCCTTTGTTAAAAAGGTAGAGCGTTTCAAGAGATTCATTTTGGTCCAAACAAGATTTGGTTTCAACGTCTTTGAAGTTCCTCCATTGTTACTTTGGTCTTCTAAGCTTGAGGTAGGGATTTTTTACAATTTCTTATGATTTTTAACTTAGTTATTTATTGATTGTGTAAATAATGTTGGGATTTGGAAGATTTTAGACAAACCTAGCATTTTGGTTTAAAATCAAATGAAGGTATTGAAAATGATTATGGGTATAGAGATAAGGATGTATTGTGTTAAAATTGTTGATTTTGACACATGGGTTGGATTTGGTAGAGAATGGAGTTTTACCCGAAAACGTTTCAAATAATTATTTTGTATAAATAATGAAATTAGTATTGGGAATATGAAATTAGATGAATGTGTATATAAATAGTGGAGTTGGATGTATAATATTTCTCACCTATGGAAATTTGAATAATTTATCTGTCTTGGAGATTGTATATCTATTTAGACATATCTGTTTTGAGCTATCGACTTGAAATGAATTGAGATGAAATGGATTAAGATATAGAATTTGGCATATTATGATTTTGTAGAATACAAATAATTTTATTACAGGCATTGCATATGCACATTATACTTATATCTTTGTTAAGATTCATAAATTGTATTAGATTGTTTCTACTGGGCTTTGGCTCACCCTATTTGGGAAAAATCATTTTCAGGTGTTGGAGATATACCTCCGCCAAGGCATCAGTTTGAGGAGATTTGGAGCAAGAGCTTCTTTTTATTGTATTTACCTTGTATAGCCAAGGGCTTAATTGTATTGAGTTAGACTCATTTTGTTGTAACCAAGCAATGACTTGGAGAGATGTAAACCTTTAGGACAGATGAATATTTGTTTAGCTTTCATTATTTTTCACTATTCGTAACACCTGTTGTAAATTCAGAATAAACGATTTATGAATGTATATCGCATGTGTCACCTTTTGTATATTAACTCTAATTAATAAAAGTTTCTTATTATATTTATATCACTGTATTAGTGATTGGAGTTGGTTTATTGCAAATATTTTTGGGGCATTACAAAAATAAAAAATAAAAACTAATCTCAAGTTATGAGACTGAAAATCATTTTTGTACGTCTGTTGTAAAGATGGATATCTGCGATGTTTGCTCTTAAGCTTGCATAACTTGTGTAACTATCTCCCACACACACACTTATGGTCGTAAACATATATATTATATATATATGAGTAAGTACAATCATATTAGTAAAAAAGCCATGAAGCAGAGTTGATACCATCTAAACATGACCAATTATTAGTCACTATGTCTTCAAACATAAGTGCCAATTAGTTATCGGGGCATGATACGATTTAACATGACTAGTTATTAAATGGTGGTTTCTCACCAAAAAAAATAAGAAAGGGAGAGAAAGAAAGAGAGAAAAAAAAAAAAAAAAAGATCTTGAGTGGGGAAACAAAGTTGCTTGGCATCAAAGGGGAAGAAATTGAAAACAAAGAAAGTAGCATGTCATCCGTAAGTCCCTTTATCAGCCATCAAGGATAATCAACCATAGATGGACATCACAACATATTTTGCAATGTCTAGACTAAAAATCATGATTATTTATTACATTGTCATTGGACTTAACTTTCCCCTAAACAAAGAGGCTCATTCCATTAGGAATCTTCCTCAATCAAAAAATTTTGGAATATGCATGAGATTAAGGGCAAATTCAATGTGTACATTCCCAAATAACCAAACCAAGCCAAACCACGCCTTAAGTCCCATCAAATGGGGTCGGCTACATGATTCTTCTTCTCCACTCGACTCTATCAATGGCCATTTGGTTAGTCAAGTTCAGGAGATTCATATTTCTATTTACTACACTAACCCACGTCAATCTAAGTCTGCCCCTTCCCCTAACACTTTCATCTACCGTCACTATATCGTATCTCTTCGCTAATATCTCTGTTGGTCTCTGTTATATATGATCAAACCATCTCAATCTATTCTCTCTCAACTTATCTTCTATTGGTACTACTCCTACCCATTCACGAATATAAGCATTCCTAACTCTGTCTTTTCTAGTCTTGCCACACATCCACCGTAGCACCCTCGTCTCAGCAACACTTATCTTATCTACATGTTGTTTCTTAGTTGCCCAACATTCCGTCCCCACTATTCTAATAATCATTCTATAGAAATTTCCTTTTAGTCTAGTGGGTACTCATTTATCACACAGTACCCCAAATGCACTCCTCCACTTCTGCTTATCCTAAAAACTCTAAATTCAAGTGCTTCTCTCCAACTCTCCAACTCTCCAACTTAGTGGTAACTCTTTCTCTAATCTCATCCACTAACACGATATCATCTACAAAAAGCATACACTATGACACATCATCCTGAATATTTCTTGTCAACTTATCCATAACTAAAGTAAAAAAATAAGAACTTAAAGTTGATCCTTGGTGTAAGTCCACAATAATTGGAGATTCACTTGTCTCTCCGGCAAGTAATCTAATAATAGTCACCACACCTTCATACATGTCCCCAATCACATTAATGTAATATTTTGTCAACCCTTACTTCTCTAGCACCCACCAAATTATATTTCGAGGCATCCTATCATATGCTTTCTCAAGATCGATAAAAATCATATGAACGTCTCTTTTCTTTTCTCTATACTTTTCTATTACTCTCCTGAAAAGATAGATCACTTCCATTGTTGACCTACTAGGCATAAACCCAAATTGATTTTCTGGCACCTCAGTTATATCTCGCAATCAACGTTTTATCACTCTCTCCCACACTTTCATTATATGACACATCAGCTTGATTCCTCTATAGTTGTTGCAATTCTTGACATCTCCTTTATTCTTATAAATTGGCACTAAAATACTCTTCCTCCACTCCTCTCGCATTTTCCTAATCAACAAAATCTTACTAAATAATCTAGTCAACCACTAAAATAAACCAATTGAAATCAGATAGTCCTAAATCATCATTTCTCCCACTTTTCCCTTTCAGTACAAGTATTGAACTTTACAGTTAGATTGTTAGTTCTGAATCTAGAGGTTTCTTGCATAGAAAACATTAAAAAACAATAATAGATTTTGTTTAAAAAACAAAAAAATATTTATAAATAAAATAAAAATAAAAAAAAACAAAAAAAAAAAACAACAGAAGCTCCTCCTACCTTAGAATTATTTAGAAAATAAGACATTAATGTGTGGTCGGCTCAATCTTTTCTTTTATCTTTAGACTGAAATTGATTTGTTTCACTACAATTGCTTAGGAACCTAAATGGCTAGAATGTTAGGTTCTCACAAACTGCACATAACTAAACCAGCCTAAGCCTTGTATTCCAATCAGATAGGTCCATGAAATCTTGTCTTCCATTTCGCTCTATTGAGAGCTATATGCTCAGTTGAATTAGTAAATAAATACATCTCTCTTCTTACTATCAGATCCTTAGTTAAAAAATTCATCCCTTTATCGATCAAAAACTGTTAAAAATTGTAAATTTTCAAATGATTAGGTCAAGCTACAGGAATTCTTTTCTACAGGAAAAAAAAAAAAAAAACATATATCATATGAATAGCAGAAATATAGTCATACCTGTTTAAGAATATGTGGCCTGAAATCAGAACAGACTGTACTTTGGCATGCGGAACAGCGCCTAACATTTCCACTCGATCCTGAAGAGAGTGCTTTTCTCTCATCTCTTCTAGCCTCACCCTTTTAGGCCCATCTCCTCCAACGACAAAACGAACCTGGAAATATGCTTCTAGATTAGCTAGTTGAATTAAAAAGAAACAGAGACACAAGCTCATATGTATAATATATTACAAGTTGGTATCGACATTCCTGAACATTGCAGATAATTTACAAGAATCAAAAAGGAGGAGGACAAAGACGAAGAAAAAGAAAAATTAATATTGCACTGGAATTAACAATGTGAGATGGATTTAATCCTTGGCCCAGCAATGGTGGCACATCACCAAAAAGATGCCCATGCCCTGATCCACACTGAATTATTATGAGTCAATATTGTTGAACAGGAAATTATAACTTTCAAAATGTCCATTAACCCTTACCAGCGTTAAATATTAAGTGAGAAGCAAATAATACCCTTGCTTTATCTAATCCATTACATGGTTAGTGTTAAAATCCACCTACTCTCCACCTACTTCACCCACTTAAACCTACTCCACTAAACCTAACCCACTACACCACTACCACCTCACCTACTCCACTAAACCTAACCCACTACACCACTACCACCTCACCTACTCCACTAAACCTAACCCACTACACCACTACCACCTCCACTTCACCTACTCCTTACCTACTACACACTCACCCTCTTCTATATATAGGAATCATGAATCATTGTAATATACATCAATACATGAATCAATAATACAATTCTTTATTTCTCTTTATACATTAAATTTCTACATGGTATCAGAGCCATAAGATTTAGGCCCGTATTTTGTTTTCTCACCGGCGGGCAGCCGGCCGGCAACCTTGCCTTCGCTGCCCGCTGGAATTTTGTACACATACCTTCACTTTCCTGCCTCTTCCAACTTTCTTACAACTGTTGTCCCATAGATGGGCTTCATATCTACCGGTCCATCTATGCCTTGTGACACCTCTATACTGTGAAGTCCTCTGTCCAAATGCATCAATGGACTTCCTATGGACAACCTGCTTCTGATCAAGCTTCTCAGACCCTCTTTTCTTCCCCTCCTTGAATGGTGTTTGGTACACCTCATGGCCTCTAAATGCATAGTAATCTGAGTATTGTTGGGCTAATAACGAAGGCCTCTCGAGCAACTGAGATGGGGCTTCATATTCCCTTGCCCATCCAGCATCCATAACCATCACTTTGTCACAGTCCATAACTGTGGGTATTCTGTGAGCTATGCTGATTATTGTAAACGACACAAAGTCCTCGCGAATGGTTTTCTGAATGACAGCATCGGTCTGGGAGTCGACAGAAGCCGTTGCTTCGTCCATAAACAGAATCTTGCTGTGTTTTAGCATGACTCTCCCCAAGCACAGAAGCTGTCTCTGTCCCACACTCCAATTGTCTCCGCCATCAACCACTGATGCATTGAGTTTTTCAGGCTTTGCAGCCACAACATCTTTTAGTGGTACTGTTTTTGTGCGAAGGGACAGAAATCATCACATTTCTCACCTTTTTTTCTTTTATTTTGTCCTCCACTTTACACCTCACATGCCTTCTCTCTGTCTAAACAATAATTTTCCACCATCTCCCTCTTTTTCTACACAATATTTTTGTACCACCGCCCACTCCATGATACCAATATCAAAAAAAAACAAAAAAAAAAAAATTTCATTCCAGTTAATTTTTCTGCATTACCACACCTACCATTCGAGTTTGCCAAACACACTTGCTTTATTCATATCGGGACTCACCCCGATCACCATTTTACATCCAAAAAAAAAAAAAACAAAAAAAAAAAAAACAAACAAACAAACAAACAAAAAACAAAACAACCGCACCCACAGTGGGATTTTTCTTCTCTACTCTACTGCGGGTCTCTTCTTCTTGCTTTTCTCTTGATTGTCCCGTGACTGCCCAGCCTCCATGCTTCCTAGACCACCAAGCAAGTTGCCTCCTCCCTGCTCTTCCACTACAGCATATGGCGTCCCTCCAAATCGGAACATCACGGTGGCCTTCCGCTTCAGCTCCTTGTTTTCTGCCCTTAGCACGCTTATCTCTGCTCGCGCATCCTTATACATGCGTTGGAGCAGAGCCAGCTGGGAGTTTAAATGCTGCACCTCATTTGTCCTACTCTGCAGCCGGTTCGACAAATTTGTGACCGCCGTCATGCTTTCCACACATGCCTTCAGAGTATACTGATTTGCTTCCACATCCGACTGCACTGCCATTCTTTGCTCCACAGACCGCATCGGAAAGTTCAGCGGAGTAAACTCCGGGGCACTCGGTTGAGGTTCCAGTGCTACCGCTCCAGTTCTCTCTCTTGTTGACTCGTTGAGGTCGGGAAAGAGGGTGAGCAGACTCCGGGAAGACGAGGCCATTTTCTGGGCAACAAAGTGTTACAGACTATTTTCTGGGCAACAGAGTATTACAGACTATCTCTCTCCGCAAACGGAACTATCTTTCTCAGCAACACGAAGGATTTTTCAGAGGTTTCTCTCAGTTTTTTCTCTGCCTCAGCCTCTGCCTTCGTCTTGGTTAAATAGCCGAGGCTGCCACGCGCATCGCGCGCCTCTTGACGCCCGACAAACTGGCACGCCTTTTCATGGCACATCTTTTGATAAAGTGGACACGCCTTTTGATGGCACGTCTTTTGATGGCACGCCTTTTGATGGCACGCCTTTTTATGAATTGGGCGCACCTTTTGAGGATGCGATTTTTTAAGGGGTCCGACAAGACTCTGTAAACTGTCCCGACATTGATTCCGGTTAGCTCCTTTATGGGTCCGACAAGACTCTGTAAACTGTCCCGACATTGATTCCGGTTAGCTCCTTTATGGGTCCGACAAGACTCTGTAAACTGTCCCGACATTGATTCCGGTTAGCTCCTTTGTGGGTCTGACAAGACTCTGTAAACTGTCCCGACATTGATTCCGGTTAGTTTCTACAAGGGTCCGACAAGACTCTGTAAACTGTCCCGACATAGATTCCGGTTAGTTTCTACAAGGGTCCGACAAGACTCTGTAAACTGTCCCGACATAGATTCCGGTTAGTTTCTACAAGGGTCCGACAAGACTCGGTAAACTGTCCCGACATTGATTCCGGTTAGTTTCTACAAGGGTCCAGCAAGACTCCGTAAACTGTCACAACATTGTCTGCTACAACGGTCCGACAAGACCCCATAAACTGTCTTCTACATCGGTCTGACACCGCCATCCAGTGTCCTCTACACCGTTATGACACCACCATACAATGTCCTCTACATGGTTATGACACCCCCATACAGTGTCCTCTACAACGTTATGACACCACCATCCAGTGTCTTCACCAATGGTCTGACACGACCATAACAGTGTCTCTTATCCTCTTTTATTTTTATGTATTTTCTTGTTATTCTCTCCAAACTCAAGTTGGTTAGTTCCTATCCCCCTTGAGTTTGCGGGGGGCTGTTAAAATCCACCTACTCTCCACCTACTTCACCCACTTAAACCTACTCCACTAAACCTAACCCACTACACCACTACCACCTCCACTTCACCTACTCCTTACCTACTACACACTCACCCTCTTCTATATATAGGAATCATGAATCATTGTAATATACATCAATACATGAATCAATAATACAATTCTTTATTTCTCTTTATACATTAAATTTCTACAGTTAGCATACAACTTCCTTAGTATAATCAATAACGATCAAAAGAAGATCTTGCTCTGGAAATAGCTGATATTATTGGTCAATAACAAACCCATTTATCAATAGCAGACCCCTAAGCAGCGTGGGCATAAACATGTGACACAATACAAGCATGCCATCATGTCAATTTTCAAAAAAAGGACAGGATACATGGGGACGCACAAAAATATATAGTTTTCTGTATTTATTATATGTCATATATATAACTATTTTATTAAAAAATAATAAAAAAATGCAAGATTACACTAATTCCTAAATTCTAAAGAATGACAGATTAATAGATATAAATCTCTATTGTTTTATTTATCATTGGATCTCAAGTTTTTTTTTTTTACAAACTTTTATTGTCTGTGTATATCTAACCGATGAACGCACATGTCCCCCCAAGTGCCTCAAGCATGTCCTGGTCTAAAAAATTTAAAAATTAAACATAGGAGAAGAAACAAAAAAAATAATAACTACTTTTATTTTCAAACAATAATTTTATCATAAATGGATTTTTAAGAGCAAGGGTAATAAGGTAACTTTGAAACTTCCGTTAAATCCGTCTCTAGCCAACAACTCTAACAAGGGAAATTAGTGTTATTTTCAAATGTTCAAGGGATCAAGCTCTGTTTCAACAAATGCTGAGGGGAGGTAGCCAAGCAATCAAAACAACATGAAAGAAAGAAATGTAAATGATGGTCATGCATAAATCCTTGGTCTGTTTTGTCCACCATACGGTAGGTTCTCCACTTTTAACAGACAAGCAAACAACAATTATCCCCAGTGCACATGGACTTTTTTTTTAACAAAATTATCCCCAGTGCACATGGACTTGAAACATAACTCAGAATGACCCCTTTTAAGGAAGAAAAGAAACCACCACAAGCTCAAGGATAAGTAATACTAATCAAATTTTAAGTACTCACTACAATGGCCTAAATAACTCACATTGGGATATTTACGGCATACTTCAGGGATTACTTCAACAAGCAAATCTGCACCCTTTCGATAAACCAATCTACTTATCACAACTATAACAATTTCATCAGTGCTAAGTCGTTCTGGCGCAGGCTTGAACATAGCTGTGTCGACAGCATTTGGAATTACAAAAACCTTCTCTGGCGGCAACCCTGACCTTAGAACTGTGTTTTCTTTACTTGTATGAGAAACACAAATGGCCTGACTCACATCTGCTAGAGTAAATTGCAGTACTTTGTTCATGTGAATGCTACCCGCATCAGCAAAACCATAGAGCGAATGATCTGTAAATACAACCTTGTACCCCATTGTGCGTGCGTGCATCAAAGCTTCATGACACAGAGTTGAGAAAGCTTGATGTCCATGCACTAACGATATCTTTTCCCGAATCAAAATTGTCCTTATTATTGGAAGTGTCCCATAAAAGGTGGGCAGTGTGTTCTGCATAAGGAACGGTTTCCATGGTAGGTAGTAGACCTTCAGGCCACCAGTCATATACCTGACCCCAGAACGTTTTTCATAAGCATGAGTCAATACCACAACCTGAACAATCAAATGATCAAGTTTGTTTAACCAACTGCCACAAAAGTACACTGGACATTAAAATGATACCCCTACCAGGAAGACAGTTTACTCTTCCATTCCAAAACAATACACATTCAGTAACTTATCCCCCCCCCCCCCCCCCCCCCCCCCAAAAAAAAAAAAAAAAAACAAAGAAGACTCAGAGTACAAGTAGAGAAGACAATTATTTGCCAAATTTTGAATAAACTTTTCCCAACTACAGTGGAAACAAATTTTAAAGTGTCGGTTCGTTGTCCATGCATCCGTCCTACTGATAGGAGGGTTTTTACTAATTGCTAATTAGTAGAAGCTAGCAAGAACACAGTTAAACCACAAACTGAATGCATTATCTGACCTTGTGGCCAAGCTTAAGTAAGCATTGTGATAGATAATAAATGTGACTCTCCACGCCACCAAAATTGGGATAAAAAAAATCAGACACCATCAAAATTCTATGTTTCAACCATTCACCCATGTTTGGCATCCGAACACCTGCAATAAAGAAAATAAGTTACGTTTGAAAGTGTTTATCCACGATGCAACATGAAAAAAATAGGATAGAGGTAAATTAAGAAAATGATAGATTGATAATGGAAACAAGTAAAACAAACTACTAGAAGGTCACTGGAAGAACCATATTAACTGAGGCTAACAAAAGACCAACTATACTCCAATAGTGCAAACATCATGCAAGGAAAGTACAGCAAATACTACAAAGGAATGGGGAAACCAGAGTCAAGAGCAAACATTGGAAAATACTACAAAAGATTGGTGAAAACAGAGTCAAGAGCAAACATTGACAAGACTCTAGCTTAGGTCTTGCAAAGGAAAACTAAGAATTTTAAATTAGATTATATTCTTGTTTTTGTGTTTTTCTTGAATTTTTATCATTTTATGTCATGACCAGTTCTACACTTTTTTATGGGCTGCCAAGGTGACTTTTTTCTTTGTGAGCTGATTTATTTAGTTTGGGTAAAATTTGCTACGGTTCAGACATTAGAGAATCAATACAACCCAAGTCTGAATTTTTTCTTGGCCACCAAGTTTGATTGGCCTCCAAATTCACTCTCCTGTATATACATATTTAGCTTCTTTTGATCAATCGATGAAGAAATATTTTTGCTGCCTATTTTTTGTGGATTTACAAGTGTGCTTTCCTAAGAACCTAGGTCTGATTTCCTAGGCCTCCTCTCTTTTTTTCCTCTTTCCATAATTTCTTCCTGAAGTAATTTTTTTTTCCCCTGTTGCTACGGTGCTACCAGCTGATTCCCTTTAACCACTTGTCCAACCAAACATATAGCCCTCATAAACCTTAAATCCAACCCCAAAACCCTTAAATGGCCTGTCCCAGCCATCTGTAACCATTTTTCTCAGCTAAACCTCAAGCATAACCACAGGTTATGGGACCTATGATGACATTAATCAAGCATAAATAGACCATGCACATTGGGTGAAGAAGACTTCAAAGTCTTTTTTACCCAAATACACAATGCATGCACAAGAGCTGTTTGGTATGTGGAAAAAATGGGAAAAAGGAAATAAAAAATGGAGGCAAAAGAAAGGATGCATTTTTTGTTGTTTGTTTTTTTTTTTTCTTTTTTTTTTTTTTTTTGGGGGGGGGGGGGGGCTATAAGAGAAAGGGAAAGAACGAGAGATGAGAAACCCCTCCAAGCACTCCAAAATTCATTTGCCCAAGATTGGGTGGAAGAGAGGAGGTCAAGAACTCCTCCCATTTTTAGCAAAAGCAAACTTGTTCTTTGCACCTCAAAAGTTGGTTACTCGTCCTTAAGGATATACGCAACAAATAATATAGTACCCATTTCCTTCAACCAAACAAGAAGGCCACCCACAATCCAATCCACGTGGATGACTCTTCCATCCGTCTTAGGCCTTGTTTGGCAACATTACTTTTTAGTCTAAAAGCCAAAAAAGTCACTAAAAAAACAAAAAGCCAACAAACTATATCATAAAGTCAAAGATTCCCTTTGCTCTCTACTTTTTGCAGATCTTTTCGTAAGAAATTAAAAAGTCATCCCAAACATACTAATTTTTTTTACCTCATATTTTAGCCAAAAAGTCAAAAAATTACTAAAATAACATGTTCCCAAACGAGGCCTTAGTCTTCCTTCCTATTTTCCATTCTTCTAGCAAACATAAGGTAAAGAGTCCTATCATGACTAATCTCGTCCATGTCGAAGAGCAACCACCAACCCCTGCCCCCAAAAACCAAATTTTGTAAGGAACAGAAGCCAACATTCTTGACAAGATTAATATAATGCAAAACATAGAAATAAATTTAGGTGAAACCAAAAAACGTAAATATAAAGAGATTATAGAGTAAAGAAAAAATACATTCATCAAGAAAGAAGAACAGACTCTACTCCACTACAGGGCTACATAAACAATTTGATCAATACCGATCTTGCATTATGAATGCTCATGATTTCAGATCCGAATAGAGGAACTAAGAGAGTATGATCGTGCATAGCCAAAGTCCTCTTATTTATATTATTCCTTCACCATTGTTCATAGCAATCATAAGGCTATGTTTTGTTAGAAGATTTGATGAGAGAAATGGAAAGGGAAAAGAAATGCAATCCCACTTTTTGTTTGGTTATAATGGAAAACATAAGGGAAAAGAAAATGAAAGGGAAATGCAATCCCACTTTTTGTCTCTTGAGTTCACTTACGTTGTGTTTGGTTGGGGGGATTTGGAAAGGGAAAAGGAAATGATAAGTGAAATATAACTAAAATATATCTACATTTCACCTAGTTTCCCTTTCCTTTTCCAAATCCCTTCTCAAATCTCTCAACCAAACACAGCATTAGGCTTTTTTTCTTTCTCCAATTCCCAAATCAACCAAACATAGCTTGGAATTTGAATCCTATAAATTCTTTCTTCTTTTCTTTCTATTTCCCTTTCCCTTTTCATTTCCTTCATCAAATCCTTCAACCAAACACAACCTAAGAGAATACTGACAAGGAATCTCATAACGATTTCAGGTGACAGGAGCATTCAAATTAAACAACAGAACTAAGAAACAAAAGCCAGAACCAACAAATGTACACATTTTAATTTAAACATACTGAGTTGCAGATATACCATTATGTATTTGACTAACCATGAAAGAGATTATACAAAGCAATTCAAAATAACTATACCAATGCCATGAACCATGAGCATAACAATTCAGCGAAGTAAATACATTTCAAAATAATGCAAATAACCATGGAGGCATAGCAACATAATGACAATCATAAATGCAAAAAATCCAAGAATATATGGAAACCTAAAAGCAGACTCTAAAAACATTAATTAAAACAAAAGACCAAGTTTGAAGCCATGGAATCTCTCTCTCTCTCTCTCTCTCTCTCTCTCAATTAATCTATAACTAAGCTTGTTTAGTGTCCCAAATAATTGACATGATCTAATGGACTGACTCTAGTCTGGAAGGTTTGATGTCAAATCATACTAACACTATGTAAAGTTGATTTGCAATTAAGATGAATTCTTCTTTGAGGCATTTCATCAAACACCCTGTCCACCAAGGTTATTATATAAGAGCAACACAATATATATATATATATATATATACGCGTTTGATCAGCATGGAAGAGAAGGTGAAACCACAATTTCCAAGTGACACAACATCCTCGGAATCTTAGTGGGTTGTTCGTTGAGAAGAATGTGAGACTTCAATTCACACATCCACAATTTCGCATACAATTTGATCAGATTGTTGAAGAAGAAGAAGAAGCCACATACACAGAAACCCCATAAAAACATTATTAAGATTGATTTAAGGGAAACTCACCAAGGAGTAGTGGGCAATGCCAATCTGGTTTCAGTTTTTAGATGAGAGAGAAAGAGAGCGAGAGAGTGTGAAAATGGAGCTTCATTTGCTTCATGAATTTCAGTGCCAGATCCGTCCTCCCAAATGGACCCATGCTTGTCTTTCAACTCGGCAAAAAAATTCCCTCATGTGTTTCGACTTTTACGCCAAAAAATAATTTTTTTAAAATTAATTTTACATAAAAAAATATTTTCGTTTTTATTTTTTCGTACTCAAAATAAAAATATTTTATTGACAAAAAGATAAAATTTTATTTATGACTTTTTAATGAATTAAAACATTTATTTGAAAAGACTAAGGCTTGGTTTGGCATAACTTAAAAAAAAGTCAAAAAAGTCACTATTCTATTTAAGTTATATCATCTTATTTAAATCACATCACCTCTCTAACACATCACATCAAATCCAATCCAAACCCAACCCATATAAACCAATAAATTAAAAAGTGTACTTTTTTAGAACATCCCAAACTAACCCTAAATATGTTGAAACGATAATGAGTGACTCAATTTTGTTAAAAATAACTTACGAAATTTTTAAAAATAAGTTATTTTTGAAATAATGATGCAAAATCATTTTGCTTAAAAATATTTTATTTATATTTTAAAAACATTTTACTTGAAAGACTGAGCCTTAAATTTCTCAATTTATTAGCCCATTACTGTTTATTTTAGTTATATGGTTTAGCACTTTGGGCCTGAATGAAAATGGTGTAAGGAGATTCTGCTTGATCATGGGTAGGTTGGGGACAAACTTTTTTTTTTAGTGTTCTTTTTTTTGGTTGTTTTTGTTATATGGTTTAATTTATTTGTTACTTTTTTTTTTTAAATAATTTTTTGACTTTTAAACTAAAATATTAATTTCTCAAATAACTCTTATGGGTCGATCTCCTGTCATTGCAACATCATTTTTTGATTTGTGTAAACAACAGTATTATATCAACACAATTTTATCTGCTCACAATCCCCACAAATAAGATAGCAAGTAAAATTTCAAAAGTTGACACATACTGCAATTGATATAAAACTTGCAATATATCTAACCACCTCATTTATTAAGAGAAAAATGTTTGAGGGCCCTAATTCTGTGGCTCAAATATGGCTCAAATGGCTAAAACGACGTCGTTTTGGCCATTTTGATGTTGTTTTGTACTCAAAACGACGTCGTTTTGGCCATTTGAGCCACATTTGAGCCACAAAATTTGGGCCCTCTACCATTGCTGTTATTAAGATTATGAAGAAAAAATTACACAAACAAAGCATTTTTCTTATGCAAAATATTTTATAATAAAATATTTAATAATTCATTATTTGAACAAGTTCGATGGAGGACACCACATGGACACATAAAACCGCGTCAGTTCTATTCAAATAGCATGGTTGTCATTTTTGTTTGTTTTTTAAGTACAAATTAATTATAAATATAAAAATAATTATATTAAATTAAACAATTATCATATAACAACAAACCTTATAAGAATATTATTATCAAGTTCATTAGAGCTTTCTCTTAGCTATTTTATAGTACAAAATTATAGAAATATACTCTATCAAACTCAATTATTGACTAGTTAGTTTAGTTGAATGTCAAATTACTAATTACATATAACTAAGGAAAGAGAACTCAACAAATGAAATAATAATGAGTAGAGAGTTTGTTGAAGAAAGTATTTGAAAAGATGGGTAATTAAAAAAAAAATACACTTTCAATTAAAATTTAACTAAAAATTTGACTATTTTGATAGAGATACTCTAAGGCTATAATGGAAATAAGATGAACTACTCAGTACAACTCTCATTGTGACAACAAAAAAAAAAAACCAATCTTTGTCATTTGCAAGGTTTGATCCTTTAATCTCTGTTTATAAAGGTGTACAAGAATATCCAATTAAGTTAGCTTAATTGTTTAATCATGGGTAATTAGTAGTTGCCTAAGGCTATATTTGATTGAGAGATTTAGGAAGGGATTTGAAAAGAAAAAGAGAATGTATGTGAAATTAGGTGAAATAAAAATATATTTGTGGGGACATAATTTTTGAATGATGACACGTGGCCGAGGTGTCACCGAAGTGCCAGCCGAAGTGCCACGTGTCCTGGTTATGACGTCGAGGTAATCTCGGCTAGGCTGAGGTTATCTGCGAAGATATTGGAATCCGAGATAAGCGGATAAGGGACAAAAGTCCTAGAATGAGAGAAGACTTCAGTTTGGGTAAAGATAGGACTCTTAGAGAGTTTATCCTAATCCTACTGGGAGTCCAAGATTAGCAGTAATCCTAAGTCCATTAGAGCTAGACTTCTATTGGGACTAGGATTGTCTTGACTATAAAAGGGAGGCACCTCCATGGGTCTAAAGTATGTTTTTCATGCTTTGTCTAGTGAGTTAAGCACTTTTGGTTATCTTTGAGAGATATTTTATTGACTTGATCGTCGGAGTGCCCCCGGGTAGACGAACCACCGCGGAATTCTTATCTTTCTGTGACAGGTTGTTTGGGCTTAATCTATTCTGCCCGTGTTCTCTAGCTGAATGCTTGATTGGCAGTGTGGTCGGAAATTGACACACACAATTTGGCACCGTCTGTGGGAAAGAAAGGAGAATAGATGGCCAACAACGGACAGAAAGAGAAGGTTGGGAACGACATTCTTACTGAAAGTAGAAAACATGTAGACCTTGACGTCGAAGAAGACAACTACAATGAAAAGACTCGTGCTAAGAATCACGGAAAAAAGGACGTCGGCCAGGAGGGCGATGTACCACAGAAATCGGACCGAGGCGGGTACTATAACGAAGATGACCTCCAGGTATGGAAAGATAGATGCCTACGGAGGGACGGCGAGATGAAAGGAATGGCGGACAAATTGGCGGACTTGCAAACGGTCATCAATTTCATGATGCAGAACAACATCATACAGCCACCGTTCTCGTTATATGATACGCCGATTATAGTGACCAAGAAAGACACCCAGAAAAGGGGACAGAAAACTGTTCCTACAGTCCCTCAGCACGACAGGACTAGAGGACATTCTCACCGGCCTTCACGGGAGGTCGGGCATGGAAAATCAACGAGAAGAGAATCCCAGAAGACACGTCGAACCCAAGAAAACTACACCAGAGAACATCGCGATGTTCAGGAGAAGGAACTCTGTTTCGACGCGACCAATGGAGGGAAGTCCAAAAGTACCCACAATGACACTGGAAGTAGTGCACCAAAAAGGCTGAAATCTGGAGATAGCCGAACTCCTGGACAGACCAAGGAGGATCTAAGGGATTACCTCCAGAGGAAGCGGCAAGAAGCCAAGGTAACTTCTCTGGTCAAGCCGAGAATGTCGTTCTCGATAGAATTGGACAAATTTGAAGCCCCGAAGAGGTTCCACATGCTGAGATTCCAGATATACGACGGTAAGTCGGACCCTAACTTTCACGTCGACTTGTACCTGAACTCGATAGCATTATACATCGGGAATGAGCCGTTGCTCTGCAAAGTGTTCCCCTCGTCCTTTGGGGAAATTGCATTGGATTGGTTTCACAAGTTGCCGAAATGAACTGTGAAAACCTGGAAGGGCCTGGCCGAGACGTTTGTGGCTAGGTTTGTGACAAACAAACTACAACTGTTGAGGGTAAATTCCCTGATGGCTCTGAGAATCAGTGAGGATGAAGGCCTTAGGGCCTATGCCAAAAGGTATTATGAGGTGTTCAACCGAATACCTGAGTGCAACCAAGAGGTGGCGGTCGTGTCTTTCAAGAATGGCCTGAAAAATGATTGTCCACTTCGAAAGTCATTGGCAAAGACATTACCAAAAAGCATGGAGGAGCTCATGGCCAGAATTGAGAAATATGCCAAAGCCGAAGAAGACATGCCGGGGACAAAGGCATCCAAACAAGAGAAGAGAAACGGCTCGCCGAAGCGGAGCCGTGATAACACTGGATACAACAAACCAAAGCTCAGATCTCGAATTCTAGATCCCGAATCCCAGCTCCTAGAAGAAATGATCTCGGCCTAGATGATTAGGTCCGAGAAGACAATGGCTCAACCTAAGTGAGCAGATCCCAGATTCTAGAAGACAAAATCTCGGCCTAGATGATTAAGTCTGAGAAGAGAAGAGCTCGGCCTATGTTAAAGAATTTTTACATAAGGTCCACAAAAGAGTATGTGGAAGCCATGCAGGGGGTAGATCCCTTGCCCATAGAGCAATATCGCAGGGATTCTTTTGGCCTTACATGCAAAAGGAAGCTGAAAACCTATGTAAAAAAACGTAAAAATGTTGTTGAAATCCACCTGCGACATGCGATAGAACAACAATTCAGCTGGGGGCATACCAGCAACAACTTGCTAGGACTTATAAACAAGAAGGTCAGCCCAAGAGAGTTCAAGGATAGGGACCTTATCCTGAGAAAGGTTACCGGCAATGGAGCATATCGGCTGAAGCAATAAACTGCTAGTTTGATTTTTGTGAATTTGAAATCTGTGCGATAGGACCGACTAGTCTTATGACGATGTTTCCGAATGAAACATGACGAATAACTTGGACTTATTATATGGCAGAGTTTCTACTTGCATATAATAGAGTTGAACCAAGTTGGCGATGTTTCTGATTGAAACATGACGAATAACTTAGACTTATTATATGTCAGAGTTTCTACTTGTATATAATAGAGTTGAACCAAGTTGGCGATGTTTCTGATTGAAACATGACGAATAACTTGGACTTATTATATGGCAGAGTTTCTACTTGTATATAATAGAGTTGAACCAAGTTGGCGATGTTTCTGATTGAAACATGACGAATAATTTAGACTTATTATATGGCAGAGTTTTTACTTGCATATAATAGAGTTGAACTAAGTTGAGTTAACCCGGACTTGCCATATCGGCAAGAATCAAGCACATATTGGAACTAAGTACATGTCAGTCAGATTAACAAAGAAACCAAGGTTGGTAACCTCAGCCAGTCTTTGTTTGAATCTGACCTCGGCCACAAGATCAAAGCCATATACTTAATGAGAATCCAAGTGGAACTTAAGTTCACATTAGGGGGGCAGAGGGCTGGAAAATAATGCTTAGGAGTTGAAATCTACAAACTGAGACTGGTTTAACACTTGTTGAAATTTTGATAAAAATTTACAAGTTGAAGTTAAACTGAGGTCATTTTGAAAGAAGATTGGTTTAACACTTGTTGAAATTTTGAGAAAAAATTACAGGTTGAAGTTAAGCCGAGGTCATTTTGAAAGAAGATTGGTTTAGCCCTTGTTGAAATTTTTGAGAAAAATTTACAAGTTAAGCCAAGGTTATGTTGAAAGAAGTATCTACATACTTGCCGAGATTACTATGTTGCCAAAAGTTGGAAGATATTTGAAGATAGAAGTCTTGCTAAGTAAAGGGTAAAGTATCGAGTCGTGAATAACACTTGTGAAAATATTGTAAAAAATATTTTCAAGTGTTAGGCCAAAGCCGAGATAAACTGTTAGTGGGTATAACCAAAGTATTCCACACTGAGAAAATTACACAGTTAAGGTGTACGTTGAAGACATGCAAAAAAATTCTAAGTATAAAAAAACAGAGAAAGAAAAGTACCAAGTGTTAAGGGCTTACTTGTACAGAATGCTGCAGCATCAAAGTGAAGTTTTCATATTCGCTTGCCTCGACGTTGCGTTCGAGGTCTTTGGGCAGAAGTAAGACAGTAGAGAGGGCGACACTGACTTCAATATCAGTCGCACTGTCACTGGCTCTGACTGGTGTAGACACCCCATTTTTGACCGTCCTCAAGACTTGGACGTCACCGTTTGAACACTCGGTGATCATCCTTGTTTGTGTTCGTCTTGAGTTCCCGGAGGTCTCGGCTACGCGCCTTGCCTCAGGATCTCTCGACTCGACTATTTTGTGTTTGGTTTTGCACCAAACACTTGTGTTTTTGCTTTGGAGGGCAGGGAACGGCTTGTTGGCCATCCTCACACTCCACCGGCCATGAATTGAGGTCACCGGCTGTGTTTTGTTTCCATCGGCCAAATGTTTGGTCGACCGGCACTCTAGATGGTCGACCGGCCATCCTATTTTGGTCAAATTGCATTTTTGGCTGGCCGACCACTATTCATCTGCTTTTGCAGATATTTTTATGCCAGCTGTGCTAGCTGGCATACACTTTGCTCCCCTCCATACACGTGTATGGAGGGGTCTCCCTCTTGACTAGCTTGTTTGGAAAGCTTTACAAGAGGGATTGTCTATAAGAGGGAGCCTCTTCTCCCTCCATTAAGGTTAGAAAAAGCTCCAGAGGTCTGGTTTTTAGGGTTAGAAGTGTGTGCATATTCTATCGCTATACCTCCCTCCCTTGTGAGTTAAGTGTGTGTTTGTCCTTATTATTGCACACAAACACCTACCATTACACCTTTCCTTAGTTGCTGAGGCACTAGAGGGTTGATCTTGGACTTTTTGAGCTGGTTTTGATCCAAGAAGAGGTCTGGTCTTGTGATCTTGGAAGTATTCTTCAAGGGTGAGTGTTCTTGCCCTTTCTTTCTCATTTTTGCATAGCTTTTTGACTATCTTGCAACTATTTTTAGACTTTGTATATAACTAATAAAAGTCTTGATTTTGAGTGCTTAACATAGTTGTTCCAGGTTGCTTTGTTGTTTGGGGGTGTTTGACCCCTCTTAGGCCTTGTTTGGCCCTATTTTTGTGCTATTTTGGTGAGCTCCGGGACCACTTTGTTTGGGCCTCCTCACCACTGAAATATTGAGGGATTTTAGTGGTGAGGATGGTGCCTTAAGGTCCTAAGAATGAGAAGGCCACCCCCCTTCCTTGTTGTCCTTGAAAAGGGCCATTTTAGCCTCTTGAGTGAGCATCTTATTTAGGTTCATGTTGGCCATATCTTAGCTGCTATTTAGTGTTATTTTGCCATGCTATAGCACTGTTTTATGTTGGTTTAGGCACACCATGCTTGTTTAGCATACATGTCTTGTAATGCCATCATTTGCCTTAACATGTACTCAGCATCTAGATTACCATGCTTACTTGTTTTGCCCAAGCTTTGTGAAGCTTTTAGGCTTGTTTTTCCATGCTTAAGGTCTGATGTAGGTTGTCTTAGCCATGCTTGCCATGCTTTGTTTAGCCTCTTTGCATTCTTGGCTTGTAAGCCTCAAGTGTATGAACCATAAGCATGCATTACTTGCATTATTCCAGTGGTTTGGAACCATTTAACATGTCATTTCAGTCCTCATGACATGCTTGCATTTGATGCCCCTTTAATGTGTTAAAAGGTTGTTGTCTTATGCCCCTTGTTTAGGCCCTTGTACATGTTTGCATGTTTAAGCCATTTAGATGCCATCTAGATGTGTTATTGGCTTTGTCTTAATATGCTAAAACTCTGATTTTGGTTGCTTAATTCATGCCATGTCCGATTTTGCTAAGTGTAGTTCAATACACCTTTGGCTTGCCTTGAATTTTGGCATTGCTTGCATGTCTTGTTTGTCTTGTCTAGTTGGTTTGGCACCTTTCATGACTTGATTTTCAGAGCTTATAATGCATGCCATTTGTCCATGTTTTCATCCTCTTAAGTGTTCTTGAGAGTTGTTCTTCAATGCCTAAGTTTGGTCTTTATGAGCATGCATGCTTGCATGTTATTTGGCCTTCATTCTCTTAGGAATTGGCCATTGTTTTGGGCTTAGTATAGAGCTGCCCAAATTAGTTTAAGTCCATTATTCGCATGTTGTTGCATGCTCACCTTGTGTGTTGTTGCATACTTGTGTGTTGTTACATGTTTAGGTTGTTTAACATGTTTGCTCCATGAGTTGCTACATGCTTGAACATCCACATTGCATCTTGCACACTTGTTGGTTTGCATTGCCTCGTGCCTTGCATGCTTGCTTGCATAGGTTGTATGCCTAGTATGCATTGTGCATTGCATGCCCATGTTGCATACTTAGTTAACATGCCTAGGTTACATTGCATTGGCATGCATGCTTTACCTCTTGAATTGAGTATGATAGAGGTTGAGCCTCACTTGTTTATTTGATGTGCATCTCATTTGAAATCAAAGTGCATACTTGGTTTCTTGGGCCATCACGCATTAAAATGCGCGGTTGGTGGTCTGAGAATCGAGAACCATGTCCCTTTAAGTCACAAACATGATAAGGGATGTGTTGGTGCACACATTTGCTTGAAATGCATTGCCATGCCTTGTTTTGCCCTCTGCTGCTGTCAAAACAGGTTTTGCAGGAAGTTTTGGCCGGTCGGCTACATACAGTGCCGACCGACCAACAATTTGTGGCCAATATCTCCACAGGTGGTTGATGACCATTCCCCATGACCGGTGACCATTCCTCATGGCCGGTGGTGTTCCACAGCACTCAGGGAAGCAACCTTGGAGTTTGTGCAATTTTCAGAGGTGCCAAACAGTAAAAATGGAGGCAACTTGTGCATGGCAGTGGACTTCCGAACGGAACCGAGCATGCATTACATTGGGCCCTCTTCCCGAAGCTGTTTACTGTTTTATTAGATTAGTTAATTTTCTTAACTAGTTTAATTTGTCTGTAATAATTAATTAGCTTGTAGGTTAATTAATTGTATTATTCTTTTGGTCCCTCCGAGCGAGGGCGAATTTGTAATAAGTGTGGGTACGTTTGTGCATGTTTTCCAACCCCCACTTCTTTCTCTCTTTTACTTACCTGCTTTGATGGTTAGTATTATGGCATATTTAATTTAGCATACCTTATGCTATGCATGCGTGCATCATTCATCAGCATTGCATGCACCGGGCTCGGCGCATCATGCTAACTGCATAAGTATTTTAAATCTAATTTGAATATGTGCATCAAATGGTTACATTTCACATGCCATCCTAGGATTAGCCGAGCCTATCCTAATTGCATTCTGTATGTGTTACATTAGGCACTTAACATGGACTTGGATCATACATTGATTGCTAACGAGTTCTTTGTTTTGGCTTGGAGTACACTGTAAGTATTTTGTGCTTTAGCATCTCGCATGAGTGTGAATGTTAACATGACAGCATGCTTACCATGTGGCTAGATGCTTATGTGATATGAACTACCTAAATGCCTGTGAGTGAAGGTTGGATTGCTTGAATTGGAACAACTCATCAAAATCCGTGTTTTAGCCTACTCGCGAGTAGCAAATTTCAAAACATTTTCCAAAAAAACGGATATGCGATGCTTTGTTCCAAATTAGGCAATCTAGTCTATACTTGTTTTGCTGTGTGTATCACATAGTAATTATAGCTAATTAACCATAATGAGAACACAACGTTTTCAAAATTAGATATCATGGTTAGTAGAGGCCGATCTTCGGATCGGGCGAGAAGGGGTGCTCATAGCTGACCTTCCCCAATCGTACCCAAGTTCCCGAGCCGAGGCAACTTTGGTGATGATGGACACGTGGCCTTAGGCAATGAGTCAGGATTTTCTAAATTTTTCCATTAAAAAATATTTAGGTGGAGACTCTATATCTGGCAAAGCAGTCAATGTTTGGCGCTTCTTTTCTACAAATCTGTTTTCTCAAAACGATTTGCCGAATTTGGACTCTTTGGTTCAGACAAAGAACCGTGACACAAAAGGGAGTCCGAACTGTGGTGGCATAAAGCCCGAGGGCGCGTCCACAACTGGCTTATCCTCTATGGTAATTAGAGGGGCCCAAGGGGCATCAAACTTTTGAGAGCCCGAGGTTGTTACTGACAAAGACCTCGGCTTCTTTGATCTAGTTGATTCGGAGGGTTCGGCCTCGGTGGGCCTCTTTTCGACAGCAGGGCCATTTTTCTCTGCCTCGACCATCTTTGAGATCGACAAGTACTGGGGATGTTGGCTATGAGGTTGTCTGCAACGGCTTTCTTACAACCCATCTCGGCGGTGATTACAGTTCGACATCAGCGTTTGCGTTGAGATGGAGGGATTAGTTATGGAGCCGAGGTTTATGGTTGTTCTGCTGGATCAGAAGTTGATCCTTGATCCGGCCGAGGTAATGAGGTTACAGGAGGAGATGAACGAAGAAGTTGCAGAGCTTGAAAGCTTGGAACAATTGAGGATTTGAGAGAGAGAGTTAGCACGAAGTTGAGGATGCAAAAGTAAAAAGATGAAGAGAGAGAGAGAGATGATTTTGATCAAACGCTTAAAATGGCGGCAAAATGGCAATTATGGTGCCTAGGATGACGTGCTTGTTAGACGGCGCACGGAAATGCGATGCAACTTCATGGCCCGTGTCAGGTGCAGCTCAGTAGAGGAAAGAAGCGTGACAGAAACAGTTGAAATACTGTGCGTGCCAGCTCATACACATGCTAGAACTCTTGGAGTTCTTGATTTAATGAAGCAAATACCTCGGCTAGGAGGACGGTTTCGGCTAAATAAACTTTGAACAAACTTGGTTATTGGTTCTAAGGTATTGATGAAAACAGACTATAAGTCTTGGTCATATTGAGCCGTTGAGTTCTGACTTCGGCAATAGATGATGGAGTGAGCTTAGCCGATATGCTAAATGGAAGAAATGATATAGGTTCCATCACCTCAGGATGCCGAGGTAATAGAACTTATGGAGCAATTGTGGGGACATAATTTTTGAATGACGTCACGTGACCGAGGTGTCACCGAAGTGCCAGCGGGGGTGCCACGTGTCCTGGTCATGACGCCGAGGTAATCTCAGCTAGGCCGAGGTTATCTGCGAAGATACCGGAATCCGGGATAAGCGGATAAGGGACAAGAGCCCTAGAATGAGAGAGGACTTCAATTTGGGTAAAGATAGGACTCTTAGAGAGTTTATCCTAATCCTACTAGGAGTCCAAGATTAGCAGTAATCCTAAGTCCATTAGAGCTAGGTTTCTATTGTGACTAAGATTGTGTTGGCTATAAAATGGAGGCACCCCATGGGTCTAAGGTTTGTCTTTCATGCTTTGTCTAGTGAGTTAAGCATTTTTGGTTATCTTTGAGAGATATTTTACTGACTTGATCGTCGGAGTGCTCCCGGGTGAACGAACCACCGCGGGATTCTTATCTTTCTGTGACAGGTTGTTTGGGCTTAATCTATTCTGCCCGTGTTCTTTGGCTAAGTGCTTGATTGGCAGTGTGGTCGGAAATTGACACACACAATATTTTATTGACATTTTACTTATCTTTCTCTTTTTCCTTTTTAAATTCCTTCACAAATCTTCTAACCAAACACAACATAAGTATAAGTGTTGCTCCAAACTAATTAAGTAGTAAAAATTTATATAGATTGACACGTTAATTCACCTTTGTTAAATAATTAGGATATAAACTACAAGAAATTGGCCCAATTGTAAACGCTTGAGGATAAAAATCAATATCTCAAGTTTCAATCATCCCAATGGATCACAAGAGGTTTGCCCAATCAAGACCTCGGAATAAATCCTGATATTAATTAAGGTGCAACTTAGTACATGTTATAATTTCTTATTAATTAAGAGTATCATGTAAATAGCAATATGTGATATTTTAAGAATACTTACTAATTCTTCGATAATCACTATATTTTACAATAATGGTGAACGTGTGTACTTTACTAGTATTCTTTTCTTTCTTTCTTTCTTTCTTGCTTGCTTGCTTGCTTGTTGTCTTGGCCTATATGGAGTACATTGCAACCTTAAAAAGAAGTAAATTTTGTTGAACAACAATTTTGTGTTGAAAAAAATGAAGATGGTGTTCAAGGTTAACTTATATGGAGATTGAAAACTAACTGTTGTAATCAGTAGATTACTTAGGTTAGTTTTTTTTTTTTTTTTAATTAGAAAAAAGGATGTTTTGAGGTGTCATTACTGCATCCGTGAGCTCAAGCCCTGGAGTAGTCGGTTGCCAGCCTGAATTAACCCAACCCAAAATCCCTCTCAGGAATCGAACTTGGGTCATACCTGTAGAGAGGAATGTCTTTTCCATTAGATCACCACCCTTGATGGTGATTACTTAGGTTAGTTGACATCTTATTATTATCATTATCATAGGAAGCCAGCAAATAATGCATTTGGCAACACATAATTTGTAGGGAAAATAAAAATATATTTACTGATTGCTAATAACCACGAATCAACGATGTTAATAAGACTCGATGGAATTTTATGAAAAAAATAGGACTTACTAGAATCTATACTTATAATATGAATTTAGAGACCATTTGATTAAGTTACATTTTTTTTTTTTTGATAATCGGATGTTCTGGTTAATTTATGCACAGCTCAACTAATTTTTGGACCATAAATAAACAATCAGGAAAATCTCCAATAGCCCCTTGGAGTGGCTCAATCTCGATATCTTAAAATTTATTTTCAAATCTTTATTGCTCAGCCAAACTCCCAAGGTTAAATAAGTTTCAATTTAACTTTAAGCCACAAATTTCACAGGCTACACAAAATGCAGATAATATCTTTGAATAATTAGGACTAGCTCAATGAACTATAACCTTTGCAACTTATTGGGTCCAAACTTTGTCACAAAACTCTCATCTTTGAATCTTCTAATAAATAAACTAAAAAAATTGAAAAAACAAAATCTTCAAGTAAGATGGGTTATAACCTATGATCTATCTTAGGCACGCTCTACGCCTGTTTGATTGTTATTTGCTTTGCAGTACGAGCATGAATACGAGTTGTGCGTCTGGATATTTTCATAAATTTATTCCTGTATGTTTTTTGATTTCATCTTCCTTTTACTTAGTGTAAGTTTATCTCTTGGATAGATTCTTCTTTACATATGTTATTGGACTGCATTAATGGATGTTTCTTTCAAATAAAAGAAAATATAAATTATATAATGATTCATATAAAATGCAATGAATAGTTAGTCTTGAAATGGAGAAGGCCCAAACTTATACGCATCGGCCCACAAGGTGCCCATCCCTAACAGAAATGAAGGATTTAAAAAGGTTAAGGCTTTAGCTCATAACTTGGGGCAGTTTAATATCGATTACAATTTTGTAAATTTATGTTTAAAATAAATTTTAATTTGTTAATACACTTTATATGAAGTGTGGTATATTTTTATTATGTGTTATTAGGATAAGTATTTTTTTTATCATCACAATAAACACATATTTCTATGAGATCTATAACAAATCATTTCTTATGATGAAATCATTCATATAAATTTAATCTAGAAAAAAGGCACTAGGAAAGTGAATGGAAGGCCCCCATCTTTTGACTCTTTTGGATTAGTGCTCCCTTTCTCACTACAAACAAAAAAGCTAAAATATGAAAGACATGAGGGGCCCAAATTTTGTATGCACTTTGTGGGCCATCCAAAACTTTTTTCAAAAGTTGCACCACCAGACCTAACTATAATTTGTAGAATTATGAAGTGAGAATATTCTACACAAATTTTTGTGATAAAAAGACAAATGGGACCACCTCTATCTTGCCATATAGTAGGGGTTGTTCCCTAATTAAGCTAAAATATCAAGTTATTTTTTAAATTAGACCTAATTTTGACAAATTTTTCAAGATAAATTGAAACGTGATTAGAAACCACGCTTTCACAGTTTTTGTAATCTAACCGCGGAAAATTTATAAAATTATAAAAGTGTAGTTACAAACTACGCTTTTAATTAAGAAAGCGTTGTTTCTAACTACACTTTTAAATAACTTTTTTTTTCAAAAAACGTGATTTTTAATCACGGTTTTAAAGAATTTTTTTTTATAAAAAAAAACGTGATTTCTAACCACGCTTTTGTTGTAAAGAAAGAATAATTAGAAACTACGCTTTCAATAACAGAACAAACCACATCACGCACTCACAAATGCGCACACACTCTCTCTCTCTCTCACACACACATCACTCATACACACACTCACAACCATTTATTTTTATTTTAGTGTTCAGGGACAAAATTTGTTTTAGTGTTTAGGAATAATTTTTTATTTATTTTAGTGTTTAGGGATAATTTTTTTTTCAAATAATTTTTTTTCACTTAATTTTTTTTAAATTATTTTTTTAATTAATTTCGTTTTCATTTTTTTTCAAATATATTTTTTTTCAATTATTTTTTTTTCAAATTAAATTTTTTTCAATTATAATATGTGTGATCTCATTGTCATAAATAATAAATATAAATATAAATATTTTAAGCTTGAACAAACATATTTTTTAGTTTATGTTTTTAAATTTTTTTAAACATTTTGTTCAAACCAAATGTGTTTGTAATTTATATTTTTCTAAAAATAAACAAAAATCAGTTTATAAAATTTTTATAAATATAAACAAAAAATGTAAACGTTACCAAACGCTACCTTAGTGTTTAGGGATAAATTTTATTTATTTATTTATTTTAGGGTTTAATACTTAAAATTTATTTATTTTTATTTTAGGGTTTAGGGTTTAGGATTTAGGGTTTAGGATTTATAGTTTAATTCTTAAAATTTATTTTTTTATAAATCCTAAACCCTAAAATAAAAATAAATAAATTTTAAGAATTAAACCTTAAACTCTAAAATAAAAAAAAAATAAATTTTATCCCTAAACACTAATATAAAAAAAAAATTAAGAATTAAACCCTAAATCTTAAACCTTAAAATAAAAATAAAATAAAAATTTAAGAATTAAAATAAAAAAATAATCATTTTATATAGTTGATTATTATTTGCTATTATAAATTATTATTATTATATATATTTAAGGGCAAATTACATATACCTCCCTCGAGATTTAGTTAAATTACAGATACTCCTGAGGTTTCAGAAATTAAAGATACCCCCTGAGGTTTATATTTTCATAACAATTTGCCCCCTAATTTGTTATGCAAATAATACCTTCAGGGGGGTATCTGTAATTTCTTAAACCTCAGGGGGGTATCTGTAATTTTGCTAAACCTCGATGAGAGTATATGTAATTTGCCCTATATTTAATATTGGTCTCAATTTTAATATATGTTTGATGTGAGTGTGAGTGTGTGTGTGTGAGTGATGTGTGTCAGAGAGAGAGAGAGAGAGAGAGAGTGTGTGTGTTTGTGAGTGCATGATGTGGTGATGTGGTTTATTGAAAGCGTGGTTTCTAACCATGCTTTCTTTGCAACACAGCTTTCTTTAAAAGCGTGGTTAGAAACCACGTTTTTTGAAAAAAAAAATTTATTTAAAAGCGTGATTAGAAAAAACGCTTTCTTAATTGAAAGCGTGGTTTGTAACCACTCTTTTACGATTTTACAAATTTTCTACGATTGGATTACAAAAACGGTGAAAACGTGATTTCTAACCACGTTTCAGCTTATTTTAGAAAATTCGTCAAAATTAGGCCTAATTTGAGAAATAGCTTAGTATTTTAGATTAATTAGGGAAAAATCCCGGAAAGTGGATACATCCCATATGTATCCAATAATGTGACATGATAAAATATAGCTTTTTTTATTTTATAATTTGTTTCCTATGAATTTAATTTTTATAATTTTAATTGTATTAATTTATTTATAAATTTTTTATATCCTGTCAATTTAATTTAATCAATAATGTTTGAAATTAAACTAAAATTAAGAGATAAAATATTCAATTCATTATTTTCAAAATGATTGAAGGCTTGGCGTCCATGGAAGGTGAATTTGTCTCACACTGATCGTGGGTAAGATAAGCTTGGAGTTCCTAAGAGCTAATTGTTGGTCGGGGAGAGCGTTGGGACAAATCAAGTCAATAGGCCTATTTTGGAAAGTGCCATATAAAATGGTTTTTTTATTTATTATAAAAGGACAGTGTAAAAAATAATAAAATAACATGATTTAAATAAATTAAAAAATTAATAAACTAACTTATAAATCACTTTCTTGAATAAGTCCATGAGCCATTTTCCCTAAATTGGAGTGTTGCATTCGTTCCCATTTGTACTGCTCTTTTATATTTCGACAATGCTAGGTAGCTCAAATTTTTGTGGCTCAAATGGCTCAAATCTGTCAAAACGACGTCGTTTTGACAGATTTTGAGTGTAAAACGACGTCGTTTTGACAGATTTGAGCCATTTGAGCCACAAAAATTTGAGCTACCAAACATTTTCCTTTATATATATTGGTGCCGAAGTGACAATATCCCATCCATATGCCATTGTCTTTTTAACGAGCAGCGCTATTCTTACGTTTGTTATTTCATTTAATTTAATTAGCATATTATTTGTGCTACACACGAAATAAATAATTAATTAAAAGTTAATTTTTATAATAATATAAAATTTATTTAAAATATGTTGTAAAAATAATTTATAATCAATTAATTTTATTTACTCTTATCAGAGTTACCTATAAGAGAAGATTTTTATTTTGATATCATTAATTATGTGGTCTAAATTCTTAATAAAAAATTCTATGTTATAATTTAATTAGTAAAAATTAAAGAATAAATTATAAAAATTATATTTAAGATAAAATATAAATACATTTCATTTTATAAATTTCGTAATTTTAATTTACCTTATGATAGTAGTAAATTACATTTTGTTAATATACTATTTTTTTTTTCTTATTTTGTAAAGTTTAAATATTTGTCTACTCAAAATTATAAATTGTCATATATCATTACTCTTACGTGAAAATAGATTACAATTAACTTGTGATGTTGAACTAAACATTAAAAGTGACTTAGATGCTACTCGACTCAATATTTATGTCAATGTGACCTTCACTTAATCATTAAAAATTGTCTTTATCAGTTTGTGACCGGTATGAGCTAGTTTGAGAGTTCCAATATTAGATTAAATATTAAAAATTAACTTAGAAAATCTAATTTGATTCGATCTCTCTTTTAACAATTCTTAGTTTAAACCTATAATACATCATATTTTAAAAACTCAATATCATAAAAAAAATAATAATCTAAATGTTTACGGTATTTTTTTTATCAATCAATAAAAAAATTATAAATATTAAGAGAATTACATTTGAATAAATTTTCCAACATAAAATATTTATTTTAAAAATTTAAGACCTACACATGTTCTTTGACTCTGTAACTAATCTTTGAGATAGCAACTAAAATAAATTTCAATCATTATTATATGGAGAGACATGTGTGATAAGAGTTTGTAGTATACAATTTTAAAAAGTAATATTAATTCAAAATTTTCAGTATGGAAAATATGTACCCAACTTTATGTTATGTTTGATTCGTGGATTTGGTAAGAATTTAGAAAGAAAAAGGAAAAATATAGGCGAAATGTGAATGAAATATAACTATATTTTACTTAATTTCACACACCTTTTCATTTTTTTTCCAAAATTTCAACCAAAAATCATGAACCAAACACATCATTAATGTTTGAAAGGAGTTTTGGATCCTTTATTGTATTGATATACATTATCATAAAAAAAAAAAAACCTATATAATATTTGGGGGAGAAACAAATTCTTAATTAATGAATCATCAATGATATTATAAAGGAATAAAAGTTAGCCACTAAAAGAATTTTAATTATTTAAAAAATTAAACATCAAGAGAAATTTTTTTATAGAATATGTGAATTTATTCCTATATTTTAGTGGTACAAAAATCTAAATTTTAAAACTGATCCTTTTAAAAATTTTCAATGAATTTGTATCTGTATTTTTTATTTTTATTTTGGCTTGATAAAATGTTTATGTATTTGTATTTATGTGTCTCTGAGGGTACTTTGAGGCTTATGCTATATTTGTTTTGTCCCTTTGTAGGTCAAACTTACTCACAATGGGTAATAGATAAAGAGCATGATTGGCCTCCTAAATGCTGCCTATGTCATGCTGTGATTGAAGAGGAGACCGATCCTCAAACTACTCGATTGGATTGCTTGCGTATGTGATCATGCCGCATATTGTCAAACTTCATACATGCAAATTTTTTCTTTACATGCAAGCCGGCTGAACTTATACTGAACAACTTCTTTCCTCTTATTTGTTTTGTATGAAATTATTATTGTATGAAATTATTATTGTAAGTTGGAATATACTTGGTTTGTATGCAATGTTGACATTAAAAGTTATTCTCTTACTTGGATGGTTGTAAGTAAAATAGATGCAGATTGTAGAATGGTGATGATATATATGTATTGTGTTGTTTGTGCATTTGTTACAGGTTGCATGGGAGACATACAGTTTGTGAACAAATTAATTACAATTAATAAAAAAATATAAAATGATGTTTTTGACGACTAAACAATTGGTAGCCAAAAATGGTGTAAAATATTTTTAGCGACTAAATAGTTAGTAACTAAAAAAAGAATTAAATGGAAACAAATCTTTTGGCAACTAAATATTTAGTAGCTATTTAAAAAAGACTTTAGGCGACTAATGATTTAGTAGCCAAAAAAAAAAAAGAAAAAAACTTTTGGCGATTAAATATTTAATAGCCATTTAAAAAAGACTTTAGGTGACTAATGATTTAGTAGCCCAAAAAAAAAAGGAAAAAAAACTTTTGACGACTAAATATTTAGTCGCCAAAACATAAAAATTATATGATAGGCGACTAAAATTTTAGTAGCTAAATAATAAAAAAAAATAGACTTTAGGTGACTAAACTATTTAGTAGCTAAACAACAAATTGAACTTTCGGCGACTAAACATTTAAGAGCTAAAAAAAGTTAGATGAACCAAAAAAGAAAATTCGCAACTAAAACTTGGTCGCCCTAGATACCTCAAGTTTTGGTGACAAAAATTTTAGTAGGTGAAAATGTGATGTTAAATTAAATTGAAAGCTATTGGTGACTAGCAGATTAGTCGCCAAATTAGCCTAATCAGCGACTAAAGATTATTTTTGTCGCCAATACACTTATTTTTGGCGACTAAAAAATTAGTCTCCATTTATACAATCTTTCCGCAACAAATCTGGTGACCAAATTTTTCAGTCGGAAAAGTTTTTTTTTAGTCGCCATAAGTGCAATTTCTTGTAGTGTTTGAGAATCTCCTTTTTCCAAACCCTAGCCTCTTCTCTCTCTTGGAATTTTTAGAACTCTAATCCAGCCTTTCTTCTGTCCTTTTATACCTTTGCTATTTTCCCCACATTCAAAACACCAGGCATGCTTCCCGAGGTACGGCCACACGTGCAGGAAATTCCACCGCATGTGTGGCGAGGGTTCTGCACATGCAGAAATGGGCCTCTGCACATGCAATTTTTGCAGTAGCTGTTTGGCTTATTTGGTTGGGCCATATGTGCGGGAATGGTCCTTCGCACGCGTGGTGAGCCCTTTTCTGGCTAAAATGTTGTGTTTTTGCTCCATTTGTGCTCCAATCGCATCCAACCTGCTTGGCATTAAACAGACATAAAATATACAATTTGACTGGCAAGTAAGGTTAAGAGATCTTAATTATTGACCTCAGTGTTGCACAATTCGCCCTTAATCAAAAAAGTATTTTAGAAATGATAAAAAAGTCAAAAAAATGTTTTAAAATGAGTCAAAAATGTTATAAAAAAGTGTATTGGGTTCTACCCTTATTTTATCTTTTCTTATGTCCCTAGAGCACTTGTCAACAAAATCCATTTAAAAAAGAGAAGTTTAGTCAAAACTACCACATAATAAAACTTTAATGAATTAATGGTGAACACAAAAAAGTTTTTCTTTAAAAGTTCAATGTATGCATCTATTATCAAAATATTCTTAGTGACTAATTTAATATTTTAAATTTTAAAATGATATAACTTTAGATCTATATGTTGATTTTTAATAAAATTAGTATTTTTAGAATTCTCTCATCAATATAAAATTCTTTAAAAAAAATATATTACTGCTGAAATTGACATAAACAGTAATATTTACTTTGTATCACAGTAATATTCAGTAATATTTACTTTGATTCACAGTAAAATTGTATTGTCAATCAATTAAAAAACATATATGAAAACTTGTTCTTTAAAAACTCTTTTTCGAGCTGGTTGACACACTAAAATGCTCAAACGCTATCGGATGTCAACGAAACTTGACACACACGACTAACTAGGCACAAATGACTTGTAGGAGAAGACGGAACTCTAAACCGTTTTTTAGTTTTGAATCTAAAGCCTAATTTCTGTTTATGAGAACGTATTCTTTAAAAACTCTTTTTCGAACCGGTTGACTCACTGAAATGCTCAAACGACGTTAGATGTCAACGAAACTTGACACACATAACTAACTAGGCATAAATGACTAGTAGGAGAAGACGGAACTCAAAATTTATTCTCAATTTTGAATCTAGAGCCTAATTTCCGTTTATGAAAACTTGTTGTTTAGAAACTTTTTTCTGAACCGGTTGACTCACTAAAATGCTCAAACAACGTCGGATGTCAACGAAACTTAACACGTGACTAACTAGGCACAAATGTCTTGTAGGAAAAGACGAGACTCGAAACCGATTCCCGATTTGAATTTGGGGCCAAATTTATGTTTGTGAAAACTTGTCCTTTACGAACTCTTTTTCCAACGGGTTGACTCACTAAAATGCTCAAACGACGTCGGATGTCAATGAAACTTGGCACACATGACTAACCAGACACAAATGACTTGTAGGAGAAGATGAAACTCGAAACTGATTCCCGATTTTGAATTTAGAGCCTAATTTTCATTTATGAAAACTTATTCTTTACAAACTCTTTTTTCGAACCGGTTGACTCACTAAAATGCTCAAACGGCATTGGATGTCAACGAAACTTGACACATACGACTAATTAGGCACAAATGACTTATAGGAAAAGATGAGATTCAAAACTGTTACCCGATTTTAAATATGGAGCTTAATTTCTGTTTGTGAAAACTTGTCTTTTACAAACTCTTTTTCGAACAAGTTGACACACTAAAATGCTCAAACGGCGTCAGATGTCAACGAAACTTGACACACTTGACTAACTAAATACAAATGACTTGTAGGAGAAAAAATGACTCGAAATTGTTTCTCAATTTTGAATCTGGAGCTTAATTTCCATTTGTAAAAACTTGTCATTTCAAACTCTTTCTAATCATGTGACTCGCTAAAATGCTCAAACAACGTTGGATGTCAATGAAACTTGAGACACACGACTAACTAGGCACAAATGACTTGTAGGAAAAGACAGCACTCAAAATCGATTTCTAGTTTTGAATCTGGAGCCAAATTTTCGTTTGTGAAAACTTGTCCTTTACAAACTCTTTTCATCTTTTGTTTTTTTTCGATTATTGTTAGATTATAACACAATGTGTTCAATCACTACCTGATTTTAATAGTATTATCATCATTTTAGGATGTAATTAAAGTTTTTTTGGATAGTTCACGTATACTAATAGTCCAATTGGCGGAGGGACTTCTTATTAGTGACGATCCATATTGTGAAATTGATGGAGTTCCAATTGGCCCTGTATATTGCAAAGTCTTTATCTTAAAAAGCGAAAAAGCCAAATGCTCTTTTGGAAACAACATCCCGAGGTCTAAGAACAGTTGGAGAAACTGTTGGAAGATATATTGTATGGCACTCAATTCATGTATATGTTACAATCCTTTTTTTTTTTGTATTTATTTATATATTAAAATAAATATCAAATGTTTTATATTTTCTGTAAGCTTGAAATTAATTATATTGTAAATGTTTTTTTTTCTTTTTTGCAGATGCAACCCTTTTGAGTACATGATGATATCTTCGTATATCGATATTGGAGCTTACAATCTTATTAATTTATTGAAATAAATATCAAATGTTTTACATTTTCTATAAACTTGAAATTAATTATATTGTAAATGATTTTTTTTTGTTTCTATGGGGATATATTTTCTGAGTACCAACACGTGGCAAGGTGACGCCGACGTGTCAGCCGAGGTGCCACGTGTCTTGGTCGTTGTACCGAGGTCATCTCGGCTAGGCCGAGGTTGCCTCCGAAGATATCGAAATCCGAGATAAGCGGATAAGGGACAAGAGTCCTAGAATGAAGAGGAAACTCAACTTGGATATGGACAAGAGTCCTAGATTAGGAGAAGACTTCAGTTTGGGTAAAGATAAGACTCTTAGAGAGTTTATCCTATTTCCACTGGAGTCCCAGATTAGCAGTAATCCTAAGTCCATTAGGGCCAGACTCCTATTGGGACTAGGATTGTATTGGCTATAAAAGAGAGGCACCCCATGAGTCTAAGGTATGCTTTTTATACTCAAACTTGTGAGTTTAGTACTTGATTATCTTTGAGAGATATACTGACTTGATCATCGGAGTGCCCCCGGGTGGTCGAAACCACCGCGGGATTTTTATATTTCTGTTGCAGGTCAGTCAGGTGCCATCTATTCTGCCAGTGCTTTCCAGCTGGTTACTAAGCGGGCAGTGTGGTCAGAAAATCACCCACACAATTTGGCGCCGTCTGTGGGAAAGAAAGAAGAATAGATGGCCAATGACGGACAGAAGGATCAGACTGGAGACAACGCTTCTACTAGGAATGAGAGATCTATCAACCTCGACGTTGAAAGGGACAACAGCAACACAAACACTCGTGACCAGAGTCATGGAGTGAAAGAAGCCGGCCAGGAAGGTGACGCACCAAAGACAACAGATCGAAGCAACGAAGACGACCTCCAGGTATGGGATGATAGATACCTGCTGAGGAACGAAGACCCTTCCAGAAAGGGAGCAAAGACGGGGCATGAGCGCTCCCAAGGAGATAACATTCAAGTATAGAAGAGCTCAACCTGAGTGAGCAAATCCCGGATCCCAGATCCTAGAAGACATGATCTCGGCCTAAGATGAGTAGGTCCGAGAAAAGAAGAGCTCAACCTGAGTGAGTAGATCCAAGATTCCAGAAGATAAGATCTCGGCACCTGAGTCCGAGAAGAGAAGAGCACGATGAGCAGATCTCAGATCCCATAAGATAAAAAGGACACACAAAGATCAGACTAAAGTTGGCCAGAATTGAGAAGTATGCTAGGGCCGAGGAAGACATGCCAGGAACAAAGGCGTCAGAACAAGAAAAGAGAAACGGCTCGCCAATGCGAGGCCGAAAATCAAACTCAGGTTGGAGCCAAGTAAGATCAATAGAGAAACCAAGGCCGACAACCTCGGCTTGAATTCAACCTCGGCGACAAGGTCGAAGCTACATGAATGATGAGAACCCAAGTGGATTTTAAGTTCACACTGGGGGCGTAGAGAAGAAGAATGCGTTTTCCACTTGTTGAAATTTGTGGACAATTTACAAGTTGGTTAAATAAAGATGATGTTTAACCGAAGTTAAACCGAGATGATGCTTAACCGAAGTTAAGCCGAAGATGATGTTTAACCGAAGTTAAATTGAGATGATGCTTAACCGAAGTTAAGCTGAGATAATGCTTAACCGAAGTTAAGCCGAAGATGATGCTTAACCGAAGTTAAGCCGAGATAATGCTTAACCGAAGTTAAGCCGAAGATGATGCTTAACCGAAGTTAAGCCGAGAAGATGCTTAACCGAAGTTAAGTCGAAGATGATGTTTAACCGAGTTAAAAGTTAAGCCGAGATGATACTTAACCGAAGTTAAGCCGAGATAATGCTTAACCGAAGTTAAGCCGAAGATGATGCTTGACTGAAGTTAAGCCGAGATGATGCTTAACCGAAGTTAAGCCGAGATGATGCTTAACCGAAGTTAAGCCGAAGATGATGTTTAAACGAAGTTAAACCGAGATGATGCTTAACCGAAGTTAAGCCGAGATGATGCTTAACCGAAGTTAAGCCGAAGATGATGCTTAACCGAAGTTAAGCCGAGATGATGCTTAACCGAAGTTAAGCCGAGATAATGCTTAACCGAAGTTAAGCCTAAGATGATGTTTAACTAAAGTTAAACCGAGATTATTCCTTAATTCACTTGTTAAAATTTGTAGCAATTTACAAGTTGGAGTTAAGCTGATTCCTTATCTTCACTTGTTGAAATTTGTAACAATTTACAAGTCGAAGTTAAGCCGAGATTATTCCTTAATTCACTTGTTGAAATTTGTATCAATTTACAAGTTGGAGTTAAGCTGGTTCCTTATCTTCACTTGTTGAAATTTGTAGCAATTTACAAGTTGGAGTTAAGCTGATTCCTTATCTTCACTTGTTGAAATTTGTAGCAATTTACAAGTTGAAGTTAAGTCAAGATTATTCCTTAATTCACTTGTTGAAATTTGTAGCAATTTACAAGTTAGAGTTAAGCTGGTTCCTTATTTTCACTTGTTAAAATTTGTAGCAATTTACAAGTTGAAGTTAAGCCGAGATGACTGTTTCTCTTTACTTGTTGAAATTTGTAGCAATTTACGAGTTGAAGCAAAGCCGAGGTTATTGCTAAACACTTGTAGCAATCTACAGGTTGGTTAAACCAAAGAAGATGCTTAACACTTGTTGAAATTTGTAGCAATTTACAAGATAACGTTAAGCCGACATATGATCATCTGTTGAAATTGCAGCAATTTACAGGTTGAGGAAAGAGCTAAGTATATTTAAACACTTGTTGAAATTCGTAGCAATTTACAAATAGATTATTGTTTAACACTTATTATGTTAATCCTTGTTGATCCCTGTTACAGTATATGTTAACCCTTGTTGAAATTTGTAGCAATTTACAAGTAGGCTAGACCGAGATCACCGTTTAAACACTTGTTGAAACTTGAGAAAAAGTTTGCAAAGTTAACATTGAGTAGTATATGTTTCACACTTGTTAGAATTTATGAAAAGTTTGCAGGTCAGTATCTTGCTGAAATAAAAGTCTTGTAGCTATTATACCCGAGGTATGTAACCCCGAGAAGATTGCACAAATGAGGCAAAGTATGAAAGGCATGCAAAATGTTCTAAGTATAGAATCATGCAAGAGCAGTTAGAAGAAGATCAAAACAGAATTCATGGTGATTGACACGTCCTCACCATACAATATCATCTTGGGAAGGCCATGGCTGCATACAATGGGGGCAGTTCCCTCAACATTGCATCAACTACTGCGGTTCCCAACAGAACATGGGATTGAAGAAGTTAGAAGGGATCAACTGCAGGCGGAGAATTGCTCCATGGCAACAATGAAATCCACCAGCAGTATTCGAGAACCAGAGAAGGCAGAGATTGAAAACGAAGAGGTACTAGAAGATGTCAGCAAGGAGCCAGCCGAAAAGAGTGAAGAGACAATGAAGAAAATCCTCGTCTAGGAGGGGGATGAAGAACGCTTCTTTCTTCTCGGCTTAGGCTTAGCCGAAGAAAAAGAAAGAGAATTGAAAACAAAACTACTCGGCATCAATGGCAGGATATAGAAGACAGTTGGGAAGACTTCTCAGCAGCCTTCTCGGCCTCAAGCTCAGCCTCGATCTCCTGAAGAGTTTGATCAAGGTTCTTCTCGGCGATTGGCACCTCGGGGTTTGAAGGCAAAGATTGAAAGCAAGAATCTGGAAAAAGACACAGAAAACAGAAACATTAATGTAATTCATAATCAAGAATGATGATGAAGCTATCAGGAAATCAAGACAAAAAGATTGCACAAGTATGTCAAGCCAAGAACAGTGGTAGAAATCAACAGATGTGTGAACAGTGTGTATTCAAGAAGATGATTTGGAAATAACGGGTAAAAAAAGCAATAATGATTAACAATGAAGCAGAGCTTCTTGGAAAGCAACAAGAAGTAAAATCAGGAGGAACAGTGGCTTACCAGAAAGAGGGAAGCTGGAATGAGAATTGCCAAAGTCTGACGACAATGACAGAATGACGTAAAGCTTCACCGGAGAAGAGAAACGAAGACAGTTGCAGAAGCTTGAAAGCTTGGAACAAATGACGGATTTAAGTAAAAGAGCTAGAAAAAGAAGAAGCCAGAGGATTAAATGAAAAAAGAGAAAAATAGTCAAGAAGATGACAAAGTTCAAAGAATAAAGCCAAAGTAAGTATGTGAAGAACAAGAAAGTAATGAACCAGACATGATGTTAGCAACAGAAAGCGGATATGACAAAGAACAGTTCCAGGCATTTTAGCAATAAGAAATCAAAAACTTGAAGATAGACGAGAACAGAAGGCCACAGATGGCAAATAAACAGATTCAAAGTAAATCAGAAGAGTTATGAAAGATTGAGCTTAATAGCAAGTGAAGAGTTTATGAACCTACAAAGTGAAATGGGCGCCGATATGAAAATCGCCAGAGTCGAATAAATGACTGGAAATCGAGAACTCACCAGAGAGTGTGAGTGGAACAGTTGCATAAGCTCTTGGAGTTTGCGAATTAATGGAACCAGAACCTCGACTAGGAAGTGCGATTTCAAGCAGCTTGGAAAGCATGAAACTTGATTTTTGACACCAGTGGACAGTAAAGTCCAGAGAACTTTGAGGTCAGCGAGTTTGATCTCAGATAGAGGGGCACAAATGAACGAACAGTGTAGGTTCCATCACCTCAGAATGCCGAGGTAATAGAACCTAGGGGGCAGTTGTAGGGATATATTTTCTGAGTACCAACACGTGGCAAGGTGACGCCGACGTGTCAGCCGAGGTGCCACGTGTCTTGGTCCTTGTGCCGAGGTCATCTCGGCTAAGCCGAGGTTGCCTCCGAAGATATCGGAATCCGAGATAAGCAGATAAGGGACAAGAGTCCTAGAATGAAGAGGAAACTCAACTTGGATATGGACAAGAGTCCTAGATTAGGAGAAGACTTCAGTTTGGGTAAAGATAAGACTCTTAGAGAGTTTATCCTATTTCCACTGGGAGTCCCAGATTAGCAGTAATCCTAAGTCCATTAGGGCCAGACTCCTATTGGGACTAAGATTGTATTGGCTATAAAAGAGAGACACCCCATGGGTCTAAGGTATACTTTTTATACTCAAGCTTGTGAGTTTAGTACTTGATTATCTTTGAGAGATATACTGACTTGATCGTCGGAGTGCCCCCGGGTGGTCGAAACCACCGCGGGATTCTTATATTTCTGTTGCAGGTCAGTCAGGTGTCATCTATTTTGCCAGTGCTCTCCAGCTGGTTACTAAGCGGGCAGTGTGGTCAGAAAATCACCCACACAGTTTCTTTTTGCATATGCAAACCTTTTGAGTACGTAATGACCAAAGAAGACATGATCCCAAGTCGATACCTAACGTATCGATGTTGGAGCTTGCAATTTTATTTATGTATTTATTTATTTATTGAAATAAATATCAAATATTTTATATTTTCTGTAAGCTTGAAATTAATTATAATTTTTTTTTTTGGTTTTTTTTTTACAAATGCAACCCTTTTGAGTACGTGATGATATCTTCGCATATCGATATTGCTGCTTATAATCTTATTTATTTATTTATTTTTGAAATAAATATCAAATGTTTTACATTTTTTGTATGCTTGAAATTAATTATATTGTATATGATGATTTTTTTTGGGGGGGGTTTCTTTTTGCAGATGTAACCTCTTTTGAGTACGTGATGATATCTTCGCATATTGATATTAGAGTTTACTATTGATATTAAAACAAGATATAATATATATGTTTTTTTTATATGTATTTTCGATTCTTTTGTTTTTCTTTAGATACAAAAATTTAAGTTCTTGAACATAAAATTTTTTTCAGTGTGTTTGGTTTGTGTTTTTTGGATTAAGTTTTTTGTAAATTGAGTTTTTTAGTTTTCGTATTTTTTTGTTTTCAGTGAATATTTTTAAAATTTTAAACATTTTTTTTACTTTTTTAGATGTACCTTACTTAGATGTATCTAAAAAGTAAAAATTTTGTGAAAAAATATTTTAAAAAATTAATAAATAATTAAAAATACAAAAAATGTACTGAATTCTCTTATTCTTTTTTTTTTTTTTGTATTTTTGGTATTTAGTGAATTTTTAAAAGGGTTTTTTACAAATTTTTTACTTTTTAGGTATATTTATGTTAGGTGTGTCTAAAAATTTTAAAAAATTACTTAAAATATTAAAAAAAATTTAGTAAAAATAAAAAAACACAGAAAACAAAAAAGGAGAATTTTTTGAAAAGTATTTTTGGAAAACTCTAACCAAACAAAGTGATTAGTATTGTTGGAGGATGTTTTATATATTTTTGTAAAGAATATTTGGTTGACAATTGTTACAGGGTACATATATATACGTATGATTTTGTGAATGTAAATGTGGATGTAGATATATTTTATTTTAGAAAATATTAATAATTTACACAGGGAATGAATTAATAAAATATATATTGATTTTATGAAAATAATTTTATTGCGATAATAATAAACCGTCGCTAATGTAATCATAATTTCCTTACATTTTGTTAGCTACAGGTTAACCTGTCACATATACATATTAGTTCAAATCTTTAGCGACTGTTTAAACTGTCGCAAAATATGATATTAATTTAATTCTACTTTTTTGTGACGTTTTAGACCGTCGCTAATAATACTTTTGTAATGATTTAAACTGTCACAAATACAATATTAATTTAATTCTTTTTTTTGCGACGTTTTAGACCGTCGCTAATAATACTTTTCGCGACGTCAAATACTATAGCTAAAAAAATTTTGGCGATACCAACATCATCACTAAAAGTGAAATTTTTTTTTTCCCCTTTTTGTGTCAAGTTAAACCGTCGCAAAAACCATTGATTAACCGTCACTACAAGACAGCAACAGTTGTTACCATCGCAAATATTTTTTGCCACGCCCTCCTTCCACTACCTCCCATTTTCCGTCGCAACTCCATTGCAAAAAGTCTTTTGCGACGATATGTAAATCTTTTGTGACGTTTAAGACCATAGCAAAAGTTTCGATTTTTAGTAGTAATATCTTCACTACGAGTTCACAAAAAACCAAAGTAAAATTTTATTATTATTCTATGAATAAATCATTAAAATAAAAAAGAGTAGATTTTACAATGAACAATCACAAAAAGCAGAGATAAAATTCAACTTTCATATTTACAAACGACTAAACAAATACCATTATGAATCACACACAACAAAACATACCCAAAAACAATTAATAAAAAATTCAACATATATGATCCAACTTAAACATTAATCACACAATGATTGGACGAAAGTTTGCCTCAACGCAAACTAGTCTAACTCGAACAACATAATTGAATAAGGTTCCGCAAGTGGGTGGAATTTATTCATAATTGAAAAATGCTTGGGAGCACTAATTAGTGGTCCCATTAATTAGGTGGCAGTGGGTCCCGCCATTAATGATGTGATGTTTTGGTCTTGGAGTTGTATTTTTATTTTATTTTTTTTATTTTTTTAATGCATTAGTGCTATTAGTGGTGATGTTTTTAGTGGGATGAATCATTGTTGTTCATAATTTTGATGTGTTTTTATCTCTTTTGGAGACTTACCAACGTACCACTTTCTGACCTTTTCGTGGCTTAGATCTTGTGTGGGAATAAATTATTATAATAATTTTTTAATTTTTTATAAAAAATTATGTAAAAAAAATAGAAAAAAAAAATGTGATAATTTATAATAATCTTTTAATTTTTTAACTAAAATATATAATTAGCAAATAAGGCTTAGACCATACCATACAAATTTTATTAATTATAAATAAAGCTACCAGATATTATTTTATGTGGAAATGACAGTATAGTATTCAAAGTTTGGGAATAAGATATTGAAATTTAACTTCAAATCCAAGATAAACAGACCTGGCATTAAAGAGTTGGTTAATTGAAGAAAGGTATCAGACAATATTTTATGAGGACAATAAAACAAAATTATACAATATATTTTTTGAAATAAGATAATGATTCGAAGAGAATCCAAAATTGAAAGAAGCCAAAAAAACAGGTCACAGATTTCAAGAACCGGCCAGACTGATACAAAACCGTTCTTAAAAAAAAAAAAAAAAAAAAAAAAAAAAAAAAAAAAAAAAAAAAGGCACATTACATACATTCCCTCGAGATTTATCAAAATTACAGATACCTTCTTAAAGTTTGAGAAATTACAGATTCTCCCCTGAAGGTACTTTTACATAGGGGCAAATTGTTATGAAAATATAAACTTCAGGGGATAGTTTATTATGAAAATAAAAACTTCAAAGAGTATCTGTAATTTCTGAAATCTCAGGAAAGTATCTGTAATTTTATTAAATCTCGAAGGAGGTATATATAATTTGCCCTTAAAAAAAAAATCATCGCCCAAAACTTGCTTTCTATATATCATCATCACTAAAATTATGAAAATAAAGGCTGGTTTGGTATAGTCTAGAAAAGATGAAAAGTCAAAAAATTATTTAGAAAGTTAAAAAATTATTGCTATTCACACAAAAATAAATTTACACAAAAAAAATTATAACCCAAAAAGTCATTGACGTGATGGTACAGTCTGAACCAAATAGTACAAATTACCTAATCGACTGCACAAAAAATTTACAAAAAATGGTGTTGTTCGGCCCTTGGGGACCTACCACGGGTCCCGTTTTGATAATCGAAATCGTCAATGTGTAGAACTTGTCGAGTACTATATGTTTTTAAAAAATTACGTTGATCGGATATCAATAGTTATGTGATCAAATCAGATTTTTTTCAGCCATTTATTTTTAATCGTCCATTTTTTTTATACAATACTAATTTGATCACATAGCTATCGATATCTGATCAACGTGATTTTTTGCAAGTATATAGTACTTAACGAGTTCTACAAATTGACGGTTCGGATTATTGAAATGAGACCTATGGTAAGCCCCTCCAGTCCGATGAAGGACTAGAGGAAAGCCTTGTTCTATATATATAAATCAGAAGCATGTCAAAGCATTCCGTACTGCTTCCTTCAATAGTCACTGTCACTATGCATAAGGCATAGGAATAAAATGGTAATTTTGTTATTTTATATAATATTTTAATACTTATTTTTTCGTAAAAAGTCAAAAAATTGTCCCAAATAATCATATTTTTTTCCTCAACTTTTTAGTCTAAAAAATTAAAAAATGCACTTATTTAAAACATCTCAAACAATCTCAAAATAGTAAGAGGAGCCACAAATTGGCTCTCATGCCAACATTATGGGAACATTTTTTTCCACATGTTTTTTTTTTTAAAAAAAAAAAAAATTATTGATGTGTATTTATGGTTTTTAGCCTTTATTCACTACTACAAAAATAGTTAAAGATCACACTTTGACAAAAAAAAAGATCTCACTTTTATTGAAAGTGTGATAAAAAAAAATTATATTGATATTTTAATCACACTTAATTTGATTGAGTGTGATAATATTTATTTTTTATGTCATTTTTCAATTAAGTGTGATTATATATATATTTTTTAATCACACCTTCTAATTAAAAGTGTGATTATATATACACTACTACTTTTTAATCACACTTTTTAAACAAAGTGTGATTATATATATATTTTTTAATCACACATTCTAATTAAAGTGTGATTGTTTATATATTTTTTAATCACACATTTTAATTAAAGTGTGATTATATATACACAATTACTTTTTAATCACACTTTTTAACAAGTGTGATTATATATATATTTTTTAATCATACATTCTAATTAAAGTGTGATTATTTATATATTTTTTAATCACACCTTTTTAATTAAAGTGTGATTGCATATACACTACTACTTTTTAATCACACTTTTTAAGTAAGTGTGATTATATATATATTTTTTAATCACACATTCTAATTAAAGTGTGATTATTTATATATTTTTTAATCACACCTTTTAATTAAAGTGTAATTATATATACACTACTACTTTTTAATCACACTTTTTAAACAAGTGTGATTATTTATATATTTTTTAATCACACCTTTTTAATTAAAGTGTGATTGTATATACACTACTACTTTTTAATCACACTTTTTAAGTAAATGTGATTATATATATATTTTTTAATCACACATTCTAATTAAAGTGTGGTTATTTATATATTTTTTAATCACGTTTTTTTAATTAAAGTGTGATTATATATACACTACTACTTTGTAATTACACTTTTTAAGTAATACTACAAGAAAAGTGGGCTTATGAGACGGAACTTTTTGCGACGGCACATTTGCCGTCGCAAAAAATGTGACCTTTTGAGACGGCACAATTTGTCGTCGTAAAAAATACGACTTTTTGAGACGGCACGACTTGTCGTCTCGCAAAAAAAAAATGTGACTTTTTGAGACGATACAACTTGCCGTCGCGAAAAATATGCCTTTTTGAGACGGCACAACTTGTCGTTGCAAAAAAATGTGACTTTTTGAGACTTCATATATATAGTTACAAAATGGTTTAAATAAATGCAATGGTATTTTTCTATCATAAAAAAAAATTGAAAAAAACGACATCGTCTTACTCTTTTGATATAACATTTCTCTTTTCATCAATTTTTTCATCTTCCTGTCTCTCTGTCTCTATCTCTGTCTCTCTTCTCTTTCTCTCTCTCACTCATCACTCTTCTCTGTCTGTCTCTCTCTCTCTCTCTCTCTCTCTCTCTCTCTTTCTCTTTCTCTCTGTGTCTCTGTCTCTCTTCTCTTTCTCTCTCTCACGCATCACTCTTCTCTATCTGTCTCTCTTTCTTTATGTCTCTGTCTCTATCTCTCTTCTTTTTCTGTCTCTCATTCGTCACTCTTCTCTGTCTGTCTGTCTCTCTTTCTCTCTGTGTCTCTCGCTCATCTCTCTTCTTTCTCTGTCTCTCTCTCGTTTATCTCTTTTTGCTATTCTCTCTCTCTCTCTCTATCTCTCGAGCATCTTTTGTTTCTCTTTTTTTTGTCTCTCTCTCTATCTCTCTGTCTCTCTCGTTTTTCTGTCTTCTCTCTCTCTCTCTCTTTTCTATGTCTCTCTCTCTCGTTAATCTCTTTTCGTTTTTTTTCTCTCTCTTTTTGTTTATCTCTTGTTCATCTCTTGTTTCTCTCTCTTTTTCTGTCTCACTCTCTCTCTATCTTTTTCTCTCTTTGTCTATCTTTATCTCTTTCTCTCTCTGTCTCTCACTCATCACTATTCTCTTTCTCTGTCTACCTGTCTGTTTGTTTGTCTATCTGTCTTTCTCTTCCTCACTGTGTTCGCCTTGCTCACTCTCTCCCTCATCTCTTCTCTATTTATTAAGCTCCCTCTCGATTTATTGATCCAACCATGTTGGGGACCCCCAGTGGGCGGTGACCCCCAGTACCCCCACCTCCACGTGGGGGGCTGTGAGAGCAAGAGTGAAAATAAATAAATAAATAAATAAAAATTTTTGAACCAATCAAAAAACAGTGGGGGTGGTGGGGGTCATTCCCACTGGGGGTCTAGGGCATTTTTCTTATCGATCCACTGTAAGAAAATGCACTTTTAACGACCACTTTGTCTCTTTCTCGCTCATCACTTTGTCTCTATCTTTCTATCTTTCTTCTCTATCTGTCTCTCACTCATCTCTCCCTCTCACCACCCATCTTCTCTACCACATTTACCACTATTGCAAATGCCATTCCACTAACACCAGTACTACCACTGTTGCCACTCCACCTCTACGATTACCATTACTACCATCATCGCCACCACTCCCCTACCACCACTACCACTACTACCACTACTACTACTATTACCTCTCCTTCACCATTGCCACTCCATCTCCTCTATCTGTCTCTGTCTTTCTCTATGTGTCTCTGTCTCTCTTCTCTCTCTCTCACTCATCACTCTTCTCTGTCTGTTCGTCTCTCTCATTCTCTCTGTGTCTCTGTCTTTCTTCTCTTTCTCTCTCTCACTCATCACTTTTCTTTGTCTGTCTGCCTCTCTGTTTTTCTCTGTATCTCTCGTCCATCTCTCTTCTCTCTATCTCTTTCATCTATCTTCTCTCTCTGTCTCTTTTCTCTCTCGCTCTCTCGTTTATCTCTTTTCGCTCTTTCTCTCTCTCTCTCTCTCTATATCTTTTCACCTATTTTTCATCTTTCTTTCTTTCTTTTCTTTCTCTCTCTCACTCATCACTCTTCTCTCCCTGTCTCTCTCTCTCTCTCTCTCTCCCCTATTGTGTTCGCGTTGCTCACTATTTCCCTCCCGTCTTCTCTATTTACTGAGCTCCCTCTCAATTTATCGATCCACTACAAGAAAATACACTTTTAGCACCACTTTGTCTCTCTCTCGCTCACCACTCTGTCTCTCTCTCTCTCTCTCCCCTCTATCTGTCTCCCACTTATCTCTCTCTCTCACCACCCATCTTCTCTACCACCTTCACTACTACTGCAAACGCCATTTCACTACCACCACTACTACCACGGTCGCCACTTCACCACTACGACTACCAGTACAATATTTTTCATTAAAATATTACCCCTACTTCTACCAAATAAAAAATAATAATAATTTTTTTTTATTAAAAAAAATGAAACAAATAAATTTTCAAGCTTAATTAGGAACCAAAATAAAATATTTTTTTTTTTAAAATTTTATTTTAACAAAAAATAAAGTTTTTTTTGCGACGACAACCCCTATCGCAAAAAATAAATAAATTAAACAGTGTTATTTTATTGTTTAATTTATTTTTTTTTAAAAAAGATTTTGATTTCCTCCCCCCATTTTTTTTTTTCCATTCCCGCTCTGTTCCTCGCCGCCCGCCCAAAACCAAAAAACCCTAGTCTCTTCTTACCCCTCCCTCTCTATCGATCGATCGACTGTTGAAGGATTTATATGTGGAGATGAAGTTTGAGAGGCCGAGTAAGATCCAGACGATCAGTTTGCCTATGATTGTGACCCCTTCGGCAGCGGCGAGATTTCAACTTGGAAACAGTGCTCTTTCTTCGGCGACGAGACTGCTTGGGCGGCGGCGACGACAGAAGGGTTTCGTTCTCTTCTCTTCGATCAAAAAAAGTATTAGTTCGATTCTTGAGGTATGTTCGGATTCTACCCTTCTCTCTCTCACACACACACACACACACACACACACACACACACACACACACACACATTCACTCCATATTTGTTCGATTATTTGGTGTTTTTAATTGCAATTTCGATTATGGGTTTGTAGAATTTTGATCGATGGATTAATGTTATGGGTTGTTGGATCTATTTGAGTGTTGGGTTTGTTTGGGTGTCAACATTGAGACTCTGGTTCATCAACTGTTTCAAATGCTGCAACAGAGCCTAATCGAACCTTCATGAAAATGAAATTAATGGTTACAAATCTATGTTTATACAAAGAAGGTTTGATATATATATTTATATATATAACAGAATATACCTTTCGGACGAATCCCAAGCCTGTGGAAATGGCCATGGATGAGTCGGTTCTTTAACATCCCATGAGAATCCAGGCATCTTTTTTATCAAAAGAATTCCTGAATATTGATTTGTTTTCTCAATTTATTGGCTAATTTGTTGGCATTTCGTAGAGTAGTTTTCATTAGGATTTGAGCTTGTGTTGTTTTTGGTGATGTCTTCAGTCATTTCCATTTGGAAAATATATTTTCTTTTCTTTCTGACAATTTGTTAATTTTCTTGTATGGCCACTTTTCTCATCTATGGTCATTGATACTGTTTTTTCCTTTTTGCTCATATGTTTAGCTAATCATATTGTTGCATCATATCTGTTTTCTACAAATTGTCTCTGTAGTTGCTCACATGGACTAGATTTATGTGACTGCAGGTTCATATAATTGTTCTTATTGTTTTTGTGTTATTATTATTATTGGTTTGGATCAATCCTCATTTTGAATTGGTTCAAAACTGGAATGGGCTCATTTCTTGTTGATTTGCTTGGGCTTGAATTTTTGCATGTCTTCAATTCTTGTAATGCTACACAGAAAGCATCTCTGATATTAATTCTTTTACTGGTTAAAGCTAAAGGACATTACCACAAACTAAGTGCTTATTCTCTATATTAATTTATCTTTTGGTTTTTTTACCCCCAGATCTGAGCAAGACAAGGAGCCAGAGCAAGTAACTGTGTCTGAAGTTGTGGGCTCTGGCCCTTCTGAAGAATGTGTTACAGATAGTATGTGATCCAACCTGTGAAGTTATTAGAATTTGTCTGTTTTGTTTTTTAAAGTATTGGATAGATGAAACGAAGTTGAAAGAAATAGTACTAAATTTCGGCATTGAATGCTTGTTTTAATTTTTTTTTTTAGAAGTATGTATTAATTTTTTTCCATTGAATGCTTGGACCTGATATCCGTGTTGTTTATCAGCTCCTCAGGAAATTAATGAGTATGAACTTGTTGATCCTGTTGATATATTGACTCGTTTAGAGAAGACAGGATTTTAGGATGGAGTGGTAAGTCCTCTCAATCTTTTTTTCATGTTATTCACTGACTTTTAACTTTGTGCTTCTAGTTTGTAATTGTTCTCTCTGATTAATGTGAGGAAAATCCAATTTATTAGCTTTCCCCTTTAACTATGTGAAGCTTAAACCAGGTGAAGCATTGTATCTAGGGGCAAATGAAGTCCATGTAGGCTAACATGGTGAGTGTCTTGAATGCATGGCAACTTCAGACATTGTTGTGCGTGCTGGCCTAACTCTAAAGAACCGGGATGTCCAAATTCTTTGTTCCATGCTCACATACAAACAGATGAGGATATTTTTCATTGAAAAATGTTCTGTTTGTTTGGTGGTTCTTGCTCCTTCTATTTTTATTTTTTCCTTTTTTAATATTAAACCTAACTAATTCATGAGGCCTCTAGTTCATAAAACCCTGTAATATCCAAGTGTGCTTTCCTTTATAATATAAGATGCCAGAAATTAGATGCCCTGCCAAATTGACTGTATGGGTGGGCAAAACATTTTTCTTGTTAAAGCATAAAGAAGGACAATCTACCTCCAAAATAGCTACTTTCATGCCTGTTTATATTCCCCACTTTCCATTCTTTTTGTCCACTAATGCCTTTTGGTATATTCCAATATTGTTGTCCATTTTTAAAAGAAAGGTATTTTATTTTGCATTTTACAATATCATTATTTTTGGATGAGTATGAATGCATTTACCAAACCGAAACAAATTAAACCTTGTGTCTCAATCAAGTGGGGGTGGCTACATAATTTTTTTTTTTTTTTTTTTTTGTGGTCATTTAGCTCTATCAAAGTTTGTATGTTCTATTAAATTAAATAAATTTATATTTTCTTTGATTGTGGTGAGTATGCATCAGATGTCAGCTCAAGTCTTCCATGTTAAGTAGTTCTCTCTCTATTCCTACCATTTCATGAATATATTCATTTCTAATCTATCTTTTTTAGTTTTACCACAAATCTATCCAAAGCATTCTCATCTCAGTTGCCCAACACTTTCTTCTACAAAGCAGAATTGCTGGCCTTCTATTGAGTATGAATGCATTTAATAGAGTAAAATAGAGGGATGGTTTTGGAAATTCAGACTATATTAGTTGGTTATGAACACTGTCAATGCATATCCCCTTAAAAATGTAATCAGTGGCTTATTAAATACAGCCACATCACCCGCATGTTTTTGTGTGCACATGTAGATGCAATTTCTTCTTAAACACACTTTTATACTATTCTCGAGAAGTTAACAGAGACTGGTGGATGACTATGAATGTGCATTGCGACAATTGGGTCATTAATCATTACATTGGATTCCAACCTCAAGTATACAGTTGTTCCCTACTGAAATAGCGAAATGCAGAAATTGCTCTCTTCATTTTTACATTTTCAAAACTAGACTTTGCGAATGTTGTGCCCTCTTTCTATTGGCTTCTTGTGCATTGCTGATGTTGTGACATTTTGGCAATTTACTGGTTTTAAGTTTCACTTCACCTGTGTGAAAGATATTGTTTAATTGTCTTGGTTGGGTTCGTCTGTTCTCTATTGTCATTGCATGATTTGATATTTTGTGCGTGTACCACAGATTTTTACAGACACACCATCATGCTTAAATCTGAGATGTGGTTATCTTGTTAGTAAATATATGCACATGCACTTCTGTTGATTTGATATGGACTTCACTGACATTTAGAACCTGGAGTAATTGGAATTGATTGATACTTACTTCCATTTTGGGGAATCCTTTTTATTTTTAATCCTCCAGAATTTATCATTTCATGGTAATTTGATGACCAATATATTTACATTGCGCCATTTAATTTATCATGATTTTTTTTTTGATTGTTTAAAAGTCTCTGTGGTTGAGGTATTCACAAGTTTAGTCTTCTACGGTAGGAGATGAATATTTAAAGTGTATTATCATATGGAATTTCAGTAGGTTGGTTGTTACAGTACAATTTTGTTGTTGATGGAAACTTGAGGGTCCAATTGTCTTCTAATTTTGATTGTGATATCATTAAGCGACTTTTTCTTATCTTTTAACTGATTGATCTTTGAAATATAAAGGACGATGTTAAGTATATATACATATATGTATTTATATAGACATTGTAACTTACATTGGCATCTAATGTAGGTGCGTTTGATTGGGTATTGCGTAGAGGGCTCTCTTTTTCTAGTTTATGAATTTATCGAGAATGGCAATTTAGATTGAAGGCATTGTATGACAAATTTAATTCTAGAATTGAATATAAGACTCACCTTGTTTTTGTCTCATTGTTAAATTGTGAACAAATAATATTTCTATGTACTCTCAGCCTCAATTCATCATATTTACAAGTAGAAAGAGAACTTGTAATTTAAGTTGCCAATGATTGAGGAAAACATTGTTGGTAGAGCTAGCTATCTTCTGCTCTTCATGTTTATGCAATCTATAATTATTCTGTTTGTCAGGTATTTGTGCTAAATTTAATTGAATTACTTGATGCAGGTTTTGGTTGTAGGTGGTGGTGATGGTGGAGTTCTTAAGGAAATCTCTCGCCACAATACTATTATATAATTCCGAACGCCATAATTAAGTGATCCCATAGTTAAGCTTGAAGTTGCTCTTAAGGTAATTGAAACTGTTGTTGCAAATCACTAATCTGCCATAGAGATAGGTCATTGACATAGTTTTATTTTGATTATTTTAAGCTAAACTAACACATTTAAGTGCATTAAATTTTCAAGTCAAGTTTGATATATGTTTTTGCAGATTTTGTTGAGGGAATAGTTGATATGATCAAGCGGTTGATGTTGGGAGCCAAAGATTATGTTGCTCTTCTTCTTCTTCTTCTTCTTTTTCTTTTTTCTTTTTTTTTTGAAGACTTGAATTTTTTAGTACAGTGTATTTAAAGATGATTAATGGATAATGTCTATTATAAATTTAATTAATTTGTTAATTTTGTTATTTTTCATTTACAAAAAATTGTTTGGTGCTTGTAATTGATTTTTTTGTTGTAGCAAACCCATACATGATTTTTTTTAATAAATAATTATTTGCGACAGTAAAACAATGGTTGCTAAAAGTGTTTTTTTTATTTTTTTTTATTTTTTTTGCGATGGCAAAATAGTTGTCGCAAAAAGTCTTTTGCGACCGCTTGTGCAGCCGCATAGGCCGTCGCAAAAAGTCTTTTGCGACTGTATTTTTATTACTTGCGACGGCATGTGACGGTCGCAAAAAGTATTTTTTTTAGTAGTAAATGTTATTAATCACACTTAAAAGATGTGATGTAAATATTTTTAATCACACTTAAAAGGTGTGATCGAAATGTTATTAATCACACTTCCAAAGATCACACTTAATAGGTGTGATCAAAATACTTTTAATCACACTTAAAAGGTGTGATCTAAATATTTTTAATCACACTTAAAAGATGTGATCTAAATATTTTTAATCATACTTAAAAAGTGTGATTAAAAATGACCACTTTTAATCACACTCCCAAAGATCACACTTTAATAAAACTTAAAAGGTGTGATTAAATAACATACATCACACAAAAAATGTGTGATCTTTATCTATTTTTGTAGTAGTGATTGTTGGCTTCGAAGAAGAGAAATACGGAATTAAGTTGGGAGTCAAATTAAAATACTTTTTTTTTATTATATATATATTTAGAATTTAAATTTATACAATTTATTATTGTTTGGCATACAATTATTTTAATTTAAAAGTTAAAAAGTTATTAAAAAAATTAAAAAGTTTATACCCAAAGTCAAAGATTTCCTTTTTCTCTTTACTTTTTGTATTTTTTTTGTAAATAATTAAAAAATTATTCAAAACATATTAATTTTTTTACCTCATATTTTAGTCAAAAAATTACTAAAAAAGCTTGTTCCCAAACAAGAATGAACTTTTTTTGTATTTTAGATTTTTTTTTTAATTTTTTAAATGCACATAATCCAAATGTATTGAAAAAGATAAAATATTTATGAAGAAATCTAAAAATAATAATAAATATAAAAAATATGAAAATGTATTGATTTTTTTTTTTTCTTTTGTAGTTAGTGAATTTTTAAAAGTTTTTTTTGACAATTTTATACTTTTTAAATATATCTAAGAGAATCTAAAAGATTTTTTTTTAAAAATCATTAAAATATTTTATAAAATAGTAATGCTACACACACAGATAATCAAACACATAATTAAACACAAGAATTGTTCATTCGGACGATCAGCCGAATGATCAGGTGGTCGACCAGATAACAAAATGACAGTCGTGGTTGTCAAGATGACAGTCGCGGTCGACAAGCTCTGGCCGATTCTCGGAATGAATAATACCTATATTTGGTCTTATGTTTAGTCCTCTATATGCATAGTATTGTTGTTTCAAAAATTACTAAAAATAAAACACTCGGAGACAATTTTTGAAAATTATTAACCAAATAGAGTGAATGAATTTGGAAGCTTGTTAACTTGCCTTACCTTGAAAAACTAACTTTAAACTAAAATTCTAGGCTTATTTTAGGTACACAAAAAATAAGTAATTTATTGACTTATTTGAATTATATCATTTTTAAATTTTTTTTTTTTTACATATTTTTTCATAATAAATCAAAAAGTCAAAAAATAAAACATACTCAAATTTAAAATTTAAAAATGTGTTGAAATTATTAATATTTTTACTAAATGTCACATATAGGTTTGAGACCTACACTCATGTGAGACTTACAGTTATGTAAGACATTTAGTAGAACAATAATGTTACATTTTCTAATTTATTATTCTTAAATGACTTTTAATAATGTGACATTAAAATTAAACTCCACATCATAAAAGTTTAATATTTATTAGACACATAATAATTTTTTAAAATAATAAAATAAGTATCTCAAATATTTTTGTTAGTGAAAATATTGGTAAATCTGATGTCCTAATCTTACTCTTTCAACCTATACAACCACAAAAAATTATAGAATCGAGATATTACATGTCCGTACTCTTTAATTAATCATTATTTAATATATTTTTTATATTCTTTAATCACTTAACCTAATATGTCTTATTGGGCAAATTACATATACCCCTCGAGATTTGGCTAAATTACTGATACCCCATGAGGTTTGAGAAATTACGAATTCTCCCCTGAATGCTATATTTGCATAAAAAATTAAGGGGTAATTTGTTATGAAATATAAACCTCAGGGGACAAATTGTTATAAAAATACAAACCTCAGGGAGTGAGATGTAATTTCCGAAACCTCAGAAAGATATCTATAATTTAATCAAACCTCGAGAGATATATGTAATTTGTCCTATCTTATTTATTCACTTTATTTTACCTGTCACAATATTATAAAATATTAAAATAATTACTCCCAACCACACACGTCATTCATTCCACAAGTTTTGGGATTAGATAAAGCAAATGTACAGACTGATGCATGTACATGGCTTTCTTTCTTTCATTTCACTCTGAATTTCACATCTACACTTTCTATTTCGGTATTATGCTTTTCTCATCAACAATCTGCTTTTTCACAACTGGTTCTCAAGCTTATCTACATTTTGTTTCTGATTTCTTCACATGTTTTAAATTTTTGTCAATATTACAGTAAAGGAGCTTGTCAGTGTTTCTCAGTCCAGTCATCACCATTGTTTCTCTCTCTAGAGTGCTTGATCTGAAACCCATCTGTCTCTCACTCTTCCTTGCAAGATTTGAGATGGGTATTTCAAGAAACAGCCATTAGAGGGCATTTGGGTGTCAAACTTCCATGGAAGTTGAAAATACAAGCATTCTTGTTGTAGCATTGTTTTTCTCTCTTGTTTCAGTTGTTTTTAGTGTTACAGACCAACATGACCTTGAAATTCTCAACCAGTTCAGACAAGGATTAGAGAACCCAGAGCTCTTGAACTGGCCTCCCAATGGGGATGACCCATGTGGTCCTCCAAGTTGGAACCATGTGTTCTGTATTGGTAATAGGGTTTCTCAGATTCAAGTCCAGAACATGGGTTTGAAAGGTCCTTTGCCTAAGAACTTGAATCAATTGACTAAACTCATCAATCTAGGCCTCCAAAAGAACCAATTCAATGGGATATTGCCTTCTTTTAGTGGGTTGTCTGAATTGAAATTTGCTTATTTAGATTATAACAATTTCGATTCGATTCCATCAGATTTCTTCGATGGGCTTGTCAATTTGCAGGTTTTGGCATTGGATTTTAACCCTCTCAATGCCACAACTGGTTGGTCACTGCCTTCTCTGTTGCAAAACTCAGCTCAATTGACAACTCTTTCTTTGATGAATTGTAGTTTGGTTGGTCCATTGCCTGAGTTTTTGGGAAATTTGAGATTGCTCACAACGTTGAAACTCGCGTTGAATCGGATTTCTGGGACTATTCCAGCAAGTTTTAGCAACTTGACATTGCAGACTCTATGGTTGAATGGACAATCTGGAAGAGGAATGACTGGTCCGATTGATGTAGTTTCGTCAATGGTGTCACTCACTAGTCTATGGCTTCATGGCAACAGATTTTCAGGTAAAATTCCTGGAAACATTGGTAATTTAACTTCTTTGAAGGATTTCAATGTGAATAGCAATGATCTTGTTGGATTGTTACCTGATAGCTTAGCAGATTTGGAGTTAGACAACTTAGATTTGAACAATAATCAGTTTATGGGTCCTGTTCCAAGGTTCAAATCTGTTAATTACTCTTACAATTCGAACAACTTTTGTCAATCTGATGTGGGAGTTCCTTGTGCCCCTGAAGTTATGGCATTGTTAGAATTTCTTGATGGGTTGAATTACCCGCCAAGACTTGTTTCTTCGTGGTCTGGTAATGACCCTTGTGAGGGACCATGGTTGGGAGTGAGTTGTGCCAACCAGAAGGTTTCTATCATAGACTTGCCAAAGTATAATCTTAGTGGCACCTTGAGTCGTTCAATAGCAAAGCTAGGTTCCCTTACTCAAATTAAGCTTCCATTTAATCGTCTCACCAGTCCAATCCCACAAAACTGGACTAGCTTGAAAAATTTGACCCTGTTGGATCTAAGTGGCAACAATCTTTCTGCTCCATTGCCGAAATTCAGTGGCTCTGTCAAACTTGTCTTATTTGACAATCCTCTACTAAACTCTAATCAGTCTGAAGAAACCCCTTGGCTAAGAAACAACCCGCCATCTGGGGGTTCGCAATCCCCTATTAATGATCATTTTTCACCGCCTAATCCCTTTATTCCTAACCAATCAACTGAAGAGCAAAGATCCAAAACGTCTAAACTAGTTGTGATTGTGGTCCCTATTGCAAGTTTTGCAGCCCTTGTTGTCTTTTTCATTGTTCCTTTAGCAGTTTATTGTTGCAATAAAAGAAAGAATGCCTTTGAAGCTCTAACTTCCTTTGTGATTCACCCTAGTGACCCCTCCAACGTAGATAAAATGGTTAAGATTGTAGTTGCGAAAAATACTAATGGAAGTGTTTCTACGGGAAGTGGTTTTGGGAGCAGAAACAGTAGTGGAATAGGTGAGTCTCGTATCATTGAGTCTGGAAACTTGGTCATATCAGTTAAAGTTCTTCGGAATGTGACTAAGAATTTTGCCTCTGAAAATGAGCTTGGCCGCGGTGGTTTTGGAGTAGTTTACAAAGGAGAGTTGGATGATGGAACAAAGATAGCAGTGAAGAGAATGGAAGCTGGTGTGATTAGCAGCAAAGCTTTGGATGAGTTTCAAGCTGAAATAGCCGTTCTTTCAAAGGTTCGCCACCGTCATTTGGTATCTCTTCTTGGGTATTCGATTGAAGGCAACGAGAGAATTTTAGTTTACGAGTATATGCCTCAAGGAGCTCTCAGCAAGCACCTTTTCCACTGGAAGAGCTTGAATTTGGAACCATTATCATGGAAGAGAAGGCTGAATATTGCCTTGGATGTGGCTAGAGGGATGGAGTATCTTCATAGTCTTGCTCATCAGAGCTTCGTACATCGAGATCTTAAGTCGTCGAATATCTTACTCGGTGAGGATTTTAGAGCAAAAGTTTCAGATTTTGGATTAGTGAAACTAGTTCCTGACAGCGAGAAGTGTGTGGTAACCAAGCTTGCAGGGACTTTTGGATACCTGGCACCAGAATATGCCGGTAAGCTCTCTGTATTACATTCTTTTGCCTATGTAGTACGTAGTGATTATAAACATCTGAAAGCCTAATTCAATTTTGACCTAGAGAAGAATTTGAGGCTTGACCCAAAGTTTGAAGTCATGAACAGCGTTTGGCTAAGAAAACACTAAGGGTGTGTTTCGATATGGATTTGAGGAGGGATTTGGAAAGGAAAAGGAAAAACGAGAGAGAAATGTGAATGAAATATAAGCTAAATTTTTGTCATTTTTCCTTTCCATTTCCAAATCCGAGATCCAAACACAACCTAAATGAATTTGTGATCATTCTTCCTAGTCCTATTTTGATGCCTTTTGAAATTGAGTGACCCATTTCAAATTTTGCATTGCATTGCATTTCGATGTGGAAATTCATCATCTTCAATTTAGTAATTCAAGATTCACTGAATTTCTTGACATATGATCACTTTTAGATTTTGTTGAAATAGTAAAAATTGAAAATTTCAATGCTGAAATGGCTGCCATATTCCCAAATGGCTCCATTGATCAATTTTACATTTTGTTTGGATGCTTTCTGAATTTGAGTGACCTCATTCCAACTTTTTACATTGCATTTCAATTTGGAAATTCATCATATTTTCAATTGAGTAATTCAAGATTCATTGAATTTCTCCACACAAGATCATTTTCAGATTTCGTTGAAATAACAAAAAGCCAGAATTTAAACTTCATTTTCTGACATAGCTTCCATTTTTTCCCAAAGGACTCCATTGATAAATTTGAACATTGAAATAGTTATCAGAAGTGAATAGGCAATGATGTCTGAGATGCGTTCATTTTTCATTCTGCCGCTGGAGTTACAGTTTAAAATCATACCGACTCTATCTGTGACATTTCAATTGGTGCAGTTATGGGTAAAATTACGACCAAAGCCGATGTCTTCAGTTTTGGTGTTGTTTTAATGGAGCTATTAACTGGATTGACGGCACTTGACGAGGACAGACCTGAGGAAAACCAATACCTAGCTTCATGGTTCTTGAAAATCAAATCAACTAAAGGCAAGCTCATGACCGCCATTGACCCATCCCTTGATGCCAAACAAGAAACATTCGATACCATCTCCATCATTGCAGAACTTGCTGGTCACTGCACTGCAAGAGAGCCAAACCAACGACCCGATATGGGCCACGCTGTGAAGGTTCTGAGCCCCCTTGTCGAGAAATGGAAACCACTAGATGATGACACAGAGGAGTATTGTGGTATTGATTACAGTCTCCCACTTAACCAAATGGTGAAGGGCTGGCAAGAAGCGGAAGGAAAGGACATTTCTTGTTTGGACCTAGAGGACACCAAGAGTAGTATACCATCAAAGCCTACTGGATTCGCGGAGTCGTTTACTTCAACTGATGGTCGATAAGAAGAGGTACTCTTCCTGCGTTTCGCGTGACACGTTTTTGTGGTGGATGTAAATAGCATGTTGTTTTTTATTTGTGTATTTGAAATTTGATTTTGTTAGCATATTCTACTGGTGTTGGCTTTGGTGGTTGATGTTGGAGACTTGAAAATGCTTGTTTGCTTTGAAGTTTCAGCTGTGAGATGTAGATAGAGAACAATGAATGACAGTTGTTGTGAGTTGTGTGGATTTTTTTTTCCCCCTTCCTGTAAATTCTGTATCTTTAAGTTTGGATGAATATGCTGCAGTTGTTGTTTGTTTGCTCTTTTTTTATTTTATTTTTTTATAATATACATATTTTGTCATGAGGGTTTCCACATTGGAGGGATGTAATCATGGTTTCGAAAAACAGTTGTTGTTGCCATAATGATTGCGGTGGAGCAGTTGTGGTTACAGATTGTAAAGGCCATAGCATAACGGTTGTGGTAATCGAAACCATGAAATTTTTAATTTTCCGCACAATTTGAAAAAATTTATAGATACGCATATTTTTTTTTTCAAAATCACATAATTAGGGTTTAAAATAGATTTTGATAAATTTTTGTTAGTTTTTAAATATAATCTAATATATTTCATATTTTTAAATTACTATTAAAAGTGTTTTTTATATTATATTTTAATAGTTAATGATTTTAAGAATAATTGATTTTAAATGTCTATAAAAAAAAATTTGACCAATACCTGAACTAACTAAATAAAAAATATTTATAATTATTAAATGAAATAATTATAAAAATATATATATTGTGTCATAAACAAAAATTATTTTTGAACTAATAATTTTTTTTTAAAAGACATTTTTTTAGCATTTTATACTTAACTAAATAAAATTATTTACAATTAAGTACTATATGAGATGATTATAAAAATAAAAATTGTGCCATAAGTAGGGCCAGCCCTGACTTATTAGGGGCCTAAGGCGAATTTTTTAAATTGGACCCTTCATATATCATTATCAAAAAAAAAAAAAAAATTGTTTGGATAAAACAAAAAAGATAAAAATTTATTTCTATTGCATTACAATTTAATAAAATTTAGATAACAAATATATATTGATGTTGTAGTTTTTGATGGTAGGACAGGTTGGGCTGATCCACGCTCCTCAAGCCTAATGTCTGAATGACCAAGCCCACTAGAGAAACTGCACAAGAGTTCAGCAGGGAACAAGGAGTCCCCCAGCGAACCCTCCGACGAACAAGTTAGAGAGAGAGAGTGGAATATGTAGATAGATTAGGGATAAAAAAAAGCATAACCTTCTTCATGTCTTCAACGTTTGCTTATGTCCTTTGGTAATCATTTCGTTGTCCCTTCCGACCTATCACTTTGGCCAAAAGTCTATGATGTAGCTTACCTTGTTCAGGGTGAAGGCGTGCTGTCCCGATGGAGAGGTGTTGTCGTAATAAATGCAGTGAGAGGCTGCATTAATGGCGATGTGCAGTGGCAATAACTTTGCAGATCTTTGTCTGTTGATGTGGCTTGCCCTTTACCTGTTACGTGTCTGAATATCATTGGTCCTTCATGCCATGTTGACTTCCAGATGGTGCTGGGCCTTATTAGTTGGTTATGTATTGGGCCCTAAGTGGTAGGCTTGAGTTGTTCATAGTGGGTTATGGCCTTTATGGGCCTACCCACGTCAGTAGTCCCCCATTCCCAAGTGCAGCTTTAGTCCAACGAAAGAAATAAGGAGGAAAATGGAGGTTGAAGGTCGAGGGAAAGAAACGACCGACCAGAAGTGGCCGAGTTGAGGGACCGACTGTGAGGAGGGCCGACCGCGAAGGGTAGCGGAGTGGAGGGACCGACCGTGAGGAGGGCCGACCGCGAAGGGTAGCCGAGTAGAGGGACCAATCATGAGGAGGGCCGACCGCGAAGGGTGAGGTGGCGGGGTGCGGGGCTCGAGAGGCGGCGCGTCACATGATGACTTGAAGTGGAAAAGACAGGGTAGGGGAAGGGGGTAGTGAATCGTGGCCGTACACGTGGCAGCATCTCGTGGTAGTGGAGGTTAGACGTTGGGCCAGAAGTGAAACGATAGGTCATTATAGAGTGTTGAAAGGACAGTTTTGGCGGTGTTTTGAAAAATTTTCAAATTGGCGAAATTTAATAGGCACCCTTGGAATACGGGCAAACCTTGGGCCTTTGGGATTATTCGGTTTACCTATCTTTGTGCAAAACATCAAAACATTCCAAACGTAAACTCCTTCGTTGCTAACGATACGTCCTTGCAACACTTCTTGAATTTTCTAGCGCCTGCATCCGAAGCTATTCGAAGATATATGAGAGAGATGACACAAGAGGAAGCAACCACCGCAAGGGTTGATCCCCTAGGGGATGATGACGCGGTTGACCTGGCGGAATAATATAGAAGGGAGAGGCAAGTGGAGAAGTCAGGGGAGCCGGCGCGTTTACCTCGTCCGTTGACAATGATAGCGGCTCCGAAGCCAATTAGCCAGGCTGAGCCAGATCACTGGCATACGAAGGCCGACAAGTCAACCGTCACGGCGGAGGAGTTGGAGGATATGTGGAAAAAATACCAAGTGCCTGAAGAAATAGAGTTAATGTTACCGACAGCAACGGAGAGGCAATCCGACGCCTGCCCAGGGGAGTTTGCCTTCTACAAGGAGGCGTTGAAGGGAGGGTTGAGGTTGCCGCTTCCACAGGTGGTAATGGATGTCCTCAACCGACTGGAAGTGGCGCCAGGCCAACTAATGCCCAACGCATGGAAGATTGTACTGGCCTGTGCAAGTGCGTGGCCGAAGGCGAATGAGGGGTGGTCATGACGGTAGACGAGTTTTTTGCCTGCTATAAGGCCTCGGGCCAGCAAGAAACTTGGGTCACTTTGCAGGCGGCGACAGGAAGGGGTTTGGTGGTGGGGTTGCCATCATCAATTAAAGGATGGAGGCCGTGGTGGTTCTACGTATCCGCGAACGGCGGAGTTGGAGTACGCACGGTGTGGAGAGTACCCACTAAGTCTATGGAGCCCAAGCTGGGGGCGGCCGCGGAAGAGAGGGTAAAGAAAGTGAAGGCATGGAGGGAGAAGGAGGGCGTCAGATGGGACGACCTCGTTCAGCCGTCAGCTTTGTTTGCCGCAGGATTGGGCCCTTAGCCGACCGGTGGGGATCTGGCACCGGCAGAGCTTGAGGCGAAATGGAAAGCGCAAAAGGTGGAGGATCAGACCATTTTTGCCAAAGCCAATAAGTTCAAAGAAGCACAGTTAGGCCCGCCACCAAAACCGGTCGCGAGGGAAAGAATTTGACCGCGCCCTAAGTCGCCGGGGGAAAAAGACTTGGGCAGTTTTGAGCCACGACCGCGCCCCCGTTGATCCAGTGAAGGAAAGGGCAAACAAGGAGGAGGAGGTCTTAAAGAAGAAGAAGAAGATGAGGGTTGCCCCTGAGGGGGCCTCAGATGTGCCTGGATCGAAGAAGGCCATGGTGGGTGGTAAGGGCACTTCGATGGTGGAGGAGAGAGGGGAAAAAAGGGTGGAGGCTGCTCCAGAAATGGTGGTTACCCCAGAGGCGCAGGGGAGAAGAGTCGAGGGGTCCCAGAGGAAGAAGGGCACATAAGCGCCCTCGACCCGAAGATGCAATTGGAGAGTGGGTCAGCTGACCCTAAGGAAGTGATGAAGTAGCAGCCCAAGGGGGGCCCTACGCCCCAGGGAGAAGGAGCCAGACTGACGACTGCGATCTACAACGCTCGCGCAGTGTCTAGGCAGCTGGAGGGAGAAGAAGGCCCAGCCAGGGCGGCTGCAGATCGCCTTGTGGGGATCGTGGACAACACAGTCGTGCGCTCGGTGGCCAGGTTCAATGAGGTTGAGCTACTAAGGGGGTTGTGCTCTGCTCAAATGGAGGTAACCACCTTAGCAGGGGCTCTGTTGAGAAAGGCGACGGCTGGGAAGGTCAAGTCAGAGGAGGCTAAGGCCCAACTTGCAAGTTTCAAGAAGGAAAGTGCAAACTGGAAGAAGGCTGCGCGAGGTGCGTGTACCAGGGGTTGGCAGGAGGCTGAGAAGGCGAAGAAAATGGAAGTGTTGGCGATCGTTCAGTGTAATGTTGCCGCTAAAGCCCATGCTGAGCTGCTTACAGTCAAGTTAGAGCTGGAGGACGAACGCCGTAAGGTAGTGTCGCTCGAGTTCCAACTGGCTGGCAAGCAGAAGAAGTTGGGGGATGCTTAGAATGCCTGCACGGTCTCCACCGAGCGGTTTAAAGAGGCTATGATCAACAATGAAGAACTGCGCGCCCAGCAGATCAAAGAGAAGGACGAAGCAGACGTGAAGATTGCTGGGCTGCAAAATGAGCTGGAGGATGAGCGTGCTAGGGCAATGGAGGAGAAGGTAAGATTGCAGAAAGAGTTGGAGGAAGAAAAGACCAAGGCAGCCTCTAAAAAGGCAGCATACCCCGATCTGTGCATTGCAGCAGTAGAGTAATTCAAGGGGTCTGCTGACTTCCAGATGGCGATCAACGCCGCGATCGCCAGCAACTTGGCAAGGGAGGTGTCTGGGGGGGCGGGCCCGTAGGGAACAACCGCTAGAGGCAGGACTAAAGCAGAAGTTATTAAGAGCTTCCAGCGGTCGGACTTCTACAAACACGAAATGGCTGAGTTTTGAGACAGTGGCTGGAAGATGTTTAAGCGGAAGGCGGAAGAACTGTTCCCAGACTTGGACCTTAGCGGTGTAAGGATTGATGAAGACGACGTGGCCCAGACTCCCCTAGATGAAGGCGTTGAAGAAGAAGACCTTGTGTCAAGTGAGGAAGAGTGACTGGTGGGAACAAAACCTGTACTGAGGGTTTGTTTTGTGTGTTTGTTTGTTTGTTTTTTTTTTTTTTTTTTTTTTTTTTTGCTTTTGAATGACTGTAAGAAACTTATGTACAATTTTGTGAATAAATAAAATTTTGAGTCTTGTTTTCATGCTACTGCTTTTGTTTGCGCATCTGAAATGAATGAGAATGGCGACTTGTATAAGGCTTATGTATAAATCATTGTGAAGTGTAAAATGTAAGGAAAACTCAATGTAAAGTGAAGTTTAACTTGTAAGAAAAATGCAATGCAGAGTGAATGTGAGAAAAACTTAATGCAGAGTGAATGTGAGAAAAACTTAATGCAGAGTGAGTTTTAACTTGTAAAAATTCAATGCAAAGTGAATGTGAGAAAAACTCACTGCAGAGTGAATTTTAACTTGTAAAAATTCAATGCAGAGTGAATGTGAGAAAAACTCACTGCAGAGTGAATTTTAACTTGTAAGAAAAATTCAATGCATGAGTAAATATGAGAAAAACTTAATGCAGAGTGAATTTTATGGATCTCGACCCACCGAGAAACGAGTCTGATTTGGAAAATGTTGGACTGGAATGTGACCAAGTGTGGCCACTATGTTTATGATCATGAAGTCGCAATGGTGGCTTTGGCCTAGCTGGGGCTTGAAGCAACTCAGTCTGGCGGGGCTCTGCATGCTGAGTCTGGCTGAGGCTTTTTGCGCTCAGTCTAGCTGAGGCTTTAAGTGACTCGGTCTGGCTGAGCTCTTCATGCTCAGCTTGGCTGAGGCTTTTTGTGCTCAGCCTGACTGAGGTTTTAAGTGACTCGGTCTGGCCGAACTCTTCATGCTTAGTCTAGCTGAGGCTTTTTGTGCTCAGTCTGGCTGAGGCTTTAAGTGATTCGGTCTGGCCGAGCTTTTCATGCTCTGTCTGGCTGAGGCTTTAAGTGACTCGGTCCGGCCGAGCCCTTCATGCTCAGTCTGGTTGAGGCTTTAAGTGACTCGATCCGGCCGAGCGCTTCATGCTCAGTCTGGCTGAGGCTTTAAATGACTCGGTCTGGCTGAGCTCTTCATGCTCAGTCTGGCTGAGGCTTTTTGTGCTCAGTCTAGCTGAGGCTACAATCAAAGCGTTATTAGAATACCACAGATAACTGAGATATAAGTTTGCTGTCATACAAAGTGTAGCCTATGGGGTCATAAATTTACACTATATGAGGAGAAAATGAGAGCATAGATTGTCAAAAAGAACATACAACATTTTGGACGATATAAAAATACAACTTTCATTGAAAATAGCGCTTCAAATGTTCAGCGTTTCAAGGATGGGAAAGGTCTCGATCTTCCATGTCCTGAAGTTGGTAAATGCCCGAACGTGGTTTGGCTTTCACAACGTAAGGTCCCTCCCATTTGGCTGCCAGTTTATCCTCAGTCAGATTTTTGGTGGCAAGAGTTACTTCTCGCAAAACAAGGTCTCCCTCGGCGAACTCCCTTGGTCGGACTTTGCGATTGTAGTGAGCTCTCATTTTCTATTGGTATGAGGCCCGTCTAACTACAGTGGTTTCTCGGAGCTCTTCGATTAGGTCTAGGTCTGCCCAACGTAGCTTTTCAGTCAGCTCTGGATTCGGATGTAGAACCCTTGGGGTAGGAAGACCGACTTCTACTGGGATGACAGCCTCAGCACCGTATGTTAAGCGAAAAGGAGTCTCCCCAGTGGGAGTTCGAGCGGTAGTGCAGTAAGCCCAAAGCACATTTGGTAGTTCCTCAGCCAAAAGTCCCTTAACAACTTCCAACTTGGTTTTGATGATCTTCAGAAGAGAACAGTTGGTGACCTCAACCTGGCCATTAGCTTAGGGGTGACGTGGGGAAGAGAAACATGGCTGGATTTGAAGCTCTGCACAGAATTTCCTGAATTTGGCATTGTCGAACTGTTTGCCGTTGTCGGAGACGATGGCTTAAGGGATTCCAAATCTGCATACGATCGACTGCTAAATAAACCTGGTTGTGTTCCGCTCAGTAATTATGGCAAGGGGTTCTGCCTCCACCCATTTGGTGAAGTAATCAATGGCGATAATGGAAAATTTGGTTTGGTCTCGGCCAGTGGGCAATGGGCCAACCACGTCAATCCCCCATTTGGCGAATGGGTAGGGGCTACAAAGCGTGATCAATTCTGTAGGAGAAGCATGGGGGATATTGGCAAAACGCTGGCACTTATCACATTTCAGCACGAAGTCTGTCGCATCCTGATTAAGAGTAGGCCAGAAATAACCAGTGCGGAGGATTTTGTGGGCGAGAGACCGGGCGCCTGAATGATTACCACAGATACCCTCATGGATTTCCCTCATCACATAGGTTGCTTGAGTAGGATTGAGGCATCTGAGGTACGGGCGTGAAAAACCACGTTTGTATAAGAGGTTGCCGACAAGAATGTAGTTGGACGACCAGGCCCTGACTTTGGCGGCCTCCTGTTTGTCGTCTGGAAGTTCCCCCGTTGTTAGATACAGAAAGATGTCTGCCACCCATGGGATAGGTTCATTTTGGAGGAAGTGGACTTCCTGCAGGTTAGGGAAGATGGCCGGGTTGGTCAAGTATTCGAGGCGGACCTCGTTGTTGAGATCTGACTGGTCTGCAGAAGCCAATTGCGCCATCTCATCTGCTTTGGAGTTTTCAGCTCAAGGGATGTGCTTGATATGGAAGGTATTGAAGAGGCGAGCAAGAGGGAGAGCGACATCCCTATATGCCCGCATGGTGTCCTCCTTGGTATCGAATTCCCCCGTAATTTGCCCGATGATAAGCTGGGAATCACTGAACACTCGGATGTGGCTGACACCGATGTCTCTGGCTAGGCGGAGACCTGCTATCAATGCCTCATATTCGGCCTCATTATTGCTTGCATCAAACAGGAAGCGGAGAGCACATTTGAAATAACCACCGTCAGGGATGGTGAGGATGAGACCAGTCCCACTGCCTTCTTTGCGGGATGATCCGTCGACGTTGAGGGTCCACGAGTGGGGGTCTTCTGGCTCGGTAGGGGTTGGTGGGGGCAGAGGAGTTGTGGTTGGGGTGAGGTTAGTGAATTCCAAGATGAAGTCGGCAACAGCCTGTCCCTTAATTGCTGTCCGAGGCCGGTAGGAGATATCAAACTGACTGAGTTCGACCGACTATTGCATAAGCCTGCCGAAAAGCTCTGGTTATTGCATTATCTTCTTCAGCGGTTGGTCAGTGAGGACCACTATGGAATGGGCTTTGAGGTAAGGGCAGAGCCTTCTGGAGGCGGTGACCAAGGCTGAGGACACTTTTTCTAACAATGGGTAGTTCTGTTCCGCCCTCCGAAGAGCCCGACTGATGTAGTAGACCGGTCGCTGGACAGAGTTGTCTTTCCTAACGAGTGCTACATTGACTGCAGTGTGTGACACGGCTAGATAGAGGAAGAGGGGTTTGCCCGTGATGGCTTGGGAAAGTAGTGGGGGTTAGCCATGCATTGTTTCAGCTGTTGAAAAGCCTCCTCAGATTCAGCCGTCCATTCGAAAGTTTGCCGAAGGACTTTGAAGAAGGGAAGGCATTTATCCGTTGCTCGGGAAATGAAGCGATTGAGGGCGGCCACTCAGCCAGTAAGCCTCTGAACCCCTTTGACTGTTCTGGGTGACTGCATTTCGATTAAGGCCTTGATCTTTTCGGGGTTAGCCTCGATGCCCCGCTAACTGACCATGAATCCTAAAAACTTCCCCGATCCGACGCTGAAGGCACATTTTTCCGGATTGAGCTTCATTTGGTACTTTCGTAGGGTGACGAAGGTTTCTCGTAGGTCGGCCAGATGATCGGTGGAGAGCTTGCTCTTGACTAGCATGTCATCGACATATACTTCCATGTTTCAGCCTATCTGATGATGGAAGATGGCATTGACCAACCGTTGGTAAGTGGCCCCGGCATTCTTCAACCCAAATGGCATCACACGGTAGTGGTAGGTGCCTCGGTCGGTGATGAAGGAGGTGTGCTCCTAGTCAAATGGGTGCATTAAGATTTGGTTGTATCTAGAGAAGACATCCATGAAGCTGAGCATTTGATGACCGGCCATGGCGTCGACCAGCAAATCTATGCGAGGGAGAGGGTAGCTGTCTTTGGGGGTAGGCTCAGTTGAGGTCGGAGTAGTCGACACAGAGTCGCCATTTACCATTGTTTTTACGAACCAGAACCACATTCGACAGCCATTTGGGATAGTCCACATTAGTGATGAATTGTGCCTCAAGGAGTTTGTCTACTTCAGAAGCAATAAGGTTATTGCGTTCCGGGTAAAAAATGCGCTGCTTCTGGCGGATATGTCGAAAATGGGGCTTAACACTGAGACGGTGGCTGATGAATGAGGGGTCGATCCCTGCCATATCGGAGTGAGTCTAGGCGAAGACATCATTGTGCTCGATCAGGAGGGCGGTGAGATCGGCCTTGGCAAGGGAGGGCAGTTGGTTGCCAATCTTGGCTGTTTTCGCCGGGTTGGTGGGGTCGATGGAGACCTCGATAAGCTCTTCCACTGGTTCTTCTCTGACTAACTTATCTTCGTCTCTGACGTCAAGTCCTTCAATGATCATGGTCTCCTTAAGCTTGACTTCTTTAAGTGAGGCAACATAGCATTCTCTGGCCACAGTCTGCTTTTCCCTGACTGTGCCGACCCCAAGGTCGGTAGGGAACTTGACGGCGAGATGGAAGGTGGAGGTGATGGCTTGGAAGGCGTTTAGGGCGGTAGTCGACAATAAGGAAGGTGAGCAACTTGGTGGTCTGTCGCGGGTACTCGCCGATGGTGATGGGGATATCGATGGAGCCGATGGAGGTCACCCGGTCACCAGTGAAACCGACCAAAGGGGTTTGGAGAGGGGAGAGACTTTCTTCCCTGATCTTGAGCTGACAGAAGCAGTTGAGAAAGATGATATTGGAAGAGCTATCGTTGTCTATGAGAACCCGTTTGACCTTGTAGTTGGAGAGAAGGGCCGAAATGACGAGGGGGTCGTCGGGGGGGTAACGAATGCCTGTGCAGTCGGCGTCCGTAAAGGTGATAGGCTCGGTCCACTGCCTGGGCTATTTGGAGGGTCGATCCAACGTGGTAATTTCTTTATCTGAGCCTTGCCTTATTTTCCTGAGTTCTGCCTACTGAGCCGAGCGGGATGGTCCGCCACAAGCAAGTCCGCCGAAAATAAATTTGATTTCTCCAACAGGTGGGACGGGGTTACCCTGTGCCCGAGGTTGCTGTGGACGGCGCTCATGGCCTTGGTTAGGTTGGGCTGGCTGCCGGGGAGGGGTGCGCCGGCGGTTGTTTCTGTTGGGCTCAGTCCTTTGCCTCTGCTGAGGGCGGGTGTCCGTGAACCGGCTAAGTCATCCTGGACATATTAAGGTCTCGACTTGGTCCTTGAGGTTAACACTCATTAGTGTTATGGCCGTGGTCCTGGTGAAAACGACAATATTTGGACTGGTCTTTTCGATTGGAAGAGGTTCGCGATGGTTCGGGCCATTTTAGCGGGTAGTCCCGCTGGATCTGATTGGGGACTTGTTCCATGGGAGAGTTTAGGGTGGTGTACCGCTCGAACCGACCAGGCAGTCGGGCTTGGGCCGACCGCTCAGTCCTAGGGGGTCGGTCAGTGTACTGAGATGTTTGGTTATTATATTGGATATTTCTGGTGTCTGGATCTTTCCTCTTTTCTGTGGGGGTCGGGTTTTTGGTTATAGGATCTTGCCGGACGGCTAGGGAATCTTCAGCATTTATGTATTTTTGGGCTTTGGAGAGTAGGGCTGCCATGGAGGTCGAGGGGTTTTTAGAGAAGAAGAAAAGGAAGTCAGACGACCGTTGACTGGCCATGAAAGCCGTAAGGATGACCATGTCATCGTTTTCTGCTACCTACAAGGCTTCGGTGTTGAAACGGGTAACGAAGTTGCGCAGCGACTCCCCCTCGGTTTGACGGATATTGAGGAGTTGGGTTGCTGGACGTCGCTAGCGTTGGGCTCCAATAAAATGGCTGAGGAATGAGTCATTAAGATGTTAGAAAGTGGAGACGGAGTCTGCTGGTAACTGGCTAAACCACAGCCGAGCTGACCCCTTCAGTGTCACGGGAAAAGCTCGACACATGATCTCGTCAGGGAATGCATGGAGGATCATGAGGATTCTGTATGTCTCCAGATGGTCGACTAGGTCTGTCGTACCGTCAAAAGAATCGATGGTGGGCATTTTGAACTTGGGGGGTAGAGGTTTGTCCCGGATGGAGGCAACGAATGGTGAGTTTGCTGTGGTAGAGGGTTTATGCTGGATATTCTGCATGACCCCTTGGAGTTGGAGCTTCATGGCTCAGAGTTTGGCATCCCAGAGAGGGATGTTATCACCACCGGAAAGCAGCGGAGGTTGGACGCTACTGGCTTCCCTTGCAGGTGTTGGTGCTAGGACTGACGGATGCGGGGGTCGAGGTGGTGGATTTATATTAGGAGGAGGAGGTTGCAAGCCTTCCAAGTTGGGTGGATAGGGCAGTGGGATAGTATGGCTTGGGGCTCGCTCTTGGTTGGGCGGAATATTGGGAGGTGGTGGAGGAGGCATAAGAAGGTTTCGTTGGAGTAGAGCATTTATCAGGGCTTGATTTTTGCTCGGCCATGCGGTTAATGTTGTCGGTAAGCTCGATGAAATACTGTGGTGGGTTGTTTGGATTGGGGGGGTCAGCTTGGTGGTCGGCAGCATTTTGGTGAGAAGCCATGGATCTAGTCGTGACCATACACTTTGATGGGTAGCAGGAAAGGGTTATTGGAATAGGGTCTCCGACGACAATGAGCACAACTGGCGCGCGGAGCAAAGCGTTCCTACAGACGACGCCAACTGATGTTGCAGTTTTTGATGATAGGACAGGTTGGGCCGATCCACACTCCTCAAGCCTAATGTCCGAATGACCAAGCCCACCAGAAAACCTACACAAGAGTTCAGCGGGAAACGGGGAGTCCTCCAGCAAACCTTTCGACGAGCAAGTTAGAGAGAGAGAGAGAGTGGAATATGTAGATAGATTAGGGATAGAAAAGCTTAACCTTCTTCTTGTCTTCAACGTTTGCTTATATCCTTTGGTAATCATTTCGTTATCCCTTTCGATCTGTCACCTTGGCCAAAAGTCTATGTTGTATTTTACCTTGTTCAGGGTGAGGGCGTGCTGTCCCGATGGAGAGGTGTTGTCGTAATAAATGCAGTGAGGGGCTGCATTAATGGCGATATGCAGTGGCAATAACTTTGCAGATCTTTGTCTGCTAATGTGGCTTGCCATTTACTTGTCACGTGTCTGAATATCATTGGTCCTTCATGCCATGTTGACTTCCAGATGGTGCTGGGCCTTATTAGTTGGGTTATGTATTGGGCCCTAAGTGATAGGCTTGGGTTGTTCATAGTGGGTTATGGCCTTTATGGGCTTACCCATGTCATATATAATAGTTGAGTTTCAATTAGTTAAATCGAATCTTTATTTTTTAGCTTACCAATGCTATAAGAACAAAAATTAATTGGGGGTAAGGATGAGAATTTTCGACACAACTCAAGCAATATATAAAATTAACAAGTTAAGGTTGACTATTTTCAACATGAATCCAAGTATGACACAACTCGATAACATGAATTATTAGTTATATATTTGAATGTTCACTAAGGGATGCCATGACATTTTTTTAATCTTTTATTTAACTGAATAAAAAAGTATGTAAAATAATAATTAAGGCTAATATCTTTTTTTCATTTAAGATATATATTTTTTTGTTACCTATTTCAGAGTCAATCTAATAAAAAATATATAGTAATAACGTACAATTTTTTTAATTAGTAAAATGCAATTGAATTAAAATCAAACATTCTATGAATAATTTCATTTAGTTGAAATAAATTTTATAAAATTCAACTCATGAGAAAAATTTTAATCTCTCAATACACTTGCTAAGTTATTTTTAACTAAAAGTGAAAGTTTTCACATTAAACATCAATTGAACATGAATCAAAATAACACCACACGACAACATAAAAATAAATAAATTGAGCTAATATTAAAATAATTATGAAATAACATGACATGATACACTCTTCTAATTGGGGGCCCTAAATTTTGTTCAAAATTGGAGGCCCGAGACAACCGCCTCAGTCGCCTCACCCCAAGGTCGGCCCTGGCCATAAGTAAAAATTATTTTTGAGCTACTGATTTTTTTTAAAGACATTTTTTAGACAACACATTATAGTAATAAAATAAAAAATATTTACAATTAAAAATTAAATGAAATGATTATAAAAATAAATACAATAACTGTTTATATATATATATATATATATATTTTATTTTACATACTAATGTAGTGAAATCAAAATTTAAAAAAAATTATAAAGAAAAAAAATTCATACAAGGTTTTTTTTTTGGTTTTGATCACTTGAATATTTGTTCTTGTTTTATAAGATTTTTTTTTTTTTTTTGGAGGGGGGGAAAGGAAGATATTCAGAATATTGTAATGGTGTGTAATAGGCCATTACGGTACCGCTACGGCCGATACGTAACACCGAAACGGCCATTATACATATGAATTTCTGTCATATATTGCAAAAGTAGTTGTAACGAGTAACATTTATCACAACAACCGTTACGCGATACTGCTTTTTGAAACCTTGGATGTAATGTAATCAATGATCAATTATTTGCATGGTCTTAAGTTAAAACTCTTCGAAGTGTAAATAATTTATTAGGACCAGTCCATATGGGGATTTTAATTGAGCCCCTAGACAGTGGGAATTATCCCGAATTAGTCGTTCCAATAGTCCGGATACTGAGTTATTAGAAAGAAATATTGCATTATAAATAGTGTAGTCCCTTTATAGAGATGGTCCTAATACCCCATTTCATTAAAGCCCAATCCATTAGGGCTCGCCCAATGGCCAGAGCTCGTGTACCTGAATAAGAGGTCACGAGTTCAATTCTCATTCCCTCCGATGTAACATAAAAGAGTTATGTTAGATTAGGTTCTCTTAACAAGTTGTCTGCTTGCATTTATTGGTGTGCTTATTTTGTTTTTGTTATTTTTGGCTATGCATGGGGGAGATGACATAATCTTTTAGGACCCAATGTGTGTTGTTTTTTTGTTTTGTTGTTTGGATGATAGGACCAATGTGTTTTTTTGTTTTGGGTAGGCACCAATGTGTTTAATGTGGCATGTTTGCATGTTTGAATTTGGCAATTGGGTTGGTAAGCTAGCTTCATATGCTTTGGTAGTGGAACCATACTCCGAGCTTCAGAACACCATCTAGAAAAGTCCAGGTCAGACAATAATTCAATGAAAAGATTAAAAAACATATAAAGGTGGGGCCACTGTCTGACAGAGACATTTTTGGATAGAATTATGTTTCGTAGCTCGAAACAATGGTGGCCCGAATGGCTCGACTACCAAAATGGCGTCGTTTTGGTAGTGTTTTTTTTTTTTTTTAATAATGTTTTGCCTCTGAACAGACGGAAGGAGACAGGAGGAGGAGGAAGACAAAAGAAAAGAAGGAGAAGACAGAGAGACAAGACCGAAGAAGAGAAGGAGAAGACAGATTAATGATTTGGGTTTGATTTCGCTCTCTCTCTCTCTCTCTATTCTTCTTCTTCTTCTTCTTCTTCTTCTTCTTCACTCCAAAAGCCTCCTCCTTCTTCGATATCCACAATCCAGATCACCGTCGAAGTCCATGACGAGCTCCTTCTCTTCCCCCTCTGTTTTGGGTTTGATTGATTTTGTTTGATTTTGTTTGTGGCTGATTGGTTTTGATTTTTGATTTTTGGGTTTGACTGATTTGGATTTTATTTCTTTTCCCAGATTTTTGGGTTTGATTTGTTAGATTTCCCAGATTTGGGTTTGAGAAATTGAACACAAAAGTAACAGAGATTGATGAAGAAATGGAGATGGGTAGTTACAAAAACATCAGAAATGAGAAGGATCGCAAGCTTGGAATCTTGGGAACTAGTGACATAGGTCTTAAGCCCTCAAATCTCTTGGAGATTTCCTGATCCACATATTGAGCTCAGGCTTGGTAGGTTCTCAAAGCACTGTGAGGCTGCCATTTCCAACTCTACACAACTCACAACGCCACCACTTGTATACAATATATATATATATATAGGCATATTTGCAGAAGATTTGGACAACGGGAAGAGGGCATTGGTGGAGAAAGACAGTGAAGATTTGTAGAAGGAGAAGAATAGAAGAAACAGAGAAAGAGAGAGAGGTTGAAAAGTGAAAAATCGGGCCACTCGAGCCACTAAAAATCGAGCTACGAAACATTGTTGTTTTTGGATAATTTTGTGTTCGAATTACTTTGAAGGTAAATACCTGGTCCCTCCATGGGAATCCGGATCCTCTAGAGTAACTCTCTAGAGTGATCTCCTAAAGTGGATGATCGGACGGTTCAGAATAATCCTCACCAAAACGACGTCGTTTTGGTGAGGATTTTCAAAAAAAAAAAAAAAAAAAAAAACCATTTTTTCCGATTTCAAAATTCCCCCAGGCTGAAGAGGTTTATCAGATGAGCGGGAAGAACCAAAGCTGCGAAAGAAGGAGAGAGGGAAGAAGAGTTAGAGAGGCTGCTCCGTCTGCTCCGTCGTGCATCCCGTCGGCCCACCGTCGCAGTCGCCCCACCGTCGCCCCACCGTCGCAGTCGCCACTGTCCTGCCGTAAGCTTCGGTCTCTCATCTCATTCCCTATTCCTCTCTCTCTCTCTCTCTCTCTCTCTCCCTCTCTCCCTCCCTCTCTCTCTCTCTCTGTTCTATTCTTGTCTACCAACAAGTTAGGCTTTTTTATTTCATGTATTGCTGAAGCCTAACCTTTCCAAGTCTGCACTAAAAAAAAATGATCTAAAAAATGCACTTTGCTGAAGCCTGCACTAATCTGTTAGGCTTTTTTATTTCAGCAAATTGCATTACACGCAATGCTTGACTTGCATTTTTTTATTTCATGTATTGCTGAAGCCTAACCTTTGCTTAACAATGCAAGTTAGGCTTTTTTAAAATTAAAGTGCATATTTTGTGAATATCTAAACAATGATCTAAAAAAAAAAAAAAAACAGACCCTGCATTCCAATCTAATCTATTTTACATAAAAAAAAAAATTAAAAATCAAACTGGTGAATCTGAATTATCAATCTTCATCTTATCTAATGAATCAGTTTTTTCTTGATCTGATCCATTGTTATGAGCATTTGTTCCAGTACTCACTCAGTTGGAATGCTCACACACCAAGTGTTTGATAATTTGCTCCTTCGAACTTTACCAAAGTTTAAACCTGCAGATGGACTTATTTACATATTGATTAACATGAAAGCCTATGTAGTAGAAGATAAGTACGTAGATGGTTGTTCCTAAATGTCAAGGTGATGTATACTCAAACAAAGCCTTTGTTAATTGTTGGTATGTGGCCTAAATGTCAAATTGATGTGAAATATTGACATAAATGAATGCATATTTGGCCATGATATGATATGATATGAAAAATTATTTTATCTTGTAAGGATCATGTGCTAGGTACTACATGTTTGAGTATGCTGGCTTATCTTCATGGTTGATTTTTGAATGTGATGCTATCAAGCACTTATACACACTTTTGGTGGCACACATCTCACCTTGTCTTAAAAGAATTCGAAATAGATGAACAAATGCAATGCTTAGAATTGATCTAATGGAACATTTGTGGAATCAATTCGGTGATGAAGAGATAAATTTGTAATGACATAAGTGTGATACCAGAGGTTGTTAAAAGGTAATTGACCTGAAAGTAGATCAAATTACACAATTTGATGTAACAAGGACATTTTACTGGATGAGCTAATAAATCAAAATTGAAACATAGCATTGACAGCAATACTAGAAATGGAAAAGAAAAGTTGTTGTTCTTATTTAATGTAACAAGGACATTTTACTGCTAAGTTTGTTGGCAGTAGTCCTTCGCCAGCATTTGGTGCGAGATGCATCATTTGATGGTCCTAAATTCTGAACAATAATTCTGCCGACACAAAAATAATGACAAAAAATAATTTAAAATATACATATCAATCAATGAAACCGCCTTTTATTGTTTCACTTAAGTTGTTCCAATCCAACTACATTTGTTATATGATCAATTATGTGGAAAAAAAAAAAAAAAACTATTTCATCAGAATTTGTATGCAAAATTTACTTCTAGAATGATATGGCTGTTGTAGGCTTGTAATGAGCCTTGTATTGCTGAATGAATAGACCATAATAATTCACATGTATGACAATTTTGTAGTTGATTATGCATTCCTAAAATTATTGAACCTCGAGAAACCATGTCACATGGTTGTTGAATCGGTGGTGGAGGGGTGGTACAGGTGATAGTAGCAGTTCGTAGCGGTAGTGGCATTGGTATGACGTCAGTCTAAAAAATATTTTCCATTTATCTTGTATTCTAATGATCACGAAAAATCTCTTTTGTTGACTATCATTTTTCATTGTACCAAATGTAAGAAAATGCAAAAACTAACCCGATGGAGCGTAAATAAATGCTGAAAAATACTTTCTGGCCAAACAAAATTGTGTAATTTGATCTACTTGTAAATCCTATTCCAATACTTTTTCTGGGTGTAGTCCTTCATATTCATGCATCATGGAGGGATGGCATGCTTATGATTAGACAAGTTGTTAATTGATCTCAACTCTTAAGTTTTTCACAAAATTTAACCATTGGATGTGAAATGGTTTAAAAAACAGAACAGAAAACACCATCTATGTTCTGATTGAGTTTATAGTAATCAACACATAGAAGTATATCAACTGGACTGATCTGACTCAGTAGAGTAGCATAATCAACCCATAGCAACACCTCTAACAACAAAGCTTCAAGCAAACAGATCAGTCACCACTATATATCAGTCATACAAATCAGTCAACAATAACAAAGCTTCAAGCAAAACAGATCAAAATAAGTGGTAGTTCTGAATACAAAAAGTTGAATCCGAATTTAATACGGTTCCACTGAAAAATTTTAAAAGTAAAATTGTAGAGGAAAATTTTGGAAAGCATTTTCAAATAACTTGACTACAAAATAGTTGTGAATAAAATGTTCTCATTTGTAGTTGCCAATATTGTCACACATCTAAGCATTATGTGTCTCATATTTTCTGGGTGCATAGACTTATTTGAAATTAATAAATTGACTTGTTAGCTCAAAGAAAGCCTCAATCATAGAGGATCATAACATAGGTAACAGTGACTATACGGAATGGAGGGATTGATATGATGCTATATAAATGGGGAACAATATATAATTTATGATAATTTTGTTGAATAAAAATATAAACTTCATTAGGATTGAGCTGTTATACTGTGATAACTTGACTTTCCTAACACACTTGTTGATAACTTGTTTTTTATGTAGGAAAAAAAAATGGCTTCATCTTCTATTGATAATACGAACTTAAGATTAAAGCAAAGGTTTTGTACTTGTGGAAGAATTGCTTCCATGCGTATTGTACGAACCAATGCGAATGGAAATAAAGGACGTGTCTATTTTGTTTGCCCAAGAAAATATGTAAGTACCTGTTATATAAATGAATCTGTTACTTTTTACAAATTTCATTTGTCCTTTATTGATTAATTGATTCTTGTCCATTGTAGGATTCGAACGACCACTGCAATTACTTCAGGTGGTTCGCAGATGATGACGACGACGACATTACCTCATCAATCCGTGCCAATGCTGACGACGACGACATTACTTCAAGGCTTGGTGAGCATGATAGAAGGCTTCAAAGGATTGAGAACATCTTGAAGGCAGTGACTTATGTCATTGTATTTTGTGTGTTTTTGTACTTTTTCATGTAAATGACTCAGTTCTTAGGTTTTCGAACATCCTATGAATGTAATCTACTTTTCTACTTGTTTTGTAATTTTTTTTTGGTGCTTCAAATTCTGAAGGTTTGCAAAAACAAGTGTGTAATAGGTTTATTTCAGATGAAATGTTGAATGAACAGTTTGTTAAATCTATTGAATTATGTTGGTTGCTTAACAATGTGTATAACAGGTTTCTGAAATGTTGAATAATGTTGCATGTTGAACTGTTGAAAATGTTGAATGTTGTATAACAGGTTTCTGAAATCTATTGATGTATGCTGCCAAATATTTCATCAAGAACAGGTTCAAGGTGTATTTGTAATGGATAGGTTCAATGTGTTCAATGAACAGGTTCAAGGTGTTTGTTGCCAAATTGATGTATGATGCCAAATATGTTTAATTGATGTATGCTGCCAAAGATTTCATCAAGAACGGGTTCAAGGTGTATTTGTAATGGACAGGTTCAATGTGTTCCATGAACAGGTATGCTGCCAAGTATGCTGCCAAATATGTTTAATTGATGTACAAATACACCTTGAACAGGTATGCTGCCAAATTGATGTATGCTGCCAAGTATGCTGCCAAATATGTTTAATTGATGTACAAATACACCTTGAACAGGTATGCTGCCAAATTGATGAAATCTATTGATGTATGCTGCGAAATATGTTTAATTGAACAGGTTCAAGGAGCTCTAAATACAAAGTTTAAATCTAACTCTAGGCACTTGCACATTAAACTTCAGCATATAAAAATAAATGATGGGAGCTATTTGGAGCAGGATGGGGAAAAAAAACACATAGGGTCAAGAAGAACTCCCACACTATATGTATATCAGGACAAGAATTCCAATTTGTCTATTGACATTGGTACTCCATATATGCTCCATAGAAGAGAAGTCTGCCCATCTAAAGCTATTTTGGACTGAAAAAAGTAGTAGCCAGAATATCAACAAAGAGGATCAAAGTAGAGCAACAAAGAGGATCAACCTAGAGCAAAGAGGATTGACTGCAAAACAGATTGACAGATTGACAACAGAGTAGCCATCTCTGCAAACTACAAAATCCAACAGCCATCTCTACAGACTACAAAATCCAGCAGCAACCTTTTTACACCTTTAATATACATCCATCAACAACAATGAGTGACAGCAACAAAAACCCCAGCAGATAGACTGCCTACAGCAGAAGAACAGAAAATTTGAACATTTCAACAGAAAATTTGAACATTTCAACAGAAAATTTTGAACATTTCAGCAGAAGAACCCAAGGAATGCTGTCAGCAGGAACATTTGAACATTTGAACAGAAAATTTCAACATTTCAACATTTCAAAAATTAATCAAAATTTCAACATTAGTTTCAACAACATTTACTGAGTAATTTGAACAGAAAATTGTTAGCAACAGTTTGATGAAAGGTTTTGAATATTACATATCCAACAAAAAATTTACACAAATTCCCAAAACAAAATAACGCTAAGTGTGATCCACATCCCCATGCCCACGGCCGCGCCCACGACCATATAGTACCTACAAAAAAAATATATATATTACATCAAAGGAACCATAAAATAAAATGGAACTTTAAATGAATGAATGACAAAATAAAAGAGAAAAGGTGAAAAAAAAATTACTTCACTACATGCGGGACTATTTGAAGCCTGCGAGTGATAACTACTTGCATTGTTAAGCAATGCTTGATAGGTTCCATGGCCGGAATACATCGATGGCATTGAAAAATGCATATTGTGATGAACAAAACTTGGCTGCAACAATAACAAACACATATCAATCTAAAATGATAATAGTCAGCTACAAATTCGTACTAAAACTTTTTATTAAACTAACTTACATCATAGGCGGAATACATAAATTGAGACGAAGAAGCTCTAACTTGAGGAACACTCGGCGAGAATGGAGGAAGTTGAGGAACACTTGAAAATAAAGGTGCAGACTGAGGAATTAAGGGAGGTGCTTCAGGTGCACTTGCCGAAAATAAGGGAGGAGTTTGAGGAGTAACAGATATGGAAGTTTGAGAAGCATTATGTGAACTTGTTTTATTTTTCTTTGCCAACGCAAGCTCCAAACCACCTTTTGTCCGCCTTCGTCCCTTGCTAGTGCACTCTTTTCTCTTCAGTCCTTTTGCTTGGACTACATTTTTATCCGCTACACCATCCACTTCAAAGCTTTCGGGGCATGTGTTGGGGGGGCTTTCTTGTTGAATAGTATCTGAACAAGGCATATTGAATTTTGCGCTTAACATGGTTTCAATGTCTGCAATTAATTCATCCGCTTTCTCGACCGTCAAATTATATGTTTCCTCACTTTCAGAAGCTCTACACGCTACTGATCTGAATATTGCCATCAATGACCTATAACGTGAAGTTTGATGCAATCTTACATCAACCTGAATATCATGCCCACACCTATCTTTCACATTTTCAGATCTTGCTTTTTTAGTCCATCTCTTCAGAATATACTGTGAAGGAATCTCTTTCAATTTGAGTCTTTCTCTAAGGATCTTCAAACAATGACTACACAAAATGCCCTTCATTTCAAACTTCCTACAATTGCAAGTGACCGAATCATCACACTCCTGCCTCACCTTCCTCACCCTTATACCATCACTATCAAGAACCGTATAAACGGTACTCTCACCATCATTTTCAATTTCTTCAATGTTGACTTCAAGGGACTTGACATACTCATCCTGAAATTCTTCAAAAATTTTATTTGTGTAAACATCTGCAGCTTGCTCCATAATCTTCACTTTAATATTCACCCTGGGCAACTTTTGGCATAGAGCATATTCGGCTTGTAACTCTTTGTACCTTTTCTCAGACAGAACTCGATCAAAATGCATGAAAAATTGCATTAAGTTATGATCAGACTGAATGAAATCCTTCAAGAAAGCATTAAAGGATTCACTAAGTTGGGTGCTACTCATGCCTGCACCCCATGCATTTCTAACATATGGCCAACCCCATTTTTCCTTGACCCCAAATGTTAACTTCAACCAATGATTATCTCTTACTTCATACTTGTCAAGCATTTCCTCCCATTTTAACATAAACTCTTCCTCATCCTCAATGTCGTACATAAACGTGTACAAAACACTCTTCACGCCCTTATCCTTCATCGACTTATCCTTGAAGATAGAATTTGCATGCCTTAATGCATTTTGCATCAAATGCCAAGTGCAAAGGCGGTGGGTTGTGTTAGGCATGACAATAGGTGTAGCCTTAGCCATTGCAGCATCCTGATCCGTAAAAATTGTTTTTGGAGCCTTACTTGACATTGCCTCCAAGAATCTTCTAAAAAGCCATACGAAAGAATCGGCGGTCTCATCATACATCAAAGCTGCACCAAATACCACAGTTTCCCTATGATGGTTCAATCCAACAAAAGACGCAAAGGGTCTATGTGCACTATTTAACTTGTAAGTAGTGTCGAAAGTGACAACATCACCAAATTGCCCATAATCCATGATCATCTGAGCATCGGCCCAAAAAATGTTCGTAATCTGCTCCTCGTTATCTAATAGGACGAAGTAAAAAAAAGATGGATTCTCCAATGATTTGTCACGAAAATATTGCAAAATGCTACCTGCCTCCCCATATGCTAAACTGTTTTGCCTCTTCGTTCTCAAATAATTTTTTTGGTCAAGTTTTGTAAACCCAAGCGACTCCCTTCCACCAACTTCATTACCCATGAGCTCAAATGCAGCATTAAGACGGATTCCAGATTTTTCGGCTAAATCTATTTCGGTTGCCTGTGATGCAGATATCTTCCTTTGGGATGGTAACATATGCGTACATTCTGCTGGTACGAAGATATGATTATGTTGTTCAAGAAAATCACTAACAAAAAATTTCTGAATATTCCTATCCCACTTAATGACAAGTCGGGCTTGACAACCAGTCCTCACTTCCTGCCTAGGATTTTTTGTTAATGGATCTCGCTTGTCGACAACCCGAAATCCTTCCTTATTACAGACAAATTGCCTTGAAGTGATTTGCCCGTCTTTGCTCTTGTTTACATAACCCCTTCTAATACTAAAGCCCAACCTTCCTCCATAAGTATTATAGAAATCATATGCTTCTTGTTCTGTATCAAATGTCATGCGAACTCTAGGCTTCCAATCACACTCACCCCCCTCATTCTCATGATTGTTAGGTTCCATATCAAACAAGGAACTGTAAAAGAAAAATTAGGGTATGAAATAATTATTTTTGAAGCAAGTATTTTTCAAAATAATTTGAAGCATCCAATTCTAACCATATTGGTCTGTACTGGATACCTACATGTGCGCACACACACATTACAATCAACCAGATACCTACTTCCAGTAAACATACTAATGTGACACCGTAAATGATAAGCACAAAATCATACTTCAATTAATTCAATAAAAATGAAGCAGAAAGAGAATCGAATTCAAATATATATATATATATATATATATATGTTACCTAAACTATGTATGTTGCTTTAGTCAATAAACAGTGCTGCATACTCCTGGTGGATTCATTTTTGACTTACAGTTTAAATTCTACTAGTGGATTCAATTTTAACTTACAGTTTAAATTCTTTTGTAGTTTGGTTCCCTTTTTTTTTTTTTTTTTGATAAGTACTTCACTAATACTTTCAATAAAATTCTGACTCTGGCTCTTATTAAAATAAGTTTGAGAGTTCAGTTGTGTTTGTTTTGGGCTTCAAAGTTTAAATTCCACATACTAATCATTCTTTCAGGGTTCAATTATTAATTTTGGTAGATATTTATTACAATTAAAAATATATTACCATCTTCAGCTTCAGATACTAAAATTGCTGTCTCAATCTGTAAATTTCTGATTCGTGTATTCAGAAATTTCTGAATACTAAAATTTGTGGGTTTGGTCTCTTCTAAAACATGAATCTGTAAATTTCTGATTCGTGTAAATTTCTGATTCAGACTAAAATTTAGAGCTTCATACATGAATCTGTGGGTTTGCTTTATACTAAAACATGAATCTGTAAATTTCTGTTTCGTGTAAATTTCTGATTCAGACTAAAATTTAGAGCTTCATACATGAATCTGTGGGTTTGCTTTATACTAAAACATGAATCTGTAAATTTCTGTTTCGTGTAAATTTCTGATTCAGACTAAAATTTAGAGCTTCATACATGAATCTGTGGGTTTGGTCTCTTCTAAAACATGAATCTGTAAATTTAAAAACAATGCTTGTTCATGTATGTATAAGAGAAACTTCGATTCAGACACAAACCCACAGATTCAGAAACTTCGATTCAGCAGAGACCAAAAAAAACAAAATCGAACTATACCTATATACGTTTCAATCGGTTGGAGCAGAGCAGGGGATCGACACGACGACGGGGATGCAGGTATCGGCCTCAAACAAACTCTTCTTCGCTCTCGTTTCGCTCGCTTCTTCCCACCGTCTGTATAGTTGTTCATATGGGGGGAAGTTTGAAATCCTAAATCTCTTTTTTTTTTTTTTTTTTAATATTCCTCACCAAAACGACGTCGTTTTGGTGAGGAGTATTCTGAGCCGTCCGATCCGCTCACTTTAGGAGATCACTCTAGAGGGTTACTCTAGAGGATCCGCTCGCCCTCCATGGACCATATACAATTGATAACACAGGGCTATGAAATAATGGAAGCTTAGAAAAAGACGTGCACATTTGTGTCACATGTTTTGATTATGGACGAACTATCATTTCTATCACAACTTATTTATTGGCAGATATGAGTTGGTAATAGTCTTGAGATAACACCTTATGTTGCTTCCATAAGAAGTGGGAAATACTCATTTTTTGCTGTCTAAAGTTTAATGTATATGTTGATTTTTGTCTTCCTGGTTTCCCAATTTCTCCATCACACTCACTCTCTTCATATATATAGATATATATATATATATATATATATGAAAAAATAGAATAAAACTTTCAATGCTTGAGCAACACAATAAAGGAACTTGACAGAGGTGTGGATGTTGATGAAATTTTTATGAAATAACCGTGTGTTTTTCATTTTGTACAGTAGTAGTGCTACAGGTAATGCCTGTTTTTATAATTTTTGTGATTTTAATTTGCTGACAGAGGCATAGACTGTGTGTGTGTGGACCCAAATGCTCATGGTCCTTCCAAATAGCAACTAATCTTCAAACAACCATAGATAACTTATGGGTGTGGAAAACTTGTGGGTGCTGCAACATGCATAGTGATATGTTTTAATTTGTATTTTATTGATTGAATTAGTGAAACTTGACATTTTTATGTTAAATTTTGAAAAGCTAAAAGAAGTGTTGCTACAAATAGAATCAATTATATAAAATAATTTTCTCCATATATATTATCATACAATTAATTTTTTTATAAACGATATGTATAAAGATATTTACAAAATGAATGGTTTATCAAAATAAAACTTATGATGGGTCCCATAGACTTGAAAAATATCCTTCAGTCTAAATCATGAATTAGAGGTAAGCCCAAGACATCTAGAAAATTTTATTTTTGGCTAAATAAGTTTATAATATTATATTTTTTCCGGCTAAAACAATTTACAATTAACAAATAATAATTTAATTTTCTAGCTAATAAAAAATATGATTTTTTTAATAAATTTTAAATTTGTTTTACAAAGTAAAAATATAATTATAAAATAATTGTCAAACCTCTCGTACCCATCTAGTTTTTTCTGCATTTGTTCGTTGTAATTACAGAGATAAAATTGGATAGAATTGGAGTACCAAGTTTTGTTCTTATTCCCTAGTATAGCTTTATTCAATTTTTTTTTTTTAGATAGGGGCTTTAGTCAATTTTAAATATATTGTGTTTTGAAAGGATCTCCAATTAATTTTAATTAAAGTAACAAATTTAAAAAATATTTAAATTTAATTTATTTACTTAACAATAATTTAAGTGATCAAAATTAGTTCATCTCTAACTAAATACACTCAATGATATCGACTCCAATTCCATTACTATATCATTTTGGGTGAATTTATGAGTTTTAACATTTCTTCCGAATTTATTAAAAAAAAAAAAAAAAAATTATGGTGTGCAACTTTTCTTAACAGATAAATATAAAACAAATACTAAAATAATTCTCCTATCTAAAAAAAACTACCGAGATAAGTTACTGAACTAATCAAGAAGCAGAATAAAATACACACACACATATATATATACAAATGATTAATTTTATTAATATGTAAATCATATTCGTATAACAAATGATCAATTTTATTCATAAGTAAATTGTTAAGTAAATTAACAATTTTTAATGATATGAAAAATATTTTTCAGTTAACCATTTTGTTAATAAATAAATCATTAAGTCAATTAACAATTTTTCATGATATGAGAAATATTTTTCAATAAACAGTTTTAATAATTTATTATTGCATAGGAAAATATATTTTTTTCCCTTGGGTATTGTGTTGAATTAAAATTTATAACAAACGATAGTGGTAATTTATAGTATTATAGGACCGATTCATATTTTAAATAAGCTTTATGAGTGCATTTGTAATTTGTTCAAAAATAAAATATTTATGTTTTATACTTGATCAAGAATATTTGCATAATTACAAAAAAAAACCTATTTCATAATTGATCAAGAATGTTTGTGTAATTACGAAAAAACATTCACTCAATATATAGGCCATAAATAATAAATTATTCAAAATAAAAATACAAAAAAGAAAAAAAGATGAACCATGATGAAGAAAGAGCTTCTTATATATAGATATATATATATATATATATATATATATATAATTTTTTGTGGTTTTATTTTTGGGGTTTTTTTTTTAAGGTCCCTGATATTAAGGTTGTATAGCATAAAGGACGTTCAACATTTTCATAATGTCTAAGGTCCTTCAACAATATTTTCATAATGTCTAAGGTCCCTTAACCTTGATCCAAAGAAATTTTAGTCCAGAGAAAATTGGTCCAGAGAAATTCTGGACCAGAGAAATTTAGTCTAAATTCAGAATTTCTCTAGTCCAATTATTCTCAGAATTTCTCTGATTTAAGGAAGGAAGGGAAAATAAACGATCATAACAGTAAACTCACATCCAATGTAAGGGTATTTGAAAACTGAGCATACACAAAATTATCGTCAATCAAACTAGAGCTGAGATCCAAATGTTCTAGTGCATTCATGTGAGACAAAGCAAAATCTGCCAAGAGAAGAGTTGGACATGTCCAAGAAGGATAGGGAACTGGTTTCAACATATAGAAAGGCTTCAGACACATCTGCATATGTTACTCCAGAGAGAATAAGCTTCGATATAGGAACTTTATTACCATGCCCTTCAAAATATAGAATGAATGTTGCAATTACTCATGTTTAAACTTGGTCCAGAGAAATTTTAGTCCCAGAAAAAATTGGTCTAGGGAAAATTCGGGGAAGAATTTCTCTGGACCAGCCCAGAGAAAATTTAGTTAAAAAACCAGAGAATTTCTCTGGTTTTAACTCGGAGAAAATTCAGTTAAAAAACGAGAGAATTTCTCTGGTTTCAACTTCAAATGAAAAAAAAAATCAATTCACAATTTGGAACCTGGAATGCTTAATGGATTTCACAGAGAAATTCTAGTTTAAAGAGATTTTCTCTAGTCCAATTTTCTCTGGACTTCACAGTTCACAGAGAATTTCTGACAGGTTTGCAAAGCAGAAGTTTATTGGGTGTGGTTTGTGCAGATCATAGCAGAAGTTTATTTGCAAGTTGTGGTTACATAATTGCTTCACGTGTTGGTATATACTTGCCAAAACTATGGCATACACAAACCACATTGAAGGCAATGAGAATTTTAGAAAATGTTGATGTGCCTACTTCTATTTTTGATTTATTTTTTAAACAAAAAGAAAGTCCTGTTGTTGAATCCAGTGAAAAAGTTGAAGAATCTGATGAAGAACTTCTGGGTCACGGATCCGGGCGGCGCGGAAGTCTACAACAGTGGCAAATCGGAGGGAGGAGTCAGAGGAGAAGGTGTTGAGGAAGAGGTCGTAGAGGAGGGTGTGGCAGCGGCGACTTTGGAATAGCTTCGGCATGATCTCATCGATAAACGATTCGAACAAGGAGAATCCTCATCTGGTCAACGCCGCTCCGGCGAAGATCGAGATGATCGATGTGTCCCTAGCGGAGGAGCTGAGTGCGATCTGCCAGAAGATCGAACGCCTGAGATTGGACAGAGAGAAGACGGAAAAGATACCGAGAGAGAGGCATTTGGTGATGGAGACGAATTTGAAGGAGATGGTGAAGAGAGGTGAGGTCCATAAGCTGCTTCAGATCGAGGTCAAGAGGTTGTTTCAGGTAAAGAAATGTTTAGGGACCTCAGACATCAAAAAATAATTTTGTAGATCTTTTCCATTACGAAAAGTGTGAGAGGGACCCTGGACCGATTTTCCCTTTACTTTTTTCCACTTTCATTGCTAATTAATTTTTATCTCTCATATACTTTATCATTACCATCTCCATCTAAAAATAACAAATTATTCCGACACCTCTATGCTTCCCGCATTGCCCTACACCTCCTTGATTTTTGGCTTATTTTGTCAAGTTAATTAAAAGTTAAATTTTTAATTTTAAATTTTTTTGGGTTATGTTATCTATTTATTTTTTTTACACAATTTTATAAAAAAAAAATCAAAAAAATTAAAAAATTAACTTTGAACCTACTTATCAAAACACCCATCAACCATATTCTAGCAAAACAGTAACTGAGAGGGGAAGAAAACACCACAAACCCAACAATAAGTTTTTGGAAACAAAATCAATCATATAAAACATAACAACAATAATTCATCCCCCTTTTCCTCCCACCCCCTTTGACCCCTCTCTCTCTCTCTCTCATTGGTTACCTTTTCTTTTTCTTTTTCTTTTTTTTCCTGCTTCCCCTATCACCACCCGCCACGTGACAAAGGGGGTGAGGGGGTGACCCCCAAAAGGGGGTCCCAAGCATTATTCAAAACCTAAATCTATATATATAAGGAAAAGGAACTTTTTAAGAACATCAATTGTGGAAGTTCCAAACTCCCAAACTAATTTTGTTAATTTGTTAATTTTTAAAGAAATAATAATAAAAAATAAAAAAACCCTATTGGTTAGTTCCTTAAGTAAAAAAAAAAAAAAAAAACTCTAATTATCTATGATTTTGAATTTTAAAATTCAAAACAATATGATATGTTACCCTCACTCTTTTCAAAAATAATATTGATCAAAACAATTCAAATAAAGAAACAATAAAAGTACTAATTATCTATGATTTTAAATTTCAAAATTCAAAATAATATAGTAAGTCACTCTCATCTTTTTCGAAAATAATATAAATCCTAAAATTTTAAAAACTCAATTAAATTAAAAATTAAATACAATTCTCTCTTTAGAACAGTCAATATTTGATCTTTTTTTCAGCTCCACCAACTCCTCTCCAAATGTAATGATGCAAAGATTAGTCTCTCTTTTTGTTAATAGTCCAAACTTATTTCAAGTTTATTTGTTTCTTCTTTTTTTTTTTGTAAATTTCTATTTTCGTGTGAGTATTTTTTTTTCTCTATATGACTTTTTTTTTTCCAACTAAATTGATAATATATATATATATATATATATATATATATGTTTAACTATCTTTGTTTTGAGAGTTAATTTGAAGTTTTATTTTTATTTTTTTGGTGGATGTTTGTTTATTTTTTATATTGTTGTTATTATTATTTTTTATATATGTAAATTGATAATACAGTTATGAGCTTTTAATAGAATATGATGTCCTATATTGTTCTTTATAATTTGGCCATTTTTTTTTTGATTTTTTAAACAAAATTTTCAATTTTTTTTATTTTTAAAAAATTAAAAATATTTAATTCACTTGCCCGTCAATAAATAAAATTTTAAATAATGAACACTGTTCCATAATTTATGGATTTAAAAAAAAATAAATTAATCACCCCTATATGGAATAAGAAAAACTAAAACCACACATTTTTTTCATTTTTTTTTTTAACTCTTTAAAACTCCAACGGTACCTTTTCATTTCCCCAACATTGTTTTTCTAAATTTGCAAATATAAAAAACTATACCAGAGTTGTATAGTGATTAGTTGAGGTGGTGAGTAGGAATGGCAATGGGTCGGGCCGGGGCCGGGGCCGGGGATTACACTTCACGTCCCCGATCCCCGAAGATACAAAATTCCTCGTTCTCGTCCCTGCCCCCGCTCCTGTCCCCACCTCTCATCTCGGCGGGGAACCCATCACCTCCCGTCTCTGCCCCCTAACAAGGATCAGGTTTCCCTGACCTCGAAAAACCCTCGACCCTTTTTTTTTTGAAAACTACTTTGAAGCTTTACGGAGGATTAAAAAAAAAACAAATCAACATGGCAAAAGACAGAGATCAACAACAACAGATCAACAAAAAAACAACAATAGATAAAAAAAAAAAAAAATCAACAACAAATCACAAAAAAAAAAAAAAATCAGCAACAACAGATCATCATGATCGTAGATCTCATAGATCTGAGCTGCAACCTGTAATACGTATATATATAAAACACATAGAGAAAGAGAGTGAGAGAAAGGAATAGAGAAAGATGGAAAGAGTCGGTATAGAAGCGGAGGAGATCGGCGAAGGAGTTGGTAGAGAAACGGCGCTGTGAAGAGGGCGAGGTGAGGTCCATGGCGGCTCTCTTCTCTCTTATTCTCTCTCTCTCCATCCTCTCTATTTTTCTCATGCGAAGCCGTGTGTGAGGGAGCAACATCCGTATATGAATGTCTATCTACCATCATCTTTATTTTTCTCACATGAAGTCGTGTGCAAGGGAGCAGCAGCCGTGTATGAGGGTCTGTCAACCAAACCCTAAAGTGAGTCAACAAAAGAGAGACACACACATATATATAGACAGAGGTATAATCGTAATTTTACTTTGGGGGGGGTCGAGGCTTGGGACGAGCCAGAAACACGGCTGAGAAATGTATCACCATCCCCGACTCGAAAATCATCAGTGATTCATTTTCGAATATCATTCCCGGCTCGTCGGAGGTATTTTTGGGGAAAAAACCACTCTAATCGGGGTCAGGGGGTCCCCGTCGAGCCGGGTTCAAATTACCATCCCTAGTAGTGAACATGACAACAACAAAGGATGATGATGAGCTCGGTCAGAGTATTATTTGGATGGGTTTTGAAAAAGTGAATATTACTTAAAAGAATAGTAAATAGTTTGGGTGATGAATTGATTTAGAAAAATAATGTGTGGTTGAGATTAAACATGAATTCTACTATATAAAAATTGAATATGGATTATATATTATTTTTTGTATATCATTTTGGGTACTTATATAACTATAAACAATTATTATGATCACATGTTATTTATCATCTGATATATTATTACTGTATTATTGTAATGAGTTTTATTATTAATGTCTATTATCAATGTAGTAATGAAATGTCACATGATAAATAAAAAAATATGTTTCGTTATTATTATTATTGATAATATATATATTTATTTATTTTTTACAATGTTCAAAAAATAATTTATGTTCATTGTTAGTTTTTGTAGATGAGAAGTCAAAAATAAATTATATATAATTCAAGTTATAACTAATTTGAGATTGAAAAAGAAAGTTCCAAAAGAAATTATAATTATATATAGTTTTAAAATATTTCAAAAAAAATACAAAGAAAAATTTGAACTATAAATTATAATTATCAAACAACCTAATTCTATTACAAAAAAAATTAAATGAAAAATTGATCAAATTTAAATTTATAATTATTAAATATTTTTAATAAGCCATAAATTTTTTATTCAAGTTCTATCCTGATCTGGTTTCAAATAGTTTTTCAGATATAAATATATCTTAATATTAATAGAATTAATATTAGACATATTTTAAGAAGGGTAAATTATATCGATAATCCTCGCATTTTGTCTCTCATGTCAATTTAATCTCTATAATTTTAATTAGCTTGATTTTGACAATTAATTTTAGATTTTGTATCAATTTGGTCCAATTGATAATGTCAATTAATGTTTTTAAAATAAAATAGTTATTGAGTTAGTTGACATTAACTTACTGAGTTAAACAAATTTATAATTTTATTTATAAAATTATAACAGATGCTACTCATGTGTATATTTTCAATGAAAACAACACTAACAATTATAACAATTGGATCAAATTGAGACAAAATTATAAATTTAGAACCAAAGTCGAGCAAATTCAAATTGCAAGGACAAAAATAACACAAGAGTTAAAATATAAGAACTACCAATGTAATTTATTTTTTTAAGAATAACTACATAATTTTTTAATTAATTTTAAAATTGTTAATAAATATACCAAACAAATATGTACATAATTCTTATTTTTGTTATATTTTTTTAAAATATATTTACTAATTAAAAATTAAATAAATAGGTGGGGCTACTAACTCATGGAGTGGACATGAACTAGACAATTCTCTAAGGACTAGGCTTAAATCAATAATTATTGGCAAAAAATGACTTGAACTAAATCTTCGTTTAGCATTGGCTAATATAGCCAATTTTTTTGTGTTGAGACTTTTTTAGCTTAACTTTTTTAGCCTCGTTTGGTTTGGATTTTCTTGGCTATTTTGACTTTTGTGAGATAAAAAGTGTAATGATTATAGGTTGGATGTGATATTTTATTTTATTAGCTTATTTAGCTTATTTTGTCATTTTGTACTTTTTTAGCCCCAAAATGATAGCCAAACCAGGGTTAAATTTTCTTAGCTACTTTTTAGTATTTAATCCAATATTAAAATATCTCAAATTTGATATATCAGTCATGAATTGATAAGCTATGATAAAATTTAAATTTATTAGGACTAGAATATGACCTACAATTTATGGTGGATCTGTCTTAGATAATTTTTTCATCCATAAATATATATTACTATTCATTTAATTGTTTTAAACATAAATATATAGTTTTTTAAAACTAAGTTCAAAATTTTAATTATTATAAAAAATACTTACAAATATCTATTTACTAATTTAATAAATAGATAGGTCAAATAATTCATATAAGTTGGGAATAGACAAAGATAATTTTTAATGATTAGCCGAAGTACAAGTTGGCGTAAATCTAATATTAAGCATAAATTTAATATCACAAGTGAATTCTAATTTTTATGTAAATCTTATAATATAAGATAAATTTTAATTTTGATGTTAGACTAATTTTTAGACTTAACAAAATATGAAAAAATTAATATATTGACAAATGTAATTTACCACTATCATATAATAAATTAAATTTACGAAACACATAAGACGAAATGTATTTATATTTTATCATAAATATAATTTTTGTGATTTATTTTTTAATTTTTACCAATTAAATTATGACATGTATTTGTTATTAAGAACTTAGAGTACACAATTAATGATATAAGAATAAAAAAAAAATTATCTTATATGTAATTGTGATAAAAATGAATAAAATTTAATTGATTCTAAATTATTTTTACTAAATATTCTAGATAATTTTTTTAGATTATTATTTAATTTTAAAAATTAATTTTTGTATATTTATTTATACTCGTGCATAGCACGAGTAATTATGCTAGCAGAACAATATAAGTGATTTTTTTTTTAATGACAAATCTCTTAATATTTTCATTTTATTATGTTTTAAAAAAATAAAAGATAGTATATTTAAAAAAAAACTTGTCGTTTATTTTTTTTAAAATAAATTTGATAAAATGAATAAGTTAAAATTATTAAATTGATTTATTTTTTTATTTTTTATAAACGATATATTCTTTCCGTTCCAAAATATTAGTCACTTGTTCAATTTTTCATTGTCCCAATGTATTAGTTTTTTTAAAAAAGTAAGGACTAAAACAATATGAATTTTCTATTTTGTCTTTCTTTTAAATTTATTAACATTATTTGAAGTGTAATAATTTTACTATCAAATGGTAGTTTTGGAAAGTTATTTTTGAAATGCAATAATCGTATTACTAAAAAGAGTTAAATTATTCAAAATGGACTAATATTTCAGGACGGGAGAGTATAAAAATGTCATACAAAACAAACGGTTCATATCATCATTGGGAAACACTATAGTGTATATTTAAAAGGTATTTACCATATACACCTTATAATTAAAAAGAAAAATAGAATAACTTCGGTAGCATTTGGTAGAGTTTTCTAAATATGATTTGAGAATAGAGTTGTATTTTGAATTTGCGAGTTTTGAAATTATGATTTGAGTGTGGAAAATTTGTTTGGTAGATGAGTCTTGAAAAGAGTTTTGAATTGAGTGTGAAATTTTTGATGTGACATATGATATTTGATACAAAAACTTACAACTTATAATGGAATACACAACTCAAAATTCTATTCAAAGTTCATAATTTTTTTTAAAAAAAAATTCTTACTTTTTTATTTTAAACATAAAAAATAAAATGTGGCAATTTTTTTTAAAAATAAATAAATTTGTGTACTGTTCCGATCAACCGACTGGATGTCCTGGGGGACAACCGGTTAGTCCAAATTTGTCCGCCTTCGACAGTGTTTTCAAAAATGAGTGTAAAATTAATTTTTAAAAGTTATAAACAAACACCATGTTCAAACTAAATGGTAGAACTAAAGTTTGAGAGCTCCACCAAATAGAGCCTTCAATTTTTAGCGTTAAAAAAAAAAAAAAAAAAAAAACTATAACTAAATATAACATGAGTTATAAGCATAACTAATTTTTTTATCATAGCTAAAAAAAAAAAAGCAGTAGAGCGAAACCATGATAGGCCTCAGGATCTTTTGAGGACTGCAGGTTAAGCCCAAGTGTTTCATGTGGATAAACCAAACATGGCCGAGTTCAGCTCGATTGAACCAAAAACCCTAATGGGCCTACTAGATCACAGCAAAAAAGCCCTAACCTTACAGGAAAGAAGAATAGTTTAAATAAGTCATCCAAGCACTGTAATCAATTGCCAACGCTTCCTCTTCTTCTCCGCTTTTCTTCCTCGCCCTGCGCTATCTGTAATTATTTTCTGTTTTATTTTCTTTCCCTTCCACTATTTTCCTGGCAATCAAACAGAATGGTGAGATTATAATATTGTTGTAGTCTTGTAGTGCTAATGTAGTTTGCTTGTGTTTTCATGTGGGTTTTAATTACAGTGCAAAATGGTGAGGCCTAAGGCTCCCCGAAAGAAGCAGCAACAGCGCGGTGTCGACTTCAAAGTAAGTTCTTTATTTTGAGTTTTTTTTTTAAAATTTTTAAAAATTGATTTTTAATTTTTTTTACTGTATTTATTGATTTTTTATTTTTTATTTCGTAGAAAATAAAACGAAAGATTGGTCGGAAATTGCCACCGCCAAAAAATGCTACAAACACTGAAATCAAATCCAAAGGTGAAGTTTTTTGTACTTCAAATGCTTTATATATATATATATATAGATACATACATACATACTAGAAGTGACTGTGCATATGATCATTCTGTTTCAGAAAAATAAGATTGTAAACTGTATGATTGAATTCAAAATATGAGAATTGAAATGAATTTGGAAAAATCAAAAGTTGAGAGATTTGGTAGAAAAAAAAAAAAAAAGAGAAAAAACCCTGAATTTAGTGCATTGCCGGCCATGTAACTACTGATATAGGGGTATTTTGGTGAAATCCAAAAAATGAGATGTCAACACCAACTTTAGCCTTCACATAAATAATAGTATAGATAGATATAGAAGATAATAGTATAGATAGAATATATATTTGCTCCCTGTGTTGTTTAAGTTCATGTCATTTATGTTTAATGTCAACGTTCAAATGATAGAACTTTCCTAGATAGAATTGAAGTGGCATGGCATATTTTTCAATTACATGATAGATGATTCTATACCAATAAGAGGAATAGAGTAATATTCCCAGTTCCAAATGTCTGAAAGGAAAAATGAAAAAAATTGATAAACAATGCAACAATTTTAGCAAATCTTAATTATCTAGTATATATATATATATTAGATAACAACTGAACTCCCTTTTTTTTTTTTTTCCTTTTCTTTTCTTTTTCTGTTTACGTGAAATGACAACAAGTTTGAGTTGAATTAATGTTGTTGAAAAGAACAAGAATTACATTCCTAAAGAAAGCGCTATGTTGTGGATTATGAGCAGCCATTATCCTTCCCGAGCAGAGTGTAGCATCAGAAAAGGCGGGTTTGGCAGTGAGCAAAAAAGGTTTGACATTGAAAGAGCTTCTTCAGCAAACATCTCATCACAATTCCAAAGTCCGAAAAGGTATTTTGTTATTAATCTAAAACTCTATACTAGTGTAAAGGATTTGCTATAATAGTGGTTGGATTTTTGTACCTGTGGACCTACAAATGAATAGAAATGAATATTAATGCTTAAGCTCACCTTTTGTAATGAGGTGTATTCTATGAAGTATGGATACTTCAAAATAGGAGCCATAGCGGTATCCGACACGGAGACACGCCGGGGACACGTATGCGACATGCCAAATGGCTTGTCCCATTAATTTTATTATTATTATTATTATTATTATTATTATTATTATTATTTATTTTATTTTTTTTGCAGAGAACATGGCAGGGACACAGGGACACGCCGGGGACATGGTTGGGACACACATTTTCTTTTTTTGTTGGGTACACTCTGGGGACACTTCGGGGACACGCGTGTCCAAATATAGATAATTTATTAATTTGTTTAAATATAGTGGTTTATATATATATATATATATTTATATATTGAATTAATGTTAGTTTTTATTAATTTTGATTATTTGGTAACATAATATTAATCTACATGGCAAATATATATAAAAATAAATTAAAAAAAAATGTGCCATGCCCCCCGCCCTGTTTGTATCCTAATTTTTTTGAAATCACCGTGTCTTGTCCCGTGTCCGTGCCCGTGCCTGTGCTTCATAGGGTGCATTGTATTTTTTACTGTTCAATCGGATTTATTGTAATGGGCCTGTGGAGGCCCCCCTCATTGGCCCGGAGGCTTTGAGCTTTGTAGTCTTATGGTGCATAGTGGATTTGATCTTCGTGGATGTAGGCACATTGCCAAACCATTTATATTTTTTGTTTATTGTGTTTGATTTATTAATTTATACTATTTGTGGATTGGAAGTTGAAACCATTTGTTTCTCACAAGCTTGATGCTTCCCCCTTCCTTGGAGATGCTATTCTTGCTTGCCTCTTTCAAACTGTGAAATTTCTTATTGTCTTGGCAGAATATAATTTTGGTTACATTATGTTGAAGAAATATTTTCTTGATAGGCTATTCATTTGATGGGATATTATACATGAAGTGGTTGCTTGAAAAAGAATCCCTTTTTTTGACATGAAATATTTTTCTTTTTGGTCTATTGATATGATACCATTATTGGTGGGTGACATTAATCTGCTGTTAGCTTCAAAGAAGAATTGGCCTAGACAAGCAATCAAGCTGTGCATGAGTTTGGGTGCTTGGACTTCTAGGATCAATTTTTCACGGTCCCTTTCTGGTGCAGAGGCTCCCATTGCTGTCAGAAGGCTGTGAAGTTGAATGTTGCTGATGCAGTCCTCTAGCTTTGTTTGTTTTTGTTTTGATGGTTTCCATTTTGTCTTGCTTTGCTTCTTTTTTGGTGCTCTGTGGTTGTCCCCTTGCCCCCTAGCATGTTATTCACTCAGCCCAAAAAAAAAAAAAGAGAAGAAAAAAACATAAATATTTTTCTTTCTTTTTTTTATTATCAAGAAAGATTACATTCAGTAGATATCCTATCTAAACTATAGAGCTTCTAGTTACCACAATAACTACCCTACAATTTCATTTAGTTCAACATTATTGTCATGATCTTGAAAAAACTACTTATCATAATTTTTAAATAATGTGAATTATGCAATTTGTCTGCAATAAAAATTGCTACATTGTCATTGTTATTTGCGTTACCATGTTGTCCAATGTGTTACTGATGGCTTTTGTATGACTTTAATTTGATTTTTGCATGTAGGTATCCGCCGTATTATTATGTGATTTATTAAGTCATTAACTGTGTTAAGTTGAACTTGAAGTAGTTCACTATTATAACTGCCCCTTTGAGAGACTTGTTTTAAATTTGAGGTTCTTTATATTGATTGGCCATTTTGTTAACACGACTTCCTCTTTTTATTCCAAGATGCTTTGATTGGCATTAGGGATATTTTTCTTAAATACCCAACAGAGTTGAGATTGCATAAACTTGCCGTTATAGAGAAGCTGCGTGAACGCATTAGTGATGATGATAAACTGGTTCGGGAAACACTATATCAACTTCTTAAGTCAGTGATTTTCCCTACCTGTAAAGAGGTAATTCTTGATTCTTGTTCCTTTGCTGTAAATGCCAGGTCTGGCATTTCCTCAATTCAGTATTTCCTTGCTAAATTCTTCTTGCACTTGGTCTCATAAACTATGTTCAATAGTTAATACATAATGTTTTTATTCTGTGTCTAATTTAGTCTAAAACAGCCAACAGAGAATTTTATTTATTTATTTCATTAACATACATACAGTACACATCCAAGTGGCCCAAGACCCTTTCTTGTCTAACGTTCTGTTTTTAAGGAAACCTTTTATACTATTTGTACGTGTTCTTGATATCTATTGTCCTGTATTTGGTTGTGAATATATACTGATTAAAAACATTATGGGAGGACTCCATGGTGAGATGTTTCGCTCATATTTGATGGTGATTTTTTATTTGGATTTAGAGAGATCAATGGGTCATGTTCTGTGCACCAAAATTTATAGTCAGTATACTATTAGGTTTTATAAGGTTTTCTCCCCCTTATTTTGGTGTGTGTAATCCTGACTTTTGTCCACTGGGCCCTCTTGGACCCCTCCCCCAAACACCAAAGCACCCTCCTTGCAGGCCATTCCACAGTGCCAGAGAATCTATGAAATATATGCCATTTTTCATGTTTAAAAATTTAAACAAAATTTTGAAAAGGTTAAAACACCACTAGCTGGGCTGATGCTTGAATTTAATGTGGGAGAGTGCATTAGTGAAGCAAAAACTCAGAAATGGGTGCCCGCTTCCAAAAGTCAAAATTTGAACTGCTTCACTCGGTTTGCAACCCTTTAGCTTCTGTGTGTTTCGTACTTTTATTACATCTGCAGGTTTTCTGACTCTAGCAAGAGCAGATCTTGAGAAGACATTCCCTCTAATTGTTTGATTGTTACTGTTGATTTCTTCAATTGTCCATAGTGGCTGATTCTCTGTCCATTGTAGCTGATCCTGTGCCTTTTTTATGCAGGACAATCAAGGACCTTTCATTTCACTGATGATGGCATATATTTTCAATGCAATGACACATTTGGCAATTGATGTTCGGTTGATGGCTTTCAAATTTTTTGACCTTGTTGTTCAGTACTACCCATCGTCCTTTTCCTTATATTCTGAAAAGGTAGTTAAATTATTTGTTTCGGTAAAATATTAGAGTTGTGAGTTAATTAATTACTTGATGTTGACATATGCATTTATTATTTCTTCCATTTCTTGATAGTAGTTGCCTCTGAGGCACACCAAACTATGTGATTTTCTCTATTAAAATAGTATTTAAGGTTCAAGTCAACAATACTTGAGCTATATATTTCTTTATCATATGCTTAATTGATTCACCCAAAAGAATACTATGGCTGTTTCTTTATGTGTGAATTTGGTGAAGTAGATACTGGTTTTTCCTTTATTAATTTTGAAACTTGTTCTTGCTATTACAACTGTTGTAGGTGGTAATGTTTGTAATGATTCCATTAGTTTGTTTATTTTCCTTTCCTTTCTGTTTCTTTCTTTCTTTCTTTTTCCTCTTCCTCCCTCTTGTTTATTATTTTGCTCAAATATTGTGACTGGTCCAATTAGTTTGTCAATTGATTTGTATTTGAAGCTCATGTTTGTAATAGATTTCTTCATTTGATACGCCATCAACAGATTTTCCAAAACTACGAAGATGTATTACGAAAGAATCAGTTCTATTTACAGGACAAGGGCAAGCTTAAGAATGTTCTTGCAGGGCTAGTTCACTGCTTGTTATTGTTGCCAAGTAGTAAGGCAGATCATGATTCACCATGTGAAAAGGTACTTTCTTGCTGTCAACCTAGAGGACTATTTAATTTGTGCATTTTCATTTATATTTGTAACACAATGTTGTTTGAAAGAAGTTGTTTGAAGCTTTCATTTTTTAGCCTTGGTTTCCTACTTTTATTTTGTCAATTTTTCATATTTTTGCCTGATCTTGTTTATTAACATTTAGAGGAATCTCACCACTTCTAGTCTAGGATATTAAGATGCTGAGCTTGAATGTGATGTTTCCATATGAATTTCATATTTTGCTAGCATCAATTTTGTTGTAATGTAGATGTAGCTTGTTTTTGTTCCTAGTAAATGAACTATACTGGACTGGCTTAGAAAGTAGGACAAATAGCCTTCCCTTTGACCACTCCTCGTTCTTGCAATAGGTTTGTGAGTATCGATGTGTTTCTCTGTGGGACTGTTCTCTTTCAATTTGAGTGGGCGACATTCGATCTGAAGATTGAAGACAATGCTGGGAAGGGAGGATTCAAATTAGTGGAAAGAGGCGTGGGCCAAGAACGCTAACACTTCCAAGAACATGTCATCCGCATTGGACACCCGTTGGACACTCTCTACATGTGTTGGACACAAGTCTAAATGTGTCGTCATTATTTTTTATTTTTAGAACCAGACATGCTTCAGAAACTTGGGGACACGTGACTATAAGTTAGATACTATTGCATGAATGAAGAAAATAACTTAGGATCCAATGATAAAATAAAAATAATGTGTATACCTATAATCCTTTGTTAGATATTTAGTATTCTAAATTTTAAAACTTCCAATTTATTTGTGTATATGACCTTTTTAAAATAGATGTTAAGAATTTTTGTTCACACTTCCTTTCCAATAATATAGAATGTTTAATGTCTTACTATTTTGATATTATAAAATATAATTGTATCTTGGGATTAGCATTAAGCGCTTAACTCACTGCTTAATTCAGATAATTTGCTATTTGGTGAAGGGGGAAATAATCTGGAAGCTCATCCAGACAATCCCAATTAGTAAGAAATCCAGGGGGCCTTATCCCAGGCAACAAAAGGCCAACCAAACCATGGACTAGGGGACAATTGGGAGCCCTATGTTTTTTTCCTCTCTCTCTCTCTCTCTCTTGTCCTCCCAATCCAGCAATCAAACAGGGCCGAATAGTTAAAAAAGTTCTTTTGAATTGAGTTGTTAGTTCCTTATAATCTTTCACTCCTGGCTGGTTAGGACATAATCCTCTTTTGACAACTTGGAGTAAATTTCTTATTATGGTTTTTTGAATGGACACTGTAGTGCTAATTGCATGTAAATCATTATGCCCCTGTCCGGCATGTCAACTATTTTGCATCAGTAGCTGTTGGAATTAGGAAATAGTGATATTATAATTATGGTAGTGTTGAAATTAGGAAAGAGTGATATTGTAATTATGGTAGTATGTATAAAATCTGTGATTGTGTCAATCACAGATTTAATACCTTTTTTATCTTCGTTTCCTATTTTGTTCGTTTCTTATTTTGTTTGTTTCCTATTTTGTAATATTGTTTCATTATAAATACAAGGCTCTACCTCATTCATAGGTAAGCCAAATAATTATTTTCATTCTTTTTGGTATCAGAGCCAAAACACAAAAACCCTAGAACACTCTGGGTATATAATGATCTTTTTATGTATTAGGATGATGCTGCACAAGGGATTTTACATGCTTTTGAGCCTGACACACCTAAACATGCTGCTGGTAAGTGAAAGGACATTATACCTTGAATTTTAACGTTTTCCCCATTGCATCTTCCACTGCTGTTTGCATCAGATTTCTCAGGTCATTTTAATCTTTGAATTTTAATGTTTCTGTGTTTGAATCTGTATGATTTTTTGGACTACCTGGGTCCTAGACCAGCACCATGAAGTTTTCTGTAATTCATGATGGTCCTTGCACTTTTCTTTTTGGGTTACATTTTTCTTATATGATTTTGATTTTGATTTTTTGATAAAGTGAGATAATAATGATTTTAATGTTCTACCTGCTGCTATCTTTGGCTTTGTAGGATTTTCTGTCATCAAAAAGAAACTAGAGGACCTTATGCCCGTTTTACTTAGTTGTTTCCAAGATTTTATTCGATTGGTTCATACTATGCGACACCTTGATGTGCAATCGTTTGATTGTATGCTATTTATACTTCAGAGCATAGACCTTGTAGTCAGGTTCTTTGCTTATGGGATCGATAACAGTCAGCATGAGCTACAAGTGTCTATGCTGCCTTGTGAAGGATTGGATGCAACCATACGAAGTCAAACTATCATGCCATCGTCATTAAAGAAGTTATTTGATTTGTTCCCCCTCAACCCAACACATCACCTTTCAGGAAAGGTACGGTTGTATTAAATATGATGTTATAATGTTTTTTTATTGCTCCTATAGTGTTTTTCCCTCTTTAGTTTTTCCTTTGAATTTAAATAACACACACATGCAAAACATATAATTTTATATATTTAATATATGTTATATATTTGGATATTTATATATTTATTATATGTCCAATATTTATTTTTAGCAAACTTATCAGCCGTGCATATGCTACTCCGGTGAAAAAAAGGGGGATAAAAAAAACAAGATGGGACACTTCCTCCAGCGTGTCCGACAGTGTCTGTAGTTGACATGTGTTTTGGACACTAGTACGTGATCTTTGGAGAGGAGAGGTGTCTGTGCTTCATAGATTATACATAATCCAACTACTCACAATGATGACAATGTGCTTCATAGATTATACATAATCCAACTACTCACAATGATGACAATGACGTGTGGGGTCCACACCTCACCTCATTGTGAGTAGTTGGTAAGTTAGTGTGTAGTTCATTAGGGATCTCTAGTATTTTTGCAATAGAAACTCTTCTAACTGCACTCCCTGTCATTGTAGCATGGATTAAAATTTTTTTTCTTTCTATTTTCTGAAACAGGATGATGATAAATATTTCGCCGTCAATATTATAATTACAGAAATCTTTTTACACACAACTGACTGGCAATGTCCTGCTGCTCTGTCTGAAAAATTTCTTGAATTCGTTGCATGTGCTCTCTCTGAAGAGGTATGGTACTTGAACTATTGAATTTCATGTTCTTTGAAGGTTTTTTCTGTAGAATCTGTCAAGCCTTTATCGGCAACACATGAATTTAAGATTGGGAGTTGAGTGAAACAGGTAGATGAGTTATTACTATACTCATTATTTATTTCAAGACTCTGGAACCAACTATGTGGAAAGAGCATTTGCATGTTAGTTGTCATTGTTTTGCTGTAATTTGAGAACATGGAGATGTCGCTAACTGCGCTAGAGGCTTTGTGATCTTGGAATTTCAAGCCGAGACTTTTTGTTTTTGTGACACTTCTGTGTATTGCCACGCATTGAGAAAACTATTCTCTAGCAGCTAATAAAAGTTGGTTACCTGGTAATAAGTAATATACCCTCTTCACTGTAACAGCGTCTTCCTCTCCACTGGGTCACAATCACCACCACCACCACCACCACCAGCAGATTGAACCACCTTAACAACATCGTCCATTGAATATACAGGGCAAGGTAAACATTGCTCATCAAATTAATAAACATTGCTCTAGACTCCATTCCAATTAGTTTAGCAAGCGTCTTGAATTTTTCCAGTGAACTATGGAAATTTCCAACCAATTTCACATCAGCCAATTATTCAACCAACAATGGAATTTTTCAGAAAAATTGAACTGAATGTTACCAGCTATGAAGCACGGGTACGAGTACCGGTATGATACGGGTACATCAATACAGTAAAATCTCAAAAAAATAGGGTATACATACGGCTTGGTACATTTGTAAAAAAATATTTATTTTTGATTTGGAGTCTTGAAAAAATTGATTAAATGGTTTAATTTGTTAAGGTTCAACTTACAATTAACATTTAATGCCAAAAGTAAAGGTATAAACCAAAATTAAATGCCATTATACTAAATAACTTATAACCATAGCTTAATTTTAAAATCATGCTAAGTATAAAATTAAAAATAAGAAAGAAGTCTAGTGAAATGAATTTTATCTTTGCAATAGAAGAAAATATTGTTTCGATTGAGGCATGGTCTGGCTTGTATATATACTAGGTACGTTTGAGTACGTCAAAAATTAAGAAGAAAAAATTTGAGTACATGTTTCGTGTATTCGGTACGTATGCAGAAGTACCATACGAAGTACTATACGTTGGTAAGTACCCGGTACGGATACAACTTGTTTTTCAAAGTACCCATGCTCCATAGGTTACCAACCAATATAATTAAATTGGTTATGTCAACATACCTCAAATGAACAACGATGATGAAGAAATGTTTTGGTGAAGTGGTATGAGAGAGCAAATTATTTACAACTAAATTTCAAACTTCACGTTATGAACATGAAATGTAGGGTTCTTGGGCAACACACAAACAGAGATCTGTGCCTTCTCAAATTAGGCTCATGTCACAATTATTGTTAATTTGGATGGAATTTGTAATGGTAACACTTTAGCCCTAAACCATGTGAGGATGAATTTGCATATATTTAAAAATTGGGGAGGTAAAGTGCCCCATGGCCAAACCACAAGGGTGTAGTCCGGATTTTGGCCTATGCGTATAAAAAATATTAGCAAAAATATGCTAACTAACTTTAATGATACTAAACTAAAAGCAAATACACTTCCCAACCAAGCAACCACTAACAAGAAATATTGGTCATTAAAACCACCTAATCAGCTAAGCCCATGATTTGAAAATACGGTAACACCCTAATTGTGAACTAACTTAAGTAATGAGACTAAGGGAGTGTTTGGCATGTGCTAAAATAGCACATGCTATTTTAGCATATTATCCTATTTGGGTCACATCACCTCTCTACCACATCACTTCAAATCCAACCCATATTTCATGTTTTTTCGTAAAAAGTATACTTAATTAGATTATCCCAAACACTTTCTAACTTAAAGACAACATATACAATAGTCAAAATTAAACCAAAATTTTCTTGTGCAATGTCACAAATGTCTCATATGAAATTACCTATATGCTCGTGTCCTTATCGCAATCTAATGATCAGAGACTCCATGCCATAATCTTACGTAGTCTGATTGCTCAACACTGAACCACCTATTAACCATCTTAATGCAAGCTGGTCTCAATAGAGAGGGTGCTTGTTGAATGATTGGTTCCCAGATCGAGGCCAGCCTAAATCTAATATGATCTGTCAATTTATATCATATGTTTTGAGGTGGATGTGGAGTGGGTGCTACTAATTCAAGGCTTTAAATCTTACTCTTCTTTTTGCCTTTCTGGCATCTGGTCTCTATACTTCAGAGATTTTTGGGATGATTTTTTCTTTCAGTAATTCAAGGTAACTTGGTATTTGTTAATTGCAGATATGCAGTGGCACACAGTCTGGTAAAGCATTCCATGAAAAGCACATACTTTCACTAATTCCTTTTATTCCGAAACTTGTATTCCAAGTAGCGGGTTTTTGGAAGTCTCGTATTCTACAGGTTTGCATTATTTTTTCCTCAAATAAGTTGGTACTAGGGGCTATTCTTAGCCATTTCTCATCTCAAATTTTTTACTTTTCTTTTGATGATGGCATCTGTTTAAGAACTTCGGTGATCCTGTACTTCTAGATCTTTTCTCTAAGATGTTGGAGTTCCTGAAAAAATTATGAATTTTATAATTGTAATTTTGAATGGTTGGTACTTCAATTGCAGGCTTTTACAGAGACTTTCAAAAGTTGCAATCTAGAGTCTTCACTGAAATGGGCTTGCCTTTCTGCAATTGAAGAAATGCTGGTTCCGGTAAGCTCTTGGTTTTATAGTTCTACAATGCGCTCTATACTTGTAATTTGATATTTGATATTTGATATTTTATGGTATTGTCTACAGTTATCCACGTTTTACATTCTTGTAAAGCCTTTGGCTGTTTGCATACAAACATCACAAGTCTGTGTCTTTGTATCTATGTTGATTTCTTTTGACATTCTTTGGTGGACAAGACAAACTCATTTGGCTGTTCTCATGTAGACAGTAATTTTTTTTTCCTTCTTCTTTGTTCTTTCCTACTTTCAACTCCAAAATCCAATTTTTTGATGCAAATCACAGAGACAAGGCTTGAAGCAGCTAGATGCAAGTGATCCAGAATTGTTAGACTATCAGATTACTTGGATGAGAGAGCTTCCTCTGCTGCTAATCATGTTAGATGATAAACACCCATTACGTTCCAGGGTATGCATTTACTTTATCTAACAAGTGCTTGTTTAAAATCTTCTCTAGAAATTGGAGATGATGACATTAGAATCTTAGCTTCCTAGATACTAGTTTTCATATCCAATTGCCACATGGGTATTTTTTCCCTGAGTGATTGCAATGCTTGTTGCAGAGTGTACTGAGTCTTCTACTTCGGCTGGGACAATGTGCTGTTGCAAACACTTTCTTTGCACAGGAGTATGACAACATGCAGGACTCATTGGCAGAATTTTACTGTAATTGCATGGGTGAAAGTAAGAATTAAGTCTGAAAATTTTATATTGGCCAAATATACTTGTATATGCAGATTAGAGAACTTTTAGTTAACTTCTTGGTGACTTGTGGTGTTGCAGGAAATATATCTTATGGTCCTTTTGTTAAACTCAATAGAGATGCTCAGGAGTTTTCTATCTGTTGTCTTTATTATTTCTCTCATGTGGACTCCCTTCTGCTCAAGTCATTAGCTTGGTGCTGCTTATGTGAGTACATCTGTTGTTTCAAACACCATGACAAATTTCATTATGGATAATCTTAGATGCATTGACAAGTTAATGTTGTTCCATTTCTGTCATTTTGATGCTGGGTGTATGATGCGTGGTTTCAGTACTGACAGCAAATAATGGCTTAGACTCATCCTGTATATGTGTCAACTTATGCTGTACATGTTTTTATTTCCATTATTTTAACTGCAAGTGGCTTTATTTTTTAAATACATCAACAACCCATTTATTGAAAGGTTTGTGTAGCACTAAAACACCGCATTTACAACTGAAAAGTGTTTCTCTCATTTTAAGGGTAAATGTGCCCATGGAGTAAGCTGAAAAACAGGTGAATACTAAATGTGTTATACAATACTAGCAAGGTTATCCGCTTTTATTTAATAAATTGATGTTCGTGAGGCAAAATCCAAGTTAGGGAATATATTTATTGTTGATAGCAATGCAACTTAAAAAATTGGCACTTTAAGATGGCTAAAACTATGTCATTGTTTTTCTGTTGAGCGTGTTTATTTATTTATTCTTTGTCTAATCATCTTACTTCCCAATTTATTCCAGATGATGGTTTGGAACCAATTATAATATTTCGAATCATAGAGGTTCTGCATTCGTCCTATAAAGCTGGACATATTCAAATTGCTGACCACATTAGTTTCTTTGTCACCTTACTCTCATGCTTCAAAGTTTATGCTGGTAAGTTGGATACATTTACTTGTCACCCAGTTATTTTTTCAGCGATATCTCTGATATATGGGTTCTGTTGCCTGCTGTAAGCATGAATTCAATTTGATAAAATTTTCTGTTGGTAGAAGGCATTGTTCCCTTGCCAGTTTTGTGTTGTTACTAAATGGTAATTTGGTAATTTTGTGACAGAAGCAGTAGTTTTGGATGAGGGTAATCTCTTGGTGGGATGTTTATATTTTCTGATGAGTAATCATTCGTCTCAAGCTCTTTATTACTTACAACTTTTAGATGGCACCATATATCAACAATCTCCACCATATAAGCAGAGATTGCTAATTTTGTGCTCTAGATTTTTTCTTAAAATTTTAATTCCATGTTCCTGTGGAGTCTTCACAAAATCTCTAGTTATATCATAAACTTTTATCTTTCCCATTTCGACACATAACTTATTTCCTTGTATTTCTAAGTGATAACACCTTGAAGAATATGAGATTGTTTTCCTGTGATGAAGCCTGGTGACTCTAATGTTATGATTTTTAAACTCGTTTTTTCTCCTTTCTCTCCAATTTTCTTCACTTAATTTATCTTTAAATGGAGCTTCAAAATTCCTAAATAAGAAGGCCCTAGTTGTTTGCTCTTATTTTGTTTAATACTGAGGTTCATCCATCTCTCCCTGAGGCATTCTGTGTTCTAAATAGAATCTTCAGTGTTAACACACCAAAGAACACAAAACCAATAAAGTTACTATCTGTGTGATGTAACACATCATAGGGAAAGACAAGAAAGAAGAGAGGGGAAGAGCTGAAGGGCCACAACCCTCATACAACGGCCAAAGCATTAAACACTCAATATTATTCCAAAGTTGAAAAATACAATGTCAAAAAACTTAATATTTATAAGCTTGAAACCCTAATAAAAACAGGAAACTAGAATCCCTAAGAAAAAGGAAATAAATTAAAAAACTTTTAATTAACCTCTAATTAAAAATACAATAAATAGTAAGTGCTAAACCGACAGAGAAAATGAACTCGACCTTGAGTTTGCTTATAAATATTGAGCTCCTCCACGCAAACAAGATTTTCTGTCAGTTGTCTATGGTTATAAGCAAAGTTATTGTATGTCTAATGTGGTTGAAACTTCATGACTGTCTTCTCTATCAGGAGAAGAAAAATATGCTTTCCTGTTTCTCCATCTACCAATATCACTATTTATAATTTCTTTTAAGAGAGAATTTTTTTGCTTCTGAAATAGATCTTCAATTAATGAGTTGGTTATATTTAGTATGACGCGTGGCTTGTGTTATGCAGAAAAGAGTTGTCCTATGTTGGAGAATGATGAGATCTCAAATTATGGAATTTTTAAGTCAATCACTCGTGCCGTCTGCTCTTGTTTGTTACAGATGGGTGATTATTATCTTCTTTTCCAGATACTAGAGAAAGTAGTTCTTGACCAGATAGTGAGTTGACTCAATCACCCTCGTCTCATTATCTGTTGTTTACTACATTTTTAGACTCTATATTGTATTATTTCTTCCTCATTTCGCTGATTCCATTGATTATTATTATTATTTATTTCTGTTACTGTTGATGTGTCTGCAAAAATAAACTTCTTACTGTAGCCCCATCCCCTTTTTTTATTTATTTATTTCAGATACTGAACCCAGCTTTAGACAATTTATGTGCTCTGCTCAGGATGCTTGTCGCGCTTGACGCTAGACCCACGAGATTTTCTCAACAGAGTATTATCAATCTAAGCAATTTCCTTCCAGGATACTTAATTGATGTTGTGTCTGTAAGTAATTATTCTCCTTGAACTTTTGTTGCAATCAATTTATAAAGATTACAATGAGCATTGTGGATTGTCTCATCATATCAAATTACTAATTCTGTCTAATTTAGCTGGCAGTGTTGGTTTTCATGAACACCTTTATTATTTAAGATTCTAGCAATTTAGAATGGTTCCTTCTCTCCACCCAAGGGTGGAAAAAAGAAAAAACCAGAAAATAATTTTACCTCCAGATTACCTTTTCTCTGTTCATCCCAAGCCTAATTTAACAAGTAGTAGCAGTCCTTGAAACTCTAGGAAGATAAACGTTAAATCATTAGCACCACTTAAAACGTCGTAGAATAGTTGTTATTTCAAATAAGAGCACTACCACTTAAAACGTCGTAGAATAGTTGTTATTTCAAATAAGAGCACCAGTACAGCCATTTATGTACATTCAATTATGATATGGATAGAAGTATACATAGAATTGAATTGAACATAGTAAATTAAGAAATTGAAATATTTTATTGAAATTATTTGTTACAATTTCCCAAAAAGTGAATCATAGATTCCTCTCTCCATCAGAGCAACAAGGCCATTATTCACTGACCCGTCTATGTCACCAAGTCTTCCTATAGCTATAGCCACCATTTGGTGGGACAGATTGCAAGAACTAAATTCCTTAACTTTGAGAAAATGTGTACAAAGATGTAGAAATTTAATGTATAAAGAGAAAAAGAGAATTGTATTATTGATTGATGTTTGTAATTGTTGAATTATTGAATGCTACAATGATTCCTATATATAGAAGAGTAGGTGGTGGTAGGTGGTAGGTGGAGTAGGTGAAGTGGAGGTGGTAGTGGTGTAGGTGAAGTGGAGGTGGTAGTGGTGTAGTGGGTTTAGTGGAGTAGGTGAGGTGGTAGTGGTGTAGTGGGTTAGGTTTAGTGGGTGAAGTAGGTGATAGGTTTTAACAGCCCCCCGCAAACTCAAGGGGGATAGGAACTAACCAACTTGAGTTTGGAGAGAGTAACAAAACAAGAAAATACATAAAAAATAAAAGAGGATAAGAGACACTGTATGGTCGTGTCAGACCGTTGTAGAAGACCGATGTAGAAGACACTGGCTCGTGTCGGACCGATGTAGAAGACAGTTTATGGGGTCATGTCGGACCGTTGTAGAAGACAGTTTACGGAGTCTTGCTGGACCCTTGTAGAAACTAACCGGAATCAATGTCGGGACAGTTTACAGAGTTTTGTCGGACCCATAAAGGAGCTAACCAGAATCAATGTCGGGACAGTTTACAGAGTCTTGTCGGACCCATGAAGGAGCTAACCGGAATCAATGTCGGGACAGTTTACAGAGTCTTGTCGGACCCATGAAGGAGCTAACCGGAATCAATGTCGGGACAGTTTACAGAGTCTTGTCGGACCCATGAAGGAGCTAACCGGAATCAATGTCGGGACAGTTTACAGAGTCTTGTCGGACCCTTAAAAAGTCGCACCCTCAAAATGTGTGCCTAATTTTTCAAAAAGGCGTGCCATCAAAAGACGTGCCCAATCCATAAAAAGGCGTGCCATCAAAAGTTGCGCCCTCAAAAAGCGCGCCCACTTCATCAAAAGTCGTGCCCGACAGAAAGCGTCGAGCCATCAAAAGGTGAGCCGGAGACGCGGCGAGGCACGTGAGCGACAGAGCGGCGTGTCGGCCGCGTCGTCAGTGTCAATATAAACCAATGCGGAGGCGGAGGAAACCAAACCAGACTGAAACCTCTGAACTTGTCATTCTGAAACAATCTGTAAATACTCTGTATCCAACCCTTCTCGGAAACACTCAACAACCCAAAAAACATGGCCTCTTCTTCCCGTTCAGCTACCCAGAACATGGCCTCCTCTTCCCGTGGTCTGCTCACTCTCTTTCCCGACCTCAACGAGTCAACAGGAGAGATAACAGGTGCGGTGGCCCGTGAACCTCAACCAAACACCTCTGGTTTTGCTCCGTTGAACTTTCCGATGCGGTCGGTGGAGCAAAAAATGGCAGTACAAACGGATATTGAGGCCAATCAGTATACATTGAAGTCATGTGTGGAAACCATGACTGCGGTCACAAACTTGTCGCACCGGCTGCAGAGTAGGACAAATGAGGTGCAGCAGTTAAACGCCCAACTGGCTCTGCTCCAGCGCATGTATAAGGATGCGCGAGCAGAGATAAGTGTGCTAAAGGCGGAAAATAAGGAGCTGAAGCGGAAGGCCACCGTGATGTTCCGATTTGGAGGTCCGCCATATGCTGCAGTGGAGGAGTATGGGGGAGTGAACGTGCTGGGCGGCGTGGAAAACACGGAGGCAGCACCGGCAAGGGCCGCTCAGGACGGAGGCAAGAAGAAGAGACCGGCGGCAGAGTAGAGAAGAAAAATCCCGCCTGTGGATGTGGTTGTTTGGGTTTGTTGTTGTTGTTGTTGTTTTTTTTTTTTTTGGTGTAAAATTGTGATCAGGGCGAAATCCCGATAGAAATAAAATGAGTGTATTGTGCAAATCCGAATGGCTTGAAGGTACAAGACTGAGCAGAAAAATTAGATGGAATGAATTTTTTTTATTTTTTTATTTTTTTATTTTTTTATTTTTAATAATAAAAAATTGAGGTTCAAGGAAAAGTTGGGCTGTGGAAAGAAGAAAAAGAAAAAGTAGCACCCACGTGAGTTCCATCCAATTTTTTATATATATAAGATAAAAAAAAGGTTTGGACGGTGGAAAAATATTTTAAAATAGAAAAAATTATATAATATAGTTATCTCTTTGAAATTATATGCTGGTGTTAATCAAAAAAGTGGGCCAAATTACCAATACCGCCAATCTTGTAGACATCCTGAAGTGGGAGACGAAGAGGCTTGTCTGATGGCCTCTTGGGCTCTGTAATCATGTCGAGGGCATCAAGAAGGGTTGGGCCCTTGTACCATGTTACCGGTGTAGAAGACACTGTATGAGTGTGTATATAGACTACCCAAAAGATATACATGGATATAGATATCGAGCCCTCAAAAGTCGTGCCCTATTTTGTGGCTTGGAATAGCAGGGGATTGAAACCAGACGCAAGGAAGGCCGGTGTCGCGACGGAGCTTTGGCAAAGGGACATCGACGTGCAAGCGGTGGTGGTCTCCGGCGACTGAACAGTAGTGCACTCAGAAAGGAAATTTCAAGGTATGTGTAGAAAAATTTTAGCAGATTAGGTTGAGGTCCGGCGGACGGCCAAGGCGAGGTTGCCGCCCGCCGGTGAAGCGAAAAATACTAAGTGCTTAACCTTGCTCTGATACCATGTAGAAATTTAATGTATAAAGAGAAAAAGAGAATTGTATTATTGATTGATGTTTGTAATTGTTGAATTATTGAATGCTACAATGATTCCTATATATAGAAGAGTAGGTGGTGGTAGGTGGTAGGTGGAGTAGGTGAAGTGGAGGTGGTAGTGGTGTAGGTGAAGTGGAGGTGGTAGTGGTGTAGTGGGTTTAGTGGAGTAGGTGAGGTGGTAGTGGTGTAGTGGGTTAGGTTTAGTGGGTGAAGTAGGTGATAGGTTTTAACAGCCCCCCGCAACTATATGGAGACTAGAGGTTTCGTAAATGATCATCTGGGCCTAGTCACTGTTGCATATGCTATCAAGAGACACTGCTTTTGTTGATCAAAAAGTGACTGACTGTCTATTTTGCAAAGTTCCATAGAAGTTTCTCATCGTATATGTTCTCTAATTTCTACGTTGGTTTTGGATACAACCCTTGTTGAAGGTCATTCAAGCTTTAACCTGTGAGTATGTTACAAATTATTCAACATTGTAGCACGTAGAACACAAAAACTGGCTCAATCGAGAAAACTCCATATAGAGCCATGTTGCCAAGGCATTTTGTTTAACCGGTCTTACTCTGAAAAAAGTGGTGGTGACCTTATGTCCTAGAGCTAACAACCATTTTTTGGTTACCAAGCCTCCTCCATGCCCCTGGACCAACATATGCTAGTATAATATTTATTTGTCATCCATCAATTACTGGCATTGGTTTTCCAGATGTAAAGAATCCTCAAAATATTTTCCACATTTTTTTGGTGGTTGGTTTTTTTGAATTGTTCCCGCATATTTTTGATTGAAACTTTGCAACCAAAAAAAAAGATCATGGTTAGTTTTTGTAGTTTATTTTCTAATTAGGTCCTTGGTGCTCCATGGGCCCAAGCAAAAGCTATGGGCATGTATATCTTCGGGAGATGTTTTATTGTTTTATCATGCTACTTCTTTGGCCTCTACTTTTTGTCACAATACCCACTTAATATTGAATCGTTCTACTTCTGATGCAGTCCTTTCCAGAAGATGATGATGAATCCCGCATCCCAGTCCTTAGAAGCACAAGACATTATTATTTCCTGCCTTGCTATATCTTGTTTTATAGGAGCAACAAACTACTCAATCTTGTTTTAAGGAAGATGGGATCTTTGGTAACTGAAAAGAGTAGGATAACTGCAATTGTTTCTGTTGTCCTACTGATGCATAAGGATGTTAAAGTCTGGAAAATTCTTTCATCATGCAAGACAGATATTGACTTCATTTTACAGAGTATACTCGTGGTACAGGTATGATTTTGCACCTAAAGCAAGAGACATCATTGTCGTCCTATTTACCTTTAAAGTTTATCTTTCATTTTAAGGCAATAAAACATTATCCAAAATTTGATCATTTTGTTTTTTATAGTGAACTGAGCTTTGTGTATATGTTTCTATTTCAAGGACAATAAAATTATATAGTCTAGAACTTTATCTATAATATAATAATGCAAGATTGGAAGGTTTGTTTCCAGAATTCATTTAATGTTTCCTATTTCTATGCTTGTAGACCCTTATGTAGTGACAGCAGCATGCCTTGTTGATGATAAAAATGTATATTTATTAGCTACAATGAAATCAAATGACTGCTTAATATGATATAAGTTAAGAAGCATGGACTAGCATGTTCATGTGTTATTGTATTGGATCCATGTTGGACACTCAGTCATTGGACACTTCCTGACAGACACTTGTCCAAACATGTTATATTAATTTTTATTTAATTATTTTAATTTTTGTAGACCCAAACACACTTCGGACACTTGGGGGAAACATGCTCTCGCTTAAACACTTCCTGACAGAAACTTGTCCAAATGTGTTATATTAATTTTTATTTAATTATTTTAATTTTTGTAGTCCCAAACACACTTTGGACACTTGGGGGAAACATGCTCTCGCTTAAAACACATTAAACTAATTATAAATTTGAGCAAATTAATTTAAGATATAATGATAAAAGAAAAACAGTAATGTTTGTTCCAAAAAAAATGTAGATTTATAATAAATTAGTATTATTTTGCATTTTTATTATATTTGGATGATATATTTTTATATATGACATGTAATAAATATATAAAATCATATATTTTGTGCATATCCCTCACGTTTTGTGTCTTGCATTTTTTGAAAATTATCATGTTGGGTTGTGTCTGTGCTTCTTGTATATAAGTTGGATAGTTAAGAAATATGTTTGAAAAATTGAGTAATTGTTGAAATGAAGATGGTAAGATGAGTCAAAGGTGTTAAAAGAGATGATAGAATAAGAAGTGAATGCATCTGTAGGAAGTTAAAACTGGCACCAGTTGAATATCAATTTAGGTAAAGCCGATGAAGATGGTATTATTGTGTGCAAGAAGCCCAACTGGCGCAAAGTCACAAAAGAGTAATTTTATCTAAATTGAAAGTTTAGAAGGAAGTAGGCCAAATGAGGCATGGATTGATGTCAAGATAAAGGACACAGACCCTTGAACTTACTTGAGTTTATGGCTATGTACGGATCCAATTAGAGGAGACAATTTTATGTTTCCTACCCTAGTAAACAGGGATCAAGTTTTGTCCAGTTGAGTTGAACTTTTAAGGAATTAGAAAATAAAGGTTATTGAGATTTTAGTGGAGCATGATTGTCAGTATATTTACAAGGGTAGTCACTACGTGATGTAATCACTACTTCCTTGTTTGTCAGTTTCCTCCCTCTGCTAAATTTCATTCTCTAACAAAAGCAGTAGTTCCTGAGCATGTCCAAAACATAGATTTCCCAAAGGAGCTTCATTCTTAGGGTAAGTACTTAAAATGTTACACTGTTTGGTTAATTAACATGCTCACACAGCCTACAATTATTGGAGTTATTTTCTTTTCTTACTAAATTAAATCTGATTTTTGCACTGTTGCAGCACATCAGTTCTATCTTTGAACAGCTAGTGACTAAATAGCCCAACACCATTTTTATGCTTTTAGCAACTAGTCATCAGTTGTGTTTCCATGCACATGTAAGTTAATTCTCTTCCATATGATCATAATGCAGTCATCTGAGGAAGGCAACATGGTCCTTGAAGAAAGGCACAAAATACAGTCTGCAGTTGATCGACTAAACACTCTAATCAGTGAAAGCTGACAATCTAAAAGTGTACTTGTACTAAGAAACCTTCCCAGTAAGTCTACTTCCTTCTGTTCTTTTTGTTTGTGGTCAATCAATTTCCTTATTTATGTGGCACATGATTTTCTATTGTACTTTTACAGGTTAAAAAGTAACCTATAAATTTAATAGTTCCGCAGGATAAATGGAATTGTGGTGGGTTTTGGTTATTAGCATGTAGGGTCAGGAGCATAGATTTAAACAAGAGCATAGGGAATGTATAAACATCGGCGTAGTGGTCGAAATTGGACAGTAGTTGTCGATATATTAGTAAATAATGGTATCAGAAGTTCAAAATCCTGTTACTTAATGGCCCATACAATACATAACTGCCGGTATTTAAAACCCCTGGTTTGAATAGAGGGATGGACTGATATTTTTCGACTGTAAATAGAATTTATTTGTTTAAATAGATAAATCTGTAGTGAGTTGTTAACAAATACATCATAGGTTTCTCTTTCCTTTCCTGGTTTTCTTTTCAGCAACCATTTCAATTATCAACCCCGTTTGTTTTCAGAAATAGAATGGAAGGGATTCATAGTAAGGGGATTGATAGTGAGGGGATTAAGTAAAATTATGTTTGTTTTGATGATAGTTGTTAGTGTAGGGATTGTTAAATTATTTTTATGTAAAATAATTAAAAAAATAAAAAAATGCAAAAACATTAAACATCAGACATTAATGTTCAAAAAAAAAATAAAAATATGCCCAACATGTAAAAAATTATAAAAAAAGAAAAAAAATTTAGTCCTTAGGACTATTTTTCTAACACCACTTCTACCTTTTCCATCTCAATTCCCCTTTCAAGGCCAGTCCTAATACTATATGAGTCTTCTTTCCATCTCTCAAAACAAACATCTCATATAGTGGGTCTCACCTTAGTATCAATCTCAATCCCTTTCCTATAATCCCAAACAAATGGGGCCATGTGGCCTTCTGTCCTGCAACATTTGGGCTCATTGTCCGTAACGATTGATTCAAAAATTGATCAAGAATGGGTGAAGTGAAGCAATGAAAATGTGATTAACGTACGGACTTCAAATACAATGAATAGTCAAGGGCTTAAATTTAATTCACTACCCCACAAAATATGAATATATACACATGAATGGATATATGTATGGATTTGCTGTGAGGGAAGGTATGACTTTTTCGTTGGTTTGGGGATGAGGCCACCGAGTAGGAAGCAAAATTAGCGTTGGAATCAGCCTCTCATCAACAATGGGCAATGCCTAATGAGTCCTGATACTGTAACATTTTCTGTGTCCCCATTCTCAAGAGACTGATATTTGTGCTTTTAATGCTCTCACTTCCCGCAGAGAGAAAGGGAAGCAAAGCGACTTTGAACTGACTTTTAGACCTTGTCTGATAAACCTTTTTGTAGGCTTTCACACACAGCAGGAAACAAAAGTGTTAAAATCCCTAAAAAAACTTTGTGAATGAACTTAAGTAGAGGAAGACTGGCCAACGTTATATCAACCAAAATATTTCATTTATTTTTTTAATAATTAGATTTAAAATATTTGAAATTAGAATTTATCATATCTTTTTGAGTTCTATATGTATATCCATATCTTTTTTCTTGTAAATTTTACTTTTTTTCATAAAAAAATAATTTACAATAGAAATTAGGGAAAATGAAAAGGAATATTTATAAGGCTGCTAGGTAAGATAATCTCAACTTTGAATGAGAGACCAAGTTTGAGAATTTAGAAACATCGAAAACTATACTACATCTGTATATATATGAATAATGTTTGAGAGCTCGAATTTGGCTCTCCCTAATCCCCCTAATCCCCAAAACGACGTCGTTTTGGGGATTTTTTTTTTTTTTTTTTTCTTCTTCCATGTTCGACTTTGCAACAGCTCGGAGGAAGAGGGAGAGAAAGAGAGAAGAAGAGGGGAAGAGAGAAGAGATCATCGCCCAGCACGTCGCCGCCGATCGCCCAGCCCGTCGCCCAGCTCCGATCGTTGCAGCAGCTCTGCCGTCGCCTCCGGCCCCGCCTCCGCCTCCTCCCACTGTTATGGCCCCCTCCAGTCCACTTCTCTTCCTCCTCCTCCTCCTTTCTCCTTCCTCCTTCTCCCTTCTCTTCTCTTTTTCTGCTTCTGAAAAAAAAAATCAAGATTAGGGGGATTCGGGGGAGCTCGTTTTCGAGCTCCCTAGCACGGTCGTATATATATATATATATAGTATATAGTATAGGTTTTCTTTCATTTTATTGAAAACTACATTCTTTATATTATATAAAGATATACAATAATATTAAATATTTAAAATAAAAATACACAATAATATTAAATATTTAATATGATATTTTCCTTTCTTGTTGACTCATCTTCATTGCCTATGTATATATATTGTAATAGCTAATCCGTACATATAAGTAACCACTTTCTCATACAACGAAGAGAGACAAAACAATGTCAAAAGGATTCAAGGTTTTGATCTCTCGAATTTTCTCATCCTTCCAATTCTGCCACTCTAAAAACCCTTCCAACTTCCCAGAAAATCCTGTCCCTTCATTCCTTCAACTCTCTCCAAACTCCGTCTTCATTGACTGCCTGTCAGTGACCCCACCCCCTTTCAAATCCCACCACTCCTCCTTCAAGCACCACGTGTCCATCTTTTCATCCGTCGGCTGTGGGTTCGGTACACAGTACATCTTTGAAGATGACCTCACCGAATCATCGGAATTCAAGTGGGACAAGACGCCGTGTCGCGAAATCTACAACTCCTCCATCTCTGGTGATTCCGACAACGACCTCTTCCCTCTTCTTCCTCCTCCGCTGCACACGGCGGCAAAGAAGAAATGACAGAGCAAAAAAAAAAAAAAAGCGATGACACGGCATCGTATCAGCACTTCCTCGACCGAAAGTAGGAGGTTTGGCGACGAGAGAGACGAGGAAGAAGGGATCGTAACGCTAGTTTCGTATTCACGAAATCACAAGAAGAGAATGAAGCGAGCGAAATGCAACATTTCGAAAGGAGGAAATGTGTGGTCGCCGGAGATTGAGTCACTAGGGAGGTTGTCAGGGTTGAAGAAGTTGATGCCGTTGTTTGCGGCGGAGGGAAAAGTGAAGAAGAGCTTCGCGATGGTGAAGAAATCAGAGGACCCTTATGAGAATTTCAAGAGATCAATGATGGAGATGATATTAGAGAAGCAAATGTTTGAGGCGAGAGATTTGGAGCTGTTGGAGTGTTTTTTCTCGCTGAATTCGCGTAGTCATTACCAGCCCTTTACTGACATTTGAGAGACATTGTTTTGTAGTACTAGTTGAATTTCCACTCATCATCATCGAGTTTCTTTCAATGTTCTTTGAAGCTCTTGATAATTGTTAAAATGAAAGATTAAAAAATAAATTTACTGGCTTTTGTGTTATTAATTATTAGAATCTGTGATTACTAATGTGTTGATGGTGATGAATTTGGTCATGCATGTGCCCTTTTTCTATTTTTTGCTTTTTGTTTCTTTCTTGTTTTTTGTGATCTAAAATATTTGACTTAAAAATGGGTTTTCTTTTGTTTGTAGTGGGATTTTGTATTGAACATTTAAAATTTCAAGTCTATTATATTAAATTCCTAAATCCCACTACAAATAAAAAGAGACCAATTTTTAAGTCAAATATTTTAGATCACAAAAAACAAGAAAAAAAAAAAAAGAAAAAGCAAACAAACAAAAGGAAAAGAGAGCATGCATGACCAAATTCATTCCCATCAGCACATTAGTAATCATAGATTCTAATAATTAATAACACAAAGCTAGTAAATTTGTTTTTTAATCTTTTCTTTTAACAATTATCAAAAACTTCAAAGAACATTGAAAGAAACTCAATGATGATGAGCGGAAATTCAACTAGTATTAAAAAACAATGTCTCCCAAATGTCAGTAAAAGCCTCTACAATAATCCTGTAACGATGATGCGAATTCAGCGAGAAAAAACACACCAACAGCTGCTCCCAATCTCTCACCTCAAACATTTGCTTCTCTAATATCATCTCCATTATCGATCTCTTGAAATCCTCATATGGGTCCTTCGATTTCTTCACCGCTGCGAAGCTCTCCTTCACTTTCCCCTTCGCCTCAAACGATGGTATCAGCTTCTTGAACCCCGACAACCTCACCGGCGACTCAATCTTCGGTGACCACACCTTTCCTTCTTTCGAAACATTGCATTTCGCTCCCTTCATCCTCTTCTTGTGATTTCGTGAAAACGAAACTAGCGTTACGATCCCTTCTTCTTCCCCGTCTCTCTCGTCACCAAACAACTCACTGTCGGTCGAGGAAGTGATGATACGGTGTCGTGTCGTCGTATTGTTTTTTCTTTGCCGCCATGTGCGGCGGAGGAAGGAAGAGGTTGTTGTCGGAATCGCCGGAGATGGAGGTGTTGTAGATTTCGCGATGCGGCGTCTCGCCCCACTTGAATTCTAGTGATTCAGTGAGGTCGTCTTCAGAGGTGTACTGTGTGCCGAGCTCTGAACCCACAGTTGACGGATGAGAAGATGGAGGACACGTGGTGCTTGAAGGAGGAGTAGTGGGGTTTGAAAAGGGTGGGGTCGTCGGCGGGCAATCAATGAAGACAGGGTTTGGGGAGAGTTGGAGGAATGAAGAGACAGGATTTTCTAAGAAGTTGGAAGGGTTTTTGGAGCGGTAGAATTGGAAGGATGATATGATACGGGAGATGAAAACCTTGAATCCTGTTGCCATTGTTTTGTCTCTCTTTGTTGTATGAGAAAGGGGCTGCTTATATATACGAATTAGCTATTGCAATATGTATATATAGGCAATGAAGATGAGTCAACAAAAAAGGAAAATATCATATTTAATATTAGTGTATTTTTATTTTGAATATTTAATAATATTGTATATCTTTATATAATATAAGGAATGTAGTTTTAATAGAATGAAAGAAAATCTGTACTATATATATTTACAAATGTAGTATAGTTTTCGATGTTTCTAAACTCTCTCAAAGTTGAGATTATCTTTCCTACTTGGCAGCCTTATAAATATTCCCTTCCATTTTTCCTAATTTCTAATAAAATTATTTTTTTTTTTGAAAAAAAAAGTAAAATTTGAAATATGGATATACATATAGAACTTAAAAAGATATAATAAATACTAGTTTCAAATTTAATTATTAAAAAAATAAATGAAATGTTTCACTCTAAATTCTTCTATTATTATTTGACAGTCTTAGAAATCTTCTTTTCCATTTTTCCTAATTTCTAAAAAAAAATTATTTTTTATGAAAAAAAAAGTAAAATTTGAAATAAAAAAAGATATGGATATCTATATATATATATATAAAGAAAATGGTCTTTCTAAAGACAAGGCTTGTGAGAATTTTGAACCCTCAAACTAAATTTTATAATTTTTTGATTTTTAAATAATAAAACATTTTATTGGTTGAACTCTTATTTAATCATAACAATGAAACTTTAATTATTTCATAAATTACGATTTTTAAAAGGAAAGTATGTTCAACTATTTGAAAATTTAAATGTGTGCGCTATTATATATGAAAGCAATTCACTAAAATCTAATTGTTTTTTTATTTTAAAAAAAAAATTATTGGTTAACTCTAATTATTTCATAAATTACGACTTCTAATAGGAAAGTATGCTTAATTATTTTAAAATTTAAATTTGTGCGCCAGTAGTATGGAAGCAATTTACTAAAATCCAACTATAATCATAAAAAAAATTATAATTATTTCATAATTTATGATTTTTAAATATATATATAATTTTCTATTTTAAAATTTAAAATTATCCGTCATTAAATATGATAAACAATTCAACAGAATCTAAAATTTATAAAACCTTTCAAATGGTCACATTATCTATGCTATAACTAATATAGAAATTTTTTTCAAAATTTATAATAATGCTCCTTTTAAATTTAATATAGTAAGCTTTTAAAATTATTTATTTATTTATTTATTTCCAAATGCACGTACTAAGTTTCTTAATTAATTTTTATTTATTATTAAAAAATTAAAAAAAAAAATCTATTGGGTAACACTTTCTCAACAATAAATATATAGCTATCTAATGATTTATGAAATTTCGAAGGAAAGTATACTAACCCATTTTAAAATTTAAAAGTGTGCCATATAATTATTTAAAAAAATCTAATTTTCTCTTTATTTATGACTTTTAAAAAGAAAGAAGACTAAATCAATTTTAAAAATTTAAAATTGTGTATCACAAATTGTGAAAAGTAATTCACATTTCCCATAAATCTTCTCTCTTGCACTTATTGGAATCAAGTCAACTTAGAGTCGGTGTTCATCAAATGTTGTAACTGTTAGTGATGGAGTTGTTATGAAGAATTCAATTGATAAATTTTTTCATTGTAAGTTTGTGGTTTTTTATAAAGATCAATTTCTAATCTTTAGCCTTTGCATCCTTATTTCTATTATGCATCTAACAATTATGTTAATTTCTAAAAATTTATTGCATGCTTATTTAATCTAAGTGTATTTTATAAAATAAATCTCCAATATCTTTGGTCGAGGTTCAACGGTTTAAAATCTATATTTATCAAGTACATAAATATGGATAATAAAGGCTATTGAGAAAATTTGCATTTCTATTAACAAATTTTTATTGGAAGTTTCTTCTTCTTTTGGGTGATACATATGGTTATAAATTATGCATTTATGTTTTGTAATTTTCATGATTTCATATTTCTAAATTTTTATAAGGTTTGTTTTTAATTTTCAGATTTTATAGTTGGTGCACTTTTTCTTAAATAATGTTATACTTATTATATTTTTATATTATATTATATTACATTTTATTGTGTGATAGTTTATTTGGTTGTAATTTTAAATTATAATTTATTTGATATTTTTATAGCTTATTTGGCTAAAATATAGAGGTTTTTTAAATTACAATTTGTAACTCCTTTTTTGAAAACTTATTTGAAATATTTGAAATCCTTAAATACATATGAATATAAGAGTTTCATATCTTTCGTCTTGGTAATAACTTTTGAGGCATTATGTATATTTACACAATAAAAATGTTAGATTATCAAAAGCTATATTGCACCAAATAAATTTACAATTTATTTTAAGGTAATAATTTAAATTTTACTTATAATTTATAACCATTTTATGTGTCATGCCAAACATTAAACAAAATTTAAAAAATACAAGGTGCATTTAGATTAGGGCTTAAGTTACATAAGCTTAATAATGATCGTAAACATGGTGCACTAATATGTGGATAGTTTTCTTAAATAAATATTTGGTAAAATTTTGAATGAGAAAATTTTGTTTAAAAAATGGATTGATGATTAGATTTAAAGCATATTTGATAAAACTTAATTATTGATTTTGTAATGCTAAAAGTTTTAATAAAGTATAAAATTTTAAAATTACATAAATTTATTCATAAATTTTAAATATGAAAAATGTTTGGAGTATTTGAAAATATTAAATTTACTCATAAATATTAAATTTTCAAATGCTAGAAGAACTATTTGATTAAGTATAGAATTTTTTTAATAAAAATGGTTTATTAATAAAGTTATTTCATACATATTTATAATGTATCATGTTTATTTTTATTTTATTTTATTTTTTAAAGTTTGTGATTAACTCTTAAAAATTTATAAAATTCTTATTTGAAATGTGGATTATGCATAAATTTATTAACAAATGAGAAAAAAAAATTATAAATTCACATATAGTACATGCATTACCTTTTATTTGAGCCATGCTAATTATAAGTCAGGTAATCATTTTTGCTCAAGTTACGTACTAAATAAATATTGAGATTTAGGTACTAGCTATTAAAATGGTCTAGCACATCTTCATTCAAATACTCTAGGCCTATGGGCTAGAGTAAATTGTTTTATATATATATTCAGTTTAATTTATTTGTGTAGTATATTAGTTCTAAATTTTTTTAATATAAAACAATTAAAAAATATGAAAAATCAAAAATTAAAAATGATCTATATGGAGTTCAAATTAAGAAAATGGCTATAGGGTTTGCAAAATGTTTAATTGGTCTAACCTTTAAAATATTAGTAAATATAATTAACTAATATTTAATAAGACTGTTTTAGAGGTTATAATTAGCAACCTAGTAGGATCGAAATTATCAAAATCTTATTTGAGGAGTGGGTTGAAGATTGGGGTTACTGATACTCTATATTTTTTTCTATTTTTTATTTATTCTTCAATTTTGATTTATTGATAAGGTAATTGATTTTACATAACAGATATGAGATAATTGGTAAATTGAAAAACAAAAATTACGAAATTCATCAAGACGAAATATATTTATATTTTATCGTAAATATAATTATTATATGGGAACTAATTAATATTAAATAAATTTTATTTTATATTTTAAATAAAGTTTTTGTTATAATTTAATTTTAAAAATAATTTTAGTTATTTATTTTAACCCGTGCATAGCACAGGTATTATACTAGTACATATGGAACTCAAAAAGATATAATAAATTCTAATTTAAAATATTTCAAATCTAATTATTAAAAAAATAAATGCAATATTTTATTCTCAATTCTTCTATTATTATCTTTCTTACTTGGTAGTCTTATAAATCTTCCTTTTCATTTTTTTTAATTTCTAATAAAAATTTATTTTTTTATGAAAAAAGGTAAAATTTGAAATAAAAAGGATATGGATATACATATATACTAAAAAAGATATGATAAACTTTAATTTAAAATGTTTCAAATCTAATTATTAAAAAAATAAACGAAATATTTTACTCTCAATTCTTCTATTATTAGAGTTTTATTTAATTTGCTTTTTTCCCCATTTATCTTATTTATCCTTTTATGGAAATAATACATAATATATATAAAAGATATATTTACTATTGTATTTACTAATGGTCCCCCCTCGAACTCAAAGTGATTTCAAAGAGACCAGGAGTTTGAAGAAGATTTTTGTTCAATCCCATTTATTTTTCATCATATTATTTTCTTCAATTATTTTAATTTATGTGTTTGATTTTGTTGTAATGTATAAGGACGACACTCAATTTAAATCCAAATATAATTAAAATTAATTATGTAACTCTACAACATTTTTGCTTACATTTTTATTTTTGGGCAATTTTTTTTTAAGGCATTTGGTATTAAGTTTATAGGATAAAGAACATACAATATTTGCATAGTGGTTGAGGTCTCTTAACATTTTTTTAGAGAAATTTTAAAACATAGAGAAATTTGTCTATGTTTTGAAATTTCTCTGAATCAAAATTTCTCCGGTTTGCTCAATTTTTCTAATTTTCTCTGTGTTTGAGAATTTCTCTAGGTTAAAATTTTGCTCTCTAGGTTAAAATTTTGCTCACAAATTTTTCTGTTTTTGACTAATTTTTTCTGTCTTTGTTTTCACCAAACCAGAGAAAATTGAACATATTTATAAAATACAATAAAAAAAAGCATAGAAGTTGGAACCCAACTCGACCCTTCTTTCTCCATTTCTTTCTACAACCCTCATTGTCCTCTCCATCATACACATATATCTAGAAAATGAAAATGAATATACATACGTATATATCATTATCACCATGAACCTAGTGATGATGATATATATACAAATCACCCAAATCAACAACTCACAGATTATATATATATTACTATCAATATGAACATGGTGAAGAGAAAGAATTGAGAGATTCTTGAGAAGATTGAAAAAAGATAAGGCCCAATCGCCATTGATGTAGAGCTGGGACTCTTATTCTTCTTCATTTTCATCATCATCTCCGATCTTGTTTGGTGTAAGATGGGTGACCTTGGGCACGAGATTGACTTTTAGCATCGCATATCATTCTCAGACTAACAGGCTGTCAGAGCGCACTAATCAGATTCTAGAGGATATGCTTTGGGGTTGTGTTCTTAACTTTAAGAGATCGTGGGAGAGACATTTGCCCTTAGTAGAGTTTGCCTATAACAATAGCTTCCAGTCGAGTATTGGCATGGCACCATTTGAGGCCTTGTATGGCCGACCGTGTAGATTCCCTGTGTGTTGGGCCGAGGTGGGTGATGCACCTTTGTTGGATCTAGAGTTAGTCTAGGAAACGACGGAGAAAGTTTCACTTATTTGTAAAAGGTTGGTTACTGTCCAGAGTCGCCCAAAAAGTTATGCAGACCGTAGGAGGAGACCTTTGTCTTTTGAGGTAGGAGATCATATCTTCTTGAAGCTATCACTTAGGCAGGGTTTGATGAGATTTAAAAAGAGTGGGAAGTTATTTCCTAGATTTATTGGACCTTTTGAGATCCTTGAGCAGATTGGAGAGGTAACTTATCGCTTGGCGTTACCACCACAGCTTTCCATGGTCCATAATGTGTTTCATATTTGAATGCTTCAGAAGTATGAGTTAGATCCATCGCACGTGTTGGATTGGATTGGATCGACTTAGAGGTAGATGATGATGCCTCATATGAGGAGAGACCAGTGAAAGTCTTGGATACTCGAGACCAAGTCTTGCGAGCCAAGACAATTCTTTTGGTAAAAGTATTGTGGTGACATCACAGAGTCGAGGAAGTAACTTGGAAACGTGAGTTGGAAGTCCGTGAGAGGTATCCGAATCTATTTGTTAATGTTTAACCATGTATTGAAACTTTTATGATGTTGATGTAATATAAATATTGTATATGTTTTGAAAATGTGAATTGTATATTCAGTATGGAAAACTTGTTTATCATGTTGATAAGAATGAATGACCGAAGGATGGGTCATAATGTTGGAATTGATTGATTATCATTGTTGTAATTGGTTTAAACATGATTTTAATGTTTGATTTAAAATTTCGGGGATGAAATTCCTTAAGGGAAGAGGTTATAGCGTTCTTGGTTTAGACCCGACTCGTTGATGTTTTGAATCCGGGTTTCATTTGTCTTATTTAGATATTCATACCGTGTTTCTCCTTATTTCTCATTAAGTTTGAGTATTGGAGTGTCTTGGTTGCGTTTGAAACTGGTTGGTTGCTAGTCAGTTCAAACTGTTGTTGTCCAAAATTTGGCCTCTTCGCTCGAGCAAAACTTCTTGTGCTCGAGCGAGCTTTATGAGCTCCCAGTACTTTTGCAGGCTTACAAAGATATTGGGGAGGTAGTGTTTTTCGCTCAAGTGAGACTTCTTGCGCTCAAGTGACTATCTTTTGTCTGTAAAACTTTTGGGAGTGTGTATTCTGTACTCGAGCAGAACAACTTATTGTGTCTGATCGCTCAAGCGCCAACTCTTGCGCTTGAGCGAGCTGTGCATATTAATTCGTAAAAAGATCATTTTATATAACTTTTTCATATGTATATATATATATATATCTCTTTCTAAACTTTCTAAAACCCTAAGTTGAGACCCTCTCTATCTAAAACTCACATTTTCTCTTCTAAAACACTTGGATCCATTGATTTCTTCACCCTACTCCCTTTGAGAAAAAGGTAGAGCTTACTTAGAGCTTCGTTTTCATCCGAGCAAAGTTAGATTTCGACTTCCTTGAGGTTTCTCGATTCTCTCCTTGGTCTTCTAGCTTGGAGGTAAGGGTTCTCTATACTCTTTTATGATTTTTAACTTAGCTATTTGTTTTTATAAAACAAACTTGTGGTTTTGAAGGTTTTTGAACGAACCTAGGGTTTTGGTTTAAAATCAAAATAGGAGTTTTCAAATGGTTGTATGGAAAATGGCTATGGGAGTGAAAATGAGGTTGAGTAGTGATAAAATTATTGGTTTTGATACTTGGATTTGATTTTGGAAGTAAAGGGGTTTTGACCTAAATGTTTCAAATATTTATTTTGTATAAATAAATGGAATTAATGTTGGGAATGTAAAATTGGATGGATATTGATATAGATGGTGGAGTTTGAAATGTATTATCACTCACCTTGAAATTTGGAAAGTTTATCTGTATTGGAGATTTTATATATCTGTCTAGAAATATTTATTTTGGGCTATCAGTGGAGGATAACGATGATTGTTGTAGAAATTACATGAGTATTAGGTAAATTGAAACTAATTTCTCATTTGTGCATTGAACATTGTTACTAATTTAATACGTTGCATATGTATGTGAATTTCAGAAAATGGGTGAATGTTGGAAAGATGTGTGTATCACGAAATTAAGTTGGCCTGTGTGTCCAGAGTGAAAGTCTCGAAAAACGCGCGTATACATGGGTGCCGATTTTCGCGGACGAAATATTCGTAAAATGGCAATAGTAGTGCTTGTATAGACTACGTTTATATGGGTGTCGTTTGACGGTTTCTTGCAGGCGAAACATTCGTGAAAGGTTGTATTGGTTTGAGAATTCCCCTTTGTTTTCTATTGTAAAGAGCATGACTTTGAGAATTTTGATATAGACTGGACATAACATTGTTTTGGAAAGAAATTGTAAAACATTTTGGTCATGAGCATTGCAGATGCATTTCACCCTTATATATTTGTTAAGATTCATATGTTATGTTGGATTATTTTTATTGGGTTTTCGCTCACCCTATATAGGAAAACCATTTTCAGGTGTTGGTGAGATGCCTCAACCAAAGGACTTAGCTTGGGAGGACAGTGGAGTTGAAAGCTCAGTTTTGTTATTTTGTGTTTAATGTTTGTACAAGCCTACGACATTATATGTATTGAGCTTAAGACTCACTTTTGATGTAACCAAGCATTGCCTTGAAAAATTGTAGCCTTCAGGGCATTTTTATTATCTGTTTACCTTCTACATTTTAATTTGTTGTTGTCACATGCTATAGATTTAGGGTTAGGACTTATGAATGTATATTCGCATGTGTCACCTCTTTTGTACAACTGAGTTTCATGAAATTGAAGGATATCGTACTTTGATTTATGTTATTATTTAATTATCATTATGGTTAGTTTATTATAATTATTTTGGGGCGTTATAGTTATTGTAGCTGTTAGGTAAGATCTGAAACTGCTAAAGGTTTAGTGTTTTATGTGGTTAATAATAAAAAAAAAGGTAAAAATCTTACTCTAATGTTGTCCATCCTCTTGAACGTAAGAAATTACTTGGTGTGGTAACTTATTGGCATGTATGGTAGTAGTATCCCTAATTAAACCTGCAGCTCCATTGCTAAAGAACTTGGTGTTCTTTTTTCTTTTCTTTTTTTCCCACTCTTTTTTTCATTTTCTAACAAATCTATGATAATTTGTTAACTTAAAGAGATCAGTTGCTACTTTAAACTGTGTTATAGCGATTTCGATTTCGACCCGACCCTTATTGTATCTCGGATTCGGGTTTCATGGTTTCATGTTGTTGTTTACCTTTTTGCTTCCATTGTATCTCCTTAAATTTGGGTGATTGGATTGTAGTGGTTGTATTTGGAATAGGTTGGTTGCTTAGTTTTCAAACTTTTGCTGGCTAGAATTTTGCTTCTCCGCTTGAGCGACACTTCTTGCGCTTGAGCGGGCTTTGTAAACTCTCAGCATTTTTGTAGGTCTGCAAAACTACTGGGAGGGTGTATTCTACGCTCGAGCGGCGTTTCTTACGCTCAAGCGACACTTCTGGCGCTCGAGAGTTGGTCTATTGTCTACAAAACTACTGGATGTATATATTCTGCGCTCGAGCGTCATTTCTTGAGCTTGAGCGGTAATGCCTTTTTGTTTTGTGTCTTGACGCTCGAGCGTCACTTCTTGCGCTCAAGCGGAACAACTTATTATGTCTGACGCTCGAGCGTCACTTCTTGCGCTCGAGTGGACTGTACGTGTATCAGTTCGCAACAGCACCTTTTTTCATCACTCTCTTCCTTAAAACCCTAGATGTAGAGCTCCTCTCTCTAAAACTCACACTCTCTCTACTTTTTTACCTAGATTTAGTGGTTTCTCCACCCTACCCTCTTTGATAAAAAGATAAAGCATCTCGAGGGCTACATTCTCATCCGAATAGAGTTGGGTTTCGACATGTTTGAAGTGTCTCCATTTTCTCTCTCGACTTCTAGACTTGAGGTTACTTTTTATACTCTTCTATGAGTTTTAATTTAGTTATCTGTTGTTGTGTAAGAAATATTGAAACTTGGAATGATGTTGAGCAAACATAGGGTTTAGGTTGTAAAATCAAAAGAGGGGTTTTGTAATGTAAATGCAAAATGATGATTATGGGAATAGAGATGGGGTGTGTTCTGAGAATTTTAGTGGTTTTGGTACTTGAGAGGAATTTTGGACGAAAATGAGGTTTTACCTTAAAACTTCTTAAATAATTATTTTGCATAAATAATGAAATTGGCATTGGAAACATGAAATTGGATGAATGCTTATATAAATGGTAGAGTTCGATATGTATTACCTCTCACCTATGAAAATTTGGATAATTTTCTATCTTTGAGATTGTCTATCTGTTTATAGATATCTGTTTTGGGCTATCGGTGAAGGATATGTATGATTGTTGTAGAAATTGTATAAGGATTAGACGAATTAAAACTAATCAATTAGCCATTATCATTGAATATGATTATGATTTATATATATGGTATATGTATGATGTTTGATCGGAGAAAGGGGATACACTCCATGTTTGGGAGAAGAAATGGGATGGACTCCATTGAAAGAAGTTAGCCTATGTATCCAGGGTGGAAGTCCCGAAAACATTGTGTATACATGAGTGCCGATTTTTGTGAACGAAATTTTCACAAAATGGCAAATAGAAGTGTTTGTGTGATGACTAGATTGATTTGAGAACTTTTGAGTTGTGTCCTCAGTTGGTTGTTTGTAATAAATGGAGATAACTCATGAATTGAGATAAAATGAATTGAATCAAAAAGGGGATTAAGATAACATGGATTGTGATGTAAAACTTGACATGGCATGCGAAAGATTTGTAAATGAACTTGTCACAGGCATTGTATATACACTTCATGTTTTTATCTTTGTTAAGATTCATATATTGTGTTAGATTGTCTCTACTGGGCTTTGGCTCACCCTACTTGGGAAAAACCATTTTCAGGTGCTGGTGATATACCTCCGCTAAGAACTTAACTTGGGAGGACTGTGCAGCTAAAGCTCATTTTTGTTCATTTTGTATTTACTTTCTTTTCAAGCCTAGCACTTTATGTGTATTGACCTTCTGACTCATTTTTTTGTAACCAAGTGAAGCCTTGGAAAGATGTAAGCCTTTAGAGCATATAAATACCTGTTTAGCTTTCATTCTTTATTATTACTTTCAGGGTGAACTATTTATGAATATACACTGCATGTGGCATCTTTTGTATATTAATTCCAATTAATGAAAGCTTCTTATTTCACTTATATCACTTTGTATTAGATGTTTGGAGTTGAATTGTATAATTAATTTGGGGGCGTTACATGTGTGTTAGTTTTGCAATCTCTTAGAGGTGTAGAAGCCGAGGGTGTTATAGATGATGCCTTCATCTGTGATGATGAAGATGGATTAATAAGGGAGGGTGATGACACAGAAGAAGAATATGACCTGCAAAGTGATTTTGATACAGATGTTGATGTCGAATCTTGATGTATTTGCTTTTATGATTTGGATATGATAATGAACCAAGATACTTGACTTATTAATTCAGCAAAATCATGTCATAGCTTGTTATATCTCTTTTTATTAATATCATATATACTTTGTTAAAATTTGTTAGCTTTAACAATGAATAGTAGGGGTGGGCGCTTGTTGGTTACGGCCACGGAGCCAATCCGTCATCCGTCTACCAGATTGGCGGATTGGAGAAAATCAATCCGCATTCATCCTCCAATCTGGCGGATGTGGATTGAGCGGATTGGCGGATTGACAGATGGATGCAAATCAGTTTGGCGGTTTAAAATTTTATAAACTTGCAACATAATTCAACTTGTGCCCTTCCTGAAAAAAAATTAAAAAAAAAGTATTACAGTCAATGACTTAAAAAAGTATTACAATCACTGCATGCCTCATCCACATAAAGTATTATAATCTGTGGTTCTTAAAATATAAAAACAATTCAAACCACCAAAACCATGAACAGAGCAGTAGTAAAGATTGTATGCCTCTGTATTGCTACATCTATATTTGTTTTTGCAAACAAAAACTAACCAGCATATATCATTTTTTTTAATTTATTATTTTTTGAGTTAGATTTAAAAATAAAAAAATATAGATAAATAATACATTTATTTTTTTTCAATTTAAAAAATATATTCAAGTTGAAAACTTTTTTTCAACCGAATATATTCAACATAATATTTAAACTCTTTTTCAATTGAAATACAAACAGAATATCTAAATAAATTGAAAACACAAAGTCTTACAAATTATTAGGGGTATTCGCGGTTTGGCAGTTCAGTTGCGGCCAAAAAAATCTCAAATCCGCCATCCGTCCAAAACTAGGCGAATTGGAAAAAATCAATCCGCAACTGTCTGCTCGTCATCATGCATCCATCCAAAATGTAGCGGATCGGTTCAGTTCGGTCAGTTTGGGTGGATCGGTATATCTGCTGTTCACCCCTAATGAATAAGACATGTAAGTATTTTATTAGAGTCGAAAATCCCCAAAACATATTTAAAAAAAAAAACATTCGAGGGGCTTCCCAACCACTGTTGGGATGTAACGGCAGCTTTTCCGTACCAAATATGACCTGCAAGGACAGATGGTACGTAAATAGGACACGTAGGTTGAGAGTTAGGGTCAAGAATGTCTTAAACTTAATCAAAAAAAGGGCGTTCGAGGCCCAAAAATGGAGAAATAATTATTAATTATGGACAATGATTACTTGTAAAAGATTGCTGGTTGCCTAATATATGCGTTCGAGTTTTACATATTTTTCTTTCATATATATTCGAGTATGCAAAACTAATGATTAATTTGAAAAGATTAAGTAAATTTGAGTTTTATATGGTTTATTTATAATTTTAAATATGCCAATATTTAGTTAATACTAATGATTAATTTTATTTTTACTGATGATTTTTGGCATGGTGTTGTAGATATGACTTTTTTTACAAGTACAAAAGACATTGTTTTTAGGATTAGGATTGTTCGTACAAATTTCTTTTTTAGCATGGTATATATCTAAAATTTGGTGTGGTACAAATTACCTTTGGACGAGGTACAAAATAGTTTTTGGTGTGGTACAAATTACTCTTTTGGCTTGGTACAGATTACCTTTTGAATATTAAATTTAGTTAATCCTCTATTATGTATGGAATTATACTTTTGAGGTTGGATTATACTTGGTTTGTACATAATTTCTATTACATTTAGAATTTGACGTTAAAAATGAATTTTTTGGATAGTTGAAAGTGAAATGTGTGCGCGTTGTGGAATGGTGCCTAATATAATTAGTGTTCAATGATTATTTTGTTTATATACAGGGTACATGTTGCACTAATAATGGAATAAATACAGATGGCCGAGAAATTAATTTAAAAAAAGAAATAAATTGTAAAGTTTTTGGCGACTAAATATTTTGGTAGCCAAAAATGCAAGCAAATGTTTTTGGTGACTAAATATTTAGTAGTAAAAAAAAAAAAAACAAAATATTTTTGGCGACCAAATAGTTAGTAGTCAAAACAAATTAAAATGAGGAAAGAAACTATTGCCGACTAAATATTCTAGTCATGAAAGAACGCGGCATCCTTCAGCAACTAAAATAATGAAAATATCCAGTCTTTTGGCGGCTAAAATGTTTAGTCGTGGAAACTAAAGAGAACTAAACTGTTTGGTTGCTAAATATATTATTATTAGCGACTAAAATGTTTAGTCACTAAATGTATTATTATTTGTGACACAAATTTATTGGCGATTAAAACTTTTAGTTGCCAATAGCGGAATTCATTTTTATGTGAAAACTTTCGGCGACTAATGAATTTTTAGTAGCCTAAAGTTGTAAATTAGCGACCAAACAAATTTTAGTACCCAATACTATCGCCGACAAGGTATACCCGACTACAGCGACTAAAATTTTTAGTCACCATTGACTTTCGGCGACCAAAAATGAAGCTTTGGCAACTAATTTTTTAGTAACCGAATGTGTATTTTCTTGAAGTGAATGCTATACATAGGTTTCACTAAGCACATTGAAAAATAAAAAATAAAAAATCATACTAATTAATCCAGAACTTGTTTATACTTATAGCATTTTTCTCCATTTTCAAATAAGGATTCCCTCTTTAAGTTCATATTCGTCTCACTTTTGGTCTAAATTCTAACAATAGTTATACTATTGTGATGGAAATAGAGTAAATTACACATTTACTCAGCAACATTTTTCCACTTTGGGTGCTAAAGAAAAACACTACAACATTTTCTTAGTTTAGTGACATTTGAAAGTGCCACAAACTATTCTTCTAATGACATTTTTTGGTCTTGTGACATTTTGAACAAGTGCCACTTCTATCGGTGCCACGGTAGATACGAGTGCCACGGTAGATACTTGTAAGTGTCACTGCACCATCATGGCTAAAAACTTTCAATGACATTTTAATGTCATGGTAGATATTATTTATGGCACTATCAAGCGTCATTAAAAAAAGAGTTAGTGACACTTATAAGTGTCATTACACCATCAAGACTAAAACCTTTCAGTGACACTTTAATGTCATGGTAGGCACTATTCGTGATGCTATCAAGTGCCATTCGTGACGATAATTCGTTGTAGAACAATTTGATACGCTCTTGCAGAGACTCGAACCGCCAACCTCCCGCACCATAAACCTTATACACCACACTCTTCCCACTACACCTCTATAGCACCATATGATTATACATGCAACATATATTATTTATATAGTACATACATCTATATTAATATAAAAGTATATGTATAAACATAATTATTTTATTGAACATAATTTATGTAAAATAAACTATTTACTAGTAAAATAAAAAAAGACCACTTTTGGCGACTAAAAATATTTTTTGGTCGCCAATTCTATACTTTTGGCTACAAATTGTTTTTTAGTTGCTAAAAAACTTAACTTTTGCTGACCAAAATCGAATTTGGTCACTGAAGATACACTTTCAGCTACCAAAATTTTGGTCACCAAAAAATTTAATTCCCGCCTTAGAATTTTAGTTCTCCCGCGCTAAAAATAACCACTTTTGGGGACTAAACTTATTTTTTAGTCGCCAATTATAGACTTTTGGCTACTAAAATTTTTTTAGTCGCCAAAAAGCTTTAATTTTGGCTACTAAAATTTTTTTAGTCGGTAAAACCCATATAATCAGTGACCAAACTTATTTTTAGTCGCTAATTGTAGACTTTTTGCTACTAAATTTTTTTAGTTGCCAAAAAGCTTTACTTTGGGCTACTAAAATTTTTTTTGTCACTAAAACCCATATAATCAGCTACCAAACTTATTTTTGGTCGCCAATTGTAGACTTTTGGCTACTAAAATTGTTTAGTCGCCAAAAAGCTTTACTTTTGGCTACTAATGCTGTTTTGGTTACTGAAAGCTATACTTTCAGCGACCAAATTTTTTTTGGTCAGGAAATTTAGTCGCCGAATATGCTTTTTCTTGTAGTGTATATTGAGTTTAATTTATTTATTTTTAATCATTTACTGCATTGTAAGAATTTTAAAAATATATTGGCATTTTTTGTTTTTTCAAAAATGTCATTACAAGCTTGGAAAGTTTTTGACTTAGTGGCATTTCTCAAAATGTTATAAAATATTTGTTTATGAAACTTTTCACCTAAGGTCCATAAAAAGTAATTTGCACCTACCTAGTATCCTGACATTTTTTTAAAAATGCCATTACTAATAAAGTTTAGTGGCATCTGTTGGTAAATGTCATGAATATTATTTTTGTGGCATTTTCTAAAAACATGCCACTAGTATAGTGTCACTAAAGTGTGTTTTTGTTATAGTTTTGTGACACTTGTTCATTGAAATGTCACTAGAGCCTTTTATGTTTGTCGTTTTGTGGCATTTTTCAAAAACGTGCCACTAAATATCATTTTTCTGGCATTTTCTAAAAATATGCCACTAGTGTAGTGCCACTAAAGTATGTTTTTGTTGTAGTTTTGTGATACTTGTTCATTGAAATGTCACTAGAGCCTTTTATGTTTGTCGTTTTGTGGCATTTTTCAAAAACGTGCCACTAAATATCATTTTTTGTGGCATTTTCTAAAAATATGCCACTAGTGTAGTGCCACTAAAGTATGTTTTTGTTGTAGTGAAACTTGTTTCCAACTTGGTTCCTAACCCACCAAAAAATGCCTAACTGACAAAAAAAAAATCGTAACTATAACTAGTGCTAACCCATGCCATGCAAGGGGGCCTTATAATTTAAAATGAGTTATTACACAATTTTTTGTGGTAACTTGTGTTATGATATAATCCATGTTATACATAGAATTTATAGTTGTTAAACAAACTTCATGTTATTTTTATATTGTACAAAAAATTATATCAATTTATAATTTATGAAATTAAGATAACAATCAAAACTATTAGCGAAAACATCATGTTATAAAAAAAAAAAATTAGATAGTTAAATAAAAAATATTATATGTAAGGAATACAATGTATAAATTTTGACTAATTTTGAAATAAACAAACTTGGCTAAGCCCAAATGTTAAAGTTTTTAAATTTGACAAACTTGGCCAAGCCCAAATGTTAAAATTTTTAAATTTTGCACAACTTTCTTTCATTGAATTCATAATCACCTTAAAAAATTATCAACTTCCATATAAATTTTTATATTTTTTACACACACACATATATATATCAAAAAATTAATAATAACAGAAATTGCACCCTGTTACTCACTTTAGTTTAGCTCGTTGCATTTACTATCCAAAATGCCTTATCCAAATCATTAACATATTGAGGCCAATGGCAGTGACGACGATGGACTTGGTCTCCTTCCACAATTTTATGGTGATGATGTTGGTGATGATCATGATTACATGACTGACAATGGTGTATGATAAATAATCAAGTTGATGTATATAATATAAAACAAAGAAAATAATATTAAAAAATGAGCATAAAAATGATGGTTAAAGTCACAGCTATCATGGTTGGTCAAATGAGTAAGAAAAATAAAATTAAAAAAAAAGAAAGAAAAGAAGTTGCTCTTCGCTTGACTGAAAAAAAAGAAAAAAAAGAAGAAGCTATTATTGGCTTGACTAACAGAAACTCGCATGAGTAAATGGAAAACATAATGAAACAAGAAAGGAAAGGTAATAATATATGTGATAGAAGAAGAGAAAATATATAAATAACTCCTATGATTTATTCGAATTAAAGATTTAGATACATATACTTTTGATAGATATAGATTAACAAATCAAATCGTTATTTAAATTTTATTATTTCAAAACTTTTAATTTTTAATATGTGATAGAGGAGAAGGAAAAAATATGAGTAAATCATGTGACTTATTAAAATAAAGATATAAATAGATTTTAACCAATCATATCCTTATTTAATTTTTTTTTTTGATATTTTGGTTGACTTTTTATCATATTTAAAAATTAAAAATTGGGAAAATAAAGTAAGAAAGACTTAAGAAACTATCATATAGGCGAGAGAACGTTTCAGATATTAAGATTGACATTTTGAAAGTCTAAAAAACCCCACTACATTTACTTATATATATACTAGCGGTAACTTGTACGATGCACGAAAAAATAGACTATATATATTTTGTGTGATAAATAAATCATTTTAATCTTAAATTATATCTTAATAGTGACAAGTCATAATATTAAGCCATCTAGGTAGATGTTAACAATAATTAACCCACAAAATTTTACAATAAAATTTGATATGCATAAGAAATTATTAATTATAAAAATTGTTGAGAATAATAGTGTCACAATTACTTGATAACATAAATAACTTGTATCAAACTAAATAAAACATTAAAATAGAGAAATTCTATAAGCTCAGAAAAGTTATCATAAATTTACTAGGACTTTTAAATCAGCGGTGTATATTATTATTGTGGGATCAAATTATGAATAAATATCAACTTTTAATTATAATTTATAAGTAGTTTTAAAAAATTTTAACCTAAGTTTGTTGCCTTACTTATAAAAAGAACTTCTCAAACAAATCATTAATTGATTATATTAGCAACTCTCTATCTTTGATTTCCTCTATCAATGACATACTCATATCATATCAAAATATAAATCATTCTCCATAGTTTGAATAATACTTGCATAGTTCCTACGTCATTTTAAAAAAATTAATCAAGATAAGAATGTCATAGTATTATAAAAATTATATAAGAGACTAGTTTTAATCCATTTTATTTATAAAAAAAATGATAATTTTTTTTTTGAATTGTACTTGAAAAAATATAACAAATGATAGCTTTAATCATTATATACCAAAAAAAAAAAAAAACTATATCGGTTACTCAACAAAAAAATGGTCAGATATAAATAGAGTCATGAACATTGAATTAAATCATATGGGCTCTAAATTGATAGTATAATCTAGCAAATCAAGTAATAATAACATAGAGATATTGACAAATATGTAGTACTTTCCTATCATCTTTGTATTATATTCATTAATTTCATATATTATATGAAAGTTTTATTCGTCTCGATCCTTCAATAAAATAAGGATCAAGAAAACAAATTTGATAAGAAATTGATTCTAAACTGAATTATTGAAAAAGCAAAAATTTCAAAGAGAGAATTTAGAAATGGGATTGAAGAAATACTATAACGAATGACAGCCTTATAAAAAAAATTAAAAAAAAAAACATAACAATGATCTAATGCAAATTATTTTTAATAACTAATAGAAAGAATCTCAGATTATTACCTTTTATAAATATAGTGAAGAAAACTAATTTTGTGAGATTTTTGTGCTGCCTTCTCCCATGTAGCCTTTATTATTTCATTATTAATGCTATTCTCATTCAGAGCGATAATTTTTTTTTTAATCTTTATCATTTGGTAGATAATAACGAATAATAAAAATTATCAAGAGAAGGTTAAGAATTTAATAGGAGATAAGAAGTTATAGATAAGAACATTTCATAAGATAAAAAAATTTAAAATAAAAAAAGATAATATGTGATAGGAGAAAAAAAAATAAGTAAATCAAAATAAAGATTTAGATATATATGTTTTTGATAGATATATAGATTAACAAATCATAACTTTAACTAAATTTTATTATTTTAATTTTTTGAAAATAAATTATTTAATCTTAATCTTTATCTTTATCTTTATCTGTAGATCATGAAATTAATCTTTATAAATTATTTATCAATTTTTATAGGTTTATTTATCTATAAGTCATGAAATTATTTTTTTTAAACAATTTTTAAAATTTTTATCTTTATCTATAGGTCATGAAATAAATTTTCATAAATTATTTATGAATTTTTATATGTTTATCCATAATGAAATTAATTAAAGTATGAAATGAGAGGGGGGGGGGGGAAGAGAGTAATTTTGTTTTTTTTTTTAAAAAAAATCAATTATTTAATCTTTATCTTTATTTGTAAGCCATGAAATTAATTTTTATAAGTTATTTATCAACTTTTATTTGTTTATTTATGGGAAGAAATTTTAAATTATCTATAAGTTATGAAATTAATTTTTTAAAATTAATTGTTTATTTTTTATCTTTATCTGTAGATTATAAAATTAATTTTTAGTTTTTATATGTTTATCTATTTATCTATATGGACAAATTTTGAAATTCAAATCTTTATCCATAAATAATGAAATTAATTTTAATTTTACTTAATCAAACAAATAAAAAATGAAGAAAAATAAAAAACATGAAAGGCAATCAAAGAAGGTTGCCATGTAGGAAAGAGAGTGTTTTAAAATTATGAGAATTTAGGAATAAATATTTGGAGGCTTTTGACAAAACAACTACATTTGGTTATATATATAGTATAGATATAGTATAGATTGACCACATTATTTACTAAAATATTATCTATTTTACTCTACTTCCACTTTCCTTCTTTCCTATCCTCTTCCCCACCTATGCACCTTCCGAGCCCACACCTAGGAATGGCAACGGGCTGGGGCAGGGTCGGGGATCACACTCCCTGTCCCCGATCCTCGATGGTAGAAATTTCCTCGTCCCTGGCCCCGATCCCCGACGGGGAGTCTACCACCGCCCCTAAACGGGGATCGGGTTTCCTCGACCCCAAAAATTCCCTGACCAAAAAAAAAAAAAAAAAAAACAACAAACATATACATTCAACAACAAAGATTCAACATATTCATTAACAACAACAACAATGATATCTGTTTATCATCATCATCATCAACAACAACAATAGAACTCTGAGCTCAAATGTATATTCAACAGATCTGAACTCTGAGTTCAAATATATATTCAATAGCTCTGACCTCAAATATATATTCAACACCAGATTTAATATATATATTCAATAGATCGAACAGATCTGAGCTCAAATGTAAAAATAAAAAAAAAATCTAACACATTGAGAGAGAGAGAGACGACAACAATCAGCTGTGATGGAGAGGCGACGAACTATGACGATGATGGAAAGAGGGACAGCGGTGATAAAAAAGAGGGATGACGGCGATGAGGAGGGAGGAGGAGGACAGCGGCGATGGGGAGGAAGGACAATGGCGATGGAGAGGAAGGACAGCGGCGATGGAGGGACAACGGCGATCGGCGGTGATAGGAGGAGGGATGTTGGCAATGGAGGGACGACGGCGACGCCGTGAGAGCAATTGCGCTGAGAGAGAGAGAGAGAGAGAGAGAGAGAGGGAGAGAGACTGAGACTATGAGAGAGAGAAACGAAATGCATGTGAGTGAGAGGCAGAGTCAAACATATATATATATATATATATATGGGGAATATTCGGGGAGTTATGCGGGGATAATTCGGGGTGGGGCTGGGCCGGGGCCGGGGATGGGGAACCTATGCCCTATTCCTGGCCCGAAAACAGTCGGGGATTTAATTTTTAATACCATCGCCGGTCCTATGGGGATAATTTTTGGGAAAAACCCGTTCCAATCGGGGTCGGGGGATCGGTTCCCCATCGGGCCGGGTTAAAATTGTCATCCCTACCCACACCCAATTGACCACCCCCTCGTTAAGTCACCCCATGGGCTGATCAAATCTCCCTTTCAAATCCACTACTTTCCTCCACATTTGGATTTACAACATCTTCACGAATGACGTATAGATACCTACAATAATTTCTCATTTTGGTTCGTCGAATAAAAAATTAAATTTTGAGATGTGGTAGATTTAGCAGTAAAGATAATTTTGAAATTAGGTTGGATTTGGATTTACAAATCAAAGTAGAACATAATTTTTTTAGTGACTAAAGTGAGACAATTAAAGTCAAATCTAATAATAATACTATAATTTTTTTTTTAATTTTTAGCAATATTTTCTAAACTAACATTTTTTTAGGAATTTTAATATAATAGACCTGAAATTTTAAATGTTCAATACAAATCCCACTACAAACAAAAAAAAGAACCATTTTTAAGTCAAATATTTTAGATCACAAAAAACAAAAAAGAAAGAAAAAGCAAACAAACAAAAGGAAAATGGAGCATGCATGACCAAATTCATCCCCATCAACACTTTAGTAATCATAGATACTAATAATTAATAACACAAAGCCAGTAAATTTGTTTTTTAGTCTTTCCTTTTAACAATTATCAAGAACTTCAAAGAACATTGAAAGAAACTTGATGATGATGAGCAAAAATTCAACTAGTATTACAAAACAATGTCTCCCAAATGTTAGTAAAAGCCTCTACAATAACCCTGTAATGATGATGCGAATTCAGTGAGAAAAAACACACCAGCAGCTGCTCCAAATCTCTCACCTCAAACATTTGCTTCTCTAATATTATCTCCATCATTGATCTCTTGAAATCCTCATATGGGTCCTCCGATTTCTTCACCACGAAGCTCTCCTTCATTTTTCCCTCCGCCGAAAACGACGGTATCAACTTCTTCAACCCCGACAACCTCACCGGTGACTCAATCTCTGGTGACCACACATTCCCTCATTTTTGAAACGTTGCATTTCGCTCCCTTCATCCTCTACTTGTGATTTTGGGAAAACGAAACTAGCGTTACAATCTCTTTTTCTTGCTCGTCTCTTTCGTCGCCAAACAACCCACTGTCGGCCGAGGAAGTGCTGATACGGTGTCGTGTAATCGCTTTTTTTTTTTGCTTTGTAATTTCTTCTTCGTCGCCGTGTGCAGCGAAGGAAGAGGGAAGAGGTCGTTGTCGGAATCGCCAGAGATAGAGAAGTTGTAGATTTCGCGATGCGGCATCTCGTCCCACTTGAATTCTGGCGATTCGGTGAGGTCATCTTTAGAGGTGTACTGTGTGCCGAACCCACAGTCGACGGATGAGAAGATGGAGGACACGTGGTGCTTGAAGGAGGAGCGGTGGGGTTTGAAAGGGGGTGGGGTCACCGATGGGCAGTCAATGAAGACGGGATTTAGGGAGAGTTGATGGAATGAAGGGACAAGATTTTCTAGGAAGTTGGAAGGGTTTTTGGAGTGGTAGAATTAGAAGGATGAGATGATTCGGGAGATCAAAACCTTAAATCTTTTTGCTATTGTTTTGTCTCTCTTTGTTGTATGAGAAAGTGGTTCCTTATATGTACGGATTAGCTATTGCAATATGTATATATAGGCAATGAAAATGAGTCAACAAGAAAGGAAAATATCATATTAAAAATTTAATATTATTGTGTATTTTTATTTTGAATATTTAATATTATTGTATATCTGTATATAATATAAGGAATGTTGTTTTAATAGAATGAAAGAAAATCTATACTATATGTATACAAATGTAGTATAGTTTCAATGTTTCTAAACTCCCAAACTTGGTCTCTCATTCAAAGTTAGAGATTATCTTTCCTACTTGGTAGCCTTATATATATTCCTTTCCATTTTTCCTAATTTCTAATAAAATTATTTTCTATGAAAAAAAGTAAAATTTGAAAGGAAAAAGATATCGATATACATATTGAACTAAAAAAGATATGCTAAGTACTAATTTAAAATATTTCAAATCTAATTATTAAAAAAATAAATGAAAAATTTTACTCTCAATTCTTCTATTATTATCTTCCTATTTGATAGTCTTAGAAATCTTCCTTCCATTTTTCATAATTTCTAAAAAAAATTATATTTATGAAAAAAAGTAAAATTTGAAATAAAAAAGATATGGATACCTATATATATAAGGAAAAGGATATTTCTAATGACAAGACTTGTGGGAGTTCTAAACCCTCAAACTAAATTTTATGATTTTTTGATTTTTAAATAATAAAAAAATTCTATTGGTTAAACTCTTATTTAATCATAATAATAAAACTCTAATTATTCCATAAATTACGATTTTTAAAAGGAAAGTATGCTCAACTATTTCAAAATTTAAATTTGTGTGCTACTATATATGGAAGCAATTCACTGAAATCTAATTATTTTTTTTAAAAAAAAAGTCGATTGATTAACTCTAATTTAACCATAACAATTAAACTCTAATTATTCCATAATTTATGATTTTTAAATATAAATAAATATATATATATATATATATATAATTTTCTATTTCAAGATTTACAAGTATTTGTCATTAAATATAATAAACAATTCAACAGAATCTAAAATTTATAAAAACCTTTCAAATGGTCACGTTATCTATTGTATAACTAATATAAAAATCTTTTTCAAAATTTATAATAACGCTCCTTTCAAAATTCAATATAGTAAGATTTTAAAATTACATTTTTTTATTTATTTCCAAACTCACATACTAAGTTTCTTAATTAATTTTTTATTTATTATTAAAAAATTAAAAAAAAAATCTACTGGGTAACACTTTCTCAACATTAAAAATATAACTATCTAATGATTTATGAAATTTAAAAGGAAAGTATACTAACCCATTTTAAAATTTAAAAGTGTGCCATATAACTATTAAAAAAAAAATCTATTTCTCTTAATTTATGATTTTTAAAAAGAAAGAAGACTAAATCAATTTTAAAAATTTAAAATTGAGTATCACAAATTATGAAAAGTAATTCACACCTCCCATAAATCTTCTCTCTTGCACTTATTGGATTCAAGTCAAATAAGAGTCGGTGTTCATCAAGTGTTGTAACTATTAGTGATGGAGCAATTGTGAAGAATTCAATTGATAAATTTTTTCATTTTAGGTTTATGCTTTTTTATAAAGATCAATTTCTAATCTTTAGCCTCCACATCCTTATTTCTATGAAAGTAATGCAAAGAACTGATGCTAATAGTGGCCACTTGTAGACACCCCATTTTTGACCGACCTTAAAACTCAGACGTCATTGATTGAGCGCTCGGTGATGGTGCATTTTGTGCTCGTTCTGAGGTTTCAGAGTTTCGGCTGAGAGCCTTACCCTCGGACCTCGGGACCCTTTTGTGCTTTGCCTCAGTTTGCGAACCAGATCTTGTTTTCTCTTCCCAAAGGGAGGGAGAGGTCTTGTAGACCATCTCTCAGTGGACGTAGGCTACTTTTCGTGGTCGCAGGCCACTGTTCCCATTTGGAGACCAGTTTTCGATTTTCGGAGCCGTCGGCCATGCGCTTCGATTTGGGACCACTTAACTTTCTCCGTTTGGCACGGTTTTTGGCACACACCTTGTTTCCTCTCTCTAGAGGGACACTGTGGCCTGGAAGACCACCTTTGTGGTTGCACGCCACTTTCGATGCTTAACAGTCAGTTTTCGGGGCACTCGGCTGCGCGTTTTGGCCCCGAACCCTCATTTTGCATCCGTCTTGGTTCATTTTTAGCATGGACTCTATTTTCATTATTTGGAAGGTGGTACAAGGGTGGGAGACCACCTTTTCTCCATGGAGACCACCTTTCACTTCGCCGGCCGATTTTCTTGACAGGAAGTTGGTCTCCTTGGTTTCTGGGCCACGATGTCTGGTCTTCCACCACACCACTAGCTTGCATTCAGTTGGGAGACCACCAAATGGGCTGGCCAACCACCTGACCCTTTTGAACTGGCTAGCCGACTACCTAAAGTGGCTAGCCAACCACCTGAACCTTTTGAACTGGTCGGCCGACCAGGGCAAGTGGTCGGCCGACCACCTGAACTGGTCGACCTGCCTCCCTCAGTCTTGTCTCTGTGAGTTGTTACCAGCTGTGCCAGCTGGAAGACACATAATCGATCCTCCATGCACGTGTATGGAGGATCTTCAAGCTAGTTTTTTAGCTTCTTTGAGAAGCTTTGGACCCTCTTGGATATAAAGGAGGGCCTCCCCCTCCTTTGTGAAGGTTCAAAGTTTTGGTTAAGGTATATACATCTATCTCCCTCTATATCTCTCCCTGTAGGCTTAAAAAGTGCTATGTTCTTGCCCCTTTGCACACTACCTCTTAGCCTAACACTTCCAACACCAACCTAAGCTTCTTAGAGGGTCTTGAGAGATTCCAAGGAGCTGCATTTTTGGTCCATAAGCTGCTGGAGTTGCTGAGCTACAAGGGTAACACCCTATTCCCTCTTTTGAGCTTTATTTTGCTTCATCTTTTAGCCATACTTGCAAACATTTTAGAGCTTTGGTGTAAACTAAAAAAAGTCTTATTTTGAGGTCCTTAACATGTTTGTTTAAGATCATTTTTCTGTTGGGGGTCATCTACCCCCTTGCATGCTTCATTTTACCTTATTTTGAGCCATGCATTAGGGCTTTTACATTGACCTTTGTTTGAAATTTTAGCCATTGAAATCCAGTGGATTTTTAGTGGCTAGAATGCTATTTTGAGTGCCAAAATAAGAGAGGGGTGACCCTCTCTCCCCGTGTTTTGTTTCCTAGCATATTTTGGCCTAACAAAGGAGCCCTTATTTGCATGCTTCCAAGCCATGTTTCAGGCCGTTTTTGGTGAGTTTTAGGACCTTCATAGCCTCTGTCCAAAGCTTGTTTTTCCATATTGAGTGTCCATCTTGCATGTGTAGAATAACCCTGTTCATAGCCTATCAAATGAGCATCCCATTCTTGCATGCATTAACTATGTTTCAGTGGGTTTTTGGGCTTTATTTTGCATGTCATACCTCTGAATTTTGCTGGTTTAGTGGCCTCTTGATTGCCTCACATGCTTGTAGTGCAAATCCTCTTTACTAGCTTACATTGCATGCTAGTTTGGCCTTTGATTCTAGCACTTTTTGGCCATGCATTAAACTAATTTTGTGCATGTTTTGGACTGCCTTAGCTCTATTTTTGGGCCTCCTGGTCGATTGATGTTTGTTATGCATGGTTGTAGTTCAATACCCTTGCCTAGCTTTGAGTTTTGAAGCCTATTGCATGCTTATATTGAGGTGTTTGCATGTTTTAGGGTCATTGTGCATGGTATTTCAGAGCATGTAAGGTTGCCATGTTCCCATGTTTTCCACTCCTTAAATGCATTTGAGGGTTGTGCTTGTATGCCTAATTTATGGACCATTGCATGAGCTTTATTTTCGTGCCCTTTGAGCCACCATTTTAGACCATTTTCCCACTGTCTTGGACCTGCATAGGGACTGTTTGGGGTTGGTTGGGTCACTTGAGCATTGCTTTGTGTACCTCTAGTGTAATGCACTTCACTAGTTTCGGTATCCGGGTCATTTAGCATGCATTGTGTGAGGTGTTTACATGATTCGGGAACATCTTGCATGTCATTTCAGAGCTAAAAAATGTGTGATTGTATGCCATATTTCATCCATTGCCATGCTTTGGTAGAGTTGCATTTGGTGCCTTAGGTTTGGTCCCTTGCATTTGTGTATATTTGCATGTGTTTGGTTACCTAATTTCATCATGTTTGGCCACTGATTTAGGTGTGGCTAAGGCTCACCTATCTTGGTTTAAGTCCATCTTGTATTGTGTATGCCATATAATCCATGTTGTTGCATGTTCGATCATTGCATTGAGTATGCCTCGTTCATAACATCGCGTATGTTAGTGCATTGTGTATGCATGCCATATAATTCATGTGCATTGAGTATGACATTGATTAGTTCATAGCATTGTGTATGCCATTTGCATGCTTGTATGTCATCCTTTGCATGTTTACATCACTTAGTCGCATTACATTTAGGATTGCATACTAGAGTTACATTTTGTACATGCCATGCCATTCTATTTGTTGCATTGTGTTTGGAGTAGGGTTTAGTTCAAACACGGGAAACGAGGAATGTTTCATACTCCAAGTGATCAAATGTGCCTCGATTCCCGGTCACCAACACTCTTGACCATCCATGATGGAGTTGTTGGTTTTAGTTGTTCATATGTGCATTCATGTCCCATTGAGTCATGCAATCCGACTCCTCGGCCATCATGCATCGAGATGCGTGATTGGTGGCACGAGGATCGAGGACTACACTCCCTGGAGCTTGTGCAATGATGGAGAGAGTGGTCATACACACATATGTTGAAAGTACTTTGCCATGCCCCTTTCTTGCTCTCTGTTGCAGCAAACCGGAAACCAGCAGCAAAAACTGGTCAGCAGCCTTTTGGAGCTTTGTACAGTGTTCTGGGACCAGTTGCAAATAGAGGCAAATCGGGGCATCGCGATGGATTTCCCGACAAGGCGACTTGAGCATGCATGCATCCCTATCATTCGGAACAGAGCTGAGGCAGGCCATTTTGTTTAATTTGCACGCTAGTTTCCTTAGTTAATTCGTTAATTAATTAATGTTGTGTAATAATTAGTTTAATTAGCTTAGATTAGCTAGTTTATTCTGTACTATTCATTCGGACTCTCTGAGAGAGGGCAATGTTGTAATAAGTGTGCGTGTGTGATATGTATGTCTTCCAACCCCACGTCTTTCTCCCTTTTATTTACCAGCTTATGATGGTTAGTTTTAGGGCCTATTTCAATTAGCTTCTATATGTTCGCATGTTTGCATTCATTCATCTGTATTGCATGCACCGGGCTCGGTGCATCATGCTAACTGCATTGTATTTCAATTTCAAGTTGAATACACGTATCGATTGTTGCATCTCATATGCCATCTTAGAATAGCCGAGTCTATTGTAGTTGCATTTTTGCATGTGTTGCATTAGACATTCTTAGCATAGTTAGGATCATGCATTGATTACTAACTAGTTTCTGTTTTAGCTCGGAGTACTCGGTAAGTGTTTATGTTTTAGCATCCTTGCATGCGTGCGAGTGACTGTCATGATAGCATGCTTACCATGAGGCTATGTGCTTATGTGATATAATTGCCTGAATGCCTGTGGGTGGAGGTTGGATTATTTGAATTGGAACAATTCATTGATTGTGAATTTTAAGCCCACTTGAGAGTGGCAAATCACCATATTATCTAAGCCTACTTAAGGGTGGCAAAATCCGCATTTTAGCCTACTTGCGAGTAGCAAACCGCTTTAAAAAACAAACATGAGATGTTTTGTTCCAACTTTGGCGATCCAGTTTATACTTGTATGCTGTGCGCATCACATAGTAATTCTAGGCTAATAAACCGGAATAAGAGCACATAATGTTTTCAAAACTCGATATCATGGTTAGTAGAGGCCGATCTTTGATCAGGTGAGCGGGGGTGCTCACAAAGTGACTTCCCCAATCGTACCCAAGTTCCTGAGCCGAGACAACTTTGGTGATGACGGACATGTGGCCTTAGGCACAAGTCAGGGTTTCCTAAACTCCCCCAAAATAAAATATTTAGGTGGCAACTCTGTATCTGGAAAAGCAGTCCATGTTTGATACTTCTTTCTAAAAATCAGTTTTTCAAAACGATTTGCCGGATTTGGACTCTTTGATGATTCATCGGTCTTGCATTGCACTCCGCGAGATTAGATACAGGATCATGACATTGAGTCCGAACTGTAGTAAGCCCCAATGAACAAAACAGGATTCCCTCCCGGGACGTTCGGGGTCGTCTACACCACTGGAAAGACAAATTCATTGATGGTCTACCTACTCTTTTTGCCAAAAAAATCGGAAAGAAACTTAGAGACCAAAATTGTGGTATGAATATTCTTTATAATAATTATACTTATGGTCAATTAATAGCCATTATTATCGAAGAAGGATTGTCCCTCTGTAATGACCTAAAATTACAATATCAAATGAAAAGAAAAAATCTTTCTAGTAAAAAAGAATTGGAAGAATTTTGTGATCAATTTGCTTATGACTTAAAAATTCCTTACCTGAAGAAAAATAAGAAATCAAGAAAAATGAAAGAATAGAAATCTACTAATAAAAAGAAAAAGAAATACTTTCCTCAGCAAAAATCCTCTAAAATAAAAACAATTGTTAAAAGTTTAACTCCAAAATCTTTTTAGAAAAAAGATAAGTCTTCAGCAAAACGTTAGAAATGTGGCAAAATAGGCCATTATGCCAATAAATGCAGAACTAAACAAAAAATAAAGGTTTATAAGCTCATGCTTAACTCCTCTGATTCCGAAGCTAATTCTGATCCAAATAGTGATGAAATTGCAAAATTATATTTAGATAGTGATACTTCTTCAGAAGAACCAGTACAAGAAGGTTGTAGAAATGGATGTTGCAATCTAAATGCTGAATCTAATTATTGGACAGCTATTGTTGAAATGAATGGCTTATCTACAGAACCTAGTATTAATGTTCTTACTGATGAACAAAGAGATGTTTTAAAACTTATTGATCAAATTAAAGACCCAAATTTAAAGCTTAAAATGCTTGAAATTTGTTATCAAAAATCTCAGGAATCCTCTGATGAAAACATGCAACCTAATTATTATAGTTTTAAAGAGGTTGTTCAGCGAATGGAAAATATTACTCCTAAACCTGAAACCCCTGCTAAACTTAATGATCTCCGAAGAGAAGTTAATAAATTAAAACTGGAGATTTAAGAGTTAAAAACTCATCAGCAACAAGACAAGCAGGATATAACTTAACTATAACAACAAATTTCTACATTAGCTGATCAAAAGAATAAAGCCAAACTTAATGAAGTATCCGAAGAACCCCCTCTGAAAATAAATATTTAATGTTCGTAAACCAAATTACTTATCAGAAATGGTATATAAAAGTAACATTTGTTATTAATAATAGATTTGTCATTAAAGATGCTATAGCTCTTGTTGATAGTGGAGCTAACATGAATCACATTCAAGAAGGTCTTATTCCCTCTGAATATTTTGAGAAAACCATCCAATCATTAACCAGTGCTAGTGGTACCAGAATGATTATTAAATATAAATTGTCCGAAGTTCTTATCTGCAATCAAGGAATTTGTTTATCAACATCATTTGTTCTTATCAGAAATGTAACACCCCGAAATAATCCAACATAAATATAATACATCAACCCACAATCATAAGATAATAATCCCGATACACAATAGATACAGGAAGGTCGCAATCACCATATTCTATTACATAACTCCAAGTGTTTATACAAAAGTAATCTCACATGCAAATATACATTCATCGAAGCTAGCACATGAATCTATAGCATGTGAAATCATTAAACCAAAATGAATATAGGCCCTCAAGGGCTTACAAGTTCCAAGGCATGAGCCTGGTTACACCAAAATGATCCACCAGACCCATACATGTTAGCCCTTGGCTTTACAAAAATTTACAACAAAATAAAAGAGTAATATACTCTTCTCAAAACATATCCACGCTCTCAGCTCGGCGGAATCACTACATCTTTACCTGCACCAAATCCCATAAGGGTGAGCATAAAGCCCAGTAGAGAATTTCTTACAAAGTATATACAGTTATGCAAACTCTTAATGAAAAATGCACATGTCCATGCCATGCATTGCCATTATAAAGAAAGTTTCATATCATGTTCTTCTTGATGGTCATCATGTTTCAATAAAAGTTTGCAATCTCAACAATTTCCAAAGAAAACTTCCCATTTTAAATCAATAGGGGCAGTAAATACGACTCAGGTAATCCCTAGGTTGGTGTCTGCAAGAAGGCTTAATAAGCACTACCAATAACCCCACTTTACCGGTTGCTAACCGGAAGGGAAGTGGTACCTCCTCTGTGCGTGTTTTTGATCTTTCACTTCGGACACTCAGGCCAACTTATCAATTCATCCATACCCTCTAACCGGACTTACCAACGTATTTACCCCATAACATTTCCATAGTTTTCAATTACAACATTTCATTCTCAAAGGAAGTTCCAATTTTTCAAACCAATCCTCATGATATGCAAGATGTTCTTAATGCCAATGCTACAATCAACCATACTATCGGTTCTTTCACCATTTGATCTTTTCAAAACATAACAACATGTAAATGTCATCTTCATGTCCCAAAATCTTTCATACGCAAGAAATTCCTCATCAATGTAAATATGTATATGTATAGACATTTGTATACAACAAAACATTTCTTATCCTCTTTGTCTACCATAGCACAATTCACGACAATATCAAAACAAATACATTTCTCTTTTCCTCTCTCCAATGTTGTTTTGCAAAATAACCGTAAGCCATCAATACATAACAATAATTTCTCATCATGCATAATTCTTATCAATTTGGTGTCTTTAAGACCTCATTTGATATTTTCAAACATTAATCTCCAAGATTTTACAATTTTAACACTCCATGGTGCACAACCATTTGCCACATCACAACAATACATGGTCAAGTAGATTGCTATCTAGCTAAACATACGATAAAATTTACTCTCATCCATTCTCTTGACAAAAAACAATAAAGAAAAAATCCATGGGCATTCTTTTCATATATTTCCAAAATCCCCAATTTCTAGGGTTTTTCATCCAAGACAAAACATTTCTCATTTTCTTGGTAAAACCCCTTTCAAAACCATTTTCCTTAAGTTTAATAAAAAGGAAACCCTTTAGAATTAATAAGATTGAGATTCAAACCCGCTTTTTAGAACTCTCAACATTTTGATTCACAAAGTAGATTCAACACCATAACTTCAAGAAAACTTTTAAATCAACAACAATATAGCAAAACTTGTATATATAACTCAAGAAATCCCTACCTCAATGTTTGATGAAGAAAGAGGAGATGAAGCCCTAGCTTTGATGGTGTTGAAAGGAGATTTCCACCATACACAATGTGGTTCTCAAGAGGCTCTACAATGTTGATGAAAAGACTATGGACCAATCTTCAATGGATGGTGAAGGATAAAAGGTTTAATCTTGTTTTTGAGGTAGAGATATAGAGAGAAGTAATTAAAATGATACACAAACAGCCCAAAAGAAGAGAAAAACAGAGCCTCATGGCTTTTCCCATACGTGTGGCCATCACTTCTGCACGTGCGGCACCTCTTCGCACCTCTTTCACGCACGTGCATTTATTTTAGTATGCACTGCCCAGCCTCCCCTACTCCCCGCACGTGCGGCTTGGCCTCTCGCATGTGCGACCTAGGGCCCCGCACGTGTGGCCCTGGCCCAACAGCCCAAGAATTTCTGGTTCAACCCTCGGGCACTCCAAACCCAAACGTGCACCCTGTGGAACAGGTGAAATTCAACACCGAACAAAACAAGAACAAGAACTTTATTTAGAGAACTATTTCCGAACATTTCAAATCCAATGGGAGTAAAAGGAGAACGTAGCGAAGAAAGAAAGAAAAGAGAAGAAAAGACCTGGTCGTCACAAGAAATATGTCTCAGACATTAATTTTAGGAACACCCTTTTTATGTCTTTTAATGCCAATTGAGAAAATTGATTCTAAAGGCATTCATATAACTATTAGCACTCAACATATTGTATTTGAATTTATAACTGAACCAAATACGAAAGAATTGGACCAAATAAAAGATTTTATAATTTTTAAAGAAAAACAATTAATTTTTTTGCAAAAAGAAGTATATAATCTCAGTATTGAACAAAAACTTCAGCAATCTTCTTTACAAAATAAAAAGAATATATATATTGCTTTAGAATTTGAATCAGAGATATGTAGTGACATTCCTAATGCTTTTTAGGATAGGAAAAAACATATTGTCACTCTTCCATATGAATATGATTTTGATGAAAAACAAATTCCAACAAAGGCTAGACCTGCACAAATGAAGAAAGAATATATGGAATTATGTAAAATTGAAATAGCGGCTCTTTTGGATAAAAAATTAATCAGGAAAAGTTATTCTCTTTGGAGTTGTACTATTTTTTATGCTAATAAAAATGTTGAAATTGAAAGAGGTGCTACTAGATTTGTTATCAATTATAAACCTCTGAATGATGCTCTGAAATGGATTAGATATCCAATTCCTAATAAAAAAAAGATTTTTTAGATAGTTTACAAGATTTTGTTATATTTCCCAAATTTGGTCTTAAATCTGGATATTGGCATATACAAATTGCTGAACAGGATAGGTATAAAACTGCATTTGCTGTACCCTTTGGGCATTATGAATGGACATCACTCTTTCTATTTTTTTACATATTTTTTTTTATAAAAATTTAAAAAATTATTATAATAAATGTTTTTAAACGAGGTGTCAATTCCCCAACTTGTAGTAGGGCTGGGCATAGGTTTATCCGACTTGCACAACCCGCCCTATCCGACCCTACATGCACACGTATGGGCGGTTTCACAAATACAATAGGATAGGGTGTGGTTTGGAATATAGGAAGTTTTCGGATTGCGAGCTTGAACTGCACCCGCTGCAACCCGCCCGCACATAGAATATATAATTTTTATTTATTTATTTATTTTTAAAAAACAAAAAAAATTTGGACCATTGTGCATTCATGCATGCTCTTTGCATATGAACAACTTTCAAACATAATGGTATTGATTTCTCTTTTATTCCAACTTGCTGCAGGATATGGGCTTCAGTTTTTTTGACTAAGGGGTTCAAATTCCTTCTTCCCTCCACAATTTAGAGTAATGTATGCTTAAACTTTTTGTTATGTAGAGTGACTGTAGCTTTGGTTTTTTTATTTGGTAGAAAAAAGCTTGGCAACTTAAAAAAATACTGCAACTCTCTACTTGTCATATTTTTGTTTCTTTTATTAAAAATTGAATTTGTGCTCTATTTCAAATGTGTCTAATTTAATGTTTTTGATGAATTATTGGTTTTGTTGGTGTGATTTTGCTATTAGTATTTTTAAAGAAATAATTTTTTAAAGAAAAAAGTCCAAATCGCAAACCGCATGCAACCTCCCGCACATCTGTGAACCCTATCCACACAAACCACAAACCGTATTGCGGTGGTTGCAAGTTGATTTTTTTCCAAACCACATAGACGCGGGGGGGTTAAAACCGAACCGCAAACCGCACAAATTTGATCTACAACCACCCCTAACTAGTAGTATGCAAGGATTGGCGAAATGTGTCCCAACTAGAAGCCATTGGCTCAAGACCTCAACAATTAAGAAGCTTAAGACAACAACTGAATATCATTAAACTCGTGGGTTTGGGCAAAAGAAAATGGGATTTGCATGATTTGAACCTTAACACAATTATAATTTTTTGTTAACATTTATTTTGATAAAATAATGTAAAAAGTATTTTTTAAGTAAAACAAACAAAGCATTAATCCATGTCCACAAGAAAGGTTATAAGAAAAATTGATGGAATTGAATCTGCCGCTCAAAGTCAATTATAATTTCAAATTTTTGTATATTTTTCATTATGTATGGTTTGTTTCGATTTTGAAATTTTGTACACTACTAATACAAATCAAACTGTTTGAATTATTATATTTTAATACTTTGAGCATTAGAAGATAAGTGATCAATATAATACAATTTTTGTTATAAAAATTAGAAAATAAGATATGTATAGACTAGTTTTCATAAATTTTTTTTTTCATTAATTCTCAATATGAAATTTTATGATTTTTTTATAAAATCCTTCAAACCTCGTACAAATCCTCCAACAAAATCGAACCATAACACAAGAAAAACCGAACCGAAAATTGTAACTATTGGGCGCCAAAATTCAATCACAAAATTTATTTGGCGGCATAAACACAACAAAACCTAAAAAAGATCAATTTGTTCCAAAACTCAACTCTGCTGAGAGAGAGACACAAACGAAAACAGAACACAAAAATATGCAATCAAAGATCATTTCATTCTTCAAATCCTCTTCTTCTTCTTCTTCATCTTCTGCACCCAAATCCCCAGACCCACCTCCCATTTTCGATGATTTATTCGGCAATGAAGACCCAAACAAGAAAGAACCAGAAATTCGCATCACCTACCAGCGTAGAACTCCAAACCCAGATAGGTACTCTCTCTCTCTCTCTCTCTCTCTCTCTCAAAATAGTGTTTTTGTTCTATTTCTTGAAATCAACTGTATACAAACTGTTTAATGATAATTGGTACTTATAATGTCGTTTATTTTGTGGGTTTTTCTTGGTCTTTTTGTTGGATCAGTGAAGTGCCAAAGAGCTCTGATTTGGGGGATTTGTTGTCAAAACCTGTATCAACTGTACCTAAGAAAATTTTAAACAGAAAAAGAAGCTATGCCCAGTTCCATTTAGAATTGGGGCAATCTGATTTTCTTCTGCGTACATGTACCACATGTGGGTTCAAATATGCTGCTGGTGATGAAGGGGATGACAAGGTTCACAATACATTTCACAAGAATTACACTCGTGGTATTCAATTCAAGGTACATCTTTTTTTTTTCTTTGTTCTTTTTGGATAAATTACAAGGGTCTGGCTTGGTCCAGTCCACCATCGGACTGGACCGCGCTGTTGGGCCCGTGGGGTCCACCACAGGTTCTGTTTTGAAAATTTAAACCGTTGAATGTGTAGAATTTGTCGAGTATTATATTTCTGTAAAAAATTACGTTGATCGGATATCGATAGCTATGTGTTTAAAACAGTTTTTTATCAACCGTTAATTTATTCACCGTCCATTTTTTTTATACAAAACTGATTTGATCACATAGTTATTGATATTCGATCAACGTGATTTTTTACAGTCACATAGTACTCGACGAATTTTACACATTGAACGGTTTAGATTTTCAAAACGGGATCCGTGGTGGGCCCCTACGGGCCCACCAGCACTGTCCAATCCGATGGCGGATTGGACCAAAGCCAGGCCCAAATTACAAATATACCTTTTGAATTTTGTTTAAAATATAAATTGTTTTGTGTGGTTTGAAAAATTACCCAAAAAAAAAAAAATTTACTTATTTTTTTATACAATAATAAAAGTACTTGAATTATTAATTGAAATAAATTTCTTATATCTTTATATGTTAATTGACCGATGATGTATTAATAAAATGGACTATTTGTTATAAAATTAAAAACTTTGAGTGGTGGGATGTGATTTCTAGAATTATAAAAGAAAATTTATATTTTAAACAAAACTCATAGAGTATATTTATAATTTATCTTTTTTTTTTTTTAAAAAAAACAATTTTGTAAAAATTTGCTTATGTGGTTTGTTTAGTGGGATGATTGGTTGAAACAATTTGCTCATGGTATAGGGTTGGCGCAACGAGAAAAATGTTTGTATGCCTTCACTACAAGGGGGGCGAATAATTTTGGTGTTGGAGGATGATCCTGCTCCTCAAAGGAACAAGGTTCAAATTCACATTTTGGGTTGTTAGATAAGTATGTAATCGTAGAATGCAATATGTGATTTTGGAGTTTCAATTGTGGAACTTTTGTATTGGTAGGTTCGGGAGGTCGTAAAAATGATGGAGATGGAGCTTGGAGATGAATGGATATTTCATAAGCACTGTAAGGTTATTGATTTAGGCCCTTTGCTTGCACTTAAGACGAAATAGGTGTTCAAATATTGAAGAAGCTAATGTACTTTTTGTGAGTTCAAAAAGAGTAAATCTTTTACAGAATGAGACATAAATGTCAGACAGATGGTGGCTTCACCATTTGTCTCACATTAGTGTCCCATCATGTGAAATTATTCAGTGTTCTTAGCATAGTTGGTTCAAAAAATAGTGCCTTATACTTGGTTTTTCAATTCATTTTTGGTAATTTTTCTCGACAGTTTTGGGTTGTATATAAATTTGTGCTGGCAGAGTCATATAGATATCTTGATTCATAAAAACATATATTTTACTTCCGATTTATGCATGAGTTTTGCTTCTTGAATAAATCCCAATTTATTTTGAAATTTGATTGTTTGTAAGCTCAGAACTGAATTTACAGTTTTCCTTTCTATTGCTTTTTTCCATTCCAATTTATTCTTGATTTTTGTGCTCTCTCTGGCTTCTAGACTATTTTTAGGTTTTGTTTTGCAGGTGTATCTCTTTGTTGACTCTCAAAGAATTACCGGTTGTCTAGTTGCAGAACCAATAAAGAAGGCCTATAAGGCTCTCTCAAGCTCAATGGATGGAAAACCCGAATGTATTGTTACAAAGGAATCAAAACCAAATTCAACCACCCTTCAATTCGGTGAAGTGATTTTTCAGAGAGAAGTAATAAGAACCTCTTCTGCTACTAGTTCTGAGGTGTTGGAAGGGAACCTAAATGGAGCAATACTCTGTGAAGAGGAAGGTGTCCCCGCTCTCTGTGGCATCAGAGCCATTTGGGTCAGTCCCTCTAACAGAAGAAAACGCATTGCAAGCCATTTACTTGATGCAACAAGGTAATTTCGCAAACAAAAAAATGCTAGTTTAAGTGTCTTTTTTCTTCTTTTTTTATCTTCTCCTCCCTCTCTCTTTTTATGGTTTTTTCTGTTTCATTGCTGATAAGAAACAATTCATCCTACCCAAAAGAAATTAAGAAGACAAATGCAAAGAAGAGCTTGATTTAAGACAGCTTGTTTAAATCTGTCAGAGAGGGCTGCTAGATGACCAATTTCCCCAAAAGCTTAAGCTTGGAGAGCTCCAAAGATTTAGCTGTTGGGGAATAGCCAACAATGCATATCAAGATCTAACAAAGACAATCCTTCTAAACCATCAAATGGCTCTCAAATCCAGCTTATTAGGTGTACTATTCAATTTCAGTGGCGAAGCAATTAAACCTCACTCTTAAGGTACCATATGCATATTGGGAACACGATGAGGAGTTAGTTTTTCTTAGCAATGTATCTGGCTTATACATATCAACAACTGTAGGATTTGTGTTTCCTCATATTGAATGGAAAGGCATGAGCTAGCTGGGGTAACCCCCAATTTGTGAGACTCCATTTCCTACATAGCATAAGAAAAACTATAAATCTTCCAAAGATTAATTCCTTGGATGAGGGCTAGAGCTTCAGTTTGAGTATTAGGTAGTAGCACATCATAAGCTCTACTTAGCCAATTTTGGATAGAATTTCCTTGCTTAAGAGGAATTTTCTGGCACAAGGGATTGAGTTGCAGAATATGTGCACTCTTAGGCCTTGTTTGGCATGAGTTAAATTAGTTACAAAAAGACAAAATTAATTAAAAAATTAATATGATAAAATACCATGTCTAAATCATAATTATTTTATTTTTTTCCTTTAAAAAAATCAAAAAAATTAGAAAATTCAACCCAAACAAGACCCTTTAGCCTTAAATTAAAAAAACTAATATGTTAAAAAGTCGACTCACTTTTCAAATGAAGCCATAGTGTGTTATCCTTTAGAATTCTTCCCATCACTGACCTTATTAATTAGCTTTTGTCACAATCCTCCGTCCTTATCCTATGCTACGGCTACAGTTTAGGTAAGGTGCACCATAATCCCAGAGTACACGATCCCTAGCCATTAGATGGAATTTACCGGTATGCCTAATAAAATCGAGCAACAACCAATCCGGTTGTTTTACAGTTAAAAAAAATAAATAAATAAAAAAATCCGGTTTTTCAAAACCAAAAACAATTGGCATATTGGCCCACAGAGAGAATACTAACAAGCAATTAGTAGTTTTTTTATCCAATACATGTCTGTCAACATCACATACCGTATAATATTAGTATGCAAGAATTTTGGTAGTCATGTTTTTCTAAGATACTTTCAAATACTTAGGTTTTAAGCAAAAGTATTGACCATTGCATATTTGTATTTATGCCAGTTAATTTTCAATTCTCTTTAGAGAGAACTTGAACTTGGCTACTTTTCTTCGCATAGTTTCATTTCATTCTCTTCTCCGACAGTTAGAATTGGTGTTCGTTTGAATTTGTTATTAATAGGGCTGTCAATGAATAGAGTCATTCGTGAACAGGCTCGAATTTGACTCGTCGAAACTCAATTCGTTAAATTTTTATTACGTTCGAGTTCAAGCTTGTTAGAATGTTGATAAACAAGCTTAAATATACTAAATCTCAGCTTGTTAATTGGCTCGTTAAACATTTATTTAAATAATAGAATAAATATATTATTTATATATTAAATAATGTAAAAACATATACGAAAAATATGTTATTTATATATTTAAATAATATAAATGTAAGTAATAGTTAAATTTATTTTTATGTAAATAATAATTAACTATAAATAATATATTTATATAATAATAGTGGTAGATATTATTATATTGGTGAAATATTGACTTTTTTTTAGTATGTTTATATATATATAATTGTATAATTAAAGTTTCAATTGTAATTTTAGTATTATATGTAATTATGAATTTATAATTTGTTTGGCTCGTTAAGACTTGTGAATAGGCTCGAACTCGAGTCAGGGTTAAATCAACGCGGTTCGAGTTTTGTTTGTTAAATTTTTATTGAGTTTAAACTCGTTAAAATATTAATAAATAAGCCCAAATATATTAAAATTCAGTTCGGTTCGTTTGCAGCCTTATTAATGGACCTGCTCTGAATTATTTGTTTTTGTTGAACATTTTTGTGCAGTTGCTCCTTTTTGTGCAGTTGAGTGTGGTGTTTGGGAATTTGGGTTTGAGATTTTTTTTTTGATTTTTTTCACTAAAAGACAATTTTTTGCAAAATAAAAAAAAATACATCCAAACAAAGTATCACATCTAATCCCATAATCATTTCATTGTTTTTCTCACAAATATCACATCCAATCACAAAAAAATTCAACTATCTTTCCAAATATCAAAATTTTTTTATTCAATAATATCTTACAACTACAAAAATTTACATAAAAACTTACTTTCCAAACATCCACTTGTGTACTATCGATCCCCTTTGACTCCTAAAATAAAACATTGCATTTTTGTAGACATCTTGTTAATGTAATTGTCAAAGAACAGTGAGGATGTAAATTTGGGGACCTGTCATTTTCACCAAAAAATTCAAATGAAAATGTGGGTACAGATTTTCTCTTTCAAAAAACATTGAAGATAGAATTTGTTCTAAACTTTGCTTAAAAACTCAAATTTGTTCAAATGAACTTGAATATATTGTAATTTGTTGTCTTGAGGACTGACTCTGTATTTACTGCTATTCACCATTTTGATTTTTTTAAATTTATAGTCCCATATTTTTCTTCAATGCAGGAGAACTTTCTGCATGGGAGTCGTCCTCGAACGCTCTCAGTTAGCATTTTCACAGCCAACCTCAGCTGGAAAGTCATTGGCGACTAGTTACATCGGCACTGCCTCATTCTTGGTGTACAAAACCACTGATTTGGATTGCTAGGCCACATTTACCCAAATCATACATAAAATTACAAGCTCCAACCATTAATGAATCAATCTCTTTTTTAAACTTCCATGCTATGTTCTATGGATCCATTTGAACCAAAATGTTGCATAATGAAAATGAACAGGGTGTTTGTCCTATTCATTGCTGTCAAGGTTCAGCCTTCTTCTTTTGCCAGAGTTCACTTGTTTAGTACAGTTTCAACAAACTAAAATATGATAATCAAACAACAGAAGTTAAAGGCATTCTTTTCATTGCTTTTCAATAATCAATTTATTTAAATTATTTTTATTTCATAAATTATAAGTTGTATTAAATACTTTGCTATACTTTTAATTTCTCCCTGTGAATGAAATCACAAAGTACATACGTGATAAATTCTCTTGGAACCATTTGGTCCTGCAAATTATGCCAATGCCATTTTATTGAATAGATGGAACAACTTATTTTGAGAATAATTGTTTATTTTAAAATGACTAAAATATCCTTTAATGTAAATTATTCTGCCTAAGGTGAAGACAATTCTGGTTAGCTAGCCAATTAAAATGGTGGTGCCAAAGACAAGAAATTGAACATAAATTTGGCATCATGCTGTCTCATTGTGTATATAATTTTAAAGAAGTATTCAAAACCATTTGCCGATCCTCATGACTGTCAGTTGCACAAAACCGCCGCATCTCCACCAATTCATTTATCAATTTTTTGTTTTGTCACTATTGTTGATGACATTTCAAGCTACTTGGCCCAATCAATTTACAAAACATGTCTAAATTGGTTTATACCCAAGATTGATTTACTCATGTTTTTAAGAAGGCCAAAAAAGTGAGGTGATTGTTGACTATCGGGGATGGGATTATGCCCACAATGATAGTTGAAAATGGTGGTGAGCAGAAAGGGTATTGATGAAAGATTAAATGAAAACTTATATTCAATGTCAAAATAAAAAATACTTGATATAGATTGTCATCGGGCAAAAATTTGTTTATTAGTAAGATTTTGTACATCTTTTTCGAAAACATACTTAGCAGATTTACAATCAACACGAAGTAAAAATTTTTGATTTAAAATATCATCTTGAAATTTACTAATACATAAAACAGTAGATAAAATTTCTTGTCAAATGAATTTTATTAGAGAAATTATATTTAAAGAATAAAGTGTAAGAAAAAAAAATTACAAAAGCATTAAAGAAATTTTTAATTATGCGAGGAATGGGGAGTTAAAAAATAATCGCAAGAGCATAATATTTTTTTACTCTTTTGCCCTTTGTCTTTTGGGTGAATTACACTATTAGTACCTATGGTTTGAGACTTGTGTCATTTTGGTTATTGACTTTTCAATTGTGACACATTTGACACTGAATTTTAAATCTTATTCTAAATAAAAACAATTGAAGATATCATTAGATTTTTCAAGGGTAAAATTATCAATTTGATAAAATATAAACTAATTTGACCAAAATAAATGTCAAACAAATATTTTTTAATTTTTAAAAATTATTTTTACCCACTAAAAATAAAATTATGTAAAATTAATAAATCTTTTAAACATTTATTTATTTTTTTTACCAAATTAATTTTTATTATGTGTTTGAAAGATAATCATGTAAAATTAATTTTAAAAAAATTAATCATGTAATTTTTATTAATTTTTATCAATTTTACATAATTTTAACATTGGTGGATAAAAATAATTTTAAAAAAATTAAAAATATTTTTTTGACATTTATTTTTGTCAAATTAGTTATATTTTATTAAATTGACAATTTTGCCCTTAAAATTAAATAATGGTATCTTCAATTGTCCTTATTTGAAACAAGATTTAAAATTCAGGATCAAATGTGTCACAATTAAAAAATCAGGGACCAAATTAACACAAACTCCAAACTATAGAGACTATTTATGTAATTTGCCCTTATCTTTTTTATCATTCTCAGTGTACGCTCTAATCAATCACTTCTATCATTCAAAGATGCCATCAAGACCCATCCCTCCCCCAACCCTTTCAGCCAACTCAACCCCTCTCTATTGTCGGTACCATCGCAACATCCTACGCTCACTTCCCACAGTACTGCAACATCACAATTGCCATATACAATTGATATTCCAAACCTTGCCATATACAATTGATATTCCAAACCTTAAATCTCTATTCATGTTCAAAATATTGAAAAACGATTTGAGATTTTTGGTGCTTTTGTGGAGGATTCAATTGAGGAAAAGATTGTTATGGATATGAGAGGAATGGCTAGTATGGAAGGACGTTGGGAAGACAAAGGAAGGAATGAAAAGAGAGATTAAGAGAAAGGGCATTTTTGATATTTTATTGGTAAATTTTACTTTTTGTAATTATTTTTTGGATAAATTATTCAAAAATGTATTTAAAATACGAATTACATCATATGATTTTAAAAATTACAAATATCTCCTTATCATAAATTTTTATTTAACACAATTAATCGAAAAATAAAATTTCTAATTATTCTTATACAACAATAAAATTATTTAGTTGTTAATTGAAATATACTTATAATATCATAAAAAGTTGTTAATTGACTTAATAATTTATTAATAAAATGAATAATTTATTATGCCATTAAAAATTTAAAAAAACAGAATATAATTTTTAAAATTATATAAGACAAGTGTTTTAAGCATTTACCCTATAATTTGTCTATTTTTATCTATAATTTTTAATTTGAAAAAATAAACATAAGTGAACCTTAACCTTGATGTTGCCAGAGGAGGACAATGCTGTCCTACAGGCTGGAATGCAGGGTATGAACGTAAATAACTAACATAAATGGTGGCAATTCAACCCATAAAATTTTGAGAGCGTGGGGATAAAAATTAGCATACAGTGATAAACCCAACAGCACAAACCCACATCTCTCACACACACACACACACACACACACACACACAGCCATTTACTTGAAGCCCACGCATGTACTCAACTCAAACCCCAGAGAATTATACACTGCATTTGGGGCAAATAAATGTAATCTCGTATCTTAATTTTCATTGGTGTAATTTATTAAATCTATCACAATTAAAAAGATAAAGTAATGATCTAAAACCACCCGATAACTTCTCCAAAGATGTTTCCCTATATGAGTCCCGAAGCTAGTTGATAGCTTCCCTAACCTTACTCTGAAATCTGTATATAAATTTTTATCCCATAAATACCCCACCGCCTAATCAAATCTACAAACCCAACCCTAACCCCCTCACCTCCTCTCACTCTATAAAACCCTCTCTCTCTCGATATTCGACCCATCTGAGACTCTCTCTCTCGGTGAAGATGGTGGACGGTGGCGGAGCGAATTTTCCGGTGGTGTTCTACGACGGGGAGCGAGAAATTAACATGGGTAGTGTGAGGATTGAAGCCTCGCAAGATTTCAAGAATTTTCAATCGGGTCTGAGCCAGAAGATCGGAATATCTCCGAACCAGATCACCATTTACCTTGTTGATTGCAAGAAGCCCAAGTCATCTACCGAGGTTCGCCGGAAAATACCAGTCACCGGCAAAATGAACTTCGCGGCGGTTGTCAAGGAAACCGACTGTTTCTTCCTCGCTGTGTTGAAGCGGACGAGAAGGAATCGAAGGCCGAAGCCGAAGCAAAAGCAGGGTGGTGGTGGTAGTGGGGTTGAATTCGTTGATTACTTGCCGGAAAAGTTGCTTCTTCTCCGGAGAAACCAACCGGAGGTGAACAATCTAGGGCACTACAATCAGATTGCGTCGCCGGAGTTCTTGAATTACAACGAGAGGTTGATGAATTTGCAGATTCAGAGAGAGAATTACGCGATGTTGATGAACTCGAATGCGATTTCGACTCTGAATTTGGATTTGGGTTTGGATTCCGATTCCGATTCGTTTTCGGAAGAGAGATTTGGGGATTCGATCGCGACTCGACCGTTTTGCGAGGAGTGTGCAAATGCGAGAAGGAAGGGAATTACGGCGCCGTTTCACTGCTGCGTACTGGACCCGGTCGTTAAAGGGTTCCGATCGACGGCGGGACCGATTGCTCGGCCGCGTAAAAGCGCTTTACTCTGATCGATTTGGCTTCTCCAAGAAGCGCTTCTGAAATAAGCTTTTGACACGACTTCTGGGTTTGATCTTTGAATTTGAAAAGTTCCTTTTTTTTAAAGTTAACAATCTGCTGTGATTGATGATAGAATAGAGTAGATAATATAGTCATGATATGACATACACGCCCTTGAGAGTGGAGGGGGTATATTTGGTAGATGAAAAGTTCATCTACTGGTAGTGATTTTTGCCATTTTTTTTGTGGGTCATTGGGAAGAGAATCGAAAGAGATTTGTGGATTGGTACATTGAAGGGGGGCTATGAATCTAGCCCTTTTTTTTTTTTTAAATTTTTTTTTTTCCTCCACAGGTTTGATGATAAAAACCATGTGTGCATCCAAGAAGCAATTGGATGCTGGTTTGCCCAATGATTTGGATATATTAGTTCTTGTTTTTTGGATCAGAGACATGGATATATTAGTTGATGTCTTGTTTTTCTCTAGTGGTGGATATATGTAGAGATTTTTCCAATTCCAATGAAAAAAAGTTACATTATTTGCAGCTGTGTGAGTAGAGTTATAGGTAGCAAAAGTTACCATTTTGCTTCACTTTTATGTGATGTCTTGCCATTCGCTATTGCTGTGCTTGATATGGCTGGTTAGACTTGTTTTTGATTAAAAAAAAAGAAAAAAAAGAAAAAAAACAGTTTTACTCAGATTGATCTATTTATGATATATGTGGTTGGTTAGACTTGTCTCATATAATACAATTTTACTCAGATTGGTCTACTTTTCCTTTAAGTAACTTATGTTCATCCAAATTGCTCTATCTATATTTCATGTGATTGGTTAGACTTGTGTTTTTTATTTTTTATTTTTTTTATTATAAAAAATACAATTTTACTAAGATTGCTCTACTTTTCTTTTATGTCAACTTATGTTCATCTAAATTGCTCTATTTATGTTTTATATGTGGTTTGTTGACAATTTCACTCAGACTACTTAACTTTTTTTTTACGTCACATTTAATTTATTTTTTTTAGTTTATTTAAGTAATAGCTAATAACACCGTTGTAAGTAAAAATTACGCTAAACAATTTGACAGAGATTCTCAATTACAAGAATCTTAAATATTTCTCTTAGGACATATTTGATTGGAAGAATTAGAGCATGGAATTGGGATTATTAATCCATGGGTCCAATTATTTCATGTTTGTTTTGACAATTTATTTTAAGATTATTAATCTAATGGATAATTAATCCAACAAATTTGTAGGATTATTAATAATGGAGTAAGGGTGGGATTGTGAATACCACACTAATTTGATAGGATTATTTATACCTTACTATTAGTCTTGTGGAATCAAACAAGGCCTTAGAGTTTTATAAGGCAATCTAATATAATTAAGCAATAATATTGTACAATATATTCTTTATCATTTTTATTACATGATATTAATTATTAGTTAGTATGATATTAATTATTACTTAATATGATCTTGATGATTTTGATAATTACATGATGTTGATTATTACTCCGTAAATGTTACCCATGTAACGTCTTTAAAGCATGTTCAAAAAAAATATAACGTTTTAAAAAAAAAAAATAATAATCCTCTCTATCACCTTATGGCGAGACCTATATGATGTGTGGGTTCATGTGGCCCACTACTAGAAGAAATGTGGTCATTTTTGAGTGGAAAAGGTCGTGTACTTAACTTTTTATTTTTTGGTTGATATATATTTGTTTTGGGAAATAACATTACAGTTGAAATTTTAAAAAATTATTTCAAATACATCAAACATTTATAAAATTGACTTTTAATCTATCTACTTATTTATCTATATCTATCTATCTATACTATCTATATAACCAAATATAGTTATTAGGTCAAAAGACTTCAAAACTTGAATCATAAATTCTCATAATTTAAAAAAAATAAAATAAATACGGGGGATCTCTCTTTACCCCTCTTCTCACTATTCAAGTATTCTCACTTCCTCTCTCAATTTTTATCTAAAAAAATATTTAAAAAAATCAAATAATATCTTTCATGGTTGTGGATATAGATATGCATATAGAATCCTACATGTTTATCATTGTATCACATAAATTTAAATAATAATAATAAAAAAACTCACAACTCTCGTAACTCTTATTCTCACTTATAATATATATATACATATATATATATAAAATAAAAAAAAAATGTTAGCATTTACCTGATTCAAGTTTGCTTTTAAAAAATAAAATAATTTGATTTGTATTTAACAAAAGGTGATGTTAAATATCTTTAGCTCTTTATCTCTATCCCAAAGTTAAATTTGAATTTAAATACTAAACCTAAAAAATACATTATTATTTTAAATTTCCATATAAATTTGAACATTCACCAACAAAACCCAACATTGGAAACAAACCCCAACAACATCTATTTGTTTTTTTTTTTCTTTCTCTTCTTCATAGTCGTGATCATAATTTTTTTTTAAGGTATTAGAAATTTATATCTCTTAACTTCAAATGTTTATTTGTTTTTTCTCTCTAGGGAAGATTGTACAATATATATAAAGTTTTACAAGTAATCCTTCGAGGTCCATCATTTTTTCACTTGAAATCTATTTGGAGCCATAAAACTTCCATGCAATATATATATATTTTTTTCATCTTTATTCTATTGATAAAACTTCCATGCAATTTTTTTTCATCTTTATTTTATTGTATATTTAATGATAGATCTTTTTAAGTAATCTTAAAAGATTAAAAATATTATCTCATGTTTATCTTATTTTATCTTTAAATTTGAACTTAAATTTTTATTTTCTTCAGAACTCCCCATCTCTTGGAGTTTATCTTCTCTTTGAACTTGATTGTTGTCGATTCTCCTATATTTCAACTAAATCTTTTCAAAATTTATCTTCAAGTTGAACTTTATTTATCTTTAAAAATTTTCAATTAATTATCCATGTAAATTTTAAATATGATATAATTCCAAGTATGTCATTTGTCTAAGCATAATCTTTTCAATATAAAAACAAGTGCTTGAAAAATAAACCATGAACATGAGATTGAAAAGAAAAAAAAAATTGCAATCAATATTGAGCCCTTTTCGACTCTCCTTCAATGTGCCTAAACAATTTTGCATTAAATTTCAAGTCACAAGTGAATTTATTTATTTATTTATTTTTTCAATTGTATCAACTTTACATTTGAAATGTGTACTTACATGAGTTTTTGCCTTTGTGGAAAAGGGAGTTTATGTAAATGAATATTATTATTTTATTTTTTTGTAAATTCTATTTATGTTTTTGTTTCTTTTTCTTTTTTCTACAATCTGTATTTTTTTTATTTATTTCTTTTTTGGCTAATAATGTATCATTCAATTGAGATTTCATTCTATTTTTGAAGTGCTACTATTAATTTGTAACTTTTTCACTTATTGACTATTTGTGTTTAATTATTTTTGGTGTAGATGTTATATTGGAAGCGAAGTGATCATCAAAATTTATTTTGATATGGATTTATGTTTTAAATTTAATCACCAATTATATTTGGTTGTTGATTGTCATGTTGAAATAACTTATGATTAAATTAATTTTCAGGAACTCATTTCTTTTGAGACCTAGTCCACAAATTTCTTCTTTTTTTTTAAATATCTTTTTATGTAGATTCAAAGCTTAGGCAAATGCAAGCAATCTCTTATTTAAAATGTTAGGTTTTTTTTTGAATAATTTAAATATTTCTATTCTTTATATTTGTCAGTTCAATTTTAATGCATTTTCAAACCTATTTATGTTTAGTGAATCAATATAAAATTAAAGGGAAAAAAAAAACAAACCAAACAGCATGTAAATTTTTTTAACCACTAACTTAATATAATAGAAATTAAAATTAAAATTTATTTTATTTTAATTTAATTCATAATACTGTGTGGGTTAATTAATATATCTCTTATTGATTGAAAAAAAATAGCATTCTTTTATTTAATGTTAGTTATTTTGATTAATTATAATTTTAGTATGCTTTTGTTACTCCACTTTTGGTTGTCTTAACAAACTCTTATTACCTATTTGTTATGTTATGATAGTTTTCTAAAATTTTCCATGTTAGTCATTTTGATTAATTATAATTTTAGTGTGCTTTTGTCACTCCACTTTGGTTGTCTTAACTAACTTTTAATATCTATATGTTATGTGATGATTTACATAATTTATAATAATTTTCTAAATTTTTTGATGCTGTGAAGTATTAAAAATTTTGAATGATACATAGTAAGGTTTATATACACAAATTAAATAAAAATATTTATTTATATTAGAAAATACAACTAACTAGCATAATTATTTTATTATGTTCACTTTGTAAAATTCTGTGCATCGCACAAGTGACAACTAGTATTATAAGATGAGTTTTTTTTTTTGTTTTTTAATATAAATTGTTATCTCAGGTTATAATCTCCTCGCTCAGAATGGCTAATAGGACACCCTGGTGATCTCTGCAAGGGGCGCTGTCTTGGACCTGCGGGAGAGTAGGGAGGATTTTCCTGTTAAACAAAAAAAAATGTTATCTCAACATGAGAGAGTATTTAGGCTTAGTAGGCCTATTGTGAGACTAATTTCAACAATTTAAACTGTTCACTTTTTAAAATTCATTGAGTAGAATATTCACAAATTTCAATAATTCAAACTGTTCACTTTTTAAAATTCATTGAGTAGAATATTCATGTAAAAAATCAAAATAATTGAACATTGGTAATTATATGGTTGAATCATATTTATTTTTTTTAAAAAGACGATAAATATAATTTTAAGAATAATCTTCTATCTATTTTTTATAATACAAATTTAATTCAAACATATAAAAATCGATATCCGATCATTTTGATTTTTTTCATGAATATTCTATTCAATGAGTTCTAAAAAGTGAATTGTTCGGATTACTGAAATTGGTCCCAATTATTTCAAATACATCAAAAAGTTTATAAAGTTGATTTTTACTATTATAAGATGGATTTGATTTCTTTTAAATTGTCATCTCAACATGAGAGAGTATTTGGGCTTTGTAGGCCTATTGTAAGACCAATTTTTGGTAATCTGAGTCGTTCATTTTTTTAAATTCATTGAGTAGAATATTCATGTAAAAAATCAAGATGATTGAACAATGGTTAAATCATATTTGTTTTTAAAAAATAACAAATAAATATCATTTTAAGAATAACCATCTATCTATTTTTTATAATACAAATTTAATTCAAACATATAGATACTGTGGGGGCCAAATTTCATCAAGGTGAGGCCCATTAGAGTGGGGCTAAACTCGACCCAATCTAGAATCCCACGTACCACCAACTGATACAAATCGGCCATGAGAAAAGCCGACTAGAAGCCAAACAATGGGCCTGATGTGGGCCCAACCATGGCCCCGCAAGCAGTATAAAAGGAGGAGCATCGATCAGGGACAGGTATGTGAAAAATAGCAAATAACTTATAGGAAAAGAAAACACAAAGACTAAAGGTACTAACTGGCTCACCGGATGGGTAATTTCGGCACCCTCGTTCGGAGCGTTTGTTCCTCTTTCAGGTTTCATTTCAAGGATTAGGAAAGTTTGTTTGGATCATAGAGCATTCCCAAACCCCTTTCACCACAATTGGCGCCATTTGTGGGAAAACTCAAGCACATTTATGGCAGACGTAGCAGATGATCCTTCGCTCATTGCTAACGATGGTACACCAACAACTATGTTTGGTCCAGAGAATATCCTTGCACGAAGGGCCCTGAACTTTGACTCAATGGCTAAAACCTCCCATTCTACCTTGATGCAGGAAACCATGCAGATAATCATGGATCAAGCAAAACGGAATGAACAACATCTGGAAGATATGGCCCAGCACCGTTTAAATGTTGACCCAAAAGTTAAACCAGTCATACAGAAAAGTCAACGATCGACCGCAGAGCATACTTTGGCTGTTGTCCACGAAATTAATAGGCTGATGGAAACTGGGGCAATCCATGAAGTAACTTACCTTACATGGTTGTCCAATACCGTGGTTGTAAAGAAGAAAAACGGATCCTAATGTGTTTGTGTGGACTTCACGAAGTTGAACACGACCTGTCACAAGGATTGCTTTCCTCTTCCCCGAATTGACCAACTCGTGGATGCAATTGCGCACCACCAATGCAAGAGTTTCTTGAATGCTTACAGGGGTTACCACCAAATTGCCATGCATCCGGAGGACTAAGAAAAGACCGCATTCCGTACGCCACGGGGAACCTATTGTTATAAGGTCATACCGTTTGGACTAAAGAATGCGGGGTAACTTACCAGAGGCTGGTCACCACTATATTTAAAGAACAACTCGGCCGAACCATGGAAGTATTTATTGATGATATGGTGGTGAAATCCAAAGAAAAGCATTCTCATCTAGCCGACTTAGCCATGACTTTCGGCATCCTCCGAAAGTACAAAATGAAGCTCAATGCCTCGAAGTGTGCATTCGGTGTCGGATCTGGAAAATTTCTTGGCTATATTGTGAACCATTGCAGAATAGAGGCCAACCCGAGGCAAATCATGGCTGTTATAGAACTCGGTTCGCCTCAGTCGGCCTAAGAAGTTCAGAAATTGATGGGAATGGCCACCGCCCTCAATAGGTTCATCAGCTGTTCTTCGGATCACTGTCGACCATTTTTTCACATGCTTCAGCAGGGCAAGCATTTCAGTGGACTCTCGAGTGCCAGGCCTCGCTAGATGGATTGAAAACATATCTCCGTTTAGTGCCACTCTTGTCGACCCCATCACTAGGCGATTCGCTTATATTGTATCTAGCAGTATCCAATCGGGCAGTCAGCGCAGTGTTATTAAAGGAGGAACTTGGAGAGTAGCGACCAATCTATTATGTAAGCAAGGTAATGGTCGGCGGCGAGACACAATACCTACCATTGGAGAAGCTTATCCTGGCTTTTGTGGTGGCTGCCAGAAAGCTGATGCACTACTTTCAGGCTTATACTATAAAGGTACTAACTGACTATCCTCTTCGAGTAGCGCTCCGTAGCGAGGAAGCATCGGGCGAATCTCTAAATGGGCATTAGAACTTGGCCAGTATAACCTCTAATTTTTGTCTAGGACAACCATCAAGGGACAGGTGCTGGCTGACTTCATAGCCGAGTTTATAGGATGCCACTCCGACTTCAAGTCTGACTAACTCGCCCCTCGACCTCAACTAGATTGGAGAATGTATGTTGGAGACATTTGGTAGATGTATTGTGACGGATCATCTAACCAACGTGGCAGCGGGGTAAGCGTTGTAATCGTGACCCCCGAAGGGGCAATAATTGAGCATGCAGTCAAACTGGGCTTCGATGCATCAAACAATGAGGCTGAATATGAAGCATTGCTAATCGGCCTTCATAATGCCTATCACCTAGGTGCCAGACGATTATAGGTTTTCTATGACTCAAAGTAGTCATCAACCAGTTGAAAAGGAAATATGCGGCTAAGAACGACCGAATGACAGCCTATATGAAAACAAAAAATGCTTTGCTTACGAAGTTCGACCACCATGAGTTGAATCAGATAACTCGAGATTAGAACACACATACGGATGCTCTTGCTTGTTTGGCTTCAACCATTAACTTGGAAATCAAATGAACTATCGAAGTAGGATTCATCCCAAAGCCGAGTATCAGTTCCCCGGAACCTGTTTAGGTCAACACCATTGATTTAGGACCAAGTTAGTTGGATCCCATAACTGCATTTCTCTCCTTAGAACAGCTGCCAACAGATAAGAAAGAAGCCTATACATTGCGGAATAAAGCCCTTCGATATTACCTGTATCCCCAGGGAAAGCTTTACAAAAATTCTCTCTCAAGGCCATATTTGGAATGTGTTCACCCAGACAGAGTTGAGGATTTCTTGACTGAAATACACGAAGGTAGTTGCGGTACCCATTTTAGAGGGCGCTCATTGGCCCATCGAGCCGTAACGCAGGGATATTATTGGTCAACCATGTGTTCTGATGCCGAGAACTACGTAAAGAAGTGTGAGTAATGCTAAAAGTTTCCCCCATTAACTCATCTGCCTGCTAAAGAGTTAAGTTCTGTTACTAGTCCTTGGCTGTTTACTTAATAGGGCCTTGATATCGTCGGACCACTACCATGAGCTCCGGGAAACAAACGGTTCTTGATCGTTGCAACAGGCTATTTCACGAAATGGGTTGAAGCGAAATCGTTGGCACATATCCGAGATGTCGATGTTAAACGCTTTGTGTGGAAAAGTATTATAACTTGATTTGGCATACCTAGAGCACTTGTATCTGACAATGGCACCCAATTCGATTGTGGTGTCTATCAGGAACTATGTAACACATATGGTATCCGGCCCTATTTTTCCTCACCAGCGTACCCACAAAGCAACGGACAAGCCGAGGCCTCTAATAAAGTGATCCCAAACGGAATCAAGAAGAGATTGGAGAAGGCCAAGGGCAAGTGGGTTGAAGAGCTGTCCTCGACGATTTACTTGAGAAACGCTGTTCGCTTTGTGCTTCAGGACAGAGGCTATCATCCCTCTTGAAATCGGCTGCCCACTCTTAAGTCACAGGCTTTTGACATAGGTTGTAACGACATGATGTTGGCCTTAGATATGAATTTGATTGAGGAACACCGAGATCGAGCTCTTGCGCATATAGCGCGATATCAATAACAGTTTGCTAAATCGTATAACCAGCACATTCAACTGCTCCGCTATGCTCCTGGAGAATTGGTCCTCAAGAAAGTGTTTCCTGCTACTAAAAACCCGACAAACGGAAAGCTAGTCTCCAACTGGGATGGCCCTTACCAAGTTGATTCGATTGCCGGCACAAGAGCATATCGCTTTTCAGACATGGCTGGCAAAAGATTACCGCGACTATAGAATTCGACCCACTTGCGTAAATTTTATCATTAAACCAACTTGTACAAGATGCTAGTTCGTTTTTGTTTTTGTTGTTATACAAGCGTGTACGCATTTATGTAGTTACTTAGTAATACAGTACACTTCTTATTGCCTTCTCTTTTAAAACGACCAATTTATGAGGTCTCTAAATTTGGAGTGCCTGTCGTGCATGGCACGATTGGCCGAATAAGTCTCTGAATTCGGAGCGCCCTACGTGCACGATCACGTTTGGCCAACAAAGTCTCCGAATTCGGAGTGCCTTACGTGCATGATCACGTTTGGCTAATAAAGTCTCTGAATTTGAAGTACCCTTCGTGTATGGCACGATTGGTCGAATAAGCCTGAACGCCCTACATGCATGATCACGTTTGGCCAATAAAGTCTCAGAATTCAGAGTGCCCTACGTATATGATCACGTTTGCCCAATAAAGTCTTAGAATTCAGAGTGCCCTACGTATATGATCACGTTTGGTCAATAAAGTCTTTGAATTTGGAGCGTCCTTCGTGCATGGCACGATTGGCTGAGTAAGCCTCAGAATTCGGAGCGCCCTACGTGCATGATCGCGTTTGGTTAATAAAGTCTACGAATTTGGAGCGCCTTACGTGCATGATCACATTTGGCCAATAAAGTCTATGAATTTAGAGTGCCCTTTGTGCATGACACGATTGGCCGAATAAGCCTCCGAATTCGGAGCTCCTTACATGCATGTTCACGTTTGGCCAATAAAGTCTCTGAATTCAGAGGGCCCTATGTGCATCTCGTTTGGCCAATAGATAAAGCCCCCACATTTAGAGTGCCCTTCGTGCTTAAGCGCGTGATTGACAATTATACAAATTCCGAATTCGGAATGCCCCTTGCGTTCGACACAAATGGTCGAATAAAGACTCCGAATTCGGTGCATCTTACGTGTTTCGCGAATGACTATTATTACAGATTCCAGGTTCCAAATTCTGGAATTGACAATATTAAAATTAGCCATACCATAACAGTTTCATTAGTCACATAGATATTGGTCTTTAAAACAAATCGAAAGTCGGTTGCAAAAAGACAATATTTGTTACAAACAATACGACAGTATCTTTTACAGCATTTTAACTAGACTATATTTTTACAAATTTATGTTTAGGCCTTGTCCGTTTCTTCCTTATCATCCGTCTTCTCGGCATCATAGGCTTCGAATGGAACCTTGTAATCATTATACAGCGGCGATCCTAAGTCAACACCGGCTGTTTACAGGGCCTTGATCCATCGGTGCTTAAAGCCACAGTTCTCATAGTGGCAAACTTCGTCGGCCAACTTCTCCTTGGCCTTTTCGATGCTGATTTTCCGACCATCAAAGAAATCCTCCTTGTAGGCCCGTGTTCGTATCGCTTCCCTTGCAAAAACATTGGCTGTCTCACGATCAGCTATGGCGTGATCTATTAGGCGTTGATTCACTTTTTCAGCCACAGCCGGATTCATCGTGCCAGTCGACTAAGTCTCTGCAGCCTTCACTCTTTGCAGCTCCTCTTCGATCTTTTCTGCATGACGCTCTAAATTCTGAATGCATCCATCATTCTACTCGATTTCTCTTTGCGTTGCTCGAAGGCGCATGCCTATCTTATACGAGATGTAAAGTCCTCTGATTGCCCCATGGATATTTTCCATGAAGACTTCATAATCACCTCTACCGACAAGCGATTGCTACACTTCCGGTGGGAACATTTGCCGAGTAAACTCTACCGCCACGTTCAGATTGCAGATGATCAAGTCCGCTTCAGTCATGGGCCTGTTCCCAATAAAAATTGAAAAACTCATGGGGCGAGGTGGTCTACTCGGCTCATTTCGCATAGTGGCTTGCCCACTTGCCGCCCTCGTGCTCTTCCTTTGTTGTAACCTATCTCTGGGGGATTTCTCTACTTTACCTCTTCTGGAGGACCTACTTCGACGTTTGGGTGACCGACGTCTCTCTCGCACTTCTGCTGTGACATTGCCCATTCTCTGAGATTCGCTACCAGATGCGTGATGCATTTCTGTGTCCAGCTCTGCTAAGCTCCTTCCTTCTCATTTATTGTTGAAAAATAGCCTCCCAGGCATATGATTTCTCATAACGACACAGTACGACCACCGTTGGCACTATCTTCGTTGCTCACTTTCTAATCATCGACTTCTCCTTTTGTTGTTTGTGCTAAATCTATTTAATGACGCTCGAAGCCTCATAAGTATTGCATATCTTGTTCATTAATTACTGATGCAACATTTCCGATGTGCCCCACAGCCGCTACTGTATTGAGGTAAGGGCAATATGTGTCTAACTAGTGTAAGGGCAGATAAATGAATCTATTTGGCCTTTGATGTTAACATAGATAAATGAATCTATTCGGCCTTTAATGTTAACGCCAAATTACGAACACTGCCCCACTTGGCCCCTAACGTGAGCTTACCATTTTTTAGGCAATATGTGTTAATCAGCTCTAGCACGATGTGTCCAACTGGGGCAATGATAGATAAAAGAATCTATTCGGCCTTTAATGTTAACGCAGATAAATGAATCTATTCGGCCTTTGATGTTAACGCTGAATTACGAACACTGCCCCATTTGGCCACTAACGTAAGCTTAACACTTTTTGGGCAATATGTGTTAATCGTCTCTAGCACGATGTGTGCAACTAGGGCAAGGGCAGATAAATGAATCTATTCGGCCTTTGATGTTAACGTCGAACTACAAACACTGCCCCACTTGGCCACTAACCTGAGCTTGCCACTTTTTGGGCAGTATGTATTCATCGGCTCTGGCACAATGTGTCCAACTGGGGCAAGGGCAAATAAATGAATCTATTCAGCCGCTGATGTTAACGCCGAATTATGTACACTGCCCCACTTGGGCACTACCGTGAGCTTTTCAATTTTTGGGGCCTGTTTAGTCAAAACACTTGTGGCCATCCGCTTTGGCATGATGTGTCTAACTAGGGTAAGGGCTGATAAATGAATCTATTCGGCTGCTGATGTTAGCGCCGAATTATGTACACTGCCCCACTTGGCCACTACCGTGAGCTTGTCAATTTTTGGGGCCTGTTTAGTCAAAACAAAAAAACAAAAAACAACAAAAAATATTCCTTATTGATTCACATAACATAAGGCCATTTTTATTAATAAATTGAGTGAATACAGACATCACTTTATACATGCAAACGACCCTAATGCGACCTCTAAACAACATGAGCAAAACTTCAAAACTAAAAAGGAAAAACTAACATTAGGCAAACTAAGAACCACTTTATATTAATTCGTCTATGACTTTATAGTTCTTCAGGATCAGACCCTAGTGGTTCAACCTCTAACTGCTCACAGGGAATCGGTTGATCCAATGTCACCTTGGCGGCCGTCAGAGCTTTGAGCCAGCTGTGCTTGAAGTCGTAATTCTCAAATTTTAAGGCCTCGTCCGCATACTTCTTAGTGGCCGCCTGCTTTTCGAAGTCGAACACCTTGGACACCGCTGACTCGGCGAGGTCTTTTGCCTTCTTCGCCTCCGCCAACTCGGCCTCCAACTGACTGATCACCTCCTTGGCCAACTTCAGTGCTTCGTCACTCGCGTTTGCCTTTTCCTCGGCTGCTAGACAAATCTGATCAGTTTACATTGTTTTCTGTGCTTTATTATCGGCCCTCGTGCGCTCCTCTATCGCCTTCTGCCACTCAGCATTGGCCCTCACCGACACCACCACCAATTCGGCTAACGCCTCTTTAACCTTGCCTTTTTCCATCTTAATCTCGGCTTTGAGTATGCTAATTTGCTCCACAGTGTCATAAAGGTGATGACCGATTTCTACGATTCTCCCTGCTGTTTGAAAACAAAACAAAGGCACATTAGTCGGCATGTAAATAAGTATTCGGCGTATAAAAGTACACTTACACGTATCACGTACCAATATAGCCGATTAGGCTACCAATGCAATTGAAACCACGTTCGGTTTTGCATAGAACGCGGTCTTGTCCATTGGCAGTGAAATTGCCAAAGCCACACTTAGGGCCATGGCAAGGTCTTTAATAGCCGACGCGTCGGTAGCAACCGACACATGCTTCATTCTAGGTTGAACGATAAAAGGCGCGACCAAGTCTTGGGAAATCTCCTTCACTCTAGGCTGTTTATTGCTGGGTTCTTCAGATGACTCGACTTCTACCTCAGCGGGGCATTTTTCCCTCCTTTGTTCAACCTCCTCCCTTCGCTTAACACCTTCCAATCGTTGTTCAAGGACTAAGTCAGCCATAACAATCTCTTGCTCCGTTTCCTCAACGGGAGCTGGTGGCGGGGGTTCTTGAGTTGCAATGCTTTCGGCCCTCTTTCTGGCTGCCAGTCTTTCGGCGTTTCTTCTCCTTGCAAGTTGTGCAAGTGATTCTCTAGCCATGTTCTCAGGGTTTGATTTGGATAAGTCTTCCAGGTCGGTGAAAATTTCGTCCTTTAGGGGAGACAGATTTATTCAGCTTGAAGTGGAGGGTGGGTCGAAGCCGACTTCTTCAAAGGCCAAATTGAGTGCTCTATCAACTTCCTCCTCCAAATGATCTTTAGACTCGTCTAAGTTAGACTGGCTCGGCTGCTCGGCAATTTGATCGCCGACTTCACCACCCTGGTTGTCCAAGCCGACATCACCACCTTGGTCTGAGGCTGAACCCTTGAGACTAATGTCCCTTAGGCTCTTGAAACTTGGGAAAATTAGTGTCGTGAGATGTCGTTCACCTCTTAGGATTGGGATGCGGTCAATGGCCGAAAAATTTGAATACGTTGGGTCGTATCTTAATAACACGTGGGTAGTGTGCCCTTGTTTTTGAAGGTTTGGATGATCGAAATATTCAAGTGCAGTTTTAACTTGCGTAAGCATAGCGTCGTCGGCTAAAGTAAGAGCTCTTTTTAGATTGTGGCCTGCACGCGGAAGAAAAAGCTAAGTATACGAAATCAGAGCCGAGTAAATATATAGAGAGAAACAAAGAATGGGTCTATACGGCCACGTGGCTCGCCTTTCTGTCTAGGCACAAGGTCCAGGCGATTTTCACCATTGCCGTCACCGAATTCTTAGTTGCCACGGACAATGACCATAACATTGTCAACTCGCTTGCCAGAACTAGCAAGCATAGTCACCAACTGGTGGTCTATGTCCTTGGCTCTGAGAAAATAACGTCTTTGCCGACCGGATGATTTCGCCAAGGCATAGTAGTGTTGAATAATAGAGGTTCCTAGGTTAGGTCTAAGTCGGCGATTCAATTATACTATGCCCATTATAATTCGGTAAAAGTTTATGCTTGATTGAAAAGGGACTAAACCCTAGTAGTGCAGAATGACCCTCAAAAAAGGATGAAGAGGGAAACGGACTCCGCCCTTGGCAATTGATAGAAGAGAAAAGATGATCGTGCTTGTATCAGTCCTTTTCATGTCAACCACGCTGTCTGCCACAAGCGACAGATGGACATCGTCTGGGATAGAGAAATAACAACGAAAAGCGGTGATGCGATCCTCAGAAAGGAGAGCTTTCAAGTGTTTCGCCTTTTGAAACGGAGTAAAAAATATACTAACCAAAAGCAAACAGAAACAAAATGGGAGCTGGAATGAGGAAGCAATACAATGAAGAGAAGAATTAACAGATCGAAGAGAGAAGAACGGTGTGGAGCATGAGAAAATCATAGAGGTCTTGGAAGAAAAGTGAGGAATACTAAAAACAACCCAAGAGCCTTTCGAATTCAAAAAACTCGAAGAGACAGCGTGTTTTCAAATTGCATTAAATGAATGACAAGTACGAGGGGGCGGGAAGTTGTAATGATTTCTGATCGCGCGTTCATTCTTCTGACGATTTAGTATTGAAAGAAACGCTAGCGTTGTATTTTTGTTTCCAATAACTGTTCCATCTGTGAGCCGAGTGAAACGTTTGAACGAACCGAACACGCCGATTGGATGGGACTAATCGGATGTTCGGGCAATTGTGGGGGCCAAATTTCATCAAGGTGAGGCCCATTAGAGTGGGGCCGAATACAACTCAGCCCAATCCAGAATCCCACGTAGCAACTTATACAAATCGGCCATGAAAAGAGCCGACTGGAAGCCAAACAATAGGCCTGATGTGGGCCTAACCATGGGCTCGCAAGCAATATAAAAGGAGCAGCCTCGATCAGGGACATGTATGTGAAAAATAACAAATAACTTATAGGAAAAAAAAACACAAAAACTAAAGGAACTAACTAGCTCACCGGAGGGGTAATTCCGGCACCCTCGTCCAGAGCGTTTGTTCCTCTTTCAGGTATCATTTCAAGGATTAGGAAGGTCTATCTGGATCAGAGAGCATTCCCAAACCCCTTTCACCACAGATACCGATATTTGATTATTTTGATTTTTTCATAAATATTCTACTCAATGAGTTCTAAAAAGTGAATCGTTCGAATCATTGAAATTGGTCTCAAAATGGGCTTACCAAACCCAAAATCCTTATAAAATTTAGGGCAAATTACTCATAAGTCCTTTTTGAAAAGTGTACATTATATTTAATCCCAAAACTTTTTAGATAGACCCAAAAGTTCTATGCTCATTTATCTTCTCCTCTTTCCCTACATCTTGCTTTTTATCTTTATGTCTCGTTTTCTGATATCGGCGACGACCACGACTACGTCTTTTTCTTTTTCTTTCTCTTTCTACTCTACAATCACCGGCGACCACCATTGATTGTGGTTCAGCGGCAACCACCGAGTACCAACTCTTTACTTCGCGCTCACTGACAGCGAAAGAGATAAGTTTTCGACGAAGAAGATGAGTAGATCTACGTTAGATCCGGCTAGATCTAAACTAAAAAATAGTTGTTAGAGTACAAGTATCTTTTTATATTTGTCTTCTTCCTTCGATTTCTCAGTTTTTTTTTTTTAAAATTTTTTCTTACTACACACTTTTATTTTCCTGTTATAATAGAGAAAATTTTCAAGCATTGAACAAGTTGTTTTTGAGTTTTAGTTACAAACGGTAAAAACTGTAAAATTTTATAGTTTCATAACTTTCTTTAAAACTGTAAAATTTTACAGTTTTATAACATGTTTTTCAATTTAATTGATAAGGATAAATGCTTAATAGAATCATATTTTGAAACTGCAATATTGTATAGTTTCAAAGTTTATTTTTCAGTTTGATCAATATTAGAGATTATTTGCTTAAATCCTACAAAAATTGAAAATAATATATGTTTTTTTTCGCATTGTTGTTGTACGTTATTCTTAGTTTTTTTTTTTCTTCTTCTTCTTCTTTTAGTTTATCAACATTTAGCATATTTTGCTATACTTTAATTTCTCAGTTTATCCTTTTTTGGGGTGATATTTTGGACATTCCGGTGAGTCTTCAGTGATATTCTTGACGTTTAGCGAATATTTTAGATATTTCGGCAACTTTTGGAAACGTTCAGAACATTTCGGCAATATTCTAGCAATATTCCAGCAAAATTCTGGTCATGTTTCGGCGACTTCTTGGTGATGTTGAATATTCTGACGAGTCTCCTATGACTGTCTGACGGAAGTCTAGCGGTGATAGGATGTAACACCGTCTTTAATTTTTTTTTTTAAAAAATAGGATTTTTTTAATAACAATTAAAAATATGTAGGATTAATTGGTATAAGTATTTTATTTTGAAATTAGATGAGTTTTGAATTTTGTGTATGAAATTTATTAGTAACTTTCCTTAAAATTTATTATTAATATGTAAATATATTTTTTTTAAAATTACATTGAAATGAAACTTCTGCATTTATTTTTAGGGTGCACCCTCTAAAATTTATTAATTTTTTTTCTCACGTTGAAAAATTACATCCCATTTTTTAGGCCTTCACTGGTGACAATACTTTACCTAACCATTGCACCACATTTTTCAACTCTCGATCAGCACCCACTATCAAGCATTTAACGTGTCACCGAAGAGAGTTGAAGAATATTGTGGTGGTATAAAATAAAAGAGGAATTAGTGGTGGATAGGTGAAAATGAGGATATAAAATGAGGATAATATGATAATTTTATTTTTTTGTTAGGTTAATTGCAGAAAGGGGAGTATTTATAAATTTCAAAATAATGGGAGGAATTCATATTTTTGATAAATTTGAAGAGATGTATTTATAATTTATTTATTTATATGCAATGGGATTGGATTATTTCAAGTTGTAATTTATTTATTTATTTATTTATATGCAGTAAGTTAGTTAATTAGATGGGATTGGATTATCTCAAGTTGTCCATCTAACTTGAGAAAGAGTTTGAGCTTGGTGGGTCCATTTCGGGGCCGACGTCGGTGGTTTAAACTATTCAATTTTTAAGATTTGTTAAGTAGAATAATTATACAAAAAATTAAAATAATCAAATATCAACGTATGATGAATTATATTTGTTTTAAAAAATAGATAACAATTATAATTTCAAAAATAACTACTCCCTTCATCTCAAAATAATAGTCTCTTTTGGGGAATCCAACTTTTTTTGATAGTACAATTATTACATTTTAAAAATATTCACTATATTTGTTTCCAATTTTTAAAAATACTTTTCAGAAAATTCTACTTTCTTATTTTTCCTATTTTTTTATTTTTACTGAATTTTTTTAATATATTCAGCAATTTTTTTTAAAATTTTTAAACATACCTAACATAAATACACTTAAAAAGTAAAATTTTTGTAAAAAAAATCTTTAAAAAATTCAATGTATACAAAAAATACAAAAAAATAAAAATAAAAATTAAGTATATTTTTCATATTTTTGTATATTTATTAATTTTTAAATTTTTTTTCACAAATATTTTATTTCTTAGATACATCTAAATAAGGTGCATCTAAAAAAGTAAAAAAATGCTTGAAATTTTAAAAATATTCACTAAAAACAAAAAAATACGAAAAATTAAAAACTCAATTTTTAAAAAATTGAAACCAAATATACTGATTAATTTTTCAAAATTATCCTTTGTTAGTATTTTTTTTAGGAATATTAATTGTCATAATTGTACTTTTTGTGTTATTAATGAATTTAAAAGAAAGGCAAAATAATAAATTCATATTATTTTATTGCTTTATTTTTTACCAGGAACTAATATTTTGAGACAATAAAAAATAAAATAAGAGACTAATATTTTAAGATGAAAAGAGTATTCATTTTTGATAGTACAAATGTAATTTAAACACATACCTACTAATATTCAATTATTTAAATTTTTTACATAAATATTTTATTTAACAAACATTAAAAAATAAATGACTCAAATCACGAACGTCAACCCAAAATGGCTCCACCAAACTTTCAAATACAAATTAAATTGATGCAAGTGAAATTTTGCTTTTGGTAGAAAATTACCTTTTCAGCCCTCAAAAGCTGATTGTGTCATAATGTGTTTTGAAGGATTTTGCACCTAAATTAGAAGTTATAATTCGTTTGCCTAATCTGAGCAATGGTTGTGCTGGTCTGGGCAACCTTATTACAGATTATGATGTTTCTAAATTCCTTATGCAACCTTATTGGAATATAAACTATTCCAGTGGAATATCCTAAGATGTGGACAACGCAGGGGCTTGTGAAACAAACAAAGGTATTCAAATTAGATTCACAACGTTTGAATATATTTTAAAATTTATTTGACATTAATTTATTAGACGAACAAATTAAATTTAAACATATTTTAAAACTTATTAAATATTTTTAAGAATTTGTTTGTGAAGCTAAGTTTGGGATTTTTTTTGGCTATTTTCGCCACAAAAAACAAAATAGATTTTTTAGCCTAATAAGACAAAACATCACATCCAATCCATAATTATTACATTCTTTCTCTTACAAAATAATCAAAAAAGTTAAAAACCCTTTCTAAACGAGATTTTTTAACCTTAAGCTAAAATGGTCAAAAAACTAAAAAATCAAAAACCAACTCACTTCCCAAACGAAACCCAAATCAAACTTTAACAAACTATTACCAGCTCAATTTTACTAGTTTTTGACTATGACCTCTCTTGGCCATCAATTCCTTGATTAAGATCATGAATCTTTTATACTGTGTTTAGTTGGGGGATTTAGGGAGGGATTTTGAAAGAAAAAAAGAAAATACGTGTAAAATTATGTGAAATGTAAGTGTATTTTATTCATATTTCACCTAACTTTTTCTTTTTCCTTTCCAATTCCCTCTTCAAATCCCCCAACCAAACACAACGTTAGGAAAAAGAAATAGGAATTTATTTACATATATCCATTTGTTTGTTTGTTTGTTTTTTTTTTTTTTTTTTTGAGAACAACACACAGCAGCATAACATTACATTACACAAAAAGTCTTACAGCAGTGGCAAGATGATGAGCATCTTGAACCACTTCACGGTCCACCTTTTGGAATACAATATGATAAAAAAACTTACAATAATACAAAATATCAGTAAATGATAACATATATCCATTTGTTTTTATGAATAACTAAGCAAATGATAACAATTATATACCATTTTCTTGTCATTTCTCTATCCAACCAAATAGAAATTTATCATCTTGTACTTTAGAAAATATTATAGAAAAATGGAATACAAATAGATAGCAATTTGATGGGGTAAAAAAAAAAAAAAAAAAAAAGAAATGTTGTAATATAATTGCATATAGGTGAGAATCTTTGTGAAATTTTAAAACCATCATTCTCCTTTTTCTTTCCACTTTCTTCACTTCTCTTTATTTGAAAATCTCATATTTCTCGATGCTATCTTTGACGGTAGAATTGTAACAACTCCGATCCGTAATTTGCCGTTAATGCATAATTAAGAATATTAATTAAGGGTGTCAAGTGAAATTCTGTGTTAATTGTGTGTTTTGCATGCTATTTGAATTTATATCTGTCTATTGTAGGAATATCTGTCTGAATTTTTGTTTTGGTATAGCAACTAAAGGCCTTATCGACATCTGAACGCGAAATTGATTATGTCAACGTGTCATTTAGAATTTTTGAAATTTTATGGTAACCTTAATTAAATTTTGATTCGGAACCAAATAATTAGAATAAACTAATTAGATTGAATTAGATATAAGCAAGCTCAATTAAGCTTAAGTTAACTTAATTCAAGTTATAAATATGTGACATAAGTTCTAGAACTCATCTTCCTTCATCATTTTTGAGCCTCAAACCGTGAGAGAGAGAGAGAGAGAGAGAGAGAGAGAGAGAGAGAGAGAGGAAAAGTGTGATCAAAGAAGAGGAAACAAGGAATTGTAAGGGAATTGAGAGAATTGGCTTGGTAGCTTAAAGAATCAACAATCTGGAACCCAATTGAGGAGTAGAGGTAAGAATTTAACCCATGAATTAAGTGTATGAGTCATCTAGTATGTAATTCAAGAAGTTTAAGTGATTAAACAAGAGAATTGAGCTTTGAATGTAGAATGGGGAATCAATCCATACATGCATGCATATTTCATCACATTTTGAAGTTTTTTCCAAAGGATTCTTACATGCATGTACTTATTCTAGCTTTGTTTTGAAAATTCATCATGTTTCATACCATTTTATCTTGTTCATGATTTGAGAGAAAAGAATCTATACTATTACATGCATGGGATACATAAGGAGTTTTAAGTGTAATTTTGAATAATTGACATGTTTTTGGGCCTTGATTTTGAGAATCGATCTTCATTCCGTGTTTTTTTTTTTTACAAGTGTCTAATTGTTTCCGACAAATTGTGGCCCAAAAGAACAGGTTTGAAGCTTAAGCATGTGTTTTGAACTTGAAGTCAAATTTTGGAAATTCTAGAGTTTGGTCACATCGTTTGAGCGACCAAACCGTTGCTCGAGCGCACATTGCGAGCTCTCAGAAGTTTTGCAGTGTTTGATGGTTGGCTCGAGTGACCAAAATACCGCTCGAGGGACCACCCTCTATTTTCAATCTTGGCTTGAGCGACCAAGAAGTTGGATCGAGCGTAAAATGAGAGCTCTCAGAAGTTTTGTAGACCAAGGGGTCCACTTGAGCGACTAAAGCATCACTTAAGCGAACTGACCTGTTTCTGAAATTTCGCAAAAGTGTTTTCAAAGTGTAAAATTGCATCCTAGGCATTCTTAAGCCATGATTAAACTATAATAATGAGTATAAGAATTGGAAACATACCTAGAAATAAACATAATAAGTTGGAACGTTTACAGAGCATGTGTTTCAATATCTATCTATCACGTGTTTGTGTAGGTCACGCGTTAGTATTCATCTGATCTGTCTAAGTTATTTGCTGTTTTCAGAGCTATCGGTGAGTACAACTCTGTAAAGCTATGTTTGACTATAAGTATTTTCTGACTGATATGATGTGATCTGTTTTCTGAAATGCGATTTTCTGAATCATGATTGAACATCTAATTTTTCGAAATGTATTCGTGGCATCTTTAGCATCATGTAAATTTGTCATGTGTTATCTGTACCTAGTACCAGGGTTTTGCATGGGTTCCATTCATGAAACTGATTATGTATAATCATTTACTCTGTACGTGGGTCTTAATGACCATCTCATGTAAATAAGGATCTATATGACCAACTACTCTGCACGTGGGTCTTAATGGCCATCTCAAGTGAATATGGGTATTCATGACCAATTTGATATGTCAGTGTCACGACCCAAACCCGCTCCTTTAGGTTTAACATCGTAACTGGCCAGTAATCCTCGAATTACCAAAGGCCTTTGAACATAATAAACAAAATACAAGGGCTAGCGGAAGCAAATAATAAAAAATTGTGTCCATAGAACTGTGCAGACATACATTGGATAAAAAAACTTTAACTTTAATTACATAAACGTGACGTCATATAAGGAACAATCTTACGTCACTTCACTTGCAGATAACCAAAAGGGGACTTAGCCCAACATACAAATAAAACAAAAGAAAACTTAAACGAAATTCTGGATCATAAAACAACGACCACAAGTAGGTTTTGGAACCTCCACGGGAGGCACTGTGGTTGGCTGGACAAAACTGTTCTCTAGGCAACAGTTTAGGCTTGGTCACTCGCTTGATCACTTACATACAGACATAACACAGTGAGCTAAAGCCTGGTGAATAACAACAAGGTAAAGGGTTTTTCGAACAATCTCAGAAATCAGAATTTATATTAGAATAGATTCAGATTCATATACTCATCAGGAATCATAAGTAATTATATGTGGTACATTCATTAGCTTTCATATCATCTTGGTCCTGAGACCTATATGCATAGTTGGTCTTGACGACCCCAAAGGTCAATATCTTGTGCACAAGTAGCCATGGTATTGTTTTGCCCAGGTGTAGAGACCCCATTTTTGACCGTCCTCAAGATTTGGACGCGATCGTTTGAACACTCAATGATTATCCATGTTTATGTTCGTCTTGAGTTCTCGGAGGTTTCGGCTACGCCTTGCCTCAAGACCTCTCGACTCGTTTGTTTTGTGTTTGGTTTTGCACCAAACACTTGTTGTTTTGCTTCTGAGGGTGGGAAATAGCTTGTTGGCCATCCCACACCTCATCGACCATGGCTTGAGGCCACCGGCCCTATTTTCTTGCTACCGGCCAAATGTGTTGGCTGGTCAGCATTGTTTTTGGTCGACCGGCCATTGTTTTGATCAATCGGCCACTTTTTCTGGCCGAGACCTTTTCTTGAGGAAGCTTGAACCTTTTAAACCCCTTGTTTTAGCTTCTTGAGAAAGCTTGAACCTTTTGAACCTCTCGTTTTAGCTTCTTGAGGAAGCTTGAACCTTTTGAACCTTTGTTTTTGCTTCTTGAAGAAGCTTGAACCTTTGCCTAACTTTTCCAAGAAGCTTGACCCCTTTGCTCTAAGCTTCTAAGAAAAACTTGAACCTTTCTTAGCTTCTTGAGGAAGCTTAACCCTTTTTGCTTTAGCTTCTAAGAGAAGCTTAGCCCCTTTGCTCCAAGCTTCTAAGAGAAGCTTAGACCTTTGTTCCTCTATAAGAGAGAGCCTCTCCCTCATTAGAAAAGGTTCCAAAAAATTTTGCTAAGGCATACACATACATCTCTCTTTGTCTCTACACTTAGGCTTAGAAAGAGTGAAGCTCTTGGCCCCTTTGCACACTAACTCTTAGCCTAACACCTCCATCATCAACCTAAGGATCTTGGAGGCCATTTTCAGAGGTTGAAGGTTCGATTTTTTTGGTCTCAAAGCTGTTGGTTTTGCTGAAGCTATAAGGGTAACACGCTTTACCCTCTTTTGGTCTTTATTTTGTTTCATCTTTTAGCCATACTTGCAAGCATTTTCGAGCTTTGTCATAAACTGAAAAAAGTCTTATTTTGAGCTCCTTTTGAAGTTTGTTTAAGACCACTTTTATGTTTGGGGTTGTCTACCCCCTCTTAGGCCTTGTTTGGCCTCATTTTTGTGCCTTTTTTGTGAGCTTCGAGACCACCTTGTATTGGCCTTCTCACAACTGAAATCCATGATGTTTTGAGGTCCTAAGAAGGAGAGGGCCATCCCCTCTCCTTATTGTCTTGTTTATTTGCATTTTTGGCCTTACAAAGGAGCCCATATTTGCATGCATCCCAAGCGTGGTTCAGGCCCCTTTTTGGTGAGTTTTAGGACCTGCATAAACTCTGTCCAGAGCTGGTTTTTCCATATTAGATGTCCTTCTTGCATGTGTAGAACAACTTCTTTCACGGCCTTTCAAAGGAACACCTCATTCTTGCATGTATTAGACACATTTCAGTGGGTATTTGGTCATATTTTGGCATGCCATGAATCTGTTTTTGGCTGGTTTGGTGATCCCTCATATGCTCTATATGCTTGTAGTGTAAACCATGCTTACTAGCTTACATTGCATGTTATTTTGGTCCTCCATTCTAGCATATTTTGGCCATGCCTTAAACTGATTTTGTGCATGTTTTGAACTGCCTTAGCTCTATTTTTATGTCCCATGGTCGAATGGTACTTGCCATGTATGCTTGTAGTGTAATAGCCATGCCTAGTCTTGAGTTTTGAAGCCTATTGCATGCTTATATTGAGGTGTTTGCATGTTTTGGCATCATTGGGTATGATATTTCAGAGCTTATACTTGTGCCATACTCCCATGTTTTCCATGGTGCTATTGAGAGTTGTGCTTGTATGCCATGTTACAATGTGTTGTGCATGTTATGTTAGCATTGTGTATGCCATGTCACTCCTTGCATTGTGTATGCTAAGTGGTTAGTTGCATTGAGCATGCCATAGTTCACATAGCATTGTGTGTGCCATATAGTCTATAACATTGTGTATGCTAGGTTGCATGTTTGCATATTTAGGTTGTATGCCTATTGCTTATTGCTTGCTAGCATACTCATTTTATATTAGTTTGTTTGCATGCTTAGGTTGCATAGCATTGAGCATGCATCCCTTGCCTCTTGATCAATCATGATAGAGGTTAGGGCCCTTTATGTGTTTTGTGTATTTCATTCCATATTGAATTGCACACTTGACTCTTTGGCCATCATGCATGGAAATGCGTAATTGGTGGCCCGAGAGTCGAGTACCATACTCCCTTGAGTCTTAAACATGATAGGAATGGTGGTTGTGCATACATTGCTTTGAAAATGCATTGCCATGCTTTGTTTGCCCTCTGCTGCTGTCAAACAGAATTCTGCAGGAAGAGATGGCCGGTCAGCCATCTTCAGTGCCGGCCGGCTATCCATTGTTGGTCGAGAGCCTCACAACTGGTCGATGACCACTTTTCCATGGCCGGTCACCATTCATCTTGGCCGATGACCTCCCATAGTGTTCAAGGAGTGTTTCAGAACCGACCTTGGGACTCATGCAATTTTTAGAGGCATAAAGCAGTACAAACAGAGACAACTGTGGCATGGCGATGGATTTCCGAGCGGAGCCGAGCATGCATACATTTATTCCTCTTCCTGAGGCTATTTTACTGCTTTCAGTAGCTTAATTAATTTGTCAATTAGTTAGGTGGTTTTGTAATTAATTAATTAGCTTGTTAGTTGATTAATTTGTATTATTCATTCGGTCCCTCCGAGAGAGGACAAATTGTGTAATAAGCGTGCGTGTGTGTGATGCATGTCTTCCAATCCCCACTTCTTTCTCCCTTTTATTTACTAGTTTATGATGGTTAGTTTAGGGCATGTTTCAATTAGCATACTCATGCTCGCATATTTGCATAATTCATATGTCTTGCATGTACCGGGCTCGGCGCATCATGCTAACTGCATTGTATTTCAATCCCAAATTGAATACATGTTATTTGTTGCATCTCATACGCCATCTTAGAGTAGCCGAGCTTATCTTAAGTTGCATTTTTACATGTGTTGTATTAGGCATCTCAGCATAGTTAAGATTCATACATGATTTCTAATTCGCTTCTCTTTTGGCTTGGAGTACTTGGTAAGCTTTTATGCTTTAGCATCCTTGCATGTGTGTGAGTGACTGCCATGATAGCATGCTTACCATGAGGCTATGTGCTTATGTGATATAACTGCCTGAATGCCCGTGGGTGAAGGTTGGGTTGCTTGAGTTGGAATAATTCGTCGAAACCCGTATTTTAGCCTACTTGCGAGTAACAAACTTCAATCCATTTTTCAAAACAAACGGATATACGATGCTTTGTTCCAACTTAGGCAATCCAGTCTATACTTGTATGCTGTGCGGATCACGTAGTAATTCTAGGCTAATAAACCGGAATAAGAGCACATAATGTTTTCAAAAAATTGATATCATGGTTAGTAGAGGCCGATATTTGATCGGGCGAGTGGGGGTGCTCATAGCTAACCTTCCCCAATCGTACCCAAGTTCCCGAGCCGAGGCAACTTTGGTGATGACGGACACGTAGCCTTAGGCAACGAGTCAGGGTTTCCTAAATTCTCCCAAAATAAATATTTAGGTGGCGACTCTGTATCTGGTAGAGCAGTCCATGTTTGGCATTTTTTTTCTAAAAAATCTGTTTTCCAAAAACGATTTGCCGGATTTGGACTCTTTGGTGATTTATCAGTCTTGCATTGCACTTTGCAAGATCAGATTAAGAACCGTGACAATTTGAGTCCGAATTGTAGTGAGCCCCAATGAACAAAACGGGATTCCCTCCTGGGACGTTCGGGGACGTCTACACCAGGCAAGGGCCATTGTAGACGTCCCCGAACGTCCTGGGAGGAAATCTCCCGTTCTGTTCATTGGGCTCACTACAGTTCAGGACTCAAAGTCACGGTCCTGTATCTAATCTCATAGAATGTAATGCATGACCGACGAATCATCAAAGAGTCCAAATCCGGCAAATCGTTTTTGAAAACAGATTTTTTGAAAGAAGTGCTAAACATGGACTGCTTTGCCACATAAATATTTTATTTTGGAAAATTAAGAAAACCCTGACTCGTTGCCTAAGGCCACGTGTCCGTCATCACCAAAGTTACCTCGGCTCTGGAACTTGGGTACGATTGGGGAAGGTCACTTTGTGAGCACCCCCGCTCGCCCGATCAAAGATCGGCCTCTACTAACCATGATATTTAGTTTTGAAAACGTTATGCGTTCTTATCCGGTTATTAGCCTAGATTTACTATGTGAGGCACACAGCATACAAGTATAGATTGGATTGCCTGAATTGGAGCAAAACGTTTCATGTTTGTTTTTGAAAGCGGTTTACTACTCGCAAGTAGGCTAAAAATGCAGATTTTGCCAGCCTCGGGTGGGTTTAGAAAAAAAAATGATTTTGCCACTCTCAAGTGGGCTTAAAACTCGCATTTAATAAATTGTTCCAATCCAAATAACCCAACCTTCACCCACAGGCATTCAGGCAGTTATATCACATAAGCAATTAGCCTCATGGTAAGCATGCTATCATGGCAGTCACTCACACACATGCAAGGATGCTAAAGCATAAACGCTTACCGAGTACACCAAGCCAAAACATAAGTTATGTTAGAAATTCATGTATGATCCTAACTATACAGAAATGCCTAATGCAACACATGCAAAAATGAAACTACAATAGGCTCGGCTATTCTAAACATGGCATATAATGATGCTACAGCTAACACGCATTCAATTTGGAATTGAAATACAAATGCAGTTAGTATGATGCGCTGAGCCCGGTGTATGCAATACAGATGAATGAATGCAAACATGCGAGCATAAGTATGCTAATTGAAACATGCCCTAATCTAATCATCATAAGCTCGTAAATAAAAGGGAGAAAGACGTGGGGTTGGAAGACATACATCACACACACGCACTCTTATTACAACATTGCCCTCGCTCGGAGGGTCCGAAAGAATAATACAGTCCGAATGAATAATTAAATATTACAAAACCCTAATTAATTAAAAATTTAACTAGGAAAGCAAGTAAATTATCATGCAAGCTATGGACCGCCTCGGCTTTGTTTCGAATGATGAAAGATGCATGCTTGAGTTGCTTGGCGTGGAAATCCTTTGCGATGCTTCGTCTCGCCTTTGTTTGCAGCTGATTTCAGAAACTTACACAAAGCTCCAGAAGGCTAAAACTCCACCTTGGGAAAGCCACCAACCGACCACCCCTTATGGTGGAAACCAAAAAAGGTGGTCTGCCTACCAGGAAACCTGGTCGGCCGACCACTTTCTGCCCCTGGACTCTGGTTTTTCTGCAATAAAGGCAAGAAGGAGAGAAAGCAAAGTATTTTCAACATATGTGTGCGCGACCACTCCTCCCCGTCCTTGCACAAGCTCTAGGGAGTGTGGCCCTCGGTCCTCAGGCCATCAACCACGCATCTCAATGCATGATGGCCGAGAAGTCGAATTGCACGTTTTAATGTGTCATGAATGCACAAATACACATTTAAGGCCTAAACTCCATCATGGGAAATCTGGAATGTTGGCGACCGAGAATCGAGGCACGTTTCGTCACTTGGAGTACGAAACGTCCCTCGTTTCCCGTGCTTGGACTAAACCCTACTCCAAGCACAATTCAACAAGCAATGCATGGCACGTGCAAATGCGACTAGCATGCAATCCTAAGTGTAATGCAACCAAGTGATGCAAGCATGCAAGGGATAAAATGCAAACATGCACCTAGCATGTACAATGCTAACACTACATGGCATGCGCAATGCTCGTGAACTAAGGCATACTCAATGCGATTATCAACCAAGCATACATAATGCGAGGAATGACATATCATGGCATGCACAATGCTCCTAACAACCTAGCATACGCAATGCAAAGGCTAAACATGCAACAACATGAACTACATGGCATGCTCGATGCAAGATGGACTTATACCAATGTGAGTGGACCTCAGCCACACTCATATCAGTGCCATGTGATGAAAATGAGAGAATCGAAATGCATGCACACATGCACGAATGCCAAGGACCGAACCTAAGGCATGAAATACCGCTCTGCCAAAAGGGATGAAAGATGGCATAGAAACATGCAATTTACAGCTCTGAAATATGATGCTCAATGGTCCCGAATCATGCAAACATGGCACACAATGCAAGCTAGGGGGCCCGGGTTTCGAACCTAGTGAAGTACGTTACACTAAAGGTACCCAAACCAATGTACCAAAGGCAAAACCAACCCCAAACAGACCCTAGGCAGGTCTGAAACAGTGGAAAATTGGTCTAAAATGATGGCTCAACAAGCATGAAAATGAAGCTCATTCAATGGTCGGTAAACAAGGCATTCAAGCCCGACTCTCAAGCACACTTAAAGAGATGAAAACATGGCAATATGGCATTCATATAGGCTCTGAAATGTGATGTAAAATGGCCTCAAAACATGAACACACCTCAGCACATGCATGCAATGGACCTCAAATCTCAAAGTTAAGCATGGGTATTGAACTACAAGCATGCAAAACAAACATCATTCAATCATGAGTCCCAAAAACAGAGCTAGGGAAGTCCAAAATAAGCACAATATTAGTTTATGACATGGCCAAAAAGTGCTAAAATCAAGGGCTCACAAAGCATGCAAAGAAAGCTAGTGAACCATGAGTTATTCTACAATTATATGAAGCATATGAAAGCTCATTAAAACAGCCAAAAATAGATGTATGCCATGCCAAAAAATGCCCAAATAACCACTGAAACTCAGTCAATACATGCAAAAATGATGAGCTCCTTTGGAAGGCCATGCAAGGGGTTACTTTACACCTATATGATGGACACATAAAAGGTCAAAACCACCTCTGGAAATGAGTTATGACAATCTTAAAACTCACCAAATAAGCCCTGGAATTGGTCTAGGAAGCATGCAATGAAAGGTCCCTTTGAAAGGCGTTGAATAGGATTGCTCTACACATGCATCATAGACATAAAATATGGCCAAAGGGGGCTCTAGACAGAGCTAAGGCAGACCTCAAAACTCACAAAACGTGGCCTGAAATAAGACTTCAAAGCATGCAAGATGGAGCCCCTTTGGAAGGCCAACAATGCTAGTAAAGAGAACAAGGGGTGAGAGGGTCACCCCTCTATGATTTTGGGGCTCAAAGACACTTCAAAGCCACTAAAAATCCACTGGATTTCAGTGGCTAAGAGGGTAAAACAAGGCCAATGCAAACGCTCAAATGCATAGCTCAAAGCATGAGGAAATGAAGCATGCAAGGAAAAAGATGACTCCAAACAGAAAAGTGACCTAATCAAACTTAAAGAGGAGGTCAAAACAAGACTTTCTTCAGTTTAGGTCGAAGTCAAAAAATGCTCACAAATAGGGCTAAGATAGGAAGCAAAATAATGCAAAAATGGGGAAAATAGAGGCTTACCCTTGTAGAGCCGACCCTCAGTAACTTCTGGACCAAGAATGTGACTCCTCAAGATTTGAAAATGACCTCCAAGATGTTTGAATGGATGGTGGAGGTGGTAGGCTATGAGGTGTAGTGTAAATGGTGCAAGAACAAAGGGGTTTTGGAGCTTGGAAGAGAGAGATATGGAGGGAAGTGTATGTATGCTCTAACCAAAAGGTTCAACCCCAGCAATGGAAGCTCAACCCCTCCTTTATAGAGGAGAGGCTCTAAAGATTCTTAAGGAAGCTAAAAACCAAGCTTAGACATCCTCCATACACGTGTATGGAGGATGCATTCTGAGGCTTCCAGCTGGCACAGCTGGCTTCAACTTAAAGAGACCAAAAAGTAGGAAGCAGGCCGACTAGCTAAGGTGGTCAGCCGGCCACTCCCCCTGGTCGGTCGACCAGGGGTCAAAAAGGTCAAGGAGAAATGCTGGCCGGCCATCCCAGAAAGGTGGCCTCCCAAATGAGTGCAACACAGCTGTATGGTGGAAAACTAGAAAATGTGACCCAGGAGAGAGAAAAACTAGCTTTTTAGCAAGGTTCAAAAGGGTCAAGAAGAATTACTGGTCGGCCTACCCATATTGGTGGCCTCCTAGATGAGCACAACACAATGGTGGTATGAAAAGTCAGAAATTGTGGCTTAAAAGTGAGAAAGACCAGCTTCCTGCTAGAAAAATCGGCTTTAGGAGAGAGAAAAAGAGAAAACTGGTTTCCAAGGAAAAAAGGTAACCTCCCACCATACTACCACCTCCCTAACAATGAAAATAGGGTCCCTACCAAAAATGGACCAAGACGGATGCAAAACGAAGGTTCGGGGGCCAAAACGCGCAGTCCGGGGCCTCGAAAATAGGTTGTTAGGCATCGAAAGTGGCGTATGACCACGAAGGTGGTTTCCTGGGCCACAGTGTCCCTCTAAAGGGAGGAAACAAGGTGTGTGCCAAAAATCGGAACAAACGGAGGTAGTTAAGCAGTCCCGAACCGAGGCACACGGTCGACGGCTCCGAAAATCGAAAACTGGGCTCCAAACGGGATGAATGGCCTACGACCACGAAACGTAGCCTACGGCCACTAAGAGATGGTCTACGAGACCTCTCCCTCCCTTCGGGAAGAGAAAACAGGACCTGGTTCACAAACCGAGACAAAGCACAAAAGAGCCCTGAAGTCTGGAGACAAGGCTTACAGTCGAGACTCCGCAACCTTAGAACGAGCACAATATGCAACATCATCGAGCACTCAATTGGTGACGTCTGAGTCTTAAGGTCGGTCAAAAATGAGGTGTCTACAGCCATATATAAACCACAATATTATTTCTCCCGAGTAAGGGCCATGTAGAAACCATGGTATTGTTTCCCTGGGATAAGGGCCATATGATCACGAGCCACGGTATTGTTTCCCAAGGGCAAGGGCTATATAAACTAAGAATGCCACAAATACATTTCATAAAATTGGACATTCATTCGTGATTCATAAAATAGCATTTCATAGAACAGATCATATCGTTTCAGTCAGAAAATACTTATAATCAAACATAACTTTACAGAGTTATTACTCACAAATAGCTCCGATAGTCCAATGGACAGAGCAGACAGATTGAATAGTCTATGGCGCGTGACATACACAAATACATAACAAATGCATATTGAAACATACGCCCGGAAAACACATAACTCATTCTTTTTCTATCTTGGTGTGTTTCTAATCCTTATCCTCATTATTATGTCTTAATTAAGGCTTAGAAATGCCTAAGATGCAATGAGGATGCCAAAATGTAAGTTGAAACATTTAGTCAAATTTGTAAAAACAGGGCAGTTCGCTTGAGCACAACATCAGTCGCTCGAGCGGTCTGCAAAGTCTACAAAAGTACTGGTTGCTCGATTTTTTCGCTCGACGGATGCACGACTGTCGCTCGAGTGAAAGACTGAGTAAAAAGGGTCGCCTCTTGAATTTTATGAATTTTATGCTTGAGCTTAGACTTCTTCGCTCGAATGGAGGTACAAATGTAAGGATGGTCACTTAAGTGCTGTTCTGCTGCTCGAGCCAACCCCCAAACTCTGCAAAAAAAAAAAAAAAAAAAAAATGGGGAGCTCATATTCTCTGCTTGAGCGCAGACTCCACCGCTCGGGCAGAGGGTGCAAATTCTGGAATTTTCAGATTGCTAATTCAAGTCCAAAACTCAATTTCAAAGCTTCAAAACACAACCTTTTGGACAAAACTTGGTAAAACATTGAGAAACTCATAGTATATGATGAATTACAAACCATTTCGCAAAATCAAGCCCAAAAGTTTTTCCAATTGTACAAAACAAAACTTAGAACTTCCAAAACATAACATGCATGAATTGTTATGAACTCCAACCCTCCAAAACATGATCAAATGATTTAAAATGGCATGAAACTTGATGAATTTCCAAAACCAAGCTATGATCAATGCATGCATGTGAGAATTCTTTAAAATCAAACTCCAAATGCAAGAGAATTTGCATACATGTAAGGTTATCTTCTTAATTCTTCTTTCTTAGCTTAATTCCTTGGATCAATTATCTAACTCTCTTGAATTTATGCATTAAGTGCCACAACTACACAACTAAAAGAGTAAATTCTTACCTCAAGCTTTGAATTCTCAAGTGTAGAGACTTAATTCTTCCAAGATTGAGCAATTCTTTGATCTTTCTATTAATCTCTCCAATTCCTCTAACAATTCTTATGTTGAGTTCAATATCCTAACCCCCTCTCTCCGTCTCTCTCTCTCTCTCTTAACATTTTTGAGGCTCAAGAAATGAAGAAAAAGTTGATTCTAGAATATCCTGGCCTTATATAGGCTAATTAAGGGACTTAATTAAACTTAGCTTAAGACTAGTTAATTACAATTACTTTGTTCTAATTATTTAGTTCCGAATCAAATTTTAATTAAATTTATCAAAATGTTCTAAAATTCCAGATAATATATAAATGGAGCCAATTTTGTATTCTGTGGCCAATAAGGCCTTCAATTCACAGAACAGAATAGAAACACAAGCATATATTTTTACGACAGACAGATATAAATGCAAATAACATATAACACATGCAATTAACGTAAAATTTCATCTTAATTACTGATTAGGCCTCCTTAATCAAAGATCATAAGCTAATCACAGGTCGGGGTTGTTACAGTTAGCTACTGGATGTACCACGTAGAGGTGTAACTTGGGTGGGCTCAACCCGAGCAACCCGAACCCAGCTTGAATTTTTTTAGGGCTTAGACAAGATATTTTCAAATTCGATACGTGCTTGGGAAAAAATTCAAAAGCCCGAATTAAATTTGGGCGAGCTTGAGCAAAGATGTCAAACAACCCGAGCAATTCGAAACTCGAATTATATATATATATATATATATAAAATATTCAATATACATATAAATTATTAGCCATTACATGATATTAAAGTAATTTAGATTATTGAATCATTTAGAATATATATTATATGTACAAATAACATAAAATCTTACATTTTTATTTTCACATATAAATTGTAAAGACTACTATAGCATTATCTTTCTTACTTCATATAAATTATTTGTTTTGATGGTATTAATGATTTTCAGTATAAAAAAAATGTAAATAGAGTCCAATTTTAATAATTTAATAATGTAGCTACAAAAAAAAAAAAAATCATTTACAATTCGAGCAATTTGGACAATTCTGCTTTAACTCGGGTCGGGCTTAGGCAGGTAATCTCGGATTACAATTCGGTCCTAGGCAGGCTTGGGCAAGTCTCAGCATAACTTGGGCTGGGCTTGGACAACCTCCCAATATGATCGAACCTGCCCTAGTTGCACCCCTAGTACCATGTATGACTATTTACAAATCTGAATATGTATAAGAATCTGCTTCTGATTTGAATTCTGATTTCTGAATTTGTTATGGACATCATTCATAAAACCTTTACTGCCTTTACTGTGGTGTTATTCAGTGGCTCTAAGTCATTATTTATATTATGTATGTAGGTTATCAGGCGTGTGACCAGGCTTCAGACTTCCAATCTGGATCAGTTCTGTCAGCCAACCATTGTGCCTCACGAGGAGGTTCCCAATATATGTTTGTGGTCAAGGTTTTGTGAACCAGTCTTAAGCTTTTATTTTCTTTTGTTTTGGTTTGAACACTTTTTTTTTTTTTTGTGTAATATATGATAGGGCTAAGTCTTTTTTTATTCTATCTGTACATGTGACAATGTGTTGACCTTAGAAAGACGTCATAATATATGTCAATATGAGTTTAAATTTTCTGCTCCATATAAGTCTGTACAACTCTATGGACATTCTATTTTGTTATTTGCTTCCGCTAGCCCCTTATTTTGTTAATCTGTTTCAGCAGCCTTTAGTAATTTAGGATTACTGACCAGTTACGACGCTAAACTTATAGAGATGGGCCGTGACAAGCACCCTTCTCTTACCTACACCAATTGATGCTAGTCCCTTCCTAACCTTCCTCTGGCCACCCAACCTTTCTCCAATCTTTCTCAAACCATCGTAGCCAATGATGGACTTAAAGGGGGGCAAGAAGGGGGCAATCACCCCCTTACGATTTCAAAAGCCTTCTTTACTATAGTAGTATTAGTTAATAATTACTTCCAAATTGTATAGACTCCCTCCCAGGTTTTTTTTTTTTTTTAAAAAAAAAAAAAAAAGGCTTTTAAGGTTTTGAAAAAATTTAAATGGCCACTCCATTGTATCAATGGAACATGAGTGTTGAAGTACGAAATTAAAAGTTTTTGACAATTTAACAAAAAAAAAAAAAAATTTCTCATACTTAAGTGTCAACTACAAGTATTAAGTTGCAAGAAGAGAAGATGGTAGAGGAAGATTCAATAATTGACTTGATTAAATTTATTGAGAAACACATAGTTCTCAAAATACCTCACTTTAATAAATAAATTATTTTACTGTTGTTATCTTTTGTAACTCAACATGGATATAAGAAAACATATATATATATATATATATATATATATATTTTCATGTTATTTTTCACTTTTTATAGTGATACAAATTGTTATTGTAGTCTATATTAGTATATATGTCGGCCCCTTTTATGTTTAAATCCTGGGTCCATCTCCAACCGTAGCCCCTTTACAACCATTGTCCCACAATTTCCCTCGCACCAAGTTGTCAGTTTGGCCTCCACCCCTTGCTTCATCAGCTTCTTTGAGACTTAAGAACTCGGCATCTGCTTTTTGAACTCCACTTTCTCTCTCTAGCAAGGTAGTGGTGGCCATCGGAGTTGTAGAGCAATGAGAAGAAGGAGAGAATGGGGTATTTTGGTATGATCAACTCATGTCCCCATGTGTTTGCAAATTCTTTTCCCCTCTTCATCTCTATTGTCATTTTGGAGAACATTTCACTAATTTGCAAAAACAAAAAAAAAAAATTATTCCTTTCATTTTTTTTTTGGTTGTGTGTGTAGTTTCTCCTATTTTATATAAATATTTTTATATCTTTTCAATTTCCTTTTTCTTTTCTATTAAAGTATAAATGAAAGCATAAATATTTTGGCCTTGTTTGGTTTATTTTTGAGAAAAAAATTTCAATTTTTTTTTTGAAAAAAGGAAAAGTAATTTGATAAAAATAAATATTATTTGTTTTAAATTTTAAAAATTATTTATAACCTTCCAAAAAACAAAATTATATAAAAATAATAAGTATTATTTATTTATTTTTATTTTTATTACTAAATTAAAAATTATTCCTTTTTTTTTTTTTTTTTTGATCGTGAAAAAAAAGGATGCTCTTTGATGTCAGTACGGCATCTGTAGGCCGAGGCCTCAGAATAACCGGTTGCCAGCTTGATTTAACCCAACCCATAAGAAGGGACCCACCACCGAGGCACCAATGGAGCGCAACCTTACATGCCACAGACAAACCCAAATTTCGATCGGAGTACAAGACGAGGTCTCTGTAGAGAACCAGTTACAAAGCAACCTTTGTTCGTCTCCCCCATAATTCGAACCTGGGTCAAGCCTGGAGAATGGGAAGCATTCACCATCAGGCCACCACCCTCAGTGGTAATGGATGGTCCTTTATCCAATGAAACAATGATAAAGGTTAGTTCACAGGTCATTTGGGTTTGATCTTGGTTTGTTGAGGGGTTGATTTTTCTCTCTTTAGGATAAGAGGCTCTCTATCCTAGGGCTCCTTAGGTCTTACTTTGGGTCTAGGACTGCAAATGAGTCGGGTCGAATTGAGTCGAGTCGAGCTGAGCTTTAGTATGTTTGGACTTATTTATTAAGATTTTAACGAGCTTGAACTGAATAAAAATCTAACGAACCGAGTTTGAGCCTAATTGACTTAGACTTGACTTGACTCGACTCGAGCTCAAGCCTGTTCACGAGTTTTAAGGAGTCAAAAAATTTATAAATTCATACTTGTATGTGAGACTAAAGTTACAATTAAAATTTTGATTATATAATTATATATACAATATATATAAACTTATTAAACAAAAATCTATATTTTATTAAAATAATAATATCTACTACCACTATTATATAAATATACTAGCTATAGTTAACTATTATTTACATTTATATTTTTTAAATATATAAATAACATATTTCTATTATTTTTTATACATATTTTTATATTATTTAATATATAAATAATGAATATTAAACGAGCCAGCTAACGAGTCGAGCTTACGAGTAGAGTTTTAGAATATTTGGATTTATATATTAAAAATTTAATGAGAACAAGCACAAGCTCGTGCTCAAACGTCAAAAAAAATTAACGAATCGAATTCAAACAAACTCTTATTAAATCGAACTCGAACCCTATCCCAGTCTTCTTGGTCTTCCGGGCTAGAACCTGTCCATCCTATTTGTCTCTCCTTTTGCATAAGCACCTGGCTCTCTAACCTTCATTCGTAACTTTCTGTCGATTTTTGTGTGGTCCTCTTCTAACTTCTCTAAGATGAACTCTGAACCTAGGGTTTATAACTCTGTTACTTTTGATCTGGAGGAAAGCACTGATGATAGTGTAGATACAAACAATTTGTGCTTAATCGGGAAGATCTTGACATTAAAACCCTTGAACAAACAAGCTGTAACTCGGATTATTTTGGGGGCATGGAAAACAAGAGCAGAAGTTTCTATTTCTCCCTGGCCTACGAATGTGTTCTTGTTTAGTTTTGGGAACGAAGAAGATCAGGCTCTGGTTTTGCGGAATGCTCCATGGTCTATTATGGGGAATCTGCTAGTTCTTTAGCCTTTTTTTATTTTTTTATTTTTATTTTTTATGGGGAAAGCAATTTCTGAAATGGACTTCACCTATTGCCCTTTTTGGGTCCAAGTGCATGGACTATCCATGGGGAAAATGACTCGCCATAGCGGGCAGATTATTGCTAGGCACATTGGGAATTTGATTGCGGTGGAAGCCTCGTCCGAGGGGCTCTTACTAGCCAGAAGTTTTCTTCAGTTCAGAGTGGAAATCAATACCTCCCTTCATCGTTCTCAAGGATTCCCACTGAAGAGACAAACTGTGAACTCACCGGAGAAGAAAGGCATTTGGGTGGATTTCAAGTATGACTCTAACCCAAACAACCCAACTTCCAATACCAGCCCACAACTTCCTTTACCCACTACTATCCCTTTCTCAAAGCAGTGTGGTCCACAAAATTCTCATGTTAAACCCACCTGTGCACCCTTGTGTATATATATCCCTGAGAGCCTTGATGTAGGGTTATCCTCAGTTTTTATTAGGCTCACTCTAAAAAGAAAAGCCCATGAGGAGCCCCCTACCATTCTCAACCCATCCAATACCCTTAAGCTGGACTATAAGCCCTCGACTGACTTATTATTGGCTCCAGGTGCTCCTCCCAAATTCAATCTAGGAAATATTACCAATCTAAGAAGAACCAGAGATAGACCTGCAAAGAAAAAAGGGAGTGCAAAACCTGTTATACATCAACAGTCTCTATGTGATATTGAAGTTTGAATTGAAGGCCTTAGACCAGAGGTAGAGGAGGTTTTCTATTCCCAAGTCTGAAGTACTTATCACAGACAACTACTGTTGACGGGGTGGTGGTGGTTGACACAAAACAACCACAAGGCCCATGCTGATCATCAGCTAGAACTGTTAAGGGATTGGGTGACCGCTGACAGTCCAGATCCTACGAGGGTTGTGTATAACCCATTGCCTGGGAGTGGTATTTTTAATGGAAATGAAAAACCGTAAGTCAGTTCTGGAAAGAATTAGGCGAAGTTTGCATTTCCCAAATAGGTGTTATGCGGATCCTAACGGAAAAGCAGGTGGTCTAGTTTTGTGGTGGACTTAAGAGGTTGATTTGGTTGTCAGATAGAAAGATTGTAATATGATGAGATGTATTCTTTTGGAGTCGGGAAGGGATTGGTTGGTAACTTTCATCTATGCTCCACCTAGACACAATCTCGGAGATGCTTTCTAGGAAAAAAATAAGAGAATGATAATTGACTGTGCTTTCCTGGATTTGGGGTTCAAAGGGCATGCTTTCACTTGGACTAATAATCAAGTGGGTCTAGATAGTGTTCGGGAGCGTTTAGATCGTGCAGTGGCTAACGTGGATTGGAGGGAATTATATCCATATGCGCAAGTCTTTCATGAAGTTTTTATTGGTTCCGACCATTGCCCGTTAGTCCTTAATACCTGTCTACCCCTCAAGAAAGTCCCAAGACTCTTTAAGTGAGAGTCATTGTGGACCACATCACCTGAATGTAGAGAAGTGATTGTTTGTAAATGGTCAAAATTTCATAGAGGATCTCCCATGTTCAGTATGAGCTGAAAGCTTAGATCTTGCAAGAGTGGTTTGAAAGAATGGAGCAAACGAGTGTTTGGAAACAACAAGGTGAGGATTAGTCTTTTGAAATCCAAATTAGAGGAGCTACAGGCCTCAACCATCTACCAAAGAAAATTTTACTGCTCAGAGATCGATCCATGAAGAGTTAACGAAGATCCTCCTTCGAGAAGAAATGTACCTTCACCAAAGATTTAGAGTGAGATGGCTACAGTTTAGTGACCAAAACTCTGCCTTTTTCCATGCTATAGTCACACAGCGTAGATAAAGGAATCAATTAGTCCGGCTGTTAGATGAAAATAGGTACTGGATGACCACATATGATGAGATTAATGCACATCTCTGAGTTACTTCTTCAAACTTTTTAAAAGTGATAAGGCCAGGGATGTTAAAATTAATGCCATATTTATATTAGATATATTGGATACATTGCATGCATTGGATACATTGAGTTCATACATTCTTTGTATTAATGTATTTTTATATTTATGTATTTTATATTTATTAAGTACATTGTCTAGATTATATTCATGTAACTAATTAATTACAAGGTTGTTTAGGTTCATGGATCTTATTCATTGAACTTATGTATAACCTTCTCTATATAAAAGGATGTAAGCTTATGGGCAATATATATGAATCAATAAGTGATAAAAATTCAATATAAAACATAGTTCGTTCTAAAGAGAGTTTTATCAAAAGCTAACATAAGTGGTATCAGAGCTTTGTTTGGGTCAAGAGCAAGCTGGGCGTAGAGATCGGATACGGGAAAACAAGCCCTGAAGAAGAACAAACCGACATCCATGGCGAATCCCATCAACCAAAATGTATCCACTCCTATCTTTAATGGTGAAAATTTTGATTTTTGGTATGTGAAAATGAGAACTGTTTTTTGTCTATACGGAGCTTTGGGATCTTGTTGAAAATGGGTTCGAGGAACCTGAAGATGAAGAAGCTTTGACAAATCCCCAAAAGAACCAATTAAAAGAGCAAAGGAAGAAGGATTCAAAGGCTCTCTCTTTTATTCAACAAGGAGTTTCAGAAGCAATCTTTTCAAGAATTATCAATGCAACAAAAGCAAAGGAGGCATGGGATATTCTTCAGAAAGAGTATAGAGGCAACTTGAAGGTAAGAACCATCAAACTTCAGTCATTGAAAAGAGATTTTGAAAATTTAAAGATGAAGGATATGGAATTGTTGAAGGATTATTTTTCTAGGGTTATGGAACTTGAAAACCAAATGAAAATTTATGGGGATAATATTACTAATCAAAGAGTTGTTGAGAAAATTTTGATAAGTTTGCCGGGGAAATACAATCCCATTGTTGCTATCATTGAAGAAACTAAAGATCTTGCTGATTTGAGTATTGAAGAATTGATGGGTTCAATTAAAGCATTTGAGCAAAGGTTGAGTACGCAATCTGAAAAGTCAATTGAAAGTGCCTTTCAATCCAAGCTCAATGTTAGCACCTCTAATTCCCAAGGAAGAGGAAGAGGAGGAGGAAGAAATGCAACTGGAAGAGTAAGAAATGCAAGAGGAAGAGGAAGGTCTAATTTTCAAAGAAAGGAAAATGAAGAGTCCACTCAACAAAAGTGTGAAATTTGCAACCGAAGCAATCATGTTGATAAAGATTGTTGGTTTCGAGGAAAGCCAAAATGTTACAATTGCAACAAATTTGGGCATGTCAAGAAGGATTGCCTAGTCAAGAGCACTCAACAAGCTAATTTTTCTGAGGAGCAAGAAAGTGAAGGGCACATGTTCTATGCTTGTCACAAGGCATCAGATCAAACCAAGGATGTATGGTTTCTCGATAGCGGATGTAGCAATCATATGACAGGAGATGAAAGCATTTTTGTAAAAATGGATGCTTCCTCCAGTCCTCTAGTAAAAATGGGGAATGGTACCTTAGTCCAAACAAAAGGAAAAGGTACTATTGCTATAGAAACCAAGATGGGTACAAGATTCATTTCCGATGTTCTCTTAGTTCCAGACTTAGAGCAAAATTTGCTAAGTGTTGGACAACTTATGGAGCGTGGATATCTTGTTCACTTTGAAGACGATTTTTGCAAAATTTTTGACAAAGGGGGGAAAAGCCAAGTTGTAGCACAAATCAAGATGGAGAAGAATAGAAGTTTTCCTCTCATTTTTCGGTATAGCAAAAATGCGGCTTTGAAGATGGATTTGATTGATAATTCATGGCTTTGGCATAGAAGATTTGGGCACTTGAATTTTCAAAGCTTGAAGCATCTACAACAAAACAATATGGTTTTTGGGTTGCCAACCATTCATGAAGTGCAACATATTTGTGAAGGTTGTGCACTTGGAAAGCATCACCGGGAGTCATTTCCAAAGGAGAAAGCATGGAGAGCTAAAGCACCATTGGAGCTTGTCCATACCGATGTGTGCGGACCTATGGATACACAAACTCATGGAGGTAACAAATACTTTATTATCTTTGTTGATGATTTTACTAGAATGACTTGGGTGTATTTCATGAGACAAAAGAGTGAAGTTTTCTCTATCTTCAAGAAATTTCAAAATCTTATTGAAAGACAAAGTGGTTGTTTGATGAAAGTACTGAGAAGTGATAGAGGCGGAGAATACAACTCAAATGAGTTTATGAAATTTTGTGAAGATATTGGAATGGAAAGGCAATTGACTGTTGGGTACACTCCACAACAAAATGGTGTGGTGGAAAGAAAGAATAGAACCATATAGGAGATGTCCAAGTCTATGCTACACGAGAAAGGGCTACCCAAAACTTTTTGGGGTGAGGCCGTGTATACATCAGTTTACTTGATGAATAGATGTCCTACAAAAGCTCTTAAGGACAAAACTCCATTTGAAGCTTGGAGTGGAAGGAAACCATCGGTGAATCACTTGAAGGTGTTTGGTTCCATTTGTTATGCTCATGTTCCAAAAGAAATAAGGCACAAGCTTGATGAAAATAGTAAGAAATGCATCTTTGTGGGTTATAGCTCAAAATCCAAAGGCTATAGACTCTTCAGTTTGGATCAAAAGAAGGTGATTATTTGTAGAGATGTTCTCTTTGATGAGAAGACGTCTTTTGATTGGAAGGAAAAGAAAGTCCAAGATCAAAGCATTACTTTCAATGAAGAATCGGAAAGTCAACAAGTTGAAGATGTTGCAACTCTTGAATCTCCACAAAGATTGTCACCAATTGCTAGTTCACAATCTTCTCCAAGTTCAATTTCAAGTTCTTCATCTCCAAGTTCAACTCCAAGAAATATTAGGAGTCTTAGTGATGTGTATGCAAGATGCAATTTATGCATTGTTGAACCTGAAAATTTTGAAGAGGCAATTAAAGATGAAGCATGGAAGAAAGCAATGGAAGATGAAATTCATGTGATTGAGAAGAACAAGACTTGGGAGTTAGTGGAGAAACCGAAAGAAAAAGAAATAATTGGTGTGAAGTGGATTTTCAAAACAAAGTTCAATCCGGATGACTCTATTCAAAAGAACAAAGCAAGACTTGTGGCAAAAGGGTATTCACAACAACCTGGAATTGATTTCCAAGAAACTTTTGCTCCTGTGGCTCGACTTGATACAATTAGAGCTATCATTGCTTTGGCAGCTCAAAAGGGTTGGTTCTTGCACCAACTTGATGTAAAGTCAGCATTTTTGAATGGGAAATTAGAAGAAGAAGTGTATGTTGATCAACCTCAAGGCTTTGTTGTCAAAGACAAAGAAGATAAAGTGTACAAGTTGAAGAAGGCTTTATATGGCCTAAAGCAAGCACCCCAGGCATGGTATAGTGAAATTGATGCTTACTTCAATGAAAAGGGTTTTCAAAGAAGCAAAAGTGAGCCAACTTTGTACATCAAGAGGCAAGGTACAACCGATATTCTCATTGTTTCACTTTATGTTGATGATTTGGTTTTTACCGGTAGTGATGAAAACTTGATTGGAGATTTTAAAAGGGAGATGATGATGAAATATGAAATGAGTGATTTGGGGCTATTGCATCATTTTTTAGGCATTGAAATCCACCAAAACAATGGTGGTGTTTTTATTTGCCAAAAGAAGTATGCTCAAACACTTCTTGAGAAATTTAAAATGAAGAATTGCAAGGCAGTTGCTACTCCCTTGATTGTGAATGAAAAGTTGTCAAAGGAAGATGGAAGCAAAGAAGCTGAAGCATCTTGTTATAGAAGTTTGGTTGGAAGTTTGTTGTACTTAACTGCTACAAGACTGGACATCATGTATGCTACAAGTTTATTTTCTCGGTTCATGCACAGTCCAAGCCAAATTCATTTTGGGGTTGCAAAAAGAGTGTTGAGATACATTCAAGGTACACTTGATTATGGAATTTTTTATGAGAAATTTCTTGATGCAAAGTTAATTGGATTTTGTGATAGTGATTGGGCCGGATGTGTTGATGATATGAGAAGCACTTCTGGGTATGCATTTTCTCTTGGATCGGGTGTAATTTCATGGTCATCCAAGAAACAACAAACTGTGGCACAATCATCTGCTGAAGCCGAATATATTTTAGCATCATTGGCAACTACACAAGTAATTTGGCTAAGAAGAATTTTGGATGATTTTAGTGAGAAGCAAGGTGAAGCTACTCCAATTATGTGTGATAATAAGTCTGCTATTGCTATGGCAAAGAATACCGTCTACCATTCTCGTACCAAACACATTGCTATCAAACATCATTTTGTTAGAGAATCTGTGGAAGATGATGAGATTCAAATCAAGTATTGCAAGACTGAAGATCAAGTTGCGGACATCTTCACCAAAGCTCTACCAAGGGACAAATTTGAATTTTTTAGAGAAATGTTGGGTGTCACACAATATGGCATTAAAGGGGAGTGTTAAAATTAATACCATATTTACATTAGATACATTGGATACATTGCATGCATTGGATACATTGAGTTCATACATTCTTTGTATTCATGTATTTTTATATTCATGTATTTTATATTTATTAAGTACATTGTCTAGATTATATTCATGTACCTAATTAATTACAAGGTTGTTTAGGTTCATGGATCTTATTCATTGAACTTATGTATAGCCTTTTCTATATAAAAGGATGTAAGCTTATGGACAATATATATGAATCAATAAGTGATAAAAATTCAATATAAAACATAGTTCGTTCTAAAGAGAGTTTTATCAAAACCTAACAAGGGATTTCTAGTAGTTCTCTTAGGGGTTGGGCAATTGATGACAGCTAAAAAGAATTCAAAATTGATTAAACAAGTCACGGATTATGAGATTAAGGAGACAATCTTCCAATTGGGATTTTTAAGGCCCTATAGGTGAATGGTTTTTCTGGATTATTTTATCACAAGTATTGGGATGTGTTTTTGAAGTTTTTTATGGAGTGGGCGCATTCTTAAAGAGTGGAATCAAACTGATCTGGTTCTTATCCCGAAAGTCCCAAACCCCAAAAAATTGTCTCAATACAGCCGGATCAGCTTGTGTAACTTTAATCTCAAAATAATTTCAAAGATCCTTGCTAATCGATTAAAGCTTGTTCTTCAGAAGATTGTCTCCCCTCATCAATTATCTTTTGTCTCGGTAGAATGATTCAAGACAACATCATTATCGCTCATGAGGCATTCTACCACCTTAAATTGAAGAAGAGAGGCACCGTGCATGAGATGGCAATTAAAGCATATGATCGGGTGCAATGGGATTTCTTGCAAGCGCTAATGGTGAAAATGGGCTTTAACAGAATCTAGGTTGATTGGATAATGGAAATTGTCTTCATAGTTTCGTTCTTTGTGTTTGAGAATGGCTTGGAAAGAGCGACCTTCCTCCCTTTGTGGGCACTTAGGCAAGAAGACCCCCTCTTCCCTACCTCTTTGTTCTAGTAGTGAAGGGCTTATCTCTATCTCTAATATGGGGCTTGCGAGAGAAGAAACTGTCAGGGATAAAGCTTAAAAGGGGTTGTCCAACACTTACTCACTTGTCCTTTGTGAATGATGCGTTACTATTTGCCAAAGCAAACCGGAAGGAATGCCAGGTTCTTGAAATTTTGGAAGAGTATGCTTTGCTTCAAGATAACGCATAAATTTTGAAAAATCGGGGTTAATTTTTTTGACTAATTCTTCAGAGTTGGTGAAAAGGGAGGTGTGTGCTCAAATGGGGATGTCTTCAATTAATGGTAACTCATAGTAGTTGGGCCTCCCCTCTTTTTGGGACAGATCAAAATTCGAAGCGCTCGGTTTTTTTATCAAGAAAACAATAAGCAAAATGCAATGGTGGAAAAAGAATTTACTATCGCTTGCAGAGAGAGGTTCTTGTGAAATCAATAATGTAGGCAATACCAGCTTATGCCATGGCATGTTTCGCTTTTCCCAAAAAGTTTTGCGATTAATTAAATACTTATATTAGAAACTTTTGGTGGCGTGGCGACCCTGTGGAGTGGGGTATTCATTGGTAAGCTGGGATAGTCTGGTGTTGGCAAAATCAAAGGGACGGTTGGGTTTTAGAGATTTCAAATCTTTTAATTTAGCTCTCCAAAGCTAAACAAGCTTGGGCCCCGTTTGTTTTGGGCTATAGGGAAGGTATTGAGACTAGTAATACCAAGGTATTACTAAAGTTCCTGTTTGTTTGCAGAGAAAGCCTTGGGACTATTAGTCTCTTGGTATTGCTAATACCTTTGGAAGGGGGATTGGTAAGGAGGAGGTAGAGATGGTATTAGAAAATAGTGAGGGGATTAGAAATTTTTTTATTTTTTATATATTGGGAATTTTTTTTAAATATAATGTTTAATTTTTTATATTTTTTTATTTGTTTTATTATTTTATATAAAAATAATTTAACAATTCCTCATTATCAATCCCCTCACTAACAATCCCCTCACTATTAATCCCCTCATTATCAATCCATTCCATTCTATCTCCCAAAACAAACGGGGCCCAAGACTTGTGACACGCCCCAACTCCTACGCTTGCATTCCGAGAGGGATCTACTATCCATACTCTGAGTTCCTAACAGCAGCTAGAAACAGATGCCCCTCTTGGGTTTGGACAAGCATTCTCCAAGGTTGTGACCTACTTAAAAATGGACTAAGTGTAACTCGACTTTTCATACCCCTTTCGGATATGACTAGCTCTATAGTTCAGACTTCCACGGTTCTAAATCTAATCTCACAAGTGCAATATGAAATAGATAAATACCAAAGAGTTTAAATCTAGCAAATCTTTTAAAAAATCGATTTTGAATCAAAATGCCAAAAATAGACTATTTTTCCAAATATAGAGTCACCACCTAAATATTTTGAGAAATTCAGGAAACCCATGACTCGTGCCAAATGTCGTGTGTCCATCATCACTAAGATTGTCTCGGCTCGGGAACTTAGGTATGAGAGGGGAAGGTCATGAATTGCGCACACTATTCGCCCGATCAAAGATCGGCCTCTACTAACTATGATGTGAATCTTTTTTACATTATATGCTCTTGTTCCAGTTATGAGATTAATCATTACTATGTGATGCGCATAAAAGTATAGACTAATTTGTAAAAATTGAAAAACTTAATTTCATGTTTGTTTTGAAAATTATTTCGAATATGTACTACTTGAAAAAGTGATCGCATATGTACATTACTCAAATTATTCCAATTCAAACAATTAACCTTCATCCACAGACACTCAAGCAGATATATTAATTAAGCACTTAGCCTCATGGAAAATATACTAAACATGGCAACAATCACATTCGTGCAATGTGCTAAAGCACAAAAATGCTCACTTAGTACTTTGAGGCGAGCCAAAAGAAACAAAAGAGTTAGAAAACATACATGCTCCTAACTAATGCAACACATGCGATATGTAACTAATAGGCTCGGCTACTAATTATTACATGTGAGTCAATTTTATATCATGCGGTTTAAGCACATTTTCAAAGAAGTATTTAAACGACAATGCATTGTTAGAATGATGAACCGAGCCTCGATGCATGCAAAACAAGTGGATGCAAACATGGAGTATGCTAAAAGGAAAGTGATGTTCTAAACTAACCATCATAAGCAAGCAAATAAAAAGGAGAAAGACGTGAGGTTGGAAGACATACACACTATTACGTGGCTTGCCCTTGCGCAGGAGGGTCCAAATGAATAACCTGACTAATTAATTACCTAATTAACTAACTATTACAAACCCAAATGAATAAATTAGCTAAGCTACTTAACTAATTATTACAACAACAAATTAAATAATTATTCTAACTAATTAAATAAGTACAACACATAGCTATTCTAGCTAATTAGTTACAAGCCCTCTACTCCAAGCATAATTACAACATCATCTTGACAAATCTCGAGAATTGAGGGACGGCCCATGCATGGATGCGGATTTTCATCTGATAATGCTCTCTGTTTTGCTACCAGAATGCCTCTGTTGCTCAGTTATAGTTGGAAAAATGCACTGCTTTTCACTTCAGCTTTTGCTTTGCTCTGCTGGAAAAAGGGCACTGCCTGCTTGGAAAAAGTGACTGACAACCCAGAAGTAGTAGCTAGCAGGCCACTAATAGTGGGTTGCCGTCCATAAAAAGTGGCCTGCTGGCCACTAATTTTAGTTCTATCCTGCAATGACAGAGGACGAACATAGCACAAACCAGAGTATTCTCAGGGGAAGTTTGTCCACCCTGTCTCTTCTTGTCAGCAAACAGGTCGAAGGACGAATAGGCTCAATTCACAAACCATCAGTCAGTGCAATCACATTGCATGATGACTATGAATCAAGGGACATAATTTCAATAAATGCATAACAAAAGACTAACAAAACCTCCTCCCTATCATGGATTGATCAAGGGAAGTTGTTGACATTGACTCCTGAACCGTTTGCATCACTAACAAGTGTAAAACGACGCAAGACTCAATGGGTTAAATTAACGTCCGATTGAACCCAAGTTGATTTTATTATCTTGCATCACTTTTAGTCCCAGTTTTATTACTTCATTTTAATTACCATCCATTCCTTAAACAATTAAGTTCAAAAATGAGCTTTAAGTTTACTAATGGAGAGAAGTACCAAACCAAATGTTGTTTTAGGTATAAGAGAAGTGTCATGCCGTTGGTAATGAACTCCCAAATGGATTAAACCATTAAGCACAACAACCTCAATCTCAAGCTTAAACAAGCAAGTAGTTTGAAACAACTTTCAAAGTAAAGAAAAAAGCCAAGAAATGAGGGAGGTTGCAGGGGTGATTAGAGATGAAAACAAGTATGGAAAGCATGAAATAAACACTATAAACTCAAATATGTTGGTGGCTAAGGCCTAAACCACCAAACCTGTGAGGACCATTACACTACAAGCATGCTATACAGAGCTCAAATGTAATGAACAACTGAAAACAGTCCTAAAATAGTCAAAAGCAGTGTTGGACATAAGGCGAAAATAGTTAAAACATTAAGCTACAACATGGAGCAAGTTAAGCTAGTAAGCAAGCACAAGGAGGGGAGACTACCCCCTCTATTTTTGGGACTTCAAAACATGATTTTAGCCTTTGAAAAAACTCTAAGATTTAGTAGTACAAAGCTCCCAAAAAAAAAAAAAAAAAGATAATAGAAAGGTAGGAAACACAAGGAGGTGCAAAGAAGGGTGATCCACCCCTCCACCCTTAATGGTCTTAAACCACAAGTTTCAGCCCAGAAATTCAGTGTAAAAATAGTCCAAAAATAGTAAAAAAGATGGCAAATAAAGAAGGGAAACAAGCTAAGAATTATACCTCTTGAAGAGGGATACCCTTTTTGAGTTGCAAACCAACAAATACACACCCTCAAAGCTAAATGCAATCTCAAAAACACCTCAGCACAAATACCACAAGGTTTGGTTTAGAGTGTATAGGCAAAAAGTGAGGAACTTGCAAGAGAGAGAGGGTTGTAGAGAAAGAGAAAAATTTTTGCTCCAAGTTTTTCTAACCTTTAAAACAAGAGGGAAGGTCATCTATATATAGAAAAACATGAGACCTCCTCAGAAATATCCATACAGACACGTATGGATTGATGCATGCATCTGTGGAAACAGCTAGCATAGTTGGCAAAAATATCTTAAAAAACACACAAGTGGTCAGCAGGTCACTAATAGTGGACGACGGGTCACATTACTGGCTAGCAGTCCACAATAGTAGCCGACAGTCCACACTAGTTGGTCTGTAGGTCCCTAGGATATTTAGGCTTGAAAAACTGCTGTTGTGGTCCAAAAACAAGGCAAGAGGTTCACACGGTTTTAAGGCTCAAAGCTGAGGCATTCTGTTGAGGACTTCGAGCATTTGACAAGCATATACAAATTCATCATTGGGTGCATAATCGGTGGTGCCCAACTCGTAAGGGCAGTAAAAAATGGGGTGTCTATAGTTGCCCCTCTTTGACAGAACTCAAAGTCATGACATGACGTGAGTGAATATCAAAACTCGAAGATGACCCATTTTGACAAGGCCGTAAGACTTGGGCAAACAATCAAGGCATAAATAAAATTGGTTGAGCTCGCATGCTGCCTACGTATCACTTTGCAAGGAATTAAACCAGCGTAGTTCTGGGAAACGATGAAAATGATATGTATGAAAAACATACTTTGAAAGCTGGACTCACACATTAGCAAAGTCGATTATTTTGAAAACTCATGATCATGCAAGATGATGTAATAAGCAATAATAGATGTAATAAGTAATAATAAGATAACAACATATGAATGAATGAGCTTCAAGCTCAAATCAAAATAGTTTCCCCGCGGGAAAAATAAAAAACACACACTTTAACCATGCTGAGGGCATGAGAAGAGGAGAGAAAAACCGCTCAGGGTCGCATTTCACGCGTCCTAAAATAAAAGGAAAATCCCTCAGGGTCGTGTTTTACGCGTCCCGAGATAAATACTCTAGTCATGCTAAAATCGTGAGAAGAGGAGAAACCCTGCTTAGGGTCGCATTTAACGCGTCCTGAGATAAAAGAAAAACTACTCAGGGTTGCGTTTCATGCATCCTGAGATAAAGAAAACCGCTTAGGGTCACATTTCATACGTCCTGAGATAAGAGAAAACTGTTTAAGGTCGCGCTTCACGCGTCCCGAGATAAAACTTGCTCAAGGCCGTGTTTCACGCATCCTGAGATACTCTAATCACGTTGAAATCGTGAAAAGATGAGAAAAAAATCGCTCAGGGCTGCGTTTTACGAGTCCTGAGATAAAACCCACCCAGGGCCGCGTTTCACGCGTCCTGAGATAAAGAGAAAAGGTACGAGACCGTACAATAAATACACAATGTAGTGAAAGTGTGTGATAGATGCACGAAGTGAACAAGATTACAAATCAATATAGTGACAACGAATGTTCTATGGAAGATAGACAACTGATGTATGATGTTAGTTAAAAGCATTTTCCATACAAGAAACAAGATACACGTTCTATGTAAAAAACAAGATGCACATTCTATGCAAGACTAAAAGCATATTCTATGCATGAATCATGAATGATGCAGGACATGCGTGCAACATAAGTATATGTGAAAACGTATATTCTATGTAATAGAAAAGAACAAATATGTAATTTGACAGAATGAATAAAAATGATGTTTGGTGACAACCTCCGATTTACCCCTTGGAGGCTTTGTAATATGCTTAAAAAGGATACACCCTGTTTATATTGGCAAATGGAGAACGTTAACGCGCCGAAACACAGCAATTATTGGGAATGACGCAATCGGAACACAGTTTTGAGTCCCTCAAGAACCAGTCTGAATCCAAAAGAGAACCTCCCATACACTACTAGGGCAAAGAAGGAACCAAATAGTATTGGGCCATAAACGAGGACTGTCGGCCACCAATGAAGCCTGCCGACAACCATTAGTGGGTTGTCGACCACGAATGTAAAAAATGGGATAGAATGGACATTTTGCCTTGGGGCTTTATATACACATCACCCCACTTCATTTCCTCACTCACCCAAGTCCGGAAACACTCCCTCTCTCTCTAGGTGCTTCATTTCTCTAGATTTGCGCTTTATACGGTTTTTCCAACGCCTCACGCAAACTTTTTTCGTAAACCTTCTTTGATTCTCTACACTTTGAACGGATCAGATTTTGTTTTCGTTGATCTTTTCGAATTTTCACCACTTCAGCCTTGTTTCCCTCGAGTTTCTCTCGGGTTTCGCAAAATTTCTCGGGTTTTGACTTTTTCTTCTATTTTCTTTCTCCTAGGGTTGATTTTTTTTCCAAGTTTTCCCTATTTTGTCCATTTTTCTTCATTTTTTCACCCACTTTTCGTCCATTTTCTAGATGGCGGATGATATTCCATATGACGGTGCTCCTCTTGAGGTTTCACCTCCACTATCACCCCATATCGAGGTTGAGGAACCGATGATTTCCGTGGCCGGCGAGGCAGCGTAGGGCATTGCGGATGACCTTGAGGCAGAGTTCGCTCTAGAGCTCGAGCTTCAGCCACTACCACTGAGGGTACGGCCCTTTGATCCCATGACTTATCACCCCCGTACATACATGATACCACCTGGAGGCATCAGGCACTTTGATGATTTCATTGGTGGCATGCCAGAGGATCTTCTGTTGAGGGAGCCTCACTCCTACATTTCCTATGGCGCTTCCGAGGTAAAAATTTTTTTTGTATGCATTCCCGCCTCTTATTTGACTGTATTTCTTATATTGCCTTTCATCTGAATGCTCTTTATCACTGTCTTTCATCTAATTCAACCTTTCTTTTCCACAGGGGGACTCTTGCTCTCATAGGGGTTACGAGGCTGTAACAGCGAGAGACTGGTATTATGAACTCCCGCCAGAGGTCCGTGACCTTATCGACGAGGCTGGCTTTGGTCTATTCGGTATCGGACTCTCGTGACACTTGGCGAGCCAAGCTCTTCTCAAAGCGCTAGTGAAGAGGTGGTGGGACACCACCAACTCTTTCCACATCTCTTCTGTTGGGGAGATGACAATGACTTCCTATGACTTCGCCATGATCAAAGGCTTAGGAGTAGGGGGTAATTCGATCCCCTTTGACATAGACATGGGCGAGTGAGAGGCAGCTTGGATCTACCTGCTTGGAGCGCGTCCACCTCTATATAGGCTGGCAATGGTGAGGTACAGCTAGTTCGCCAAGCACTTTTACAGGCGTGAGCCCGAGACACCAGAGGAGGTAGAGCAGTATGTCCGGGACTTCTTGATGTTCTTACTCGGTACCACCTTGTTTGCGAATAGGTGGAACACCGTAGGCTTGTACTTACTGAGCGCCCTCATGACATTACCTCGAGTTCGGTTCTACAACTGGGGTGGAGCTGGCTTCGTCACACTCTATGGCTACATGAGCTCTACTTCCCGTATGAGAGGAGAGCAAGTTGGAGGCTATTGGAGAGCTTGGGAGGTATGCACCACACCTTTCTGCTTTTGTATTTTCTATTCAACATCTATTCATAACTTGTGCTTTCTGCTTTGCACTTTCTGTTTTATATCTGTCCATGCATTGTGCTTTCTGCTTTGCACTTTCTGTTTTATATCTATTCATGTATTGTGGTTTCTGTTTTGCACTTTCTGTTTTATATCTGTTCACACATTCTTGATAACACTGCTGCCCTATTTTTGCATTTTGGGTTTATGTCAATTTTCTGGCTCTAGCTCCAGAGCCTGTAGAGGAGATTCCTCCCGTCGTACCTTACTCATGGCAATACGACGACTGGTGCCAGTGTCGGAGCCGGCGCCGGAGCCGACACCGATACTTTCTGTTCATAACTTATGCTTTCTACTTTGCAATTTCTGTTTTATATTTGTCCATGCATTGTGCTTTCTACTTTGCACTTTCTGTTTTATATCTGTTCATGCATTGTGGTTTCTAGTTTGCACTTTTTTTGTTATATCTGTTCACGCATTGTTGATAACACTGCTGCTCTCTTTTTGCAGTTATGGGTTTATGCTAATTTCTCAGCTCTGGCTCCAGAGCCTGTAGAGGAGATTGCTCCCGTCGTACCTTACTCACGGCGATACGACGGCCGGTGCCAGCGTCGGAGCCGACACCGGCACTTTCTGTTCATAACTTGTGCTTTCTACTTTGTACTTTATGTTTTATATCTATCCGTGCATTGTGCTTTCTGTTTTGCACTTTCTGTTTTATATTTGTTCATGCATTGTGCTTTCTGCTTTGTACTTTCTATTTTATATCTGTTCACGCATTGTTGATAACACTGCTGCCCTCTTCTTGCAGTTATGGGCTTATGTCTATTTCCCGGCTTTGGCTCTAGAGCTTGTAGAGGAGATTTCTCCTGTCGTACCTTATTCACGGCGATACGATGGCCGATGCCGGCGCTGGAGCCGTAATGACATAACCTTCATCTTCTAACGCAGATACTTCGATACGGTGGTTAGCAACGAGGTAATCAGAAAGTTATAGTCATTTTTGCTTTACCACTGTTCTGATTCATACATTGACAATTAACGGCAACTAATAATCTATACATTCTCTGTTTGCAAATTACGTGGTTGCCTTGGGCGACGATGCCGACTGGAGTGAGAGACCAGTACGCCGAGGCTTGGGCCACATCCCGATTCCGGATTTTGCTGGAGGGCCCAATTTGTCGAGCCTAGTTCTTAGGTGAGCATTTCATATATCAGACTCTAGGCTCACCCATCTCGGTCGTTCCCAGGCCACCTCCAACATGCATACGGATAGCTGATAGCCTCTCGACTGGGGCTATTATCAGTTCATAGTGGGATTGGATACCGATTACTTCAGAGTGGAGGGCGATTATGCGACTTTCATTCAGACTTATCTCATGCCCCCTCTAATGGGCATTCGCGCAGGTGATGCTGCAGGTGCTTCCTCGGCGGGCGAGGTTGCCTAGAAGATTGAGGCCAGTTTTGGAGGGACCCCTCCCATTGCGCAGGTGGCTAGTTGGCCAGTGATTTCGACTATGCTCACATGTTGGCGGTCGATCAGGTCAGCTTATCAGATTCTGATAGAGCCACCCGAGGTAGGACATGGGTATGTCAGAGCCATGGCGCACCTTAGGTATGAACCACACTTTACAGCTTGTAATCGCACTCTCTCTTTCAAAATATTAATTATTCTAGATACTGATCATTCAGATGCACTTGCAGGCACCAACCGAGTACATAGAGGGTCTGCTCTATCTGGTTGCTTCTCTGATTAACATGATGTAGTGGAGAGAGACATTGCTTGATCTCCACGGTATCCATACATCTCTTATATTTTTCGCATAAATTTCACCGCTACCTCACACTATTGTACACCACACTATCATATTTCTACTAGCACACTGACACGCATATTATAACATTCATACCACTCCACACTGCACTGATTCACTGCACTGACACACTATACTCATACACTGTACTCATTCTGTACCTTTTGCACTCATTTCGCATACATACACTATATCTGATATGTCGACACTTGTTTTCTAGATCCCATCTGTACCGAGGACACCAGCAGCAACAATACCTCTTTTAGTGACTGAGAGGAGAGGTAGATAGACCCTAGCACGTGGCCGAGATGAGCGCCAAGGTCGAGGTAGAGACAGGGGTGCTCGGAGCCAGAGTAGCGAGTCTGACCCCGTATTGAGCGGAGATGATACCGAGACCCGTGACCTTGAGGAGGAAGAGGTAGTGAACCGACACTCTAAGTCTGAGGGCGGAGGTGATGATGCTGGCTTGAGGTCAGGGAGCGGAGATGGCGCCGAGGCTGGCTCTGGCTTAGGGAGCGGAGATGATAAGACCAGCTCTGGCTCAAAGTCTGAATGTGATAGCAGTGCTAATGGAGACAGTGCCCCTGAGTCCCCTCCAAGGAAAAGGACGAAGAGGGCCTCTCGTGTTTGAGATGACTGGCACCGATTTTTGTACTTTTTGCTTAGTTTCTTTTATTTTGGTAGTTCAGCACATGTATGGCTTCAGATAGGCTTTTACTTTTGCTTCTGAAAACTTGTAATCACTTTTGTAAAAATTATGATTGGGGGAAAACCCTGCAGTTTTATGAAAAGAGTTATTGTTTTTGCATCATGAGCACCATATTTGCATGGAGTGAAAATGGAGTTGAATGTAAACCCAAAAATAAAAACTTGCATTGGCACGATGTTCTTAATCGGGTAATGAGTCAACCAACGACAAAAATACAAAATACAACTCGATAAGCAAAGCAAAAACAACTCAAAGACAGATACACACTTGCTAAAACCAAAAGACTCAAAACAAGACCTCAAAACACGAAGATCAAGACAAAACCAGACTGCCAAAACTGTCAGACCCACAAGTGGATGATAGGCCAGAAAAGGTGGGTTGCTGGCCAGGAAAGGTGGGTGGTCGGCCACTAAAAATGGGTGGCCAGCCACTTGTGAGGAATCCACCAGACAGTTGATAGTTGGTCTCTACTCACAGCCTTATCTTCTACAAAAAGTCTTTCTTTGTGATTTTTTCACTAGAACCTCATTTTTGTTGCTGTTTCTTCCACAAATGGAGATATTTTTTGCCGAGAAGCTCACGGATTGGATAGCTACTTTAGACGGCATGGAAAAGGTAAATTTCTAAGGTTTCGGCATAAATACGTTTTTTCTGTTAAGCTATACACCATTTTGCTTTTTGTTCCTTCATGTCACGGCCCGATGTTGGGACCCATTTATGTATGTATTTCGTTTTGAAACACAGGAAATGTGCCCGGCTCTTGAAGAATTTCGGGCATTGATGAAAACCCGGCATGATGAGAAAATTATACCTCAGCCTTGTTTTGGCTATGCCTAAGCTTTGGGACGGATGTGTGAGCTCATTTTGCACGAAGCTCAATTTTTGACCCATGACAGAGAGCTAGACATACCCAGCTTGATTCATCGATTTTCTGACATCGGTGACAGAGGAGACCTTTTTTGGTGAGGTTTTCGACAACATGTCCTCTGTTTATGTATGTTTGCGCACTTCCTTCTTGCCCCTAGTTATGGCGGAACCAGTATTTTATTGATCAAAGTGGCCCAACTTCTAAAAGAAGGTAAAAGTTGTATTGGTTTGACGCTAGCTGAGACCCTGATGGGCTTAGATGTTTTTTATCGGCGAGAGATCACCAGGTTTGCGGGAATTCCACTATTTCTTCAGGTATTGTTTCCCACCCTTTCTAATATCTACCCCAGACATCACTCGGCACTCATACTCTATTTTCTCTTAAAACTCTTTCTTTACTTTTCTTTCCACGCACATCTTTCTATTATTTAATCTCTCTTATCTTTCATTCCTTCCCTGGTATGGCTCATGGATAAACTGAAGGTGGTGGACCCTTACCCCGAATATTTAGCTCGAGCTTATTTCTTCTGCTAGTGACTAGTGGACTTTCCCAATGAGGGATGGTGGTACAACTGGATGTGCAACAGGTCTGCGACTGACATAGTTTGGCATTGCCCCTGGCTCAATCTAACTGAGATGAGTTACAGCATGACTCGATAGCCTGGCATACAGTTTATTGGCCTCACGCATTGCGTGTTCTACTTTCCCTTCTGGTTTAGACACCAGTTTGGACATGATTAGACTTGCCCAGAAGAAGGGGGTAGAATACCCGGCTTCATTTTCGATTTGTGCTTCACACTTGGCTAGGTACCTCACTGCCTAGAGGACGAGAGAGATTCTGGCCCCTGTCTCTAGTTTCAGTTATGCTCTATCTAGTGAGCGCTTGACTTGGCTCGGCTCGGCTCGAAGATGAGGCACAAATCGGGCCCACTTTGGCTACAGAAGCTTTCGCAAGCACGAGCAGATGACGCAGGAGCACCTGACTCGCCTATGCCCCTAGTTTACTGCTTTGACCTTTCTTTTAAAGTTTTATGATGTAAAAACAACTTTGATTTGTATCAAAAAGTTAGAGAACTTTATATTAAAATCAATGGAATTAAGGTTGTGAGCATTAAAACTTTTCCTTTTGGTCAAAAAATGGTCTAAGTTGTAAAAGGTAAAATTTTGAGAAAAATCAACTTTTATTAAAACTTTCCAAAACCATTTTCGAAAATGATCACTGCCTAACATGCATAGAATCAATCTCAAGATGTACAACCCCGAATCAGCAACTCATCACTGCCCTTGATTGTATACCACTACTGCTCCGCATTATAGCCAGCTTTTCTTCCCAAAATGAAGATCACAACCGACCTAACAGATGATGAACAAAGATGACCTGATCAGAAAAATTGACATGACAGTTGAGTTGGAGATGGTTACGACCAAACTTCAGGATGAAGTTGCCTACGTATCCCAAATATGGGAATCAAGCTTTACGTGGTTTGGTTCAGGTTCACTTGAGTATTAACTCTCTCCTTTTGTACTTTAACTTTTGCCAAAGTCGCTCTTTAGGGTTTTCAATCTTACGGGCTTAGTTTTTCATTATTTCTAATTTTGTTTGCTCTAACTTTTGCCTAGGTCGCCCTTTCGGGTTTTCAGCCTAGCGAGTCTCTCAGGGGCAGTATTTCTTCAACTTGTTCATATTGATCGGCTGTGAAAATTTCAGGCCATCTAGGTTTATGAGAATAACCGCCCCTCCTGACCATATAGCTTTGATGATGTAAGGACCAGTCCAACTGGGTCTAAAGTTGTCCCTAGGGTCATGGATGGAAGCTCGATTGTCTTTTAGCACCATGTCTCTCTCCTTGAGATTTTGGGACTTAACTTTCTTGTTAAAAGCCCTGACAATTCTGCGTTGGTAGCCCTGAACATAATACAATGCCTTTAGCTTTCTCTCATCAAACAACATTAACTCCTCAAATCTGTTCTGTTGCCAGTCCGCCTCCGCTATCTGACACTCAGCCATAACTCAAAGTGACGGCACTTTGATTTCAATTGGCAAAATAGCCTCCATCCCGTAGACGAGAGAATAAGTAGTTGCCCCTGTAAATATCCGGATCGAGATTTTGTAGCTCCAGAGTGCAAATGGTAGTTTATCCAGCCAGTACCTGTAGGTTTCAACCGTCTTCTGCAAGATGTTCTTGATTTTCTTATTATCATCTTCAACAGCTTGATTGGTTTGTGGCCTGTATATAGATGACTTATGAAAAGCCACGTTGTATTTGTCCAACAATTCTATCACCTCTTTCTTGAAGTGGGAGCCATTATCTGATATGATCTCGTTCGGCACTCCGTACCGGCAGATGATATGATAAATTTGGCCACATGCGATGCCTTCAACACTACATAGGAATTAGCTTTCACCCACTTTGTAAAGTAATCAATCGCCACCAAGATATATTCATGTCCATTCGACCCTTTTGGCGTGACTACACCGATAACGTTGATTCTCCAGACTGGGAATGGCCATGGCGAATTCATATTGTAAAGCTTCGACGGCTTAATATTCATGCGATTGGCATGAATTTGACATTTGTGGCATCGCGGTACAAAACCAATACAATCCTCCTCCATGGTGGACCAGTAGTAACCTTGCCTGAGAATCTTCCGAGCTAGCATCACACCATTCATATGCGCCCCCATTCTCCGCCGTGGATAACCTCTATAAGGCGCTTTGATTCCTTTTCCTCTACACACAACTTATGCATTCCTAAATGACCTCTTTTATACAGCTTACTCCCACAAATGATAAATTGAACGGCTATTCGTCGTATTCACCGTTCGACTTTGGCATTTGCCCCTGGTGGATACATTTTCTTTTCTAGAAAGTTTCAAATACTGTAATACCAGGGGTTTTTGTCTTGCACTTCATCTATCGCGGCAATAGTTTCATAAGCCGGCGTGTATTTTTGTTCAATGATAATCGGACGAATCCGGACCCCAAGTGGAATGCTTACCATAGAAGATAGAGTTGCTAAAGCATCAGTGAACCTGTTGTTCTCCCTTAATAGATGCGTGAATGTTAATTTTTCGAACTAAGGAATCAGAATATCCAGGGTCTGATGGTAAACCTTCATCTTCTCTTCTTTGACTTTCCTGTCTCAATTTGCTTGAGAAACAACCAAGTTTAAGTCCTTGATGACATGCAACCTTATTGCCTTTAGTTCTATGGCAGTTTCTAAACCAGCAATACACGCTTCATATTCTGCTTCATTTTTGGACACCTTGAACTGGAGTTTGAAGGCTAAAGGTATATGGGAGTCGTCGGGTGCTATCAGCAACACACCTATCCCATAACTGTACTGATTGGACGCTCCGTCAAAGTACATCGTCCAAGTTTCCTTTTTAATTTGCAAAATGTCTTCATCTGGGAACGAGTATTCCACTGCCTCATCTTCTTTTACCGGGTGGTCTGCCAGGAACTCCGCTACAGCTCTTCCTTTGACCGACTTGCGGGTGACATATTTGAGATCAAATTTGGAAAGAAGAAGCAACCAATGAGCCAGCCTACCCGTAAGTGCTGGTTTCTCAAAGAGATATTTGATGGGATCTAATCTTGAAACCAGGATTATAGAGTGAGCTAGCAGGTAGTGCCTCAATTTCTTAGTAGCCCATACCAAGGCTAGGCAAGCTTTCTCCAAAGGAGTATACTGGGTCTTGTAGTCTAGCAATTTCTTGCTCAAGTAGTAAATGGCTTTTTCCACCCTACCTTCAGATTCTCGAGCGAGCATGCATCCCATGGTCGTGTCTGTTACTGATAAATATAGAATCAGAGGTTTTCCTGGCTCTGGCGGCGATAACATAGGCAGATTCTGGAGGTACTGCTTAACCTGTTCAAAGGCAAACTAACATCAATCATCCCATCGGAATTTCTTCCATTTCTTTAGGAGACCAAATAGTGGTTCACAAGTCAAGGCTAATTTAGAAATAAATCATCTTATGAATTGCACTTTACCTAGAAAGCCTCGCACTCCCTTTTCAGTCCTTGGTAGTGGCATTTCTAGGATGGCCTTGATTTTGGAAGGATTTACTTCAATGCCCCTCTGTGTGATCAGAAGGCCCATCATTTTTCCTACCGTTACGCCAAAGGTGCATTTCTGCAGGTTTAACCCCAATCTGTATTCCCTGATCCGTTGAAAGAATTTCTCTAAGGCGGTGTAGTGGCCCTCTCATTCTTTGGACTTGACAATCATGTCATCTACGCACATATCAACTTCTTTGTGGATCATGTCATGCAGAATGGTGGTTGGAGCCCTCTGATAAGTAGCTCCAGCATTTTTCAAACCAAACAACATAACCTGGTAGCAGTAGGTACCCCACGGCATAGTGAATGCGGTTTTCTCTCTGTCCTCGGGCCCCATTAGAATCTGGTTGTACCCGAAAAATCCATCCATAAATGATAGTAATGCATGGCCTGCAGTGAAATCCACTAATTCATCAATGTGTGGCAGAGGAAAGTCATCCTTCAGACTGGCTCTGTTCAAGTCCCGGAAGTCTATACATACCCGAATTTTACTAACCTTCTTCGGCACTGGGACGAGATTGGCCAACCAAGTTGGGTACTCAGATACTAACAAAAAACTTGCCTCGATTTGTTTGGTGACCTCTTCCTTGATTATCAACGCCTAATCCAGACGAATTCTATGCAGCTTCTGCTTGACTGGTTAGTCCTTAGGGTCAAGAGAGATCGGGTGCTGTATAATCTCAGGATTGATTCTAGGCATGTCTTCGTAGGATCACGCGAAAACATCTTTGAAATCTTTTAACAAAGCAATTAAACGCTCGCGCTCCTACGAAGACAACATGGATCCAATCTAGACCAGGCGTGGATCCTTTTTAGTATCCACATTAATGACAATGACTTTATCAGCACAGGGCTTAGCAAACCTCTTCTCCTCTCGATTAATCAAGTTTTTCAAAGCTAGAGGAATTTCTTCCCCTTCGTTGTCATTAAAATTTTAAAAATCTTGGTCAATACAATGAACCAACGACATAAAAAAGTACACAGATTTTACAGAGTTCTCATTCAAAAGGTCCAGATCTTCGGTTATAGACTCAAAAGAAAAGCTAAATGAAGACCTAGACAGGACTTTGGTATCCGAGTTACCACCCCTAGAAATACCCGACTCAGACCCAGAAGAACTTGAACTTGATCCTGACCCTATAGACTCAATGGAATCAGATTCTAGCTCATCACCCGATTCAGAACTGGACAGATAGCCTTCCTCTAGCTGCCAGGTAAGATGTGGTGCCCCTGATACATCCAAAATGCCACTGGTTGGGTTCACAGCCAGTTCTTCCCTGATCATAAAGACAGTAAAATTATCCCCCAAGTTCTCTAGGTCGGCCGCAAGATCTATCAGGAGACTAGCTAGTGCTACCCTTACTCTAGGTTCGTTGCCATCTGAGTCACCTTCCATGCACTGTTCAGCTTTGATCCTTGGTTCAGCCCTTTCCTCATTATCACTGTCCTGCAGCTACAGATCAAAGAAGATCTCGAACCCAAGAACACGTTGCTTTGAGAAATTCACCCAAGGCTCGGGAAATCCACAAAAAAGGGAAGTTTTCTCCCTCCCGAACAAAGCGGCTAATGTTTTTTTGGCTTGCTTAGCCTTAGTTCTACTTCTCATTTCTTCTCCCTTTCTAATCCAGTCCGCTTTGGTGGGCACATAGCCCAGTCCAAAGACATGTAGGTTGTGTGGTACATCTACCAGTGCTGTAACCCCTTTTCGACCACTCTTTCCGAGCCTCATTCCTGGAACGTGTTGCAGTTTGTTCATGAAATAAATGGACTGGGCGTTGATGTACATGCCTTCGTTTGCGGCCATAATGGTCTGCACTACCCGGGTTTCGGCCAAAGTGAATCTTGAGAGAAATACATCCTCGTCACCATGGTTGATTTCTAGCACTGGCGTAGTCACCTCTGGCGGTAGATGGATGGATGAATTTCCAAAAATAATTGCCACTCCAATGGAGAGTAAAGGAGACGACATTCACATGATGCAACCAGGGCCTCCCTAACAGCAAATTAAAGGTAGTTGGCACATCTAAGACATGAAACTTGACCTCTTGCTCAGCTGGGCCCACTTGGACTCTGACTTGTACTATGCCCATGACCTCTCTACTTGTGTTATCATATGTCCGTATTACTTGGGCTGTGGGAACAAAGTCTGCTGGTTTGAGGCCAATTACATAGGCGGTGCAAGAATGATAGACATTGATGGCCGAATCGGTATCTACCAACACCACTGGCACCCAAATTCTCTCTATGTTCCACAGATATGTACAACGGTTTGTTGTGAGCTGAGCCTTTCGGCGGTAGCTCTTTGTCTGAGAAAGTAATCGTTGGTCTGGCACCACTTGAAAGACCAATCCCACAACCTGTTCGGGCGTGGTATCAATGGACAATTTAGCCTTGTCCATTGCCGGCAACACCGCTTGTCGGTGTACTTGTGAAGCCATGAGAAGACCCCAGATGGAGATGTCAGCTTGAATTTTCTTGAGTTATTTCAACACTGCCTCTTCTTTTAGTTGTTTCTCCTTTTGTTTCTCGACCTCTTTGTCCTTTCCAGACGTCTCTGTTTGATCTACGTGCGACGGCTTAAAATACTGCCCACTTCTTATCAGATGGTCTATTTTTTCGGCATACCACATATTATCTGGAAGGCAATCGCCCCAGTTTTCATCGGTATGAACCAAATGCAGATCATTATCGTCCCACAATTCACCCTACGTGGCCGACAAACAGTTGTCCGCTTGTATCACTTTCACATCATAGGTATCCCCCACAGGGTGTTGTGAATTCATAGTTTCCTAGCTGTTAATTCTTTCTCGTTCAAACTACCTCAGTGTAGCTTCTTGTTCAGTATCCACAGTGTTCACTGTCACACCCCAAAATTTGGACAATTAAATATTAAATTAGGACTAAACCCCAATCAATATTCCATCATTCAAATCCTAGGGGTGAAACAAAATCTAAACGTTCACGTTTCCAAAGGGTTTAAGCAAATTTCCATCCTCAAAAGTTTACAAGGGATAAAAAAAAACTAACAAAACGCCAACCAAACCATCTACCATAATTTTATAACTAACCAATACCTCCAACATTAAAGTAACAATAAATAGTCATCAAAATAACTTCAATAATGTAAAATTACAAACCATGCCAAATTATCAAAATACTAAGGTCATAAAAAAAATAATAATAAATATATAAACTAATATCAACCCTAAGCTCAAGAAAACAGAAGAAATCCAAACGACATGTCCAACAATTATAGTTATTTCTTTTCACTACCGTAGTCCCAACTAATCTTGCAAAGGAAGCTCGGCTGCGCTCAAACAGAACGCACCTAAGATGCCAAGAGACAAAATGGGTCAGTAGTATGAGTACAAATATTTGACACCCACATGTCCACCAGAAACAAACAAAAAAATATTTAATTCTTTTTATGGGATAAGACAAGTAGTTCCATCCACACCGAGACGAATGCGTAGTTTCCCGAGATATGGTGGCATTTAGTTTCTTACCCGTATATAATGAAATATAAATTGAGTATAAAATAAACAAAATAGAAATAAAAATATGGTGGGTCAGCCCTGCATAAAAAGTTAGTGAGACCCACCATTCTGCAAAAAATAAAGTTGGTTTAATTTAATCATAAATAACTTGCCGAAGAAGTATAAAAATGCACCGTTTCATACTTAAATAATTCGAATTGACCAAAAATTAAAGAACAAAAGTTGTACAGAATCAAATTTTCTAAAAGGCCATGCCAACAAATTTAGTAAAAACTGAACAGGTTGAGAGAAAAATTTGATAGAAGAACTTAGACGAAATTCAACCAAAAAATCTGAAGTTGAAAACGAACAGAAACTGCCCTAAGATGATTTTTTTCGAAAAAGTTCAAAACACGAAAAGTGTGCAGAATAATTTTTACTTCAATTTATGCAAAAACAAGAAAAATGAGCTCGTTTCGTGGGTTAAAACAGCATCTAAAGTCTGTCATATTAAAATGAATAAAAACTATTGTAACCAAAATCATCTGATTACAAGTTCTAATCGATCTTTTTAATAAAAAGTTAAAACACAAAAGTTATCTAGAATCATGGATACATGCCTCTGCTCAAATTTCATAATTTATCAAGGTCGTTTACTATTTTTGAAGATGTATAAATCAATATAATTTACACTATACCAATAAACTCATATTTAATTATTTATACCTTAACTCCACCACTTCGGCCTCCATTTTCGGCCTACACATATATTCCATGTGTCTCCCGTATGCCTAACACCGCTACGAAGCCAAACTTGCACGTGGATATCGTCCTGAGTTTAACCCATTCTCCTCGGATGGTTAGCATATGCGTATGCGCGTAAATCAAAGCACTCGTCTACCCATGAGAACGAGGCAACAATCTATATATACACAGTCTCTCATTCACTCATGAGAACAAACATAGTAATGCCAAGCCTAAGGCATTCAAATAAATCTCATAATCCACACATTTCTTTTATACACTCTTTCTCACCAATACTCAAATAAAACAACAATCCATGGAGGCATAGTAGAGTATAAGGAATTTATCTATAGGTTCTAAGTTTATTTTAATTTCATATAACCATGAGTGCGATTACAACTATAAAATAAATCCATATAAAAATCCTAAACCTTGCATACTCAGCTAATCAAAATAATTAAAATCATGCCGCCATACACATTAAATTAATTAAATGCCACATTAAATTCTCATGTATCCACACAAGTAATGGAACAAAAATAAAATAAAGTAATAATAATAATAATAAATAAATAAATAAATAATGACTTATGAAAACTCAGGGTCGCGACACTCACAGTGCCCACTTCCTTGGCTGGGTTTTCCACACCAACGCCCTCCGACAGCTTTCCTTTCTTATCAGCCTTTCCGACTACTATGGCTATCTCTACTTCTTTTCCTTTTGGTTTCATTCCAGTTTCTTCTTCCTTGTTTGGCTTATCATTCAGCCATCCAGTGTTGTCAGTTGATCCGTTCAGGTTGAACCACCCGATCTGCACATCTCCCTGATCCTGCTCGTCAAATAACTGCAGGTTGTCCAAATCCTCCTCAAGTTCTATTAGATCATCCAACCCTTGGCTCGAGACATCTTCCCTAACCACATTAATGTCTACCAAGGCTGGAAGCACCAATTCAGGCTTGATTTGATTAGTTGACACAATGTAGCAACTTGGATCATGCACCTTATCGGATAAGTCCTTAAGACACTCTGGTAACAGACTAGTACTTTCCTTCAAGGTTAACTCCCCTTCCATTGTAAGTCTCATCACCACAGGCTTGGGTTGAGTTTTTGACATTTCCATCATGTACAGATTTGCGCCTTCTAAAATGAACAACGTCGGTTTTGGTAGGTGGAATGGAGTAATATATACATTGGGGTCATAAGAGGTGGCTAGTATATGAATCAGGTTGAGATTTCGAGGTAGGGGGACTTGGTTATGGGTTGGGAGTGGATTTGTGGTTATGTTTGGTTTTTGAGGTGGAACAATCACCTTGTTGTCAATGAAATCTAGAATCTCATGACGAAATTAACAGCACTGGTCGGTGTCATGACCATGCTGTTGGTGAAACGCACAGTATTTTGTGGGGTTGTGTTTGGATGGGAAAGAATCAGGAAGTGAGCGGGGTTCTAAAGGTTTGAGGTGCCCTTTTTTGACCAGCACCTTCATGGTTTGAGAGAGAGTCATGTAAAGTTGGTTAAAAATCCCCTGGGATCGGGTAGGGTTAGACAGTGTTTGTAGGCTTATGTTGGCTAAAGGGTCAGTAGTCTTGGTTATGGTGACAACACTTACATCTGACAGCCTCGCAGCTATGCTACCACTAGCAACATTGGAACTGCGAACAAACGGCCTTTTTGCTAGCTTATTCTCTTCTGTAATAAACCCCTGTTTCATGGCGTTTTCGATTTGCATTCCCATTTCATGGAGTTCTATAAATGTGAGTAAAGGTTGGACAATCATCTTTTACAGCAACTTGCAATGTATGTTTCGGACAACTATCCTGATCTGATCCTTCTCAGAAGGCCTCATGGTCATCATCGCAGCTTTAGCTCTCCACCTTATCATAAATTCAGAGAAATCCTCTTTTGGATCTTAGCGTGTTGCCTCCAGATCACGAGTTGTGACCTCAATCTATGTATTATACAAATACTGTGCAACAAAGGCCTTGGCCATCTCTTACCAATTCTGTTTGACAGAGTCTTCCAACTTAGCATACCAAATGGCTGCTATACCAGACATGGTGCGACCAAAGAAGGATAACTTCTGTAGTCTCGTCAAGCCCATCGGCCGTAAGATATCAGAAAACAAACACAAGTGGACTATCGGATCCCCGAAGCAGTCGAATCGATCAATGTGCGGCATTTTAAACCAATCCGATAATGTAACTACAGAATCAGTGTACCCCGTCCTTTATGTCCGGGATGGAGTTGACCCCGTGTGCTCTCTTGAACAACTTTTCTAGTTTATTGACCTTAAGTACAGTTAGGTCAACCTCAAACTCGAATGGAGTCTCGGTTTGATAAATAGGGGTTTTGGAGGCTTGTGCTAGAATTGGTTTTGTTGGATTGCTTTGGTTTTCTAGAACATTAGCAATATGAGCGGTGGCCCCGGGTCCTGGGATATTTGTGGTAGGTATATGGGATGCAGAGGCCGTAGCCGGTTGTGGTTACTGTTGTTGTAGCTTGGTTATAACCTCGGCCTGAAGGGTTGTGACCTTGGCTTGACGGGCCGTGACCTCGGCCTAACGAACAACATCTTGTTGTAGGGTCTCAACTGTCTGCTGCAGATGATGTATCAGTTCTTTCACACTGGCTGGGGGATACTATGCCATTGGAATAGGTGAGTGATCTCGTGCTAGGCTAGAAGTAAATGACCGTTCCCAAACTTGACTGGACACAGGTGAGTTGAGGCGTAATGACTGAAAAAACTGAATCGGTGAATTCTGCTTGATTCTCCTCCGTCTTGTAACCAGTGGGAGTAAGGTAAACACGGGTTGTCCCCGAACAAGATCCCCGACTTTACAAAGTCTTCTGACTCGGGTCCAGAGCACTTGGGGCATATCTAAATTTTCTTAAGCTATGGTTTTAAACTACCTAACAAAAAAAAAAAAAAAAAAAAGAAGCAAAAAGAATAGTAATCAAAAATCGCATAACACCTTAGTTAAGATGTTATCAACACAGACATGATTAAAGTTGTAAGACTGTACTCCATACTAAATTCTGCCCCCAAAACAAATACCAAACTTGCGACTGCTATGCACATTCCTGTACAATTTCACTATAAAGCACATACTAGTTAAGAGAGAGCCCAAACACCCCTATAAGGGGGTAGGGTTACCCTGTTCTAGTTTTGTCATGAACTAGGTTTCACTATTTCAAACAAAGCGGTTTCACGCAATCCTGCATTTTGGGTGAGCATCTTGTCCTAGTTTGGATTAGTTGCTATGGATTTACTATATGCAATTAGGCCGAATGGTAAAAAGGGGGGTGCCTTAGCAAGACTACCTAATATACCTCTTATATGTAACACCGAGAAGTGAAAGGAGGATCAAATGGTACAGCGGTAGTCCAGATCTAAGGGTTATGTTCTCAACATGGTAGAGCCCACGACCGATATGCCGTTTGGCAAGCTTTTGGGCAAGCCTCCGACAAACCGTCCAAGAATAGCAGATAGAAAACACAGTGACTTAGGTGCACCAATGCAAATACAATGCAAAGAAAATAGAAGTGTAGATAAAACTTCGCATCATGAAGTTTGAGTCAAGTTCTCTAAATTCCCAGCAGAGTTGCCAGAAACTGTAGCTCTACTTTTCGTGCTCCTTTCGGATACGACTAGCCCTATAGTTCGAACTCCCGCGGTTCTGAATCTAATCTCACAAGTGCAATGTAAAATAGATAAACACTGAAGAGTTCAAATCCGAAAAATCTTTTGGAAAATTGATTTTGAACCAAAATGTCAAAAATTGACTGCTTTGCCAGATACAGAGTCGCCACCCAAATATTTTGAAAAATTCAGGAAACCCATGACTCGTGCCAAAGGCCACGTGTCCATCATCACCAAGATTGTCTCCGCTCAGGAACTTAGGTATGAGAGGGGAAGGTCATGAATTAAGCACCCCACTCGCCCGATCAAAGATCGGCCTCTACGAATCATGATGTGAATCTTTTTTACATTTTATGCTCTTGTTCCGGTTATTAGGTTAATCATTACTATGTGATGTGTACACAAGTATAGACTAATTTGCAAAAATTGAAACACTTGATCTCATATTTGTTTTGAACATTGTTTCAAATATGTACTACTTGAAAAAGTGATCGCATATGTACATTACTCAAATTATTCCAATTCAAGCAATTAGCCTTCATCCACAGTCATTCAAGTAGATATATTAATTAAGCATTTAGCCTCATGGAAAGCAAGCTAAACTTGGCAACAATCACATTCGTGCAATATGCTAAAGCACAAAAGTGCTCACCTAGTACTCCAATGCGAGCAAAAAGATACAAAAGAGTTAGAAAGCATGCATGCTCCTAACTAATGCAACATGACTAATGCAACGCATGTAATATGTAACTAATAGGCTCGGTTACTAATTATTACATAGCATGTGGTTTAAACACATTTTCAAAGAAGTATTTAAACAACAATGCATTGTTAGAATGATGAATCGAACCTTGATGCATGCAAGACAAGTGGATGCAAACATTGTGTATGCTAAAAAGAAAGTGATGTTCTAAACTAACCATCATAAGTAAGTAAATAAAAATGAGAAAGACGTGGGGTTGGAAGACATACACACTATTACATTGCTTGGCCTCGCGCAGGAGGGTCCGAATGAATAACCTAGCTAATTAATTACCTAATTAACTAACTATTACAAACCCAAATGAATAAATTAGCTAGGCTACTTAACTAATTATTACAACAACAAATTAAATAATTATTCTAACTAATTAAATAAGTACAACACATAGTTATTCTAGCTAATTAGTACAAGCCCTTTACTCCAAGCATAATTACAACATTATCTTGACAAATCTCGAGAATCGAGGGATGGCCCGTGCATGGATGCGGATTTCTATCTGATAATGCTCTCTGTTTTGCTACAGGAATGCCTCTATTGCTCAGTCATAGTTGGAAAAATGCATTATTTTTCACCTCAGCTTCTGCTCTGCTCTGCTGGAAAAAGGGCACTGCCTGCCTGGAAAAAGTGGTCGACAACCTAGAAGTAGTAGCCGGCAGGCCACTAATAGTGGGTTGTTGTCCAGAAAAAGTAGCCTGTCGGCCACTAATTTCAGTTTTGTCTTGCAGCAACAGAGGACAAACAGAGCACAAACCAGAGTATTCTTAGGAGATGTTTGTCCACCCTGCCTCTTCTTATCAGCAAACAGGTCAAAGGACGAGTAGGCTCAATTCACAAACCATCAATCGGTGCAATCACATTGCATGATGACTATGAATCAAGGGACATAATTTCAATAAATGCATAACAAAAGACTAACAAAACCTCCTCTCTATCATGGATTGATCAAGGGAAGTGGTTGACATTGACTCCTAAACCGTTTGCATCACTAACAAGTATAAAACGACTCAAGACTCAATGGGTTCAATTAACGTCCGATTGAACCCAAGTTGATTTTATTATCTTGCATCACTTTTAGTCTCAGTTTTATTACTTCATTTTAATTTCCATCCATTCCTTAATCTATTAAGTCCAAAAATGAGCTTTAAGTCCACTAATGGAGAGAAGTACCAAACCAAATGTTGTTTTAGGCATGAGAGAAGTGTCATGCTGTTAGTAATGAACCCCCAAATGAATTAAACCATTAAGCACAACAACCTCAATCTCAAGCTTAAACAAGCAAGTAGTTTGAAACAACTTTCAAAGCAAAGAAAAAAACCAAGAAAGGAGGGAAGTTGCAGGGGTGATTAGAGATGAACACAAGTATGGAAAACACAAAATAAACACTATAAACTCAAATATGTTGGTAGCTAAGGCCTAAACCACCAAACCTATGAGGATCATTACACTACAAGCATGCTATACAAAGCTCAAATATAATGAACAACTAAAAACAGTTCTAAAACAGTCAAAAATAGTGCTAAACTTAAGACGAAAATAGCTAAAACAATAAGCTACAACATAGAGCAAGTTAAGTAGTAAGCAAGCACAAGGAGGGGAGGCTACCCCCTCTATTTTTGAGACTTCAAAATATGATTTTAGCCACTGAAAAAACTCTAAGATTCAATAATAAAAACTCAAAAAAAAAAAAGAAAAAAAAAAGATAATAGAAAGGTGGGAAACACAAGGGCAAAGGCTTAAGAAGTTAAGTGCGAAGAAGGGTGATCCACCCCTCTACCCTTAATGGCCTTAAACCACAAGTTTCAGCCTAGAAATTCAGTGTAAAAATAGTCCAAAAATAGTAGAAAAGATGGCAAATAAAGAAGGGAAATAAGCTAAAAATTATACCTCTTGAAAAGAGATACACTTTTTGAGTTACAAACCAACATATACACACCCTCAAGAGCTAAATGCAAGCTCAAAAACACCTCAGCACAAATACCAAGGTTTGGTTTAGAGTGTATAGGTAAAGAGTGAAGAACTTGCAAGAAAGAGAAAAAATTTTGCTCCAAATTTTTCTAACCTTTAAAACAAGAGGGGAGGTTATCTGTATATAGAAAAACATGAGACCTCCTAAGAAATATCCATACAGACACGTATAGATTGGAGTATGCATATGTGGAAATAGCTGGCATAGCTGGCAAAAATATCTAAAAACACACACAAGTGGCCGGCAGGCCACTAATAGTGGACAACAGGTCACATTATTGGCCGGTAGTCCACACTAGTGGGTTTACAGGTCCCAGGATATTTAAGCTTGAAAAACTGATGTTTTGGTCCAAAAAACAAGGCAAGAGCTTCATAAGGTTTTGAGGCCCAAAACTGAGGCATTCTGGTGAGGATTTCGAGCATTTCACAAGCATATATAAATTCATCATTGGGTGCGCAATCGGTGGCGCCCAAGTCATAAGGACGGTCAAAAATAGGGTGTCTACACTAAGGTGGCAGGTTGGCAATGGCAACTAGATTCGATTTTGGGATGATCAATGGATACCTCAGCCTCATAATTTCATAATTCAAGCCTCTAAACTGGGTATCAAATACAGCTAGTGAGCAATGTGATAAACACAAATACCCGTGAGTGGGATCGTCAAAAGTTACAGGGGCTGATGGGTTTAGAAGAGCTACAAACCATTATTTCTATTCCTATTTCTACGGAAGGTCATGAGGATTCCCTAGTGTGGCATTACACGAAGTCTGGTGCCTATGAAGTACGAAGTGGTTATCATCATGTAGTTGGGGAGCAACAATCCAGAATTAATTTGGGAGCTTCTTTTTCAACCAATTGTCCTAAAGAGTTTTGGAAGCTCATCTCTGGAAACTCCAAGTTCCTCCCAAATTTAGGAATTTTTGGTAGCGTGTCTGATGTAATAAACTGGCCACTAAGGAAAACCTATTTCGCCGGAAGTGCTCTCTGTCTCAATGCTGTCCTATATGCGGAGTTAATTTGGCGTCGATTGAACATCTTATTTTCCACTGTACATGGACAAGAGCACTCTGGTTTGGCCCGGACTTGGGCTTCTTAACAGGGTCTGATGTCATTTCCTCTGCCAATTTTTGGACAATGTCTATCATGGAGCTTTGTTCGAACGATAGAGAGAGGATTGAGAGAGTGGGAAGGGAAGCTGTGATTGGTTGGTTCAAATGGAAAGCATGAAATGAATGGGTTTTCAACCACTTACCAGTAGAGCTTCCACTGTTATTCGTCAAGCTGCTTCGCTCTGGCAGGAACTGTGTCTCTTAGCCCCACATGTTATCAACTCATCTCAAGTGGTTACAACTTCTGCTCAAAACCACTCAAGATGGATTCCTTCCTGGCGAGGTTCTCAAGCTAATTGTGTTGCTAGCTTCTTTTCTGATAGGAGGAAGGCTTCCTTAGCTGTAATTCTGAGGGATTGGAAGGGAAGATTAGTTGATGAAGTGGTCTCTTCTGTCCAATCTTCTTTAGTCATACAAGGAGAAGCTTGCGCAGTTAGGTTGGCGTGTTTGTTCCTTGGAGCTCTTGGGTTTTCAAACGTCCAAGTGGAAAGTGATAACAAGTCTGTGATTGAGTTAAATGCCTCAGAGTTGGTTCCACCTTGGGATTGCCTTTCTTGCATTTGTGACATCCGTTCCTTGAGCATGGGCTCTATTTCAAAAAAATAAAAAATAAATAAAAAAATAGTTTGGGTTAGATAAGGACATGACACAACAGAACAGAAAAGAAAATACATTCACTTGGTACCCAATGGAGCCTCTGATGATCCGAATGGGTAGTTGAGTTGGCTAGGAACCAGCCATGTATTTTAGTAATTGGTTTATTTTCTCTTTTTTAAAAGAAAATTAAAAGAATTGCCTAATTTCTCAGTTACTGCCAACATTAGTAGAAATTAATTATCGGCAACTAACATAAAGTTGATTCACAGAACTAGTCATAAATGTGAGATACAAGGGTGTGACACAAATATACGCTTTGTTTGGATGGAGTGATTTGGTAAGAAATAATGATAAAGAGGACTATTTTTTTATATTTGATTTGTAAGTCGAGTGAGAAATGGTGAGAAATGATGAGAAAAAGAACTGTCTCACTAAATCTATTTCATTTCTCATCAAATCAAAGTGGTGAGATTTAGTAAGAAATAAGTTGATTAGTTATAAAATATTTATATGATTGTCTCTTAAAATACAAAGAATAAAAGACAATTACGATAGTAGTTACTATGATTGTTGTGTCATTTTAGTCCATCTAATCTCAATTAGCTCAATTTTGACATTGAATTTATGATTTTGTCTTAATTTAATACAATTAAATGCAACTATTAACATTTATTTATGAAAAGTACGCACATAAGTGCCATGTATCATATTTTTTTAGGGCAAAATTATAACCTACCCAACTTAATGAGTTAATTTCAACCAATTTAAAAAATACTAACGATATTATCAATTAGACCAAATTGATACAAAATATAAAATAAAGGGTCAAAATTGAGCCAATTGAAAATGTAAGAATCAAAATTACACAAGAGGTAAAATATAGAGACTCCCAAGAATAAAAAGAAAACTCCCCCATATCCTTCTCTCACATGTTTTTCATTTTTACTCATCCAAGCATGATGGTGGAAAAAATACAATCATTTTTTTTTTTTTTTTCTTTTCTCACTTAGATGAGAGATAACAATAAGTTCTTTTATTTTTTCACCGTACGATCCAAACGTAGTGGTAATGTCTACTTATCTCATAGTATAATTGTTTATGTGTGTTTAATTTTTATTATTGTCATATAATGAGCCATTTATTTGTCTAAATTTTAATTTAATTTAAAAAAAAAAAACAACCGGATAGGAATGAGTAAAAATTCAATCCAACAACAATATTACGACATTATTAATATGTGATATCACAATTTAATACCAAAATACATTGAGATAATGAGATTCATTATTTCATTGGATGTCTTATTATTGAACGAGCATATCACATATTAATAATAATGTGATACAATGGTGATCGAATTCTAGTTAAACAATAAAGTCAATCTCACCGTACATTATGTATGAACAAGCATAATTTATCTTATGTTTCAAATCTAATATCATTATATTAATAATTTCATTATTCAATCTTATTATACCTATAATTAGGGTTGCAAATGATACCTATAATTAGGGTTGCAAATGAGCCAAATCGAGTTTTAGTATGTTTGGATTTATTTATTAAGATTTTAATGAGTTCGACCTCGAGTTTGAACTCAATAAAAATTTAACGAATAAAACTCGAGCCGAATTAACTTAGGCTTGACTTGAGCTCGAATTTATTCATAAGTCTTAACAAACCAAGATATTATAAATTTGTACTTGTCTATGAGACTAAAATTACAATTAAAATTTTGATTATATAATTATATATACAATACATATATGTGTATATATATATATATATACATGTTAGACAATCTTCACTCTATTACGAATAAATTATGTTTGTGTACTTAACAACAAATAGAAGAAATAAAGAAAATGACCGAGATTGTTTGATTACAAAAATCAAACCAAAATATAAAATAAATAAATAAATAACAATTTTTTATTTTGTTACAAAAACAAAATCAAAATTTGAAACAGAAAAAAAATAAGGGTAAATTACACTGACACCCCCTGAGATTTATGTTTATTACAGTTCACCCCCTCACATTTGAGAAATTACACTGACCCCCCTGTTAATTTAATTTTATGTATGATGATCATTACAGTGAGGGGGGAACTGTTATAAAACTTTAAACCTCAGGAGGCAATCTGTAATGAAACTTTAAACCTCAGAGAGGGGGATGTAATTTTCAAAAAATGAGGGGGGAACTGTAATAAACATAAATCTCAGGGGGTGTCAATGTAATTTATTCAAACAAAATAAAATAGAAAGTAAATTAATTACTAACCTTATGTATTTATTAAAGAAAATTCTGATCAGGTCTAGTGTTTAACACTGTGTCTTTAAGACAGATTCGTCCTCTCTACGGTGCTTTCAGATTATGTACATCTATCTCCCAGGATAAAATGATCAACTATGAATAATTGTAGCACTACAAATTATTCGCACAACGAACACACTTTGTGTATACACTCTTTCTCACAGGAAAATTTAATGCAGCAAAATGTGGAGATAATTACAGAGGGAAGAACGAATTTTTTGAATGACAAAAATCAATAGAGGGTCTGTCTATTTATAGGAGAAAATGTGACTGTTTGGTTTGAATTAAACAGGTGCAAACCTGTTTGAACAGGTATTAAACCTATTTAGTTTGAATGAATAGGTAAGGAACCTGTTGGGTTTAAATTTCAAACAAATATGAATCTGTTTGGTTTAAATTCAAACAGATATTCATCTGTTCAGGTGGGGAAAAAAACGGAGCCAATTTTGAATTTAATTTTCGAAATTCAAATTCCAAAAAATTAGAATTTAATTTTAGAAAAATAAAATTGAAATGTTTTTGGGCAAAAAAATAATTAGTATTGGGCTCGAAAAACCCAACCTAACCTCACACTAGCGCTCAAGCCTACCCGACCAGACGGACGGCGGTGGCGCGCGCGTGTTTATTTTTGGATCCAATAGGTCTAGCCCATAACCTCACCCTTCCACAAAACTTGGATACCCTTTGAGGCCCTTCCTAAGTTACAAACCCAAACTTTATAAACCCACAAAAGTTTGCCCATCAAACCAATGTGAGACAAGCCTTAAACCAAACCTTAAGAAATTTTCACTAAAAACTCTATTTCTATAGAGCTCACTTTGGCTTCAATTTTCCATTCACCCGATAATAATTTTGAGCAACAAAACGTGAATCACAACGCATCATAGAACACGTTACCACTTAGACCCGCCAACTTTGGCGCATAGATCCCATCTAAAAAATAGACCAAAGTTAAGGAAATATTTGTTTTTTCAAAACTTCCAAAATTCATTTCTAACAATATATATATATATATATATATATATACTAAAAGAAAAATCAATATCTTACTAAAATAATAATATTTACCAATGCTATTATATAAATGTATTTTCTATAGTTAGTTATTAATTATATATAAATAAATCTAACTATTATTTATATTTACATTATTTAAATTTGTAAATAACATATTTATCCTATTGTTTATATATATTTTTACGTTATTTAATATATAAATAATATATTTATTTTATTATTTAAATGAATATTAAACTAGTCTGATTAACGAGTTGAGTTTTAATATTTTTAAATTTATTTATTAAAATTTTAACGAGTTCGAAATTAAATACAATCAAAATTTAATGAATCGAATTTAGATGAACTCTTACCAAATCGACCTTAAATTTACGAACGATTCTATTTAATTAACTGAATGGGCCAGAGGCCATTTTGACATGAATGAATGGGCCAGAGGCCATTTCGACATGAATGGATGGGCCAGAGGCCATTTCGACATAAATGGATGGGCCAAAGGCCAATTTGACATGAATGAATGGGTCAGAGGCCAGTTTGACATGAAAGTTTAAATGGGCCAAAGACCAGTCTGACAAATCAAAGATAAATGGGCCAAAGGCCAGTATGTTTGGAACTACAGTCACTTGACCTAAATTATGTATATGTATGTTAAATGGAAATATGAATTGGGCCCAAGGCCGTTTGGTGGCCTAAAATGAAGAAAGAGATTGCAGAATATGTGTCCAAATGTCTTCAGTGTGAGCAAGTTAAAGCTGAACATCAGAAACTAGGCGGTCTACTGCAACCTCTCCGTATTCCTGAGTGGAAGTGGGAGCATGTGACTATGGATTTTGTTGTTGGCCTACCTCGGACTTCTCGAGGTATGGATTCTATTTGGGTTGTGGTTGATAGACTGACTAAATCTACACATTTTCTGCCTATCAAAACTACATTTAATGCTTATAGATTGGCTACTATTTATGTTGATGAGATCGTCCGTTTACACGGAGTTCCGGTATCTATTGTGTCGGATAGAGATCCAAAATTTGTATCTAGATTGTGGAAGAGTTTTCAAGAAGCTATGGGGACGGAACTAAGGTTTAGTACTGTATTCCACCCACAGACAGATGGGCAATCAGAACGAACAATACAGACTTTGAAAGATATGTTTCGAATGTATGCTTTGAATTTTCAGGGGAGTTAGGAAGACTATTTGCCACTTGTGGAATTTGCATACAATAACAGCTTCCACTCCAGCATCGGTATGGCACCGTACGAGGCTTTGTATGGTAGAAGGTGTAGATCACCAATTTGCTGGACAGAAGTCGGAGATAGAGCCTTACTTGGGCCTGAAATTGTGCAAGATACTTTTGAGAAAATCAAAACTATTTGGCAAAGGCTCAAAACAGCTCATGACAGACAAAAGAATTACGCAGACGTTCGAAGAAGACCTCTTGAGTATGAGGTCGGTGACCACGTGTTTATCCGTGTGTCCCCAATAAAAGGCCAAGCCAGGTTTGGAAAGAAGAGCAAGTTGTCGCCCTGTTACATTGGGCCGTTCCAAATTCTGGAAAGGCTTGGCCTAGTTGCCTATAGAGTTGCTTTGCCACCGGGATTTGAACAAATCCATAACGTGTTTCATGTGTCAATGTTGAGGGGTTACCTCCGAGACCTGTTTCATGTGATTGATTATCACCGGGTAGCTATTGATGAAAATATGGAATATGCCGAATGGCCGGAACGAATTGTTGATCGGCAAGTGAAACAATTGAGAAGCAAGTCCATCCCAATGGTGAAATTAGAATGCAAAGAACACTATGAGATGGATGCTACATGGGAAAAAGAGGAGGAAATGCGACTCCGCTATCCATATTTGTTTCCCGACGAAGGTAAAATAAGTTTGGAGGATTAAATTTCCTAAAAGGGAGAAGACTGTGATATCCCTGTTCCATAATATGTTAATTGGTCCTTAATATGAGTATGATTATGTGTTTGATATGATTTTGTGTGCCATTATGTGAAAATATGTGATTTTAAATTTCTATCTGTTCACCGTAGGAATATCTATTTGATTATCTGCTTTGGAAATTAAATTGAAGGCCTTATCGCCCACGAAACCCGAAATCGATTACGCCATTGTGATTAGCTTAATTTTTAGAACATACGGTGAAGTTTAATTGAAAAATTGATTCGGATCAGATTAAATTGATTAAATTAGTAAATTGGTGCTCAATTATTTTAATATTAAGAATTTTGATTAAAAGAGCTTTTAGTGGGCCACTTTCACTCAAATTCCCTCTTTAGTTTATTTTGGCTGATTCTTGACTCTAAGAGTAGAGAGAGGGTCGGCTAGAGAGGGTGAGAGAAGAAGAATTGTGTTTGGCTCAAGTTTGTGAAGAATTGGAGTCCAACTCTAGATTTTACCATAGATTGGAAGAATTGAGCCTCTAGATAAATGAATTCATGAGTTTAATGTTGTAAATTGTGAATTCAAGTTTGATTAATGGTCAAGAACATGAATTAGTTTGATTATAAGGAAATTGAGTTGTATTTGTTGAATTTGAAGTCTTAGAACACATGCATGTAAGAAATTGCCATAAATTTCCATGTTTGAGCATAAAGTATGTAATCCATGTTGAGTTTTGATTAATGGCCATGTATTTGACCATCTCTTCACCAATTAAGTTGAAGATATTGTGTATATTTCACATGCAAGTGCAAATCATGGGAGTTTGAGTCTTGCATGTTTAAATCTAGTGTGTTGGTGATGAGTTTGAGTTAATTTGAGACATGCATGTGATTAAATTGTGAAATTGAGCTTCATTGTGTTGTAATTTGGTGTTTATACCATGTTAGAATATGTATATGTGAAGTTTGAGCTAAAATCATGCATCTACAACCTTTGAATGTCAAATTGAAGCTCAAGAACATGTTCTGGATTTTCCAGAATTTTGATTCCCGCTCGAGCGGGGAAACCGCCGCTCAAGCGTGAAAATCGTGTTCCCAGTATTTTCTGCAGACATGGTGTCCGCTCGAGCGGGTAAGTTCACGCTCGAGCGGGGAGGCATGTAGAGAGGCCTTCCGCTCGAGCGCTAGAATTCGCGATTGAGCGTAAATTTGACTTATCCAGCACTTTTGCAGGCCTCAAAGGTCCGCTCGAGCGGGGAAGTCCACGCTCGAGCTGGGACCCTGTTTTATGAAATTTTGAAAATGCATTCTGTGTTCCGTTTTCCGTTTTCTTTCGCTTGCAAGCACTCTTAGGCATACATTGAGTATTATAAATGACTTAAAGAGATAAGGATGAAGCCTAAAGAGGAATATGTGGATTTAAGAACGGATTGAATTGTTTGTGACCCTTTTGTGTTCATGGAATGTGTAGGGTCGAGCTCCAGGGCAAACCAACCAACCGGTCACTGTGAGTAATATCGATATTTTGAAACTTGTCAATTGTCCAATTGCTTATTTCTTTATAAGCCTTATAAGTGCTAGTTTGAATTATGGACAAATGTTTGTTATGAATAACTGAATGGGCCAGAGGCCATTTTGACATGAATGGATGGGTCAGAGGCCAGTTTGACATGAATGAATGGGTCAGAGGCCATTTTGACATGAATGGATGGGCCAGAGGCTAGTTCGACATGAATGGATGCGCCAGAGGCCATTTTGACATGAATGGATGGGTCATAGGCCAGTTTGATATGAATGAATGGGCCAGAGGCCAGTTTGACATGAATGAATGGGCCAGAGGCCAGTTTAACATGAAAGTTTGAATGGGCCAAAGGCCAGTCTGACAAATCAAAGATAAATGGGCTAAAGGCCAGTATATTTGGAACTACAGTCACTTGACCTAAATTATGTATATGTATGTTAAATAGAAATATGAATTGGGCCTAAGGCTGTTTGAAGCATGTTGTTCTACATATCGTTTGTATAACTTCTGTATTTAATATTATTCACTGGGCTATCGCTCACGCTCATTCATGTATTTGTAGGTGAGCCAAGAGAAGTCCAGACCCAGCCTCAGTGATGTCTGTGTGGAATAACAAAGGTTTTGAAGAGTCAGCCCTCGCGTCTCACGCACGAGACTCGTCTTTGCCTTTTTGCCATTCTTTTTTATTTTGTCATGTGGGCGAAGTCTTTGAAAATGGTGTATATAGTTTTGATGGGTTGACTTAGACTATTATGATCCTGTATGTACAGAACCTTGTGTGGTACATATTTTGTTGTGAGTTATTAATGTGCATAGGTATGCTTGTTACGACGTGCTATGTAAGCACAGCTCTATGGACAAAGTTTTAAATTGCTTCCGTTTGGCCCCCATTAACTCTGTTAAAATACGTTAGGTTTGGTTTGAGGCCGTAGGTAATCTCATGATTACTGGCCGGTTATGTCCTTAACCCACGGGGGACGAGTTCGGGTCATGACAAAAATTTTCGTTTTCGCTCATCTGAGCATTACGATTAAGATCTTCGGGCAAAAGCAAGGTGGTGGAGAGGGCAACACCGACCTCAATATTGTTAGCGCTGTCACCAGCCTTAACCGTCTTATCGTCGATTGTGATTGGCGGGGACCAGGGGGATTCATGTTTTAATGGTCCCGAGGTGGTCGCAGAAGACGACCTCAGCCTCTTTGATCTTGTAGATTCGGATGGTTGGGCCTCGGCGGGCCTCTTCTCGGCAGCAGAATGGATCTTATCACTCTCAACCAATTTTGAAATTGGCAAGGTGTCCTCAGTATCAATCTGAGTCACCGTTGCCTTAGGCTGAGCCTTCCTCAGACGTTTTGGCTTTGGCTTTGGTTGAGTCTGGGTTTGTGCTGGTTGAGCGTCAACTGAGTCAGGGATGTTGGCTAGAAGATCGTCAGCGACAGCTTTCTTACGACCCATCTCGGCGAAAATTGCAGTTCTACAGCGGCGTTGGCGTTGAGATGGTGGGATCAGATATGGAGTCGAGGATGACGGCTGCTCTGCTAGATCAGAGGTCGATCCTTGATCTGGCCGAGATGTTGAAGTGATGGAAGGAGTAATGGCGGATGGAGGAGACTGACTCTTCTTCTTCTTCTTCTTCTTTGGAACGTCGGGAAGAACCGACTTATAAGTAGGAATGAAATTGAGCAGCAGAGGGGCTCTCCGCTTGTGGACTGGCAAATCCAATAGCTTCTTCAAGTCCTTGCTGGAGAAGAAAGACTTGTGAAAGCCCTTCGGTGGCTGGGGAAGAACTGCAAAAAGAAGAGCACAGACGTTAGAAGAAAGTATTGAAAACTTTAAAAAAGAGAGCAAGAAAAAGTGACACTTGGCCCTTACCATCTCCTTCCCCAAAAACTGTTCGGCTAAGGGGATAAAGGTGGAGGTCATCGTTTGGTTGAAACTTCTAGTTGCCCGAGACGATGAAGTAATCGTCTCCAGCACCCTTGTTTGAGTCTGGGAGGTCGGCAATGAGCTTGTATTCAGTGGACCTCGGCTTGAGGTAATAGATGTGGCCTTCTTTCGATTTCAGACGACACATAGTGTAGCAGTACTGGATATCGGCAAGAGTAACCCTAGTATTCTCTTGTTTGGCTAAGGTTATTGTACCATTGATAACTCGGTAAGAATTGATGGCAAGCTGCATTGGGCTCAATTTATAGTAATGAAGGATTTCTCAGAAAAATGTATCAAGTGGAAACCTAAGTCCACATTCGATAAAGGCCACTACTGGGAAATGCATGAGGTTCACATCGGGCATAATGGAATCCTCCTCCCCTGCCAACCTGAGGTGGACGTCGGCAGGAATGGAAAACTCCTGCCTAAAGTACTCTAACTTAGTTAGGGTGTCTACCCTATGTTTCCACATACCTATGACGTTGGCTTAATTGGAGGAGTTGGATTTCAGAAGGAAGTGTTTTGGAAGGGTTTTGAGGGACCTCGGCTAAAACCTAAAAATGTACTATGGTCAGAATTTGTGGGGACTCTACGGGGAACTCGATTTAATTTTTCTTGAAGTTTGTGGGCTCTACAAGCAAATCCCAAACCTAGATCTATGGAAACAAAGATTGAAGGCATGAATCTGGAAAAGACACAGAAAACAAGAACGTGTTTCAGAATCAAGAACAATGATGAACTATCAAGAACACTATGACAAAGTATGCACAAGGGTGTGAGGCCAAGAACAATGATGAACTATCAAGAACACTATGACAAAGTATGCACAAGGGTGTGAGGCCAAGAACAGTGGCAAAAGTGAACAAATTTGTGAGCAGTGTGTGTATTCAAGACACGAATTGGGCAAAAGCAAAATCATAAAATAAACGTGCTCAGATACGTGATTCATAGGTCAAGAACTTAAGCAAAACATCAATAGCAACAAATAATAAGGTAAAACTTTCTCAAGAATTGGAAACCAGGAGGAAACAGAAGCTTACTAGAGGAGTGAAGCCGGTGTTGAAGACGCCAGAGTCAGGAGGTGGTTACAATCAAAAGAGGACAGCGAAGGCTTCACTGGAGGAGAGGAATGAAAGCAGTTACAGAGCTTGAAAATCTAGAACAATGGCGTATTCTGAAGAAAGAAGTTAGAGATAGAAAGAGTTGAGAGCTTGGAATGAGGATGCAAAAGTGAAGAGACGGAGAGAGAGAATTGATTTTGATCAAAACACGGAGAATGGCGGCAAAAAACCATCAATGCGTCTAGGGCGACGTGCTTGTCAAACGGCGCACCCAGACACAAGACGACTTACAAGCTCGTATCGGACACGGTCCAGTAGGGGACAAACGCGTGGCAGAAACGGTTAATTTATTTTGCGTGACAGCTCATACGCGTGATAAAACTCTTGGAGTTCTTGGTTTAAATGAAGCAATGACCTCGGCTGATAGGAAGATCTCGGCTAAATAACTCAAATGAACTAGGTTATTGGTTCTAAAAGCCTTGATGAGATAGACTATAGGACCTGGTCGTGTGAAGCCGACATATTTATGACCTTGGTAAATGGACGATACAGCAAGACAGCTGACATGCTATATGATATGAAGATATAGGTTCCAGCACCTCAGGATGCCGAGGTAATAGAACCTAGGGGGCAATGTTGGGGATATATTTTCTAAGTACCAACACGTGGCCAAGGTGACGCCGATGTGTTAGCCGGGGTGCCACGTGTCCTGGTCGTGACGCCGAGGTGATCTCGGCTAGGCTGAGGTTATCTCCGAAGATATTGGAGTCCGGGATAAGCGAATAAGGGACAACAGTCCTAAAATAAGGAAGGGCCTCAGCCTGGATAAAGGTAAAGCTCTTAAGGAGTTTATCTTTATCTATTGGAGAGTCCAAGATAAGCACTGAGCAGAAGTCCAATGAAGCTAGGCTTCTACTGGGACTAGGATTGAGTTAGCTATAAAAGAGAGGCACCCCCAATGGGTCTAAGGTACGCAATTTATACTCAGAACAATGAGTTTAGCACTTTATCTATCTTTGAGAGATAACTGACTTGATCATCAGAGTGCCTCCGAGTGGACAAACCACCGCCGGAATCTCTTCTTTTTGTTGTAGGTCATTTAGGCACCATCTATTCTGCCAGTGCTCACCAGTTGGATACTAAGTGGGCAATGTGGTCATCAAGATTGATAGCTTTTGACTTTGAGCCTTCTCTAGTGAAAGCTTATCGAACTTACTAGCTAATCAGTGGACGTGATGCCTTGAATTGTTTAGCCGTTTGTGTAAGCCAAGACAATAGAATTCACATAGAATATTTCCAGACATAGTTTAGTTCTTATGGTTGTGCCCGTTTTGGCCTTGGGCAAGTCCTAGTGTTTCATGAGTGCTTTAGAGAATTTAGCCTTATCAATTCTCATAGAATCGGCCCCTTCATACTCATATAGGTGATCCTTATTTCGAGTCTCTTAAATACTTTTCTTGAAAGATAACCCTCTAGGTTTTTCAAGACATAAGTGATCATTAAAAGCATAGCTTACCCTAAATTCCCTACATACAACACATGTTGTAGATATCACTCTCATCCTAGGAATGGATAGGAGATAGACTCCTTTAGTGATTTCTGGCGAGCCACACATAACTTAGTTGTCCCTTTGAACTTAGTTCTTGGGATCTCTAGTCATCTAAGTATGGTTACCATTATGATGATTCTGGGGTAATAAGCTTTAACCACATTCCCCTCGATGAACTTTCCCTCATTTACTTTCTTGTCAAACTTTTTATTTAGCAGCCGCTATTTTTCGTTTGACCTTCTCAAGTATATATCATTGAGTAGTTAGTGGATCCATTATATTATCCTTAGACAATATTTACAACTGAATGAAAATGTCCTATGGTGTTTAAGTCTTTGATTACATCGAGACATACCATTACTCTATGTTACTCCAATTTTCAAATAATAAACATTGAGTTGTTCCTTAGGAGTTAATGAAACCATTTTTGCTTCTACTCCAACTTTGTCCTATAAAAAGAATTGAGATTCTTTGTGGACCTACAATCGGAACCGTTACTTTGATAAAATCCTCCAAGCACCCCCACATTTTAAGCATTCCAAGAAAACTTAATTTCTCTTGCTAGTGTATAATTACACAAAAATATTAATACACCCCCACAATTCTGAGATAAATCAAAATATATCATTAATTGGTGTGCTTGAACTAAATAACAAGATGTAAATTGCTTTGTGAATATAATCACAATACTAATTTGTCTAAAATACAATTAGACTTCATAACTTGCTTTTGCAGTACAAAGAATAAATGACTAATACCAGTTGTGGCCACAATACTTTATCAAATAACATTTCTTTAGCCATGATTAATTTTTTTTTTGTTTACTGCAACCCTTAATTCCAATCTCAACATGGAATATAAATATCACTGTATAAATACATTTGCATCTTATTTGTCTTATCCAGTATTGGTGACTACGTCGATAATTACCAAAGTATCTTTTACCCATGAAATATTGTAACTCATATAATATTTCATTACGGAGTTATTAGTCACCACACCAATTTTAGTCAATATTCCAAGGAATAGTTAGAATTCCTCTTATGTCAAAACACATAGGTTTATATTTTTATCAACACTTTGATAAATAATTGACATCCATTTATAATACACCACATATCAAATTAACATTAATGATCTCATATAAAAAAAAATGATGCTATTAATCGTCAACATATGTAGACATGGAATAATAAACATTCTGACCATAACAAGTTGTCAAAATTGAATAATAAATTGACATCAAAAGTACTATATACGTTTGATAGTTTTGAATAGTGATTGACTTTCTTAGAACATCCACTTATCAATATAAAAATACACTACTATTAAATAAATCATGGCAGCATCCAAATTAATTAAAAATACTAAAATTAACACGCTCAGGTAAATGACATCAATAATATAACAAACAATTGTCAACATAATGACTATATCTGTTTATCATTTCTAATTATATGAAATTATTTAAAAAACAAGATTTCACATCGATACATACAAGTCAAAAGAAAGGCACCTTATCATATACTTAGTTTTAAATTTAAAAATCAAAAACCAAACGGTCAAAACTGTATTTCAATACTTGAATGTACACAAGACTCATCAGGAAAACATTGCATCTATTCATAATTGCTACAAGATAATTAATTAATTCTAATAAATTACCATTCTAACATGGACTTGCAACTTACACACAAACCATAGTCGTATCAGTTGGTTTCAATCCACTGATATCAACTAACATGTCCTTAAACAACAACAATCTAGTGCTGACATGTTCACAAACTCTCAATTTCTATGAACAATAGCCGTTTACCATTACATTCAAGTAAAACTATTTCTCACAAACATTTCATTAAACACATGGTGTGCCGAGAAAACATCCTTGTTACTCGCATAAAAATGTATAGCAGTGGTTTGGATCATTAGAATATATCATTAGATGACATAAAAACTTGACAATTGACCATAGTCAATAAGAATCTTTCAATTTTCTCATGAATTCAAACAAACAGAAACAAAGGCCTAAATTCCTTCGGTTTTTCTTGGAAACCAAACAAGACGATTCAAGGATCAGAATCTCCTGAATCATTAGAAGGAAAACAAAAGTGTGAACTTTGGGAAGAGAGATTCAAGGAAAACTTACTGATTCGGATGCAGAAATTCAATCTGACAACCTCCTTCTCTAATCGTCAAAGCAGAAGAAGAATTTTTTATTTTTTATTTATTTATTTATTTTCCAGGTCTAATTGGTGCAGAGAGTGTTTATAGTGTGTGCTTAAGTCATATCAAACAAATCATGGAAAAACTAACCAAGACCAAATTGTAACATGAAGATTACAAATGGAAAAACTAACTAATTTGTCCAAACTCAATGCATCATTTCACTAGGAATGTCATAAACTGACATCCGTTCATTAGAAGTCCACATAGCAAAAAATCAATAGATCAATTATATTTTCCTAAAAACCATAAACATGACCGATTCTATCTTAAGATTGTTAGAAAAATATTACCAAACTATATGGAAAATATAATTTAAAAATATGTAAACGGTGTTTTGGTAAAACCAAAACTAAAATAAATTGACAAAATAACATAACAAAACTTACAGTACATAAAAAGATAAAACCTGATTGAGTCGAGTGTGTGACACTCTTTCCTTAAGACAAATTCGTCCTCCCACCGGTGCTTAGGATTCAATGGACATCTATCTCCCAAGATACAACGATCAATGTCTTGCACTAGCAACACTACTATTGCAAGCCTAGTGAACTTCGCTGTGCATGTACTCTCTTTATAGAAAAATTAGACTCAGAAAATATGAAGAAAAAATGCAAAGTGAAGAAGAAAATTACAATTCTCTATATCAAATTGAAGTGAAGGGGATAGAATTTATAGATTCCTCCATGACTCTTTAGAAAGGTTGTGACCCTTCAAAAGGACACACCCTTCCATTTCAAGAGACACAACCATTGGAGTAAATTGTAATTCAAATTTTCCAACAGATGAGAGTGTGAGAGGCAGTAAGTGAGTGGTGTGTGAGGTTGAAAATCTGAGATAGATGATGGTCGGAGATGGATGAGAAAGAGGAGATAGAGAGAGAGAGTATCGAAAGAGTGAGATGAGAGTGTAAGAGACAGCAATGAGTGAGTGAGTGAGTGAGCTGAGCGGCGTGTGAAGTGAATTAGGGTTAGTGTTTAGCTTTTATATGAAACAAGAAATGATATTATGTGGGAGGGTATATGGTATAAATATAGACTAAATGTATACGGTTCGGATCTGTTCCAATTCGGAACCGATTTGTGGCCTACGAATTTTTAAATTTCTAATTCGGAACCAAACCATGGATTCAAAAAACCAATCTAATTCATCCGGATTAAACTGGACCGGATTGGATTACGGATTATACGAATACCTTGCTTAGCCTTACTCTTAGACTCGAACAACTACTCTGTCTATCTGAACCTTTCCAAATTGTATCCTATTTTCCAAAGGAATATGGCTTCTCTTTGGTCTATAATTAGACTGAAAGGTGCTATTAGTGCATGGTGGGCGTTACTTCGGGCCCAATTTAATGATCCAAACCATTCAATGTATAAGGCATGTCGAGTTTATCATCTTTGTGAAAAAATCATGTTAATTGAACATTAATAACTACCTAATCGGATCACATTTGTGTCAAAGGTCTAATCATTTTGATTGAATATCGATAGCTGATTGATTGGATCACATTACTTTGATCGGACATGAAATAGTAATTTGATCGAATCATAATCGGATCACAATTGTGATCTGATCAAGTCGCTAATCGATATTCGATCAACGTAATTTTTTAAAAAAATGTTGTACTCAATGAATCTTATCTATTGAACAGTTTGGATTATCGAAATAAGAAAAATACTTGGGAACTTTAATTGAGCACCTCTAATCTACCCCTAATGATGTAGAATGGACTCCACTCCTCAATTCTCATCATTTCTCTCTATCTCTCTATTTTCTCTCTCTACTACCTTATTAGAGGTTAAAATATGAGTGATATATTAGGAGATGTAACATCACTCTTGAAATAAACTTAAAAAATTAAATTCTCCAATCCAATTACGTACATGACACTCTTTCAAAAGATAAACCAAACCTATCATAAAAGTAGAATACCAAAAACCAAAAGCACCATCTAATCTTTTTTGTTTCCCCTAACATGTTCCAAACTATTTTTAATGCCACTCTAACCAAAAAGACATTTTGGTAATTTGAAATTGGAGTAATAATATATCAACAAAAAATTTATATATAATTTTTATATATAATGATATGACTTAATGTACGCCATTCACTTTAAATCAAGACACACACAAAGATAACATTTATTTATCAAAATAACATTGCTATATCATTCTTGTAATACTTTTTTATGAATTTTATATATAAATAGCATTTTTCTTTGAGATTATCGAGATAAGTTTCCCTCCATATCTCATCTCTCTATACTTCTCTATACCCATTTTATGGATTTCAATTTGGACCAGTTTTAATAATCCAAACCGTCTATCTCGTAAGCCCATAATAAAGGTCATTGATACAAAAAATCAACTTCATTAGACAATTATAAATACAAGAAAAAATAGTATTTTTTTTATAAAATGAATAGTAAATATAATTAAATTTAAACCATCATTTTTATAAAACAAAAATGTGATTTGTTTTCTTATTTATAGTTATTCGATGAATCTAATTTTTTGCATGGATGACCTTCATTGCAGGACTTATGAGATAAATGATTTGAATCATCAATACAGGTTCGAATTGAAATCCATAAAAAAGATATAGAAAAATATAAAGAGATGAAATATAGAGGAAAACTTATTCCGAGATTACTATATCATTATATTCACGATTAATTAACTCAAAAAGCTGAGTTCCAACACAACAGAATCTCGTTTAATTTTAGCTAAAATAATTGCTTTTAACTATTTAAATAAAAAAAGTCTTGCTTGTTTGGCAATAGCTTAGTTATTAGTTGAAAAAAAAAAAAAAACTTTTTCGCTCAAATTTTTTTTAAAAAATAATACATTAACTATTTTAATAATAATAATTTATTTATTTATTTATTTTTTAAAAAAGGATGTTATCAAAAACGTGTGTTGAAATACACTTAAATGAGATTTAACCGACAAAGGGTATCCCTTATCCTTTAGGTTAGAAATATACATTACTAAATTTAGGGGTGCTCATGGTTTGGATTATGTCGGGTGGCATCACATCTATCATCCACCTAAACTATGTGGATCGAAAGAATTAGCGGATATGTGCAATCGATTTGACAGTTTAAACTTTACAAAATTTTAGTATTTTTTCAAGAGCAATGCTAGGGATACCAAAATTTTTACCAAATGTCTCACATGGGGTGGGTCCCACATAAGTGTGCGGTCCACATCCATGTAAGACATTTGGTAAAACATTTGGGGTCTCTAACATTTTCCTTCTTGGGTGAAAGAAATTTAATACGGGCGGATCGGGTTGGTGTGGCTTAATTTTAATTGGCAATCTTTTTGGGTGAGCAAAAATTTAGGCCTGGTTTGGCATCTTCAAAAAAAGATAAAAAGCCAAAAAGTTGCCAAAAAAGTCAAAAAGTTATCCTACCTTCATGCATTGGGCGACAAAAATGTGTCTGAATCTGCAGAGGGTAAAAACACAATTCTTCCCCTGCTTTTTATTGCTTCCTCTGAGACAGATATATCACAATAATGGGGGTGTTTGGTGGGGCTTTTTTGAGCCAACTAATGGCTTCTGGCTTTTAAAAAGTTATTTTGGACTGTTTGGTTAAACTTATTTCAAACAGCTTCTGATTCTAACAACTTATTTTAAGTCAAAAAAGCTGATTTTGAGAAGCTGCTCACTCCTTGCTTCTGATTATCGGCTCCTGCTGTGGACATGTTAATTTACGATTATTCTCTTAAATTTTTTTATTTTATATATTTTTTAAAAATAGAAAAAGACCCAAATGGACTATAAAATATTATTATTTTTTTTAATGAGAAATGTAGACAAATAGTGAATAGTAAAAAATAAAAATTAATTGAAAAAGTTACTTCACAGCTTATTTAACAAACACTACTCGGCAACTTAAATCTATAATCCAACAGCTATACCAAACAGATTAATAACTTCTGATTAAAGTCATAATCTATAATCTGTTAAGCTATAATCTATAATCTGTTTTAACAGCTACACCAAACAGCACCAATATATCCTCTTACCCAAAAGTTCCCTTTTCTTCTCCAACCTACACTCGTTGCTGAACAAGCAAGACAGTCCCTCAGTCAGAGAAACAAGTTCACTCCGTCACGCTCACACCAGTGACTGCCGTAGATCTGTCGTACCCTTCACCTTGCAGCACCGCTACAGCCGTGGGAAAGTCGTACCTCTACTCGATCGCGTGACAATAGTAACCGACAGCTATCGGACCATCCGTCGCCCAGATCTGTACCATTACTGACCAAATCTACACCACTCCGGCCCGTTTCCCCCAAACTACAAGGTAACATCTCTTCCACGCCAATGAATTTTTGCATTTGAACCAATATCGTACAGATCCCCCTTTTGTCTAAGAAAATAAAATCAGTACATAACAAATGAAAATAACCTGTTATTTTTCTTTACTTATTATAAAATACCTTTGAAGCACCATCAATAGATAGTTGACTTTGAGAGATAAGAACATGACCAGATGTCCACTGTCCCCACTCACGGTTTGTTTTCTACATAGAATGTTTGGTACTGGAGAACAAATTTGATTAGATATAGAAAGGTAAATAAAAAATACAGGAATACAAACTGAAATATAGATTTTTATTATAGCATATTTGACATTCTTAGGGACTTTAATAATGCAATTCATGTAATCATTAAAAAACTTGCATCTTATTTCTGAAAAATTCATTAACATGACTCATTCTAGGATGCTTGCACCAATCAGCTAGAGAATCTCCATGTATGGAGTGTTGATGAAAATCAATCTCACACAACTGGAGAAGGTGTGGTAGTATATATATATATATAAAGTTATGTTGCAGCCACTGCCAGTTTATGTATATATATGTATACACACACTGACACACATACAGTGTACCTACACTAGCTATGATTTCCTAAATTGTTGTTTGAAGAGTGAAAATTGATATGGCAAGTGCTCAATGTTGCGAGAATGCTCTGACCCTCTTTGGCGCAAGCTGTGGAGCAGGGCATGTGGAGGACTTTTGAGGCCTCAAGACCTACATTTCTGGTTTCCCTAATTTGAAGCTTAGGATCCTTATTGTCTCCGATGTTTTTCGTACTTTCCCTATTGCAATTTCTATGTTTTTTCTTCGATATTTGATCTGACCACTTGTTCATTTGGTCTGCAATTGAGTCTTTTTTCTTAATTTCATTGCAATCGATATTGGGTCATACATTTATGATACATAGCTCATGTTTGTCTGTATGTAACTGTACTTCAACTGGGTATTTTTTTATTATCATTTTTTAATAGTTTTTACATTTAAAAAAAAATAATAATAATAATTTAAGGTTAGTTTGGGAAGAACATTTGTAGTCTAATTTTTTGGCCTTTTGTCTAATATAATTAGCTCTATTCAAGAATTTTTTATATGTTTTTGATTTTTGTTGCTTTTTTTTTTTAGAGAGAAAAAAAAAATAATTATGATTTATGTTATTGACTTATTTAGTTTATTTAAATGAAATTTAATTGTCCCAATTGAATTTGTAACAAATAGCTAAGTAGTATTTTCACATTTTCGGTACACACACTTGTTCACATGTTCCTTAACTGATCATCATACACGAGTAGCACAACTTCAACATGACATGCGTTACGACAGTTCTACGCATTTTTTTTTAGGTAACTGACATGGCCTTCCAATTGTGACGTTCATCATACACCAGTAGCACTCAGTGTTGAACATGGTCTTCCAATTGAAGGCTGACATCGTCAACTTGTAGCACGCATTGCGTTTCTTGCAAATTATGACGTTCGTCTTGTCTATTGTTGTTGTAATGTTGCGGTTCCACAGCCGTAGTTGATTTGCTTTGGTTGTTAGGTTGTATGTACTGCCCACCTGCATATTTGTTTGTCGTTTTCGTACAATGTATTCAATCTGTATTTCAAATGGTTAAGCAATATGCTATTTTATGTTATTTGTTATATTCTTGTCCATTATGTTGCCATGTTATGAATGCCCATTTTACATTTGTCAAATACTTGTTTTTCCACGTGTACCATAATTATTGTTGCATTGTAGTAGCCAAATGAAGCAGTCCTAAACGCAGTCGACGCCTTCCAAAACTTTGCATAAGCGCGGTAGTAAACAGACACAGCAGCAGTTCGCAAACGTGCATAAAGTAGCTTGGGACTCCGACGCAGTGCAGATTTTTTTGCAACTTGTTATCAAAGAGTTGGACTCTAGTTTCAAGGGGAGCTTCCATACAATGACAATGCATGGATATAGAGTTGTCTGCAAGGCCTTCCAGGATTGTACAAATAAGGTCCATGACGTCAAACAACTGCAAAACAAGTACACTTGCTAAAAAAGGATTGGCCGTCGTGGTCACAGCTGATGAACAACAGACACATGGGCCAACTGGCATAAGTTACAATGAAGCGATGGGTTTGATACAAGCATCTGACGATTGGTGGGCGCATTATGAAAATGTAACATTTCCAAATTGTTTTACTTACGTCCAACGTGATACTCATGCATATATTAGAAGCATTATTTTATGTAACTATTGATTAATATTTTTATTTGGGCAAAAATGATGAAAGCTTATCAGTCATTATATTCAATAAAACGCAGTGTCACTTGGTTGGACAGACAAATTAATGTAAGATAGATTGAAAATTTCAATTTTTTTGGGGGGAGCTTTATCAGTTTCAGTGGCCATGTACTACTGCTGTATGACTAATGTTAGACACCTATTTTTCATCCCAAGTAGCTTTGTTATACTTGCCAACTTGGCTCTCCGTCTCTCTATCCCTCCCTCAATGTCTGACTGTTTTGTGAATTTTTTAAAGTGTTTTGTGAGCTTGTGTGGGCAAGTACTTCTGTTAGACTTCCGGTTTGTACTCCAAACTGCATTGTTATGGGTGTGAGTGTGCATGCATGTATGTGGTTAAATTGGGACCTATTTTGGACTCCAAACAACTTTTTTATATTATCGACGTTGGAGAGTTGCCAAGCTAGTTTCATTCAAAAAACTCTCTCTCTCTCTGGTACTTCTGTTTGGGTGTTTTTGTGGTTGTGAATGTGAATGGGCATGTACTAGTAGTGTTTTCCACATATTGCAGACTTCGTGATCTAAAGCAACTCGGTGAGGCTTTTTTTATTGAAAAGTTCATAAATAAGAAAATAAGTTCATGACTTGTGTAGGTTTTTCCCTTGGTTTTTCCCTTTTGTGATTTTTGAAAAATGTGCTGCATCTTTAACTTTTTCAACATTTTGACCCCTTCATTTTGATTTATACATATCAGAATAGAAGTTCTCTAAATAAACCTCAAAGCGTTTATCCCTTTCTACTTTGAGTAGATAAATAAATTGGACTTTAAAGCCATATATATTTCAGTCCACATAGCAAAATTTAAATATAAACGAGTCATGCTTTGTCCCTTCACTTCTATAAATTTCTTCTCTCTTTTGTCTTCCTTACTCAATTCTATGACACAATTGAATAAGGAAATACAGTTATGATTGTATCTAACAAAATTTATTATTGACTTCATTGGTTTAATTTGACTAGAACATTGAAAATGAAATATTAGCTAGATATCAGACATAGGAATTTCAATTAAAACACCAACAGGCACACAGAACATGTGGCATACACACTTGTAGGTTTTACCCCATTCAACCCTAGGATTTTAAATTTTTAAACTTTTGGGTGATAGATGTTTCAAGAAGGAAACATTTCAGGATGTTCCAACCAAAATGTTTGCAATCTAAATTATGAAAGAAAATTACTATATTGTAATTGGGAGGAATGGAGCATCTTTTGTCTGCAAGTTCAGTAAAGATTACTAACCAAAACATGCATCTCCTTAGTTAACACTGTTGAATGTGAATTTAGAATGTAGCTAACTACGGTCTTAACTCTCAGCCTTAGATAATTAGTATAAGGAAAGAACCTTCCAATTGCAACACATAAAGATGTTGAAGATAATTTTACAATTTAATTAAATGGTTCCCTTGTTCGTTGTCATTGATTATTTAATAACAAGTTTAGGTTTTTTTTTTTTTTGGTATGGCTTAGTAGCAATTTCACTCACACACCATGAAATACAAATATTTATTTCAAATCCTATGCTATAGATTTTGCAACCATTGGCATCTAATCCTGTGCAATTTTTTGGGTTTTTCCAAGGTTGACAAGAATGCAATAAAGTTCAAAACGAAACCGTTGGAGCACATGGACCTCATGCGAAGAGTGTACGAAGGCGCTACTGCAACCGAAAAATATGCATGGACACTAGGTGCAGGGTTCGAACCTGTCGCAACCGATGACGGTACTTCACCGTTGATGAAGAAGATTGCGAGAACAACAGTGGTTTGCCCCCTTTCCAGCCTGCCGCGCAGCGTGAAAAGACTGTCCACCACACTTCTATGTCAGAGGATGACACGCCGGTGACCGTACTCGTTGCATTGTCGGCAATTCACGTTGATGACACACCTACAAGTGGTAGGAGCAAACGCAAATTTAGTCGCACAACACACCCACAGCGAAAAAAATGGCAGAGTGAAGGAGCTTCGCTGTTGGTGAGTAGCATGGAAAACCTTGCATCTTCAGTTAAATTACAACAACAAGAAGTCTGAATGCATCATGGTTATGGAGATTCGACACAGGAGCTCATTGACAAGTGTATGACAAGGTTGTACTCGCTGGAAGGGCTGGATCCGCAAGACCCGCTAATTGTTTTTGGTTTGATGGTACTGGACAACCTGGCAAATCAAGCCATAATGGTGCAGATTCCGATAGACGCGGCTATCATTAGTTGGCTGCGAATGAAGAAGTCCCAAAGTATGGGTGGCCCATTAGCAGCAAACTCGGGAATGAGTGGCTGGTTCTAACGACTGTCCAGTATTTGTATCATGTTGCAACCTCCTTTGTTTGTTGTTTTTTTTTTTTTTTCCTTTCAAACAAACTATGATAGTGTGCCTTTTTTTTTTTTCCCTTACCAAAAACTATGATAGTGTGCCTTTTTTTCTTCCTTCCCAAAAACTGTGACATTGTACATGGAATTTTTCGTTATTATCAATTGGTTTGTTTGTGTGATGACGTTGATGTTGTAGTACATGCTTGCAGCTGTTTGCTGAAACAGGTTTTCTTTGGCTACTTGAGTTGCAAATTGTCTAATTTGCATTATGGGAATCTCGACCAGTTTTACTACTTTTTTAATTAGTGAATACTTTTTTAGTGAATATTGTTTGTACACTCTATCTTTTTCACAGAATTTGTTTGAAAGCTGAGTAGTAGGAGTGTATTCGGTTGTTGTTTGTAGTGAATTTTAAAATTGCATATTCCTCCAATTACAGATTCATAAAAAGAGTTGAACCAGTAGAAGTTAATGCTTCACCTCTCACTGCTACTACTTCAAATCTCAAGTTTCTTCAACAGGTTTCTGCATATTCCTCTAGATTTTTGAATGATTATATTTATTTATTAATTTTTTTAAATCCACTTCACTGAATTTTTAGCTAAAAAATAAGTATAGTGTGTCAAACTAGAACTCCTTTGTTTGGTTGTGTATTTCTATTTTTTAGTTTTTAGTTTTTATTTTTATCTTTTATTATTTTTTTATTTTTCAAATTGGCATTAGAGCTGAAAAGTAAACAAAAAATTTATATAATTTTGAAAAAAAGATCATTAAAGATTAAAAAAAAAATCAAGGAAGAAACTGGAGTTGCCCACACTAAACTGGAGTCCTCCAGATTTTTTCAATGATCATTAAAGATAATTATATATATATATATATATGTACTTATTTTTTTTAATTACTTATAAACGGTTACAATTGTAAATTTAGGAAGCCTATTATGGAGTTGCCCACACTACACTGTGCTATCATTCCCTCTTTTCACAGTTTACAATTTTCCTTTTTGCCATTACATTTTTCTTCTTCAACTGTTTTGAAGACTGGAGTCCTCCAAATTGGGGGGTTTTTTTTTTTTTTTCAAGCGTAATTTTGTTCCCAATTAGTGTACATTTTTTTTTTAGATTTTTTTTTTGTAAAACTGTTTTACTATTTTTGTAAATTTATGTTACGTGTGTCTACCAATTTAAAAAGTTGACTATAAAATATGAACAAAAGGTAGAGAACACAAAAATTACGCAACGGAACAAAATAGAATTTTTTGAACACTGTTTTTAAAAAATTAAACCAAAACAAGTTGTCTATTTTTTTTTTGGTGCATAACATAGACTTTTTTGAACACAAATAAGTTTTTTGGGTGAACCAAAAAAAGGGAATCATAGACATAGGCCCCTTCCTCCTTGTCCCAACTCTCACAAGCAAGTGTACACAGCACATGCAAGAAAATGTACCCACCACCACCTTGTCCCATCTCTTCTTTCCCTTTTCATTTGTTTATATTCTTGTTTGTTGACAGTGTGGTTCTCTCTCACACTCCCTCTCCCTTAAACTCTTTCACTTTCCATAGTATTTGCAAAAGGTGTGTGCTTACATTTTTACTTATCGCTCATTCAGATTGTGGAGAATTCTTGTAAGTCAAACTCGTAGCGGCCGTCATATTGCCTTCAATTTTTTCATATTTTGCGTTTCATTTTTTACAAATGGCGAACGACGCTGGTCCTAGTCACACCGTGCACAATTGTACATCCCGAGAAACTATCACTAAAATTGCGTAGGAAATGGTGGTCGAAACTGATCATAACTTAATAGAGGTGTGGAACAATGCAGCTAGATATTATTACATCCATTATCACAAAGTCCCTCGAAATACATCAATACTTTTGGGACGTTTATGGATGTATGAGTTGTTTAACGGGCACCAAGGCCGGTTTGAAGATGCTGTCAGTAAGTCCAAACCAGTCTTCTTGGTGTTATGCGACGCGCTTCATAGTTTTGGGTTGGCACTGCCGCAGCGGGAGCATGGCATTCCGCTAGAAGAGAAGATAGCCATTTTCATTTGTGCATTGCGGGGAATGTCTTGGAAAAATTTGCAAGAACGGTTCTAACACTCAAAGGAGACATTGTCACGCAATTTTCATGAGGTTATGCAAGCTATGATATCGTTCACATCGGTTCATAGTAGGAGTCTTACGCCCGAGCAAGTGCAACAAAGGGGCCATCCACATTTACGATCGCAACGGCGGTACCGGCCATTCAAGGTGACACTTTCCCTAAAATTTTAGTGAATATAGTGCCGACATATACCTTGAATTTTTTATTTATACTTTTTGAAAAATGGTGCGTTGCGTAGGACTGCATTGGTGCACTAGACGACACGCACAAGATAGCTCGTGTCTCGCAAGAGTACGCCACTTCGTACTATGGCCAGAAAGGCATGCCAACACAAACTATAGTGGTCGTATGTGACTTCGATTTGTGCTTCACGTTTGTCTCAGCCAGTTGGGACAAAAGCATGTACGACAGCAGGGTGTTGCACTATGTCACAACCAAGCCTAAACATTGCTTCCCGCACCTTGCACCTGGTAAAAATTATTAAACATTTAATAAAATAGTATAATTTTAAAATAATAGCAGACAAATTACGACATCATACTTGCTCTCGTACAAAAAATTGATAAAATTACTATTTTCAGTTGTTGATTGGAAAGATTATGAATATCATAAACATATCGGTAGGATTGATTTCATATTTTCTTCAAGTGTGCACTTTTTGTATGTATTTTATGATACAATGAATAACATTTCAATACTGGTAATACAAACAAAATTCGTAAGTGTTGGTAGTGCTGCTGCTAAAAAATGTGCTCAGTTTAGTCATGCAAGTGCAATGTAGGTTCTAGGGCTGAGCAAGGAATCCGTAAAATCTGTAATCCGATCCAGTCCAGTCCAATCCGATAGGTTTGGATTGGTTTTTTAAATCCGCGGTTCGGTTCCGGATTGAAGAATTAAAAATCCGTAGTACACGGATTGGTTCTGGATTGAACCCCACGGTTCTGGATTGGAACCGATCCGGACCGTATACAAATAGTATATATTTTTATTATACATCCTCCCCCATAGTATCTTCTCTTATTTTATATAAAATCTAAACTCAAACCTAAAACTGTATAATATTTTCTTTTATTACTTTTGTTTGTTAGTTTTTAGTTTTAATTTGTAATGGTTTAAATACTTATGGTGAAACCAGCTTTCTTATGGTTGTTTAAATTCTAGAACAATATGTTGCTATTATAGAAATAGATGTTGCTATTGTGGAACTAATATAGCGCTATGTTTATATTTTTATGAAATTAAAGTGTTATATATATATATATATATTTTTGTTATTTAATTATGTGAATCCGTGGTCCTAAACCGATCCAATCCATATTTAAATGGATTGGTTTGGATTGGTTCCATGATTGAAACGGATTGGATTGGTTCCAATTTTTCAGGAACCGTAGATAACGGATTGGTCCTGGTTTTACCCCAATCCGGTCCAATCCGGACCATGCTCACCCCTAGTAGTTTCTTCCCTCAAATAATTACCTTCACTAATGGCCACATATTTTGCTTGCATGTACAGAACATATTTGTATAAAAATTTCATCATCATCAAATTGCAAGTTTCAACATCCAATATGTCCACATGATAGCGATTATACACAGTATCATTTCAAAAAAAATTGTAAATAAACAAATGAGAAAATAAATTAATTCGAAAAAATTTTATTTCGAAACAAAATATTTAAAACTACAATTTACTAAAAACAAAAATGTAATTGAAAACAGTTGCATTTGACAAGAAAATTTATTGACAAAAAAAGTAGTTGAAAACAAAATTGGAAAACAAAATAATTAGTATAATAGAAAAATTATTTATTTGGAAAAAAAAAACTAAATGGAAAGAAAAATTATTTCACAAAAAAAAATGTAATTGGAAAATCATTATTTGAAAATCAAAATTAATTGAAAAACAATTACTTGCAAGAAAAATTATTTGAAACAAAAAACTTACTTGAAAAAAAAAATTTGTTACTAAAAATTTTAAATGTCAGTTTAAAAACAACCTAAACTCATTTTTTGACACTACGTTTTTTCCTCAAATTATTGTAGGTGACAACCATTTATAAACCCAAAAAATTATTTTCGAATGATGTTTTATTGGCAGTAATTTTGAGTTTTTTTAATTATAAACTGCAAACTGACAATGAAATGGTTACCAAACAGGCCACAGTGAATAACATTTCTGTGTTCGTTGCAGGAAAATACTATTTGGTGGATAGCGGCTATAGCAACAAGACAGGGTACCTCGCCCCGTACAAGGGGTATAGGTATCACCAAAATGCACATCAGAATTGAACACCATAGAATGAGTTTGAACTGTTCAATAAGGCACATTTGTCATTGCGTAATTGTATCGAGCGGACATTCGGTGCCTGGAAGTCGAGATGGGGGGCATTGCGGAATATTTAGAAGTTGAGTTTATCTAATCAAGTGACCTTTGTATGTGTCTCGATGGCGTTACATAACTTCATACGCCGACACAGTCAAATTGATGAGGTCACATTGGCTATCCCAGATAGCGACGAATACGTGGCCCCAGAAATGCCCAACCATGATGAATACACACGAGTTGCCAATGTGATTGAGGAAGGGGACTCCGATCCCGCAATGGCTGCTGTAAGAGCGAACATTACGTACCAACTCAGACGGCAAGCGCAGCGGTAAGGGTGAATATTTGAAACAATAATGTTGGTTAAATTTTTAATAGGTGTAACTGAGATTCAAATTTATATTATCACATATTTATAAAAATGTTTGGTTTTAATATTTTGATGTCTTCGGTAAAATAGATTATGAACGAATTTTATTTATAAAAGAAGTATGTCCAAACATGAACGAATTTTATTTATAAAGGAAGTATGTCCAACATTAACATATGAAATACATGAAGGACGTATGTCCAATAATTTTGTGATACTAGCAATATTTTTTTTAGATGCACCTTCTATAAAGAAAAATCTATGTCGAAGAAATTTGAAAAAACACATAACACAAAAATAACGCAATAAATTTGTTTTGCTTGTGTGAATTTTTAATACTTTTCAGCAAGAATTTTATATACTTTTCTATGCCTTTTTATGTTACATATGTCCACAAAACATTGTTCAAAAAAATTATAAAAATTACAAAACAAAAATTTCTTTATGGTGCAGGGTTTTGGTTTGTTGTTATTGGTCTCACATATCAAGCAAGACCAGCTAATAAAAAAGGAAAAGAATAAAAAAAAATTAAAAAAATAATGTTCAACAACAGCACTGTGCATGACCGTTGCACAATGTTTCCCATTGTCCAGCTAATAAAAAAGGAAATGAATAAAAAATAAAAAATAATGTTCAACAACAGCACTAAAATATGACCGTTGCACAGTGTTTCCCATTGTCCAATTACATGGACCAATGGGAGCCACTTATTCACAGGCACGCTACCCAATAAGCACGTAACATCTCTTGCTGCTGCTGTGTTAGTTTGGAAGGGCAAAAGTGTCATTTTAGCATTTATAATAATATTATATTACACATTTTTTCATAAAAAGTCAAAAAATTATCCTAAATAACCATATTTTTTTCCTTCACTTTTTAGTCCAAAAAGTCAAAAAGTGCACTTATTTTGGACACTCCAAACAATCTCTTAATACGGGCGGGCTGGGTTGGTGTGGCTTAGAGAGATGGGTAATCTACCATCTAATTTGCACCCACGAAAAGTCGGGTTGACTGAAAGGCGGATAATTTGTCATCCAACACGTACTAAAAAAAAGTAGAAAATCACACATGCATTTCGTTGGTGTGGCTTAAAGAGGTGGGTAATCTGCCCTCAAACCCACACCCATGAAAAGTTAGGTTGGTATGGCTTAGAGGTGGATAATCCACCATTCGACCCGCACTTATGAAAAGCATAAAATCACACCATCCACCTGCCCAAAACCCTTCTGGTTAGGTTGGGTTGGGTTGAGCAGGTCGTTCCCCTAACTAAATTACATTCTTCAAGTTTAAACAAAATACAATAACATCTATAGGGTTGGAATAATTATACTCATCGCCTTTTTAATGAATTTAAAATTAGAGTGCTGCTATAAACACTTACCTTTTTCCTTTGGACCCCCACCTCTTTCATTTTTTATTTTTTTTTTCAATTTTATCCCAACATAAAATTCCACTTTTACCCTTATCCCTCATATTCTAACCCTAATTTTTCAAACCTTAACCCTAACCCTAACCCTAACCCTAACCCCTCTCAACTCCAGTTACCACCTTCACCGACCGCCGGCCAGCCCCTCACCTCTAGTCGCCACCTCCATCTCCCTCTTCTTCTTTTTCTGACATTGCAATCTCCACTGCAATCGTGATCTCCACCCCTACCAATCGCGAACCCCACCGCCACTGAAATCTCTCTCTCTCTCTCGTTCTCTTTCTCTCTGTGCGTATGGTTAGATAGATAAGGTTTGGGGGCGCGATGGTGATGGGGACAACGATCTGCGACCTCAAACCCTAGCCATCTCTATTGCTGTCACGATCTGAGATCTCAACCCTAGCCGTCGTCGTGATCTGTGACCTCAAACCCTAATTGCCTTCATTGTCGTTGCGATTTGAGTTGGGATGAGCAGCGATCGACAATGGTGGCTAGGCGATGGTGGCGAGAGAGAGAGGGGGGCTTGCGGCGGTGGCTCTGGATTGAGGTTGTCTGAAGTTGTTGGGGTGGTCGATTGTGGGGGTTACGATGAAGTTGATCGAAAAGTGGCTCTGGATTAGAGTTGACCGAAGAGTGGCGCCACCGGTGGAGGTTATGGCCGGAGCTGACAATGGTTGGGTTGGAAAGGTGGGTTAGAGTGAGGATATAGTTGGAATTAAGGTGAGGGGTTCAAAGAGAAAATAGAGGGGCCTCATTTAGCTGGATGGGGGTTCAGAGAAGTGAGGGGTCCAAAGAAGAAAGAGAGGTGTTAATAGCAGCACTCTAAAATTATCAAAATTAATATAGGTGACGTGTAAACACATCAATAAATTAAGATAAAATATATAGTATTTCAATATAAAATGATGATAATATCATTCATAAGATTAATGAATTATTAATGAAAAGGAGACTAGGTGTTACATGCATTAAAATTTTAAGAAAAAATTCAATATAATAAAACTAAATTTGTAAAATTCAATATAATAAAACTAAATTTGTAAAATTCAATTTATTTTCTTTAAATCTCAAATAAGATTGTTGTAATTTACCACTTATATATTGTGTTGTCTCCCCTGAAAGAATGAGTAAATTCTGAAGCCAGCTTTTGTTGATTTAATCAATATTGTTAATAACTTGGTGGTATTAATGACTCAGTAATATTACAAATTTAGATTTAACAATTTAGAAATTATTCAAAATTATCGTCTTGTGGTTTAGATTTATTTTATGCATGAACCCCACACTACACCAAGTCAATCCCAATCACTCAATCTCTTTCGGGATAAATTCGGGATAGTTTAAGGTGGGGTTTGTAGTATTTTTTTTAATGACTTGATCCTGTTACGATCAGTGCAAATATTTCCTATCCCGAAAACAAAATGAAGAAAATGTATTTTTTTTCCTCGGTTAATTATTAAATGATTTTAACTTCCTCCCCTTGTATGGAGAATATAAAGATAGAAGGAAAATTAATTATGATATTTTTGAATATATATATATATATATATATATTTTTCATATGGACATAAGTATCCCTGTTTTTATAAGACAAAGATTCTCTAATTTTTAGAATTTGTATTTAGAATTTATTTTTGAAAAATTATAAATTGGTTTGAAAAAATAAATATAAATATATATTTGAATTTTTAAATATTATTTTATGTTCTAAAAATATGAAAATTATTAGTATTTGATTTTTTTTTTTTTTAAATCGTCAATCTAAAATTTAATTTTTTAAAAAAAAATAATAATATACAACATCGAAATTGAAGGAAGGTGAAGCGGCATACAAAAAAATGGAAGAGAAGGGTGCAAAGCAAAAGGGTGTCTTTGTCTCATTATAGATATATATATATATATACAAAATAAAAAATAAATAAAAAAAGTGAAGACAACTTTTAAAGTTGTGTTATTTTCTATATAAATTGATATAAATGCATTCATTTAATGTCTTCTTAACATATGCCTTTAGGGCACATGTTAATAAAAATCTTATTATATATACATACATCAAGGTATAATTTAATTTGTTAAATATAATAAGATTAAAATAAAAAAATATTCATATACATATATTTCATTTTTTATCCCTCTCCCTCTCTTCTTTGGATGGCAACAGATTGGGTTTTCAAATTTTACTTGTGAATTTTTAATTTTAAACTCAACTATTTTAATGATACAATTTCAAACTTTATCCTAACTTTGACAGTTTTGATTTACTTACTTCTATACTTAATCCTACCCTATCAATGCCCTCCCAAATATTTTTTTAGAAAAAATAATCAATAAGTCTTATTTTGCTTTTAAGATTATTATCAAATCCTATCAAGTTTCAATATGGACAACTAAGTCCCATTTTTCGTAACATATTTTGAAAAAGTTCATTGCCCCGTAATGGTGAAGGTTATCTCAAATTTACCCCTCATTTAATATGAAAATATTTTTAATCTAAGTAAAATAATATTTTTTAATTATAAAAATTATAATATAGAATTAAAAAAAATCATAAATCACAATGAAAAAATTATCCAAAAGTTTTATTTTGTTTTGAAAATTATTATTGAGTTATATCAAATTTCAATATTAACAAATATATCTTCTTCTTCTTTTATAAATTATTATACATAAAAACAATTCAATTGTTCATAATAGTATAGTAATATTTTATTTTCATTTTATATTTTTCATTAAAATATGAACAAAAAAGTTCATAAATAAATTTAATTATTAGAAATTTTATAATTAAATTATTTTTAATTCTTCAAATTAAATGATTTTTCATAAACAAAATTATAAGTATAAGATTAATAATTTTTACAATTAAAATTTAAAATTTTAATTAAGCTAAAATTATTTATAAAATTGTTGTTCATATTAAATATGAAGAGTAAAATTACGATAAGACACACCATTATGGATTAATAAATTTTTTGGAAACCTTTTAGTTATCCATATTAAATATGAAGAGTAAAATTACGATAAGACACACCATTATGGATTAATGAATTTTTTGGAAACCTTTTAGTTATCCATATTTACAGTTAATAGGACGCAATAGTAATATTAAGAACAAAATAGGACTTATTAATTATTTTGTCTATTTTTTTATGAAAATCAAGTTGAGACAAATACGATTGGATCAGGTAATTTTACCATCCCTTCTCTTTTTCTTTTTTTTTTCTTTTTTTTTTCCAACTCTCAATACCCATCAGTATATGTTATCTCATATGTTTAATCTGTTTTTCATTAGTATAGTCTCCTATTAAAGGAGATTTTGTTATCGCATGTTTAATTTGTTTTTCATTAGTATAATCTCTTTTGTGACCTCTTTTCAAAAAATTATTTTAAAAATTTCCAACTCTCAATACTCATTAGCATATGTCATTGTAATTTTTTAATTTTATATTGTTTTAGTGAGTTGGTGGTGGTGGTGGTGGAGATATAGAGATAGTGGTTGTGGTAACGGTAAAAGGATAAAGTAGTGGAGATAAAATGAGGATGGCAGTGGTAGGCTGGCTTAGTGGGTGTCGCTTGGGGTCTGGGGGTGTGCTCCCTCCATTCGGTGCTACCAATTCCTGGGTTTTGCACTAAGTTTCAATATTTAAAAAACTCATAAAAGATTTCTGGATTTGTTGTATTATTTTCACCTAATTTGGTCTGAAATAGACACAGATCAAAGAGAGGAGAAATGAGATTGGTAGGTCTCCAAGAAAATGATAATAGGGAAATAGCTTTGTCTAGTTTTCCTTTGGGATCTAAGAACAAGTACAGGAGGATGGACTCTAAGCTTGTAGGATGATAATGGTGAGATACGATCTAAATAAAGAGAAAGAGGGTGAAGATTGTGTTGTTTTGCTGGAGATTCAACCGTGTAAAGCTAGGATGATGATGGTAATGTTGATCAGCCGATTGGGTTTGATAAAGATGGAGAGATGGATGACATAGAGAGAGAGAGAAAGAGAGATGCTTAACCTACTGGTTTGATGAAAATGAAGATGAGAAAGAGAGAAAGTGGGTTGTCTTGAGAAAGCAGCCGATGATTCTAGAATTCTCATATTAACCGTTGGATTGTGAAAACATTAATGGTGTGGATGGTGTCTTGGAATGCAAAAAGAGTCGTTGTGCTCTTTTTTTCCTACAAAAAAGAAAGGAAAAAAATTACAAAACAAAAAGAAATTTGTTCCTTGTTTCTTGATGAATAATTACGGGAGAATGTATTTTTTTAATGTAGTTAATAATTTTTTTTTAGTGGTATGTTTTTTGGTGGAGTGACTTATATTAATTTTATTTTTTTTCAATTTTTTTCCATTTTTCTAGTCAGGTATAATGTGAATATATAACTTTATTTATTTATTTATTACAAACAGTTGAAAAAGGTCACAAGGCCAAATAAATAAATAAATAAATCACTAGAAAATTTATATCCAAACAACACCTACAAATTTGGTGGGAAAGTTGGTTGAAATTTGCCAAAATAGCATGTGACCATTGGAGCACCATTGCTATGATTTGAAAAAATAGCACTATTCATTACCAAATTGTAGCAATGGCAATGCTATTTTAGCAAACACCATTGGAGATGCTCTAATGTAGGCTAAAAGTTATTTAAAAAAAAAAAAAATTATGGATAGAGGTTCATACTTAATATTGACTAAATTTATATTATTTATATGTAGATATTAATGTGTTCCATTATGATTTTCACTACCCTCACTGTCACCAATGTAAGGTTTACTTGACAATGGCAATTGATCGAAATACCCGTGAGGGTGTTTATCACGCAAGATGGAATAATCTGGAGACAAAAAGTTGGTGTTAATGGTCCTGTTTGGTGTAGTTGTTAAAACAGATTATAAATTATAGCTTAACAGATTATAGATTATGACTTTAATCAGAAGTTGTTAATCTGTTTGGTGTAGCTGTTGGATTATAGATTTAAGTTGCTGAGTAGCGTTTGTTAAATAAGCTGTGAAGTAGTTTTTCCAATTAATTTTTATTTTTTATTATTCACTAGTTGTCTACATTTCTCATAAAAAATAATAATAATATTCTATAGTCCATTTAAATATTTTTCTATTTTTTAAAAAATAAAAAATAAAAAAATCTAAGAGTATAACCGTGAATTAACATGTCCACAGCAGAAGTTGATAATCAGAAGGAAGGGGTGATCAGCTTCTCAGAATCAGCTTTTTTGACTTAAAATAAGTTGTTAGAATCAGAAGCTGTTTGACATAAGTTTAACTAAATAGTCCAAAATAACTTTTTAAAAATCAGAAGCCATAAGTTGGCTCAAAAAAGCCCTACCAAACACCCCCAATATAGGTTGGTATTCAATGCTAAATAGAACCCTCTTTGCCAACTATTTATACAAACCATGACTTCCTTTACCAAGAGTCATTATCTGTTACAAATAGACACAATGCTTCTTGGTGTTTAAATTCAAACCAACTTCTAGATTATTCGTTTCATCTTGCGGGAAGGTTTGTAGACCACCATATAATATAGATTTGGTGTGAGAGAGTGCACCATATTATGGTGTGATCATCTCTCATTCCTTCATCTCCCACTTGATCACATTATAATATTGGTGATAAAACCTAAGTTGGGCATGTTTACCTCGGTACCAAAATTTTACCTCATGCCAACTTTCATATATGAATATACCTCATAGGTCAACGTCCGATAGTGACTTGGCCATACGTGCGCACGTTTTTGCCACCAATCTGACCGCACTCATACGAATGTGTTCTCCCACTAACAATACATTCCAGATGACTTCAATTCACTATATTTCAAATGAACAACATCAATTTTCAGTGTTGGGTTCATAGTCCATACCCAATCACCATTGACGACTTTAGCCGCACACATTCCTCATTTGTCGACCTGCGCCAAAATTTTTGTTAAGTACTTCCTCTAAGACCCATTCCTGAAGGTTTTCCTTAACACACCTTATCAACGACCTTTTGCTGATCAAGCAGACAACATCATCTAGTCAGCACGTTGCATATCATGGACTTTACATCTCATGCTAACTATGATGTCTGTACCTTGTCAGTTCCTCTATCGTATTACCTGACCAAACACGTGTTTCCATGGATGATAGAGTTGCAAAACATCGGTTATCTAGGCGCCCCTAGAGTCATCCGACTATGCTCTTATATAAGTAGCTAAACGACCTAGCTAGGCATTTTTCAATCCCATATTAGCTACACGTTCTCTGAATTTTTACAGAGACAACCCTTTAGTCATAAGGTCGGCCACCATCTCTTTTGAGGGTATATAGTTGACTTTAATTTCATCTCTTTCCACTATGTCCTGAATATAGTGGTAACTTATATCAATATGTTTTTCCTTAGAGCTATTCGCTCCACTTTTTATTAATGAGATGGCGGCCTGATTGTCATAAAATATATTGATTGGTCTGGCAAGTATACCTAATTGTAAACTATCAACAAATCGTTTTATCCGGACCGCATTACTCACGGCTGTGCTACAAGTTATGTATTCAGCTTCCATAGTGTACTTTGCAACACAACTCTATTTCTTACTTAACCAAGAAACTGTTGTTCTACCAAACAAGAACACATGACCACTAGTAGATTTTCTATTAGCTACATCTCCTGCAAAATCTGCGTCAGTGTATCCTTTTATGTCTAGATCACACAAACCAAAACATAACTTCAAATTCTTAGTGCCTTTTAAATATTTGAATATTCTTTTGACTGTTGCCAATGTTCCTTTCCTAGATTGGATTGAAACCTATTTGCCAATCCGACTACATGCCAGATGTCAGGTCTTGTACTTGTCGTAGCATACATTAGACTGCCTACTACCTGAGCATATGGTTTCCTCAAAGTCAGACTTAGTTTGAGGACTATACTTTTACTAAGACTTGGTCCCTTGCAAACAGGTGTGCTTAAAGAATTACAATTATCCATATTAAATCTTTTGAGCACCTTGTCTAGATATTTCTCTTGATCTAGATATAATAATTTTGAATTTCTATCTCTTGAAATTCTAATTCCTAAAACATAGGTTGAAAGACCCATGTCTTTTATTTCAAATCTAGATGCCAAGAAAGTTTTGGTTTTTATAATCATATCTGGACAATTTCCTGCTAACAATATGTCGTCCACAAATAATGACAATATTGCTAACTTGTCATCATTTTTCCAGATATAAACACTATGATCTAATGGATTCACAACATAGCCCATTTCTAAAATGGCTTGGTGGAATTTCAAGTACTATTGTCTTGAAGATTGTTTAAGTCCATACAGAGATTTCTTCAACTTGTAGACTTTATCCTCGTTGTCTTGGTTCTGGAAACCATCAGGTTACATTATATAAATTTCCTCTTTTAATTCTCCATTGAGAAAAGTTGTTTTAACATCTAATTGATGCAATTCCAAATCCATCCTGGCTACTACCGCTATTAGAATCCTTATTGAGGCAAATTTTGCAATAGGAGAATATGCATCTACAAAGTTTACTCCAGGCTATTGAGTGAATCCCTTGGCAACTAACCTAGCCTTGAATTTCTCCAAAATTCTATCTACTTTGAATTTCTTTCTAAGAACCCATTTGCAACCAATGGCTTTTCTTCTATTCGGGAGATCGGTTAATTCCCAAACATCATTTTTCTTAATCGTGCCAAGTTCTTCATTCATTGCCTCAAGCCATTGTGTTGCATCACTGCAACTCATTGCTTCATTATAACTAGTAGGATCATCTACTAAGTTATTAAGTTCTTCAACTTGAAAAACATAGTAATCTTTCAAAAATGTAGATGGAAGTCTTGTTCTCTTACTCCCACTTATCGCAGGATTCGAAGTAGGTAAAACAACGTCATGTAATTTGCATTTCCTCTCACTATTAGATGGTTCTGGGAGAATATGTGGATCAAATGACAAAGAAGGAAGAGAAGAATCCTGAGATACTTCAGAGAGCAATTTAATTTGTTCAATAGGAGTAGCAAGATCAGTGGATTCAAGAAAAATAGCATTTCTACTTTCTATTAATCCACATTCGGGATGGTAAAAATGATAACCACTCCCATTTTCAACATAGCCAATAAACTTGCATTCCTAAGTTTTACTTTCCAATTTATCCCTTAAAGGTTTGAGAGTAAGTACATGTGCTTTACATCCCCAAACTTTGAGATTTTGAACATTAGGTTTAGTACCATGCCAGCATTCGTAAGGAGTTAGAGGTTTGGCTTTTGTTTCGGCTCTATTTAATATGTACGAAGCGGTGGGCAAAGCTTCCCCCAAAAAATGAATAGGAAGATCAGCATGAGCTATCATAGACCTTGTCATTTCTATTAGAGTACGATTTCGTCATTCTACGACCCTATTTTGTTGTGGCGTGTATGGCATTGTAAACAAATGTTTTATGCCATTGTCCTTGCAGAAAAAATCCATAGCTTCATATTCGCCACCTCTATCATTATTCAAGTGTTTAATGGACCGACCAAGTTGCTTTTCTACCTTTAATTTATATTCCTTAAACTTTTCAATTGCCTCTGATTTGTGTTTAAGAAAGTAGATATGTCCATATCTTGGTTAATCATCAGTGAAAGTAATCCAGTATTCCATGCCTCGATGAGTTTTAGTTCTTAAAGGGCCACAAATGTCCAAATGAATTATTTTGAGTAATTCCGATGATTTCTAATGTTTGAAAAATGGCTTGCTAGTCATTTTGCCTTTGATACATGGTCCACATATATCAAAATTATCGGAACATACTTTAGGCAATAAGACACTTTTAAACATTCGAGACATTTTATTTTTATTAATGTGACCTAACCTTAAATGCCACAAATAAGAACTATTACTAGTAGAAACATGCAAATAATCAGAAATACATATTTTATTATTATCAATAGGAAAAGAGTACATGTCATTCACTCTTACACCTTTCACTAATACACTTCCTTTTTTAATTAATACTGTGTTAAACCTAAAATTAATCTTAAACCCTTTTGGGTTAACATCGGTACAAAAATTAAATTTCGGCGAATGTTGGGTACATAAAGCACATCATGAAGCACAATGGAAGTTCCATTAATAGAGAATTGACAGTTGTCGATGCCCAAAACATCACTATAGGAGTTGTTGCCCATGTAGATTCTATGTTCACCAACCTTCTTTTCAGTAAACTTCACGAACATGTCTTTATTTTGCACAATATGCTTAGTTACAGCAGAATCAATTTACCATGAATTTGATGAAAGTTCAATCACTATTGCTTCAGAAACTGTCATGGCAACAGGGTTATGATCCTTTTTCTGCTTCTTCTGAGGACAAGTGGCTTTGATATGATCTTTTTGACTGCACTTGTAACATGCGCCAATCTGATGCTTGTGATGTTGTTTTTTCCATTCTTACTGTTTCTTCCATCCTTTTTGAAATCCCTTCTTTCATTTTTTCTTGAAAGAAGTAGTCTTTTTCTTGTTGAATGGTGTGTGGGAATTATTCTGTGGTTGTGGTGAAGATTATGCCATCAACAAGTTAGAAGACAAACCTTCTTTACGCTTACGCTTCATTCTTTCTTCTTCCAAACTAAGAGTACAGGCAATGTTACCATTGAAATCTCTCATCCGCTATGAGTTAGAGATGTGACAACATGATCCCAAGACAATAGAAGACTATTAAGTATGGTAGTTACTTGCATCTTGTCCGACAAAGGGTGATTAGCGTTGGATAACTCTTTAGCAATTAATTCCATTTGATTAACATGATTACCAACACTATCATTATCACTCATACGACTTTTATTATATTTATCCAAGAGCAATTGAATTTGAGTGTCCGATCGAACTCCATATTTACTTTCTAGTGCTTCCATTAATTGTTTTGCAGTTTCATGCTCTTCAAAAAGTGGACTAATGTTGTCTTTCATATTATGTAACATAGTTGCCTTTGCCATTGCATCATCTTCTATCCACTTATTTTGAAACCAATTAGAATCATCATCTGATTTATAAGTGGATAAAGTGTGCAATGTTTTTTCATGTGTAATAAGAAAAGAAATGTGGCGTTTCCATGCTCGGAAATTATTTCCATTAAGCGTTCAATTCTTAAAGAATCCATGGCATTCTTAATAGCCATACTAAAAAAAAAATGTATTACAATAAAAATTCAAATGTGGATATTACAAATTAAAATAAACAAATAAGCAAAATTAAATACAACAGCAAGTCTTAATAAGGATAAGCCTTGTAGTTGTTGAGTCGGCCCCTGTGATAGGTAAAAAATCGATCGTCATGCCTTGGGTAAGAAGAATGATGAAAACCCAATGGCCTATTAAACCCAGTACTTTGCTTATGAGTATTGTAAAAATAGTTACGAGCCTAAGGGACACAACAATGCTTATTAAATATTTTTTCTTTGGATGTTTTACTGTGTAACACCCTTGGATAGCCTCATTGTCTAATTATTTCTTTCAAAAATTTAGTACAATTACCCATGGATAAATTCTTAGAAGAATTTTGGAAATTCTGGCTTTTGAATGACTGAAAACGGCCTTGAAATGACTGAAAACGAGCCAAAAAACTGTTTGGACCAGGTTGCTGTCGGTCCAAGGGCTGGGCTGAACCGGTGGATCAAGGCGTGGGTCTGGGCGCAGAGCAGAAGGGCGCGGACCTTGGTTGGAACGCAGGTCAGCGCACTAGGTAGTCGAGTGCGGGTCACGGGGGTCTGTGCGCTGGGTTGGGCTGCGTTTCTGGCATGGGCTGCGCTTGTGGCTTTGGGCTGCCGAGCTTTGTCTGCTGCTTAGGGCTAGTGGGCTGCGCCTGGCTAGTTTGGGCTTTTAGCAAAATTGGACCAATTGACTTATTTTTAATTTTCAAGCCCAAGGGGACAGATTCCTAGCAGTAACTCTGAGTCTTGGCCCTTTTGTCTTTAGCCCAAATGCCTGATCTTTCAAAACAGAATCTGCAATGGCTTTATTGCTCCGATTATCTTCTCCGGTGACAGGTGTCGAAGACCAAACACTAAAAATTGAACTTTGTGGGTCAATTTTTTGCTGTTTTTCACAATGAATTGCATCGTTGTGATCAAAATTCTAAGAAGAACAAGATGGGGCTAATTTGGAGATACAATTTGAACCGAAAAATATTTTATAAAATTGCTTCTAACGGTACAATTCGGCCTCACTTTTGGCAAGGTTCGGAACAATAACACCACCAACGGTTATTTTCTTTGGATAGTTTTCTGGGAATACAACACGTTGGTGATAATTAAATAAACAAGTAGAATTAACCAATGCCGAAGATTGGCAGTCAATAATTTTCTGAATTTTTGGTAAAAAGAGTTCGGAAAATTTTTGTTCTTCCGGACTATATTTTGACATCTGCGATAATGTGTAATCCAAGCTCTAATACCACTGTAAGGTTTACTTGACAATGGCAATTGATCGGAATACCCGTGAGGGTGTTTATCACACAAGATGGAATAATCCGGAGACAAAAAGTTGGTGTTAATGTAGGTTGGTATTCAATGCAAAATAGAACCCTCTTTGCCAACTATTTATACAAACCTTGACTTCCTTTACCTAGAGTCAATATCTATTACAAATAGACACAATGCTTCTCTTGGTGTTTAAATTCAAACAAACTTTCACTACAACAAGTTGGGTCTTAAATGACGAAATTTTTTTGTCTCCAAAGAGCTAATTTCGTCACTATAGATATTTGTGAGGAAATATTTTCGTCACCGGTTTCGTCATTGAATGTTTGTCACTAAAAACCATCGTGACGAAAAATAATTTCGTCACCAATGAAATTACTTCAGTGACGAAATTTTTTGTCACCAATAAAACAACATTTTGTCATAAAAAATTCTCTTTTTCGTCACCAAATAATTATTCAGTACCATATTTTTAACTTTAGTTGACGAATAAATTTGTCACACATGTTGATCATTGATGAGGAAATAATTTCGTCACAGTAAGATGTAAAGGTGACGAAATTTTCGTCTTCAAAAGTCATACATGGATGACGAAATATATTTCGCCACAAATATATATATATACGTGACGAAATTTTTAGTCACCAAACAACAAAATCAATGAAATATTTCATATATAAACCACAATAAATTTTCTCACAAAAAATGTTTATTAGCAACGAATAATCACTTTGTCATAATAACAAGTACAAATGATGAAAAAAATTCGTCACTAAACTTGTTCCATATTTTATATTTTAATTTAAATTATTATTTCACAAACATCCCTACTCATATCCCAATAGCCTTTTAAATATACTAAAAAATCCACTAACTATTATACACCACTCCACAAAATAATCCACTAAACAATTTATATCATAAATGAAAATATATCCATCAAACAAATTTAATAATAATCCATTAAGTATAATAAAAAAAACCATCATAACAAATTCCAAAATGAACTAACGTGGAGTCCAACAAAAAAAATAGCAGTCAACTAGGTTTAAAACTAGAACTAAGTATCAGTTCAAGAAAAAAAATTCAACACTTGATCTTGATTTGCAAGTATGCTTCTAATAAACGTCATCAGAAACCAATCTGCAAAGAAATTAAACAAGGAAAACATTAATATATTATGAATTACATCTAAACTCACATATAAATTATTTTATTTTATAAACCAATTTAGTAGAAATGCATATAACAATCCAAAACTTTAAAGTGTTGAGGTGATCCTTGATGATAAAGCAACACGGATAACAGAATATGCCAAAAGATTGCAGAAATATCATATATCACTATCACTAATGCCAGAATATATTTAATAGCTTGAAAATATAATATAGCATTGAGATACATTTGATTCATGACAATGGGTCGATGACTTCTTCAATGAAGTAAATTTGATAAGTGGAATTCAACACAAGAACCTTGTAAGACTTTTGGGTTGTACCATTGAAGGTCCAGACCGCCTTGTTTATGAATTTGTACCCAACAAAAACCTTGATCAAATCCTCTTTGATAAGGAATATTTTTTATTTTTTATTTATAAACATGTTCATGATTTTTTTGGCTCTTAAAAATAAAGATAGGTGAGAGTTCATTGGTGGATCTTTCACCACACAATATCAATAAGTGCATACATTAAGGGTAAGAGAAATTACCTTCATGTAGTAATTTATGCATCATCATCAGCTACTCTCTCTCTCTCTCTCTCTCTCTCTCTCTCTCTCTCTCTCAAGAATATCCTCTACCCATGACCAGCACTGCAAATATATATTTATATTTATTTTTTTTAACCGAAATTACTGATATGAAAGAAAATATTTATAGTAACTTACCAAAGAGTTACTAGTTCCATCAAAGCTTCTATGTTGATCAGGAGAATAATCACAGATCTACAAGCTCAGTAGTCATCCAAATAAGCACACGAGTCTTTGGTACTCCACAAAATGAATAATATTGAAAGAAACAAAAATAAAATAAAATAAAACAGACATAAAGACATGGCATCAAACACTTACAGAATCTATAGATAGATTTCTGTAGTAACTTAAAAAAAAAAAAAAAAAAACAAACAAACAAAAACAAAAAGAAGAAAAAAAAAAGCACAAAACCCACCAAACAGAAACCTGAAAGAAATAGAATCACCTTCTTGAAATGCAAAATGAAAACTATACTTTTAGAGACTTGACTTTGACTTTTAGAAAAAGAAGAAAACTAGAAAAAGAATTACATTGGTATTTACAAGCTATAGAGGCTCTTGCAGTTTTGTTGCCAATCCAATTTTCAACAACCCCTCTCTAATCTAGACAAAAAGGAGAAGAGCTAAAAATATATCAATAATTTTAAAGAAATGCAGCCATACGTATCACTTCCTTGCATCCCAAATTTGTCTAATTTCTAGTTTGGCTAAAAGACAATCAACTTTGTGACTCAACCAAAATAAATAACTGGGACAAGGTTTGTGGAAAAGGGGAGAAACAACTTTGAGGAAAAACAAGAAACAAAATCTCCCATGTCTATATATGTGTTTTTTTCCATTCCACCCTGGATGAGGTGTAAGATTAGAGCAGCATCCAAAGTTATGTTCTGGATAAGCTTGCTACTCACTTGATAACATTTTATTGATGCAAGAGGTTGTTAGAGTTTATCACAGAAATGAAGGACCAACAAGGTGTGTTCAAAATTGATTTAATCAAGGCCTATGGCTCTGTAGATTGGAATTTGTTATTGGTATCTATGACACATGGGATTCCCTGCTCAGTTTGTTGGCTGGATTAAGGTGTGCATTTCCACTGTTATGTACTCAGTAGTAATAAATGGAGAATTAGTTGATTATTTCCCGAGCAAAAGGGGGTCCAAGGCAAGGTGATCCTATGTCCCCCTACTTGTTTCTCAATTGTGATGGAGTGTTTCTATAGAATGCTGCAGCAAAGAGTGAGAGAAGGTGGTTTTACTTTCCATTGGAAATGTTAGGTTTAATTGGCATTTGCTGATGATCTATTCATTCTATGTGAAGCTAACAGGGGCTCTTTCCAAATCATTAAGAGTATGTTATCTCAGTTCCATCTTCTATCTGGCCTACAACCTAATCTTCAGAAACATAAGTTTTCTTTTTCCCTTCCTCTGTGGAGTTAGTAATGAATCTAACTAAGTCTGATCTTTTATCCATTTTGCCAATACCATAAGGGAAATTGACGGTTAATTATTTACTGTTTCCTCTGATTTTCTATAAACTAAAAGCTGCAGAGTGTGAGCAACTTAATAAAAGAATGATGAATAGAATCAACAGTTGGACAACTAAATTTCTGTCTTATGGTGGTAGGCTCCAACTTGATCAATCTGTTCTTTTCAGCAGCATATAAGTTTATTGGTCCTTCGTTTTTATCCTTCCTTAGCAAATCTTGAAAGAAATAGAAGCCATTATGAGAGACTTCCTTTGGTTAGGGGTTGAAAACCACTTAACATATGCTAAAGTAAGTTGGGAACCAGTTTTCTGTCCAAAAAATGGGGGAGTTCTGTGAATTAAATCAATCATTCATTAGAATCAAGCTACAACTATGAAACTTCTTTGGGCTATATGCAAAAAGTCAAATATCCTATGGGTAAAGTGGATTCACACATATATTATCAAATCTAGATGCTTCAGGACTATGCAAGTCCCTTCTAATGTGTCTTTGACAGTGAGGAAACTTTTCAGTTTAAGAAGAGAAGCTATACCCCTAATTAAGAAAGTAATTGGCAATGGAGAATCTACCTTCCTTTGGCTTGAGAATTGGCACTCTTTGGGACCACTGTACCTGAGAGAAAAGAACAGATTGAGAGAAAAATATATACAAATGCTTAGAAGCCAATTTCAGATGGAGATGGAGAATCCACCTTCCTAATGACAGCAAGATTGAGAGAAAAATATATACACGATGTTGTTTCTAAAGTTATAGCTCATTTCTCCAGACTTCCTATATTCTTTAATGTCTTTCCATTAACAATAAAGTGATGAAAATATGTCTGACATACTGGTGTATTGAGTCAAAGTCAGATTGCTTATTCATAGTAAAGTACATTTCCAAATGTTTAGAAGCCAATTTCAGATTAGGAACTTACACTATAAAATATCACTAGCAATAACCAAATCCCAATCCATCAAACAATTGAGCAAAGTTAAAAGAAATACAAATGAGTGATCTACTATACCTATCATGTCATATTGTTCATTCCCTAAGTCTAATTTTACAATGAAAATAAAAAATAAAAAAATTCCACCAATCATGAGAATGAAGGTCAAAAGCATCAAATCTTATTGATAGTCCTCACCAATATTTTCTTGGATCTATCTTCCTTATCGTATGAAAGAGAAAAAGAACTCATGCTTAATGTGAGGAAGGACGGGAGAAATTCCATTAACTCTACAATTATGAGCTATGTTCTCTGCAATTTCTTGATCATCATAGTCTGAGGTAGTGATGTCAAATTCCCTCTTTACTTTGTTTATTTGTGTCTTCACACCATTATGTCCATTAATTCCAATCACTTTACCTTACTAAAAGAGATGTCGGTGTAATTACACTAAAATTATGGGGCTTATTATTTCTTTTCTTTCATTATTTTATTTTATTTTTTCAGATCTTAGGAGAATTGATCCATTCTTTTATTAGTTTTACATGAACAGAGGAGCATTAGCCAATTCAACAGCTGATCAATACAACAAAGTGAAAATTCAACAGTATTGATCAATAATTGATGAAAGTAAAATTGAAAGCAGGGATTAGTACCTGAAACAATCCCTAAAATCCCAAGACTCTCTCTCTCTCTCTAAAAACCCATATTTCTGTCTCTACAAGCTAAAAGGGATCAACTTTCCACTCAACATTCTCTTCTCTTTCTCTTCTTATTCAATGGAAATGTTAAAACACTCATTTTATTTTGACTATATAAAGCAACCAATCATCAAAACAGAGATAACCTATTTGCCTAAAAACTTAAGGAGTAGCTATATTGATCTTGATCATTTGCAGAGGCAATTGCCATTTTTGTAACAAAGCTTTTATGCAATCCATTTTGACCCTAAACCCTTTTAACATAACATAACATAACATAGCAAAGTCCCAAGAAAATAAATAGAAGTAATTCAATTTCATCTTCCACATGAGAATTCAAACCTAACAATTCCCAAATGCATCAGAATTCACAACTGATTTAAATCCATAGCTTTAAACAACATTGAGTTAAAATTTCCATGAATCAAAGCAACAACTCTGTGAAGCTAACCGTATTTTCTGCTGATTGATGCGTAAGTCTCTTAGACAGGTTTCGCCAACTGCAAAAGAGTACCAAAAACTCTGTGAAGCAACAACTCTGTTTGGAAGTTGAGAAAGTGACGAATAGATGAATTTGTAAACACACACAGAACAAGAGAGAAAGAGAGAACGAGAGAACGAGATAGAGAAACTCACCACGCGCGGAGAACCACCGTGGTAACGCCGACGGAGATCGCCGTCGCTAGATCGTTGCCTTTGCAAAACCTATGGAGATTGTTGCCTTCGCTGCTATGTGAGAATGAGAATGAGAAACCGTGAGAGTGAGATTTAGAAAGAGAACCCTAACTTGTGGGGATATGGACGGGTACCCATTCCCGACCCATCTCCCATGGATATTTTAAAAACCCACTTAATTAATCCTATAGGTTAAAAAAAGAGAGAAAAATCCATATATTTGGATTGGATCTCCATGATACCCATAAGATAATATTTTCATTGCCATCCCTAATCAATAGGGTTCCTTTTTTCATTACTGCCAAATCTCAAAGTTCCCCCTTCAAGATTGGTTGGGGATAAAATAATTTTGTCATTAAAAATTTTAAAATATTAAAATTATTGACAATAAAAATATATTTCTCGTGAAATAGTTTTAAAATATTTAAAATTAATTTCTTTAAAAAAATATTTAAAATTATTTGTAACGAAAATATATTCCTTATTGATGATTTTATAATTTGTGACAATTTTTTTTTTCTTACTAAAAATCTCTAAATTTTGGCGTCACCCAAAAAAATTAGAGGAAAAAACTTTGGTGACGAAATTTAATTTTTCCTCACCTAAAAATAAGTATTTATTAACGAAAATAAATTTCGTCACCTATTATTTTTACTTTTTATTATATGTGACAAAATTTTATAATTCGTCACGGATTATTCTTATTTAGTGACGAAATATTTTTTTCACTACTTTCCGTCACCATAGGTTTAGAGAGTTAATTAACTTGTGTTTTTGTTTTGAGAGAGAGAGAGAGAGAGAGAGAGAGAGAGAGAGAGAGAGAGGAGAGAAAAATTGATAAACAAAAATAAAAGGAGGAAAAAAGTTAGTAGTCTATTTTTTCCATTACCGCCCAATATGTTAAAATTTTTCCTCTAAAATTGTTGACAAAATAATTTTCTCACTAAAATGTCTCAAAATATTAAAAATTATTAATGATAAAAATATATTTCTCACGAAATGGTCTTAAAACATTTAAAATCAAGTTTCTCAAAAAATATATGTATAAAATTATTGGTGACGAAAATGTATTCCTCGCTAATAATTTTATAATTGGTGATAAATTTTTTTCTCACCAAAAGTCTAAATTTTTGGCGCCACTCAAAAAATATTAGCGGGAAAACTTTTGGTGACGAAACTTAATTTTTCCTCACCTAAAAAGAAGTATTTGTTGACAAAAATAAATTTCGTCACCTATTATTTTTATTTTTTTATTATACGTGACAAAATTTTATAATTCGTCACGGATTATTCTTATTTAGTGACAAAATTTATTTTCTTCACTACTTTTCGTCACTATAGGTTACTTTTGTTGTAGTGTTTCAAATTATTCGTTTCATCTTGTGAGAAGGTTTATAGACCTCCATATAATATAGATTTGGTGTGAGAGAGTGCACCATATTATGGTGTGATCATTTCTCATGCCTTCAACCGACACCACTATTATTATACCCCTACCATCGCCATTGTCATCACCATTGCCACTACGTTACCACCACTATTGTCATCATCATCTTAAACCACTACAGAAAATCGAGGATTTAATGGCGTTTAATTAGCAGTGTTTTACTAAACGTCACTTTTTCTAATAATTAACGACATTTTTTAAATGTCGCATTTGTTATTAATTAAAACGGTCCCATTTTATGAATAGAAGACGTTTGAAAACGCCTCCAAATCCTGTCTCTCTTCACACCCTATTTTGTCTCTCTGAACCTTTATTTTGAAAACCCTATTTTGAGCATCGTGGTCTATAATATGAAGTTCGAATCTATCACTCACTCAAATCTCTCACTCACTCTTTTGCTCTCTCCTTCTCTTAGAGGATCGAATCAATATGAAGTTCTCTCTCTCGATTCTTCTTCAGCTTAGTGATTCATCTCAAAGCAATTGTGATTTGAAATTTCTCTCTCTCTCTCTCTCTATTTCTCTCTCGATTTTAAGCACCACCGTCTACAATCTTAGAAAAACCAATCGAATCCTTCAAAATCTTCTTCAGCTTTGTGATTTATCTCAGTGATGGTGTTCTGTTTATGGATTTAGAACTTTTCGTCTTCTTCGATCAGAGGTTAGTTGTTTGTTTCTTAGATGTTTCTTCTGTGCTCTGTTTGTGAATCTCTTTTTGCTCATCTTTTTTTGTGTTTCTTCTGTGTTTTGTTTGTGATTTATCTCTGTTTCTTTTGTGCTCTAGATCAGTGTTTTGAAAAATGCTGAATTAGTGTTTCAGTAATTGTTTTTCACTGATGTGTTGCTTTGCACTATGAGATCTAGATTGTGCTTTTGGTGGAGATAAAATGAGGGTGGCAATGGTGGTGTAATGATGGTGGTTATTAACCCCAAGAGGCTGGCCTAGTGGGTACAACTTGGGGTCTGGGGGTATGCTTCCTCCATTAGGTGCTATCAACTCCTTAGGGCTACGCTCACATATTTTTCCTGAGACATGTGGAGGGGCACTTTACGTGGGTTTTGGGATTAGTCAAGGTGCGTATAAGTTGACCCGAACGCCTAGTCATTAAAAAAAATGATGATGGTTATTGTGTGGTGGAATGATAGTGGTGGTTATGACAATAATGGTAATGATTGTGTAGATGAAGGGTTGTTGTAGTGGTAATAACAATGACAACTATTCAGATAGTAGTGAAATGATGGTGGTGCTTATGATAACAATGACAATTGTGATGAAGATGGTGGTCGTGGTGGCAGTGGTGATGGTGACCGTTGTGAGGTTATAATAGTGTATATTGATATTTATGTATAAGTATTTATAAATTCAGACAAGGTTAACTAAATTTTCTATCACTTATTATTATTATTTTTTTAATTTTTAGTTTACATTTTAAGAGTCACTTAAATTTTTAAGGGATACCATTTGTGGTTATCAAATAGGTTTAATTGATTTTTAATTAATAAATTCAATTTTAACTGTTGAATTTTGTTATCAAACACCACCTTATTTAGACACTTAAAATTGGCACACAAAAATTAATGAAAATATCATGATTCATATAATTTAAAATTTTAAGCAACTTTTATAAGAGCATCTCCAATAGAGTTGCTAAAGGAGTTGCCAAAGCTATGATTTGGCAAGAGGGAAAAAATGGGGTCTCCAATGGCCTGCTATTCCTTCTGCCAAATGTAGCAAATGCTATTTCTGTTGTCAAATTTGGTAGGAGGTTTGGCATTTGCCAAACATGTCACATCATTAAAAATAATAGATTTTGGCTCCAAAGCTTAGTTCATCCTCTCTCTTAAAAAAATCCCAAAATGTTTGAAGTTTTTTTTTTAAAAAACAAAATTCACTATTTTTTTTTTGTTTTTGTTTTTTTTGTCAAATAGAATTCATTTATTTATTATAGCATTTGTTTCTTCAAATTTTTTTTTTCTCAAAACAAATTTCACCAATTTTTATATTTCCCAGACACAAATTTCTCAAATTTCAGAATGATCAGTCAAGAATTTATTTCACAAATATTCGGAACAATCAGTCAATAACAAATTTTAGAAATGATCAATCAATCCAAATTTCACAAGTTTATATAAATTTCTGAAGCAATCTAGTTCAAATTTAGAAAACAAACACCTAGATTCTAGCATGATTGATGAATTTGTTCTTCATCTCAACCTCCATTGACCTTTAAAGCTTGTTGGGGGTTGCTTACATGACAAATTAAGGGTCCCTCTTTTGTTTAATAGTCTTCCATCTTTTATTTTCAGATTTGAATGAAATGAGAGCCAAACCCAATTCCTGGGTTTTGCACTGAGTTTCAATATTTGAAAATCTCATAAAAGATTTTTGGGTCTATTGTATTATTTCCACCTAATTTGGTCTGAAGTAGACACAAATCAGAGAGGGGCAATGGGATTGGTAGGCCTCCAAGAAAATGGTAATAGGGAAATGGGTTTATCTAGTTTTCCTTTGGAAGCTAAGAACAAGTACAGGAGGATGGACTCTAAGCTTACAGGATGATGATGGTGAGATGAGATCTAAAGAAAGAGAAAGATGGTGAAGATTGTGTTAGTTTGCTAGAGATTCAACCGTGTAAAGCTAGGATGATGATGGTAATGTTGATCAGCCAACCGGGTTTGATAAAGATGGAGAGATAGATGAACATACAGAGAGAGAGAGAGAAAGAGAGAGAGATGCTCAGCCTATTGGTTTGATGAAAATGAAGATGAGAAAGAGAAAATGTGGGTTGTCTTGAGAAAACAGCCGATGATTCTAGAATTCTGATATCAGCTGTTGGATTGTGAAAACATTAACGGTATGAATGGTGTCTTGGGATGCAACAAGAGCCATTGTGCACTTTTTTTCCTACCAAAAAAAAAAAAATGGAAAACATATAGAAATTTTTTCCTTGTCTCCTGATGAATAATTATGGGAGAATGTTTTTTTTAATGTAGTTAATTTTTTTTTTTTTTTATTTCTTTTTAGTGGTATGTGTTTTGGTGGAGTGACTAATATTATTATTTTTTTTTTGAATTTTTTATATTTGTCTAGTCGAGTATAATGTAAATATATATATATATATATATATAAATTTACAAACAGTTGAAAAAAGGTCACAGAAGACAAAAACAATAATTAAAAAAAATTAGTAAAAAAATCTATCCAAACAACACCTACAAACTTTGAGAGAAAGTTGGTTGAGATTTGTCAAAATAGCATATGACCATTGGAGCACCATTGATATAATTTGGCAAAATAGCACTATTCTTTGCCAAATTATAGCAATGGCAATGCTATTTTAGCAAACATCATTGGTGATGCTCTAATGTAGGCTAAAAGTTATATATAAAAAAATTATGGATAAAGATTCTTACTTAATATTGACTAAATTTATATTGTTTATACATACATATTAATGTGTTCCATTATGATTTTCACTACCCTCACTGTCACCGACACCACCACTTCCACTATTATACCCCTACCATCACCATCGTCATCGCCATTGCCGCAACACTACCACCACCATTGTCATCGTCATTTCAAACGCCACTATCATGTTACTATTACCACCATGTCACTATCATGATCACCGTTGCCACTACTGTCACTTCTCCACCATCATCGTTATTATTTCCATAGCTACCACCATTATTTTACAAGTACATCCACTTCTGCAGTTGCATCTCACCATCACAATTAGAAGAATTTTTTTTAAAAATTATTAACTATAAACTTTTTTTCACTTGTTAAACAATTTATTTTAATTCAACAGTTGATTTTTTTATGAAAATAATTTTTTAACTTAAAAAATTCAACAATTTCAATGCTTACACTTTGTTTAGTTTTGAATCTTCAAATAAAGTTTTTGAATTTTTTTATTTTTTATGTTTTGTTATATTTAGTGAACCTTTTTTTTCATATTTTAGTAATTTTTTTTAATCTTTTGAATGCATCTAACTTATATGCACTAAAAAAGTAAAATATTTATGGAGAAATTTATAAATAAAATTCAATAAATATAAAAAAATGAAAATATACTAAATTTTTGTATGTATTTATTTATTTAAAAAAAAAATTCACAAATATTTTACTTTTTAGGTAAATTTAAAAAGTAAAAAAATAATTAAAATATTAAAAAGGCTTACTAAATATATAAAAATACCCAAAAAAATAAATAAATTGAAGACATAAAAAATTGTATTAAAAAATTTAAAACAAACTTTGTATTAATTTTTTAAAACTCTACCTAAATTACTTGACAAAAATGGGTAGCGTTTGTTTGTTTGTTTTAGTGAGGGGATTACTGGTATGATGATATTAGGCCCTGTTTGTTTTCCGGAGTAGCAGTTCACTCCGGACTGTGATGGATGAACAATGAGCTTAGTTCACGTTTGTTTTGTTTGTAGCCCTCCAGATTGATAGTCTGTTCGGATTAAGATAGGCCTTGGGCAAGCGGATTGGTAGTCTGGGCAAAGAGGTGGTATTGGAAAATAGTCCGTTAGCTTAGTGAGTTATCAGTTGTCCGCCAGGATGTCCGGCCGATCAACCGGTCAACTAATTTTTTTTTTGGACATGTTAGGCATTTTTTTTGAACATTAATGTTTAATGATTTTATATTTTTTGTTAAGTAAAAATCATAATTTAATTTGTTTTATTATTTTCTATAAAAATAATTTAATAATTCCTACACTACCAACTATCATCAAAACAAATACAATTTTACTAATCCTCTTACTATCAATTCCGTCACTAACAATCCTCTCACTATTAATCCCTTCACTATCAGTCCTCTCCATTTTACCTCTGAAAGCAAACGGGGCCTTAAGTTGAAGATGTAAGAAAAATTATATTTGTTTATACACCATAAAATGGAAATGGTATTTGTTCATTAAGATTGGATATATGAAATTACTTAAAATTTAGTTCGCGTTATGTAGAATGTGATTTAATTGTTTTCGTAAAATGAGGGACTAAACAATTATTTCACCTCTAGTCTCATGTGGTTAGATTGAAAAATTCTATTTCCACACATTTAATTATCTCAGTATATATCTTCTCTTAGTATATACACTTATTAATTTGATTATTAATTTATTTTCTCAATCCACACACTAAAATTTACTGTGGGGGCCGAATATTGGGAGTCATAAAGAGGCCGAATGGTTGGACTTGGGTCGAAACATATATATTTCATTCGACCCTGTCCCGCAATTTAAATCCCGCCCTATTCAGCCAAATAGCCGATTGAGTAAGGGGTCGAGTGAGAAGCGTTTTGCTGCAAACGAAGCCGAATAAATAGTTATACGGCAAATCGAAAGTGGGCCCAGTCCCGAGGCCCAAGAAAGAAGTAATATAAATACAGGATCATCAGTCAGAGGAAGGTATGTGAGAACTAGTATGCTTAACTTAAAATACAAGTAATCTAGAGAGAGTAGAGACTAACTTGTCTGTCGGAGTGCTAATTTCGACACCCCCGACAGGAGTGTTAATTCTTTTTTAGGTGGCTAGCTGAGGATCACGAGCGTCCCCCAGGATTTGATGAGTATTTCCAAACCACTTCTCCACAATTGGCGCCGTCTGTGGGAATACTCAAATACATCCATGGCGGGTGTAACGGAAGACCCTCCAATAGTCACTGATGAAACCACGCAGAGAGACGACTTCACTCCAACAAACATGCTTAGACCGGAGGCTATCCCCGCAAGACGCGCTTTGAACTTTGCCTCACCCTCGACTTCAGAGCATGAGGCAATGCAAGCGATCATGGAACAAGCAAAGCAAAACGAACAGAGGTTAGAGAACATGATCGCTGAGAACGAACGTCTCCGTCAGGATTTGGCCTTGGAAGTGGCGAAGTCCAAACAAGCTGTACGCCAAGATCCGGAACAACCTCTGAGGGCAGGTGGTCGACGACCTCGAGCTCGACAACAAGACATTGATAGCGACTCTGACTCGTTTTCCCCGGAGCCCAAGAAGAAGGGACAACCCGAAACTTCCAGTTCCTCTGAAGAGAGTCCACGTATAAGGCATAAGCGCAGAAGAACAATTCAGATGAAGAAGACCAGCATGATCCCTTTGTGCGACGGATAGCCAGGGCAGTTCTGCCCAAAAAGTTCAGAGCCCCATCGTTCACTCTCTATGATGGAAAATCAGACTCCACCGATCACATCCATCACTACAAGCAAGCCATGACATTACATGCCGAATATTTCCCAGCAGTTTGGGACCATTGGCTGTTAGGTGGTATTATAAACTGGAGCCAGCTTCAATCAAAAGCTTTCATCAATTACAGAAATCCTTCAGGGCCAGATTCATCACTAACGAGGTCCAGTCGAAACAAGCCGACTCTCTTTGGGCAATGCAAATCCAGCCAGGAGAAACACTAAGAGCGTATTCGATGCGCTATTGGGAGTGCTTTAATCTTATTGATGACGCTTACAACGGCTCCATGGCCATCACCGCCTTCAAAATGGGTTTGCATCCTGACAGTGCTCTCCACAGTTCTTTGACTAGGAGACCCCCCAAAACAGTCTAGTCGTTGATGAAGAAAGTTGAGGAATACTGTAAAGTGGAGGATGACGCCTTGCGGGTTAAAGCCAAAAACGTGGCCAACAAGACGGCCCCTTTTGAAATTGCTCAGCTGTTAAATTCTGTACCACCTCAGAGCCCTGAACCATGGCATCGGGCTAAACGAGACAAGAAACGAGATTCTTGCCGATCAAGCGACCAACGCTCCCACCGAGCGAATGAACAACTGCAAGTTGATAGCAGGCGCACAAGGAGCGCCGACAAGAAATATATGGAGTTGGCAGAGCCGATTAGCGCGGTTTTGTCTAAAGTCCAACACCTTCTGTTCTTCAAATGGCCGTCCAAAATGGTGTGACCTCCCAACACGAGAAGACGGGATAGACGGTGCGAGTATCACAAGGACTATGGCCATGATACTGAGAGTTGTTATGCATTGAAGGATCACCTGGAGGAATTGGTACAAGATGGTAGGTTACAATAGTACGTTCGAAAAGGCAACCCAACCAAAGCAATAGCCTTGAGACAGGATTCCCATCCACTTGGCGTAATCCACATGATATACAACTTGCCAATGTCATTCACGGTGCATAGGATTCAGTCGAATCCCGACCCTCAAAATCAACTCACTCCGGCAAAACGGCCCCATGAAGCTGCGAGCATTGCTTTTGATGATTCAGATTTGGCCGGAGTGACACTTTCCCACATCGATCCCTTAGAAATTGAGTTACGCGTAAATCGGTTCACCGTTGAGCGCGTACTCATTGATCCGAGGAGCACATCAGAGGTTATGTATTACAAGACGTTCACCAAACTCGGCTTCTCCGAATCGGATCTCTCTCCGGCTCCTTATCCACTATTCGACTTCAACGCCAATCCAGAATACCCATTGGGAAAAATCACACTACCCGTTCGAGCGGGCTCCCGAACAGTGGATGTGGAGTTCTTGGTCATCAAGTTGCCATCGCCGTATAATCTCATCATGGGGCGATCTTCGTTGCATGTTATGCAGGCCGTGCCAAGCACCTATCATCAGCTGCTACACTTCTCGACAGAACGAGACATTGAGCAAATCCGTGGCTTTTAGAAATCGGCACAAGCATATTATCTCCTTACTCAAAATACGCCAAAGGAGTTGCAAGTGAACTCTACTGAGGTAACAGATCGGGAGAGCCTCGACGATGTTAGGCGGCTCCTAAATGAAAAGGCCACGGAAGACCTAGATCAAGTTGAAATCAACGGCAACCCAGACAGGTTCTTCATGGTCGGCACCTCCCTCAATCAAGCCGACAGACAGCAGCTAATTTCCTTCCTGCTCGGCAACCTTGATGTATTTGCGTGGACTCCATATGAGATGTCGGGTGTAGATCTGTCTGTTTCGCAACACCGTTTAAATGTTGACCCTAAATGCAAGTCGATCATTCAGAAAAGCTGGCGATCAACCGCAGAGCACACTGCCGCAGTTGTTGAAGAGGTTGACCGGTTGCTCGACGTCGGGGCAATCAGGAAAGTGACTTACCCTACATGGCTCTCTAATACTGTGGTTGTGAAGAAGAAAAATGGGACCTGGCGAGTCTGCGTTGATTTCACGAACCTAAACAAAGCCTGCCCCAAAGATTGTTTTCCTCTCCCCAGGATAAACCAACTGGTAGATGCTACAGCACGTCATCAGCGTATGAGCTTCCTCGATGCCTACAGAGGCTACCATCAAATTGCCATGCATCTGGAGGACTAAGACAAAACTGCATTCCTCACCCTATGAGGAACCTATTGCTATAAGGTTATGCCTTTTGGGCTGAAGAATGTAGGGGCAACTTACCAGAGACTAGTCACCACCATGTTCAAGGAGCAACTCGGCCAAACTATGGAAGTGTACATTGACGACATAGTGGTCAAATCCAGGGAAGAGCATAATCATATAGCCGATTTAGAGAAGACATTTGGCATTCTACGCAAATATGGAATGAAGTTGAACGCTTCCAAATGTGCGTTTGGGATCGGCTCTGGCAAATTCTTGGGTTACATTGTCAACCACCGAGGAATCGAAGCCAATCCAAGGCAAATCACAGCAATTCTGGAACTCGGCTCCCCTTGATCGGTCAAGGAGCTTCAGAAGTTAATGGGGATGGCCGCTGCACTTAACAGGTTCATCAGTCGTTCTATGGACCGCTGCCGACAATTCTTTCATACACTACGGCAGGGCAAGGCTTTTGAATGGTCTACTGAGTGTGAAGCCGCTTTCAACGGCCTCAAAACCTACCTCCGATCAGTTCCACTCTTGACAACACCTTCAACAGGACTTGCTCATTTTATATCTGGCAGTTTTCGACCGGGCCGTCAACGCCGTACTGATAAAGGAAGAGCTGGGGGAGCAACGGCCAGTATATTATGTGAGCAAGGCAATGGTCGATGTTGAAACACGCTACCTTCCGCTGGAAAAACTCATGCTCACCCTAGTCATGGCGGCAAGAAAACTGATGCATTACTTCCAAGGGCATAGCATCGGGGTGCTAACAGATTACCCGCTCTGATCAGTACTACGCAGTGCGGAAGCATTAGGACGCGTTTCAAAGTGGGCTTTTGAACTCGGCCAGTACGATATTCAGTTTCTACCTAGAACCTCAATCAAGGGACAAGTGCTTGCTAACTTTGTGGCCGAATTCACTGGGGGTCTTGCCGACTTCAAGTCTGATGAAGTTCGACCTAAGCTGAACTGGAGAATTTATGTTGGGGACATTTGGCAGTTGTACTGTGACGGATCATCCAATCAATGGGGCAGCAGAGCCGGAGTAGTAATCATGGCTCCCGATGGCGCAATAATTGAGTAGGCCGTCAAACTCGGCTTCAAAGCATCAAATAACGAGGCCGAATACGAAGCTTTCTGGCCGGTTTGAGGAATGCACACCTTCTGGGTGCTTGGCGTTTGTTGGTATTTTGCGATTCAAAATTGGTGATCAATCAACTAAAGGGGGAGTACACAGCCAAAAATGACCGTATGGTGGCTTACATGAAATCGGCTAGCGCCTTGCTGGCCAAATTTGACCATCATAAATTGAATTAGATAACACGTGGTCAGAACACACATGCAGACGCCCAAGCTTGCCTAGCCTCCGCCATTAACTCTGAGATTAAACAGACCATCGAAGAAAGTTTTATCCCGGTCATAGAGTCAGGACCGAGTTGAATGGACCCCATTGCTGCATTCTTGTCTTCTGAACAGCTCCCAGCGGACAAAAAAGAAGCACACAAGCTGCGAAACAAAGCCTGCGATACTACTTGGATCCACAAGAAACGTTTTATAAAAAATTTCTTTCTGGACCATACCTGGAATGTGTACACCCGGATAAAGTCGAAGAGCTTCTGACTGAAATACATGAAGGCAGTTGTGGTGCCCATTCTGGCGGGTGCTCTTTGGCCCATCGAGTTATAACACAGGGGTATTACTGGCCGACAATGAGAGTTGATGCCGAATGCTATGTGAAGAAATGTGAACAATGCCAGAAGTTCTCCCCGTTAACCCATCTGCCTGCTGAAGAGTTAAGCTCCATTACCAGTCCTTGGTTGTTCGCCTAGTGCGGACTTGATATCGTAGGACCATTGCCGAGGGCCCCAGGGAACAAGCGATACTTGATCGTCGCGATAGATTACTTCACAAAATGGGTCGAAGCGGAGGCATTAACGCATATTCGAGATGCTGATGTTAAGCACTTTGTATGGAGAAATATCATAACACGATTCGGCATTCCAAGAGCTCTTATCTCAGACAACGGCACCCAATTTGATTATGGCGTCTACCGAGAGCTGTGCAGCAAGTATGGTATCCGAACTTACTTTTCTATGCCAGCTTACCCACAAAGCAATGGTCAAGCCGAAGCCTCTAACAAATCCATCTTGGACGGCATCAAGAGGAGGCTAGAGAAAGCTAAAGGCAAATGCGTCGAAGAATTGCTGAGTGTATTGTAGGCTCATCGAACTACGCCGAGGTGATCCACTAGAGAAACGCCGTTTGCTCTATGCTTTGGAACCCAGGCGATCATACCCTTGGAGATCGGCCAGCCAACCCTAAAATTGTAAGTTTTTGATATGGGCCGAAACAACATGATGCTGGCTTTGGATTTGATTTTGATCGAAGAACGAAGAGACTGTGCCCTTGCGTCCATGGCGCGATACCAGCAGTAGCTTGCCAAGTCATATAATCAACGTGTTTAGCTGCGCCACTACACACCAGGAGAGTTGGTCCTGAAGAAAGTACTTCCAGCTGCCAAGAAATCGGCTGATGGAAAATTAGGCCCTAACTGGAACTGCCCCTATCAGATTAATTCGATCGCAGGAGTAGGGACATATCGGCTCAAAGACATGTCAGGAAGGAGTCTTCCATGGCCTTGGAATTCTACGCATTTACGCAAATTTTATCATTGACCCGACTTGTGGGGCATGATACTTGTTTTGAACGGTTCGCCATGTACACCTCATTTTCTGTAATGCAAAGATCCCTGTTTACTCACTGCAAAATCCAGTTTAAAAGTGTTCCGATAAAAGCCTCCGGATTCAGAGTGCCCTTCGTGGATATCACGATTGGCCAAACTAAGTCTCCGAATTCGGAGCCCCATCAGCACATGATGCCTTTGGGCTGATAAAAGCCTCCAGATTCGGAGCGCCCTTCGTGGATATCACGATTGGCCAAAATAAGTCTCCGAATTCGGAGCGCCCTTCGTGGATATCACGATGGGCCAAACTAAGTCTCCAGATTCGGAGCCCCATCGACGCATGACGTCTTTAGGCCGATTAAGCCTCCGGATTCAGAGCGCCCTTCGTGGATATCACGATTGGCCAAACTAAGTCTCCAGATTCGAAGCCCTATCAGCGCATGACATCTTTGGGTCGATTAAGCCTCCGGATTCGGAGCGCCCTTCGTGGATATCACGATTAGCTAGTCTCCGGATTCGAAGCCCCATCGGCGCATGACGCCTTTAGGCCGATTAAGCCTCCAGATTCGGAGCTCCCTTCATGGATATCATGATTGGCCGAATAAAGTCTCCGAATTCGGAGCCCCATCGGCGCATGATGCCTTTGGGCCGATCAAGCCTTCGGATTCAGAGCGCCCTTCGTGGATGTCCTGATTGGCCAAATAGTCTCCGAATTCGGAGCCCCATCGGTACACGACACCTTTGGGCCGATTAAGCCTCCAGATTCGGAGCGCCCTTTGTGGATCTCACAATTAGCCAAACTAACTCTCCAGATTCGGAGCCCCATCAACGCACGACGCCTTTGAACCGATAAAGCCTCCAGATTCGGAGCGCCCTTTTTAGATATCACGATTGGCCAAATAGTCTCCGAATTCGGAGCCCCATCGGCGCATGACGCCTTTGGGCCGATTAATCCTCCGGATTCAGAGCGCCCTTCGTGGATATAACGATTAGACGTCTCCGAATTCGGAGACCCATTAGTGCATGACACCGTATAAATGTGAAATGGCGAAACATGCCGTATAAATGCAGGCTGAAACATGTAAACGTTCAAAATAAAATGTGTCCTTAGATCAGTCGATTGACATGAAGTATACTAATACAATCAGAAAGTATGCTAACAATTGAAAACACTTGAAATAGACAAATGTACTATTATTCACTTAGCTAAAAATTACATGAATTTTGCATTACAATGCCTACAATGTCTAATTTTACACGGCTTCCCCCTCATTGTCACTCTTTTCGACTTCAAAGGCGGAGAAGGGAAAGTGATCACGTTGGTACCACGGCAACGCTAAATCAACACCCTCTGCTCGGAGAGCCTCCGTGGCTTGAAGTGCCTTGATCTAACCGTGCCTAAAGCCCCGGTTCTCGTATCGACAAACCTCCTCTACAAGTTTCTCTTTGGTTTTGTCGATCCCAACCTTTCGGCCCACATGGAAGCCTTGTTCATAACCCATGGTCCTCCCATCGACTGCTGGACTTCCGGTGGATAGATCTGTCGAGCGAACTCGACTGCTACACCTAGATCGTTAACGATGGAATCCTCTTCCGTCATTGATTTATTCCCCACAAAACCGCAAAACTCAACGGTCGTGGCTTTGTGTCGGGCTCGTTTCTCGGTCGCGGTCGCGGGGAGCTTCCTTGTTGCTGTTTTTCTTTTCGGCATGATCTGCTTCGACGACTCGGGAGCTGACATTTTTCCCGTTCCTTGGACGTCCTTCCTCTCGTACGTGTAGGCTCGCTACTACGATTCATTGGAGTGTCTAGCTCAGCCAATGTTCATCATTCTCCTCTGCTGTTAAAGAATAGTTTGTTTGACATTCGCACTTATCCTAAGCTAGTTTAAATCGAGTCTGAATAAGAATAAACGGAATCACTGGCGCGAACTCACCCCATTTATTCTTAATGTATGCAGCGCTCCCGAGGCGACGTCATTAATTCTAAACGCCAAAAGCCAGATGTCAATCGGATCATTCCATGAACTAGTCCTATTCGGCTTCTGAAGCTCATGTACTGGCTGGGGCAAGGGCAGATTTATTAATCTGATCGGCCAAGTATCTAAATCCAATGCCAATCGACTTATGTCTCAACCATTCCACGAACTAGTCTTTTTCGGCTTCTGAAGCTCATGCATTGGTTGGGGCAAGAGCATATTTATTAATCTGATCGGCCAAGTGTCTAAACCCAATGCTGATCGACTTATGCCTCAGCCATTCCATGAACTAGTCATTTTCGGCTTCTGAAGCTCATGCACTGGCTGAAGCAAAGGCAGATTTATTAATCTGATCAGCCAAGTATCTAAACCCAATGCCGATCAACTTATGTCTCAGCCACTCCATGAATTATGATACTTGGTATTGAAAACAAAATGTAGCCATTTTACAATTGAAAGCAATACTATTCATCAATAACAAAATTTAGCACAAATAATAGCAAGGTAAAAAGGAAATTTTTGTTAGTAAATTGGGCACAAATTGTAGCCATTTTACATACGAAAATTACTAAACAAAAAGCTACAAGTTCACATGAAAATGCCTAGCAAAAAACTATGACTGTGACAATACATGAAAACTATTAAATGAAAAGCTGTAAGAATACATTCAAAATCCTAAACCAAAAAGCGTCGCCCAATTTAATCCTCGGAATCAGACTCCAGCGCCTCAACATCCACTTGCTCATATGGAATCGGCATAGCCAGTGTCGCATTAGCAGCAGCAAGGGCCTTGAGCTAGCCGTGTTTGAATCCCCGATTCTCGAATTTGGGGACTTGCTCCACATAATCGTCAAGGGCGGCGCTCTTCCCAGCCTCATACGCCTTCGAAGCCTCAGAATCAGCTAATTCCTTCGCCGCCTTCGATTCTGCCAAGTCCGCCTCAAGTTTGGCGATCATCTCTTGGGCTAACTTGAGCACAGCTTCACTCGCATTCGCCCTCTGCTCGGCAGCCAACCTGAGCTCGTCTGCATTTCTGGCCCTCTCCATCTCGGCCTCGGCCCTCGCGCCTTCCATCTTAGCCCTCAAAGCTTCGAACTCGGCCTTGCTTCTTTGGCCTTCAACTTCCATCTGTAAACGACTAAGCTATTTGACGGCGTCATGATGGCGACGACCCATCTCGGCTTTCCTTCCGACCGTCTGCAAAACATGAAATTAAAACCAAAACGGTATTTGCATAAAATGAAAAGATAAATTCAAGATATATACCAAAAGAGCTGATTGAGCGGCTAATGCTATCGCAACCAGATCCGGCTCCGCCCGGAAAGCCGCCTTGTCAGTCGGCAATGAGACGGACGTAGCCATGCTGAGTGCGACGACAGGATCTTTAATGACTGAAGCATCAGAGGAGATCGGCGTGTTTTTTTTATCTTCGACTGAATGATAAAAGACACGATCACATCCGATTCCTCTAAACGAGGTCGTTTGTCGGCACGGTTTTCTTCTGAGCCGGCCTCGACCCCGGCAGGACGCTTTTCTGCCCTTTACTCAGCCTCTTGATTGGCCTGCACAACTACAGCAGACTCGGCACTTTGGTTTTTTTCCATTTCCTCAATAACAAGCAAGGAGGGCTGAGATTCGGCAACAGGCAAGGAAGGCTAAGATTCGACGGCAGTTGGCACTTCAGATTGAATGGCCTCTGCTTTTCACCGGGCGGCCATCATTTCCGCGTTCGCCCTCTTGGCAAGTTGTGTGAGGCTTAACCCAGCCATGTCTTCGGGGTATGCACCGGGAAGGTCCTCTAAACCGTTAAAAATGTCGTCAAATGGAAGGTCCCCTCGGCCCGAAGTAGACGGAGGGTCGGCTGAATTAAGGCCGGCTTCCTCAAAGGCCAACTTCAATGCCTCGTCTACTTCCGCTTTGGACTGATGTGACTCGGCGACCTCAGTTACTTCCGCCCGTTCCGAATCGGATCCCTCGAAACCAACTTGTCGCAAGTTTTTAAAGTCGGTCAAAATAAGAGCGGTAAGAGACTCTTCACCCTTCGAAATTGGGATGTTTTCTGCCGCCAAGAAAGTCGTATAGGTCGACTCGTAGCAAAGAAGAATGTGATCCGTCCTCTCCTGTTTCTGGAGACTTGGACGGTCGAAATATTTGAGCGCGACTTTGATTCTGAAAGAACGGCGTCGTCGGTTGAAGTCAAGGCTTTCTTCAAATCGTTTCATGCACAAGCAAAACCATGAGGTCTCAAAAATGAAGCTTTATAAATATAACAAAAAAATAAAAATAAACACAAGAAGCTATACGGCCACCTGGTTCACCCCTCTGTCTAGGAATAGGATCGAGGCGATCATCGCCTTCGCCGAATTCCCAATTGCCTCGAACAACAACCATAACGTCATCGACTCGCTTTCTAGAGCTGGAGAGCATAGTCACTAGTTGATGGTCGGTGTCTTTAGCCCTAAGGAAATAGCGTCCATGCCGACCAGAAGACTTCGCCAAGGCGTAATAATGCCGAATAGCAGGTATGACAAGGTAAATCCTAAGGCGACGGTTTAGCTCTATAATCCCCATTACGATTCTAAAAAAATTGACATTGGATTGAGAGGGGATTAGACTCCAATGGCGAAGGACAGCCCTAAGGAATGGATGAAGCGAAAAATGGACTCCACCCTCCGCAATCGATAAGAGAGGGAAAACGATTGTGCTTTCATTGTCCCTCTCCATATCGAGAGTGTCGTCTGTCACAAGCGACAGACGGACATCTTCAGGGATAGAAAAATGGCATTGGAAGCCAGAAATTCGATCCGCAGAGAGAAGGTCTTTCAGATGCTTTGCCATTTTGATCAGCTTATAGGAGTGTGCTACACTAAGGGCAAACCAGGAAAAAGGACTCAAAGCAGAGAGAAAGCAAAAAGAAAGGAGACATGCAAGAGACGGAGAAGACAATGGAGGGCGAATGGAAGTTGTAGAGACGAGTCGGAAGGCAGTTCAAAAACTTTAAGCGTCCAAAATGAGCATGTTCAAGAAGACGACGTGTTTTTAAATCATAATAAATGGAGGCGTACGAAGGGGCGGGAAGTTGAAATGATAACCGAGAGGCGTGTGCTCTGACATCCGCGTTGAAATGAGATTAGCCGCTGAATTTCGGCTCTGACTTTTCAAAGTTCAAGACCAAACACTCCAGCTAACTATCGTAAGTGAAGTTCTTGGGGGGCAATTATGGAGGCCGAATATTGGGAGTCATAAAGAGGCCGAATAGTTGGACTTTGGTAGAAACATATATATTTCATTCGACCCCGTCCCGTAATTTAAATCCCGCCCTATTCGGCCAAATAGCCGATTGAGTAAGGGGCCGAGTGAGAAGCGCTTTGCTGTAAACGAAGCCGAATAAATAGTTATACGGCAAATCGAAAGTGGGCCCAGTCCCGAGGCCCAAAAAAGAGAGTAATATAAATACAGGATTATCAGTCAGAGGAAGGTATGTGAGAACTAGTATGCTTAACTTAAAATACAAGTAATCCAGAGAAAGTAGAGACTAACTTGTCCATCGGAGTGCTAATTCCAGCATCCCCGACCGGAGTGTTAATTCTTTTTCAGGTGGCTAGCTGAGGATCACGAGCGTCCCCAGGATCTAAAGAGTATTTCCAAACCACTTATCCACAGTTACAATTATACTATTCACTCATAATCATTGTACACACATTACTCAACCCTTTTTTCCATACCTTTTTATTTTTTTTTATTTTTTTTTATTTTTTTTTTATGTTTTTCGGTTTGGAGATTTTGCACTGATTTTTCAAAATTACACGTTTAATTCGAAACTTAATTTTCAAATAAAAGTGATTAGTTCGACAAATTTGTTCCAAAAAAAAAAAAAATCGACAGTTGATGTCCGAATATAATGTAATAATTCGGCAATTAATATCCGAATATAATGAAATAATTCGGTACTAATTCTTCGACTGAAAATCGCAAAAGGAAAAAACAAAAAAATTAGAAATCTAGAGATTAAAAAAATATAATAGTTGTTATGAGAATATTGATTTACAAACAATAGAGGAGTATAGAATGTGTAGCATGCAAAGTAACAACAATGAAAAAAATTAGGTTTTAGTTTTTTTTTTTTTTTTACTCAAAATGTGTATATTGAGATTTTTTTTTTTTAAAGATATGTACAAAAAATATTTTCATATAATATTATGGTTGCTAGTAAATGTTCATCATTATTATTTTAATTTAAGATATAATTATTATTAAAATAATATTTCATTAAATATGTACACTAAAATAATTAAATGTGTAAAAATTGATTAGAATTGAATGTCACTTCCCATTGAGATTGCTAAATTACTAGTCACTAGATAGAAAGTATTTTTAATTCCATTAAACTGTTACAAACATTAATTTTGTGGGCTCGACAGGATTGGTAATCCAATCCCATGTCTACGAGAAAGCAAACAAGACATAAGTACTGACCTACCCCACCACAAAGGATAAAATAAATTTATTCAACACTTTCAAAGTGTATAAATAATATATAAATTGTATTTGGTTCAAAATAATTAGCCTATCACCAGTACTATAGGATAATTATAAATATTTATATTTATTTTAAATTTTTTTAATATATAAATTATATTTTTTAAGATTTTTTATAAAAATAATTTCACAATCTTATCACTAACCATAATGTATGAGAGAAGTTGAAAAGAGTACTGCAATAACTATATACGGATTGTATCTATAATTATTTATATAAGGGGATTTTAAATGCTGATCAAAAAATTTTGACCAAATCAATAAATGTAGGCATGTCGAAAGACATGTGGATTGAAAAAAAGTTAATAAATGCTAATAAGGGGATTTTGACCAAATCAATAAATGCTGAGTTTTTTTTAAATAAAAAATAAAAAATTTAGAAAATTCAAATTGAGATATTGAAACTCTCACAGGCCTTGGGGTTAAAAACCCCCTTTTGTTTAATATATAGTATATAGTATAGATAGCCTATCATCCGTGCTATGTACGGGATAATTATAAATATTTATATTTGTTTTAATTTTTTTTAATATATAAATTATGGTTTTTAAGATTTTTTATAAAAATAATTTAACAATCTTATCACTAATCATAGTGCACAGGAGAAATTAAAAAGGCTACTGCAGTAACTATGCACGGGCTGTATCTATAATTATTTGTATGATGAGATTTTAAATGCTAATTAAGGATTTTGATCAAATTAATAAATGTAGGCATGTGGATTGAAAAAAGTTAATAAATGATGATCAGGGATTTTGACCAAATCAATAAATGCCGAGGTTTTTTTTTAAAATAAAAAATTTAGAAAATTAATATTGAGAGATTGGAACTCCCACATGGCTTGGGGTTTAGAAACCCCATTTTCCTTAATATATTTACAATTAACTATATATGTGAATTGCAATTTTTAAATGTCTTCTTTTTTTCTATTTTTATATTATATTAAAGTTTAATATTTTGATAATAATCATATGTGTTGAACTTTTCAAGGAATTAAATGTCTTCTTTTTTTTATTATATTATATTAAAATTTAATATTTTGATAATAATCATATGTGTTGGGACTTTTCAAGGAATTCATATGTGTTGGATTTCAAAAAAAAAATTTATACTTATTTTTAATGCATTAAAGTGTTATTCTAAGGGTAAGACTTTGGGGTTGAGAGAAGTTAATAAATGTTAAGGTTCTTTTTTTTTAAATCAAAAAATCAAGAAATTTAGATTAGGAGATTGGAACTCCCACAAGGCTTGGGATTAAAAACTTCTTTTTGCTTAATATATAGTATAGACTAGCATATCACCCGTGCTATGCACGGATTGTGTTTACAATTATCTATATATATGAATTGTGATTTTTAAATGTTTTTTTTTTAAATGTCTTCTTTTTTTTTCCTTTTTTATATTATTTTAAAGTTTAATATTTTGATAATAATCATATGTGTTGGACTTTTCAAGAATTTTTTTTTATGTTTGTTCTTAATGCATTAAAGTGTTATTATGAGAGATAATAATCATATGTGTTGAGACCTTTCAAGGAATTCATATATGAGCCCGGATCTTTAGCCGCCCTCTCCAGTGGCCCTTCCTGCGGCGCCCCAAAACGACGTCGTTTTGGGGCCAAATTTCAATTAAAAAAAAAAAAAAGACAGAGCAGGAGCAAAGGAGAAGAAGAAAGAAGGGAGGATTGAGAAAGGGAAAGAGAACGGGTAGAAGGACAGGAGAGGAGGAGGATCGAAGGCTTTTTTCCCTTTAACAATGGAGTTCGCAGATTTACCCAAACCTGGTACCAATTTTCGACCCCCCTACCCTCTCATTGCGAACCCTCGACGTTGCCTCGCCTTCGCTGCCGAAAGGAGAGGTTTTGGTGTGTGGTGGTTGCGGGCGAGGGTTTCATGTGAAGTATTTGATAACAAAGCCATCTTCAGGTTTGTTCCGTTTTCTCTTTCTCTTTTTCTCTCTCTCTCTCTGAAATTTCCGTTCACTGTGTTTGGATGTGAAGAAAACCAAGACAAATGAAATGGAAAATTTGTAGTTAATGTTTTTTATTTTGGTCTCTGAATTCTATTCACTCTTCTTCTTCCTCCTCCTCCTTCTCCTCTATTCCTCCTTCTCCTCTCTTTCTCTGCCTTTCTTCTTTTCCCTTCTTTCTTCTTCTCCTTTGTTAGATATTTCAACCATTCTCTTCTCCCAACTCCTTCCTCCTCATTTGCAGCAAATAGCCACCTTCTACCACACACATCCACCACTGACCACTGCTCCGACCACCCGTACCAAACAATACAACTGCAACCATAAAAAACAAAAACAAAATCACAATCAAAATTAACGAACAAAAGAAAAATTAAAATCAATATCAAAACTCCACAAAAATAAAAAAATAAAATAAAAAATGTATATCAAATCCAATTCAAAACTCACCAATCAAAATCCAAATCATAATTCAAATTCATTGCTGAACATTGATAAGAAATTGGAATTTATAAGCCAAAAGAGAAACCAGAATTGAAAAAATGTAAACAATAAAAAAAACAGAGTAGAAAGATCTCTGTTTCTTTTCCTTTCATTCCAAGCAAAGCAAATGGCATCTAACCTTTCTCTCAGCAAAAATTCACAGTTACAAATCAATTATAAAACCATCATCACCAGACCCACCACCTCTTACAACACCCACCCAAATTTTTTTTTTTTTTATTCTTTTTAGTTTCAAAATAACAATCAATTTCAACAATCAAGATAAATACCCGAGTCAAACTTACAAAGGAGTTTACATTAGTTGCATATTCATCAAAACCCTTCCCTCCCCTCATTCGCGTCCAACCCCTCCTTTTTCCCCATCGCAAAACCTCCCCTTGTCTCCCGCGTCCCTTCTCATCCGTCACAACCCTTTAAAACCCTCTCCTCCCTCTGTTGTATCTCCCCTTTCCCTACACCTTCGCCACCATCTTCCTCCTCCCCTAGTACCGCCTCACCACTGAGTCCGGATCCTCAGCCGCCCTCTCCTGGTTAAAAGGAAAAAAAGCTTCGATCCTCCTCATCTCCTCTCCTTCTACCCCTTCTCTTTCCCCTTCTCGATCCTCCATTCTTTCTTCTTCTCCTTTGCACCTGCTCTGTCTTTTTTTTTTTTTTTAATTGAAATTTGGCCCCAAAATGACGTCGTTTTGGGGAGCCGCAGGAAGGCCCGCTGGAGAGGGCGACTGAGGATCCGGACTCATTCATATATGTTGGATTTCAAAGAATTTTTTTTATACTTGTTCTTAATGTATTAAAGTGTTATTATGAGGGTAAGACTTGGGAGTTGGGAGAAGTTAATAAATGTTAAGATTTAAAAAAAAAAAATCAAAAAATTTAGATTGAGAGATTGGAGCTCCCACAAGGCTTGAGGTTAAAAATCTCATTTTGCTTAATATATAGTATAGATGCACTTCCCATTCAAAAAAAATTTTAATTCCATGCAAAATTATAAGTCTAATTTGTTTAAATCAATAAAAATTTGTGTTTTGTTGAAAAAAAAACAAATTTATAAACCAAGATAATTGAACCTGGTTCAATTTTAAAATAAATCAAACGGTTAAAATCAAATCAAACAATGAAAATATTGTTTAGTTTGATTTAAAATTATAATTTTTACGAATTTTATAATGATTCGTAATTACAACTTGCTTAAATATCCAGTAATATATTATTATTTATAAATAAAATTGTTTAAACTATTATTTAAAAGTAACTCTACTATTATATAAACAAATATTTAACAACTTATCTATATATCTGTACAGTTGGTTGTCTAATTTAATTCTAAACTGAAATCATAATTATAAAATTACAAATTCAATCAAATCATAAAACATAATTTATTTATTTTAATAACCAAGACAGAATCATATTCAGAAACCAAATCAATTAGTTATATGATTTGATTTGAATTGGTCAAATTTTTAGATTTTTCCATTTTTTTTATCGGTCTACTATCGACAGAGATGTTATTGGCTGGTTTTAAAATATTGCTTCCCATCATCATTCATTGAGGAACAAGTATTCCATTATCTCTTAAAAAAGATAAAATGTGATAAATCTTATTAATTTAACCCATAACAATCAAATTAGAGCACCGCATGAGTGTGTCCTCGGAAGAAACAATAATTTTTCCTACCAACGAGGCTAATGGCATGTTACAGATTGACACGTGTCAACTTGAGAGGGAGTGTGCAGATAGCATCCGCATCACTTGATTTTTTGCCAACGCAACATATCACTGGCAGCCATTCCCCACAAAACCACGGCCTACTTCGTCAGGGTAGGATGGAATTTTTATTTGTTTTAAAATTTAAGAAATATTTTTAATTTTTGTTTATTTTTATATATTATTTGTAGGATTTACAATTTTTTGTCTCATCTTATGAACTTGAGCTTTCTTTTGTTAGTATGAAAATTCTTAATCAATTATAAATTGTCACATATTATAAAAGTTTACAAAATATAACATAATTGTGGATAAATTAAGGGTTGATTTGGCATAGCCTAAAAATAATAAAAATTCAAAAAATTATTCAAAAAATTAAAAAGGTATCATTATTTATCCAAAAAAAAAAATTTAAAAATCAATTTTTTACAAAAAAGTATAACTTTGAATTGATGTATGTGCAGTTGCTGTGCTGCGGCTGTGGACAAAAATGAAATGATTGGGTATGATTTTCATATACTGTTGTTCGGCCTGTGGGGGCCATCACGGGTCCCTTTTTGATAATCTGAACCGTTTCAATATATAGAACTCATCGAGTACTATATGCTTATAAAAAATCGCATTGATCGGATATCGATAACTATATGATCAAATCAGTTATGTACAACAAATGGATGGGGTTATAATTAATGATTGAGAAAAAACAAATCTAATCAAATAGCTATCAATATCCGATCAATGTGATTTTTTATAGACATATAGTACTCGACGAGTTATACAAATTGAACGGTTTAGATTATCAAAATGGGATCCATGATGACCCCAACAGGCCGAACAAAACCGTCCAGTGCAATGTCCAAAAAGTAGCCAATAATTTCCTACTCCCATTCCACTTGTGCAGGTTGTACGGTTGTGGCCCACACCTCTCTAATCTTCTCCTGCACACTTCTTTATACAATTTTTTAATATATATTTTTTGATAAAAAGTCAAAAAGTTAACCCAAACATCTATATTTTTTTTCTCAACTTTTTAGTCCAAAAAGACAAAAAGTGCACTTATTTAAGACACCCCAAACAACCCTTAAATATTATCACATGTCTAATTCATTTCAAATTAAAAATTACATGATGGTCAAATCAAATATTGTCATGCGTTAAAATGATACAGTAAGTCCTTGATTAATTAAATGCAGCAAATGAGTTTTTGACTAATTAAATTAAGTCACATGTCACATTAAGATTGTCAAGCCAATAAAATTATGGCACACCATTACAGTAATATTTTGTTATTTATCTCTTAGTAAATTAGAGATAATTATCTAAGAAGTTCAAATCTATTAGGTCTCTCATCCATCCATTCCTATAAATAGGAGTCATATCCACTAGAATTCTCCGTACAATTCTCCATACAAATTATACATACATAAATCAAGTTGTAGAGAGAAAAATTTACATCAAGCCAAGGAAAAAGCTTCATTGGATTCAAGCCTCAAGTCCCGAAGGTCTCTTCATCAAAGTTTATCAATCTCCATAAAATATAAAGCTAGGAGATTTAAATCAAAGTTCGTCAAATTTATCTTCTTATACTAAATTTGAGAGGATTCTACAATCTGATTTGGAAAAAAGCTGTCAAACTCTCATGTCAAAGTCTTACAAATTCGTTATCTTCTTCGTGTTAGTTGGAGGAGATTTCACCTCTCAATTCGGGAACAATCTATCAAGCTTTCGAATCAACTTTTTGAAGAGAAGAATTAGAGGATTATTCTTTTGTACAGGAATATCCTAGAGATTGTAATTGCCTTATTTTAAATCAATAAATTTATATTTTGTTACTATATTTTTTTTATTTTTATTTCGGTAAATTACATTGACACCCCCATGAGATTTCTATTTAATACAAATCCATCCTCACGTTTGAAAAATTACACTTATCCCATATTAGATTAAAATGACATATTTGTTTCTTAACCTTTATACATATAAAATAATAAAATAATGTCGATATTTTGTTCATATTATTTCAAGGGAAATAACAATCATCTTCTTTAGTGATATTGTTGTAAATATAAATCATGTTTATGATGTGTTTTGTTTTAAACTGAAAGGTCGTCATTAAGGTATATCATTGTGTTTGAAAATTTTATATAAAATTTATGTTTGTATATCATCACTCAATAAGAATATGTTATGGTAGAATTTAATGATAGAAAGTTGTAAAATATAATCATGATAATAGAAAGAAGAACTGGTAGGAAAAAAGACAAAATGGTCATTTAAAAAAAATTTCGGGTATGACATCAACAATTTAAGGGCAATTTATAATAAGATTACAAACCTTAGGGAAGGGAATGTAATTTTTCAAATGTGAGGGGAGAATCTATATTAAATAGAAACCGCAGGGGGTATTAGTGTAATTTACTCTTTTGTGGGACCATCTCTGCCTTTCATCTCTTCTCTCTACAAATTAACTTTGAAGTATATACATATTCTTCATCATGTTAGGGGCAAACAAGAGTACTTCTCTCATGTCGTCAAATAAGTCAATGACCTTCTTAACTTCATTGGGCATAAAGGAGGACATTTCTTCTATAGTTGGACAAGTGTCAACACACACAACCATCTCTCGAGAGTTTATGACAAGCACAGGTTCTATATCTCTAATTTCTTTTAAAAGTCTGCAATCTACGCTTAGAAAGCTTATAAAGCATATCGACTTTGATTAAGAGGACGATGTCATGTTGGTCATGATGGCGCAATTATCTTCCCTTGAAGAACAAATTGTTGTATTGGCCAAAGTTGTTGAAACACTTGCAAAATGTGATCAAGAACAAAAGACTCAACTTACAAAGCTTTTGAATAAGCTTGAGAAAAAAACAACTTGTGGTGCGACAAATGATTTTGGAACCATGACAGAATTAGCAAAATAAATTACTCTACAAGAAATTCTTGAAACCTTATCAAAATTAGAAGTTTCCAGTAAGGATATTCAAGTCTTTGTTGATGGGTTGATTCATGCCAAACAGTTGAAGGGTCTTTCATGGGGGCAATTGTTGAAAAAAATATATGTGGATCTCAAGTTTTTTCGATCCCACACCAAGCCATACACATGGAGGATAGAAATCCTAAAGATGCCAAAAAAAAAAAAATTGTTAAACTTATTTATTTTGATGATTTATTTAATTATGTTATAATTTATTTGAAAGAGAAAAATAGAATTCAAAATTTATTTTGATGATTTATTTGAAAGAGAAAAATAGAATCAAAATTTATTTTGTCTCATTATTTCTCACATAAACCTTTATCCTAAATGTTGTTAGAATGTATTTAATATTTGATTAAATCAGGAGTTCAAACAGCCCAAAACGAAGGTTCAAACAGCCTAGCACAGCAGCAGGCTAAAAGGTTCAAAAGGTTCAAGTGGAAGATATTCAAATTAGTAATGATGGAAGTACAACAGCTATAAATGGCTATAAAGATTCAAAAGGCCAAAAGGTTCAAAAGGTTCAAAAGGTTCAGGTGAAAGATATTCAAATTTGTAATGATGGAATGGAAGATATTCAAATTGGTAATGATGGAAGTACAACGGCTATAAATTCAAATGACTACAACGGCTATAAATTCAAATGAATACAACGGCTATAAACGACTATAATTTTCATTATATATACCAAAACCTCTAATGTAAACAAGTTACAAAAAACTTGAAAATATTCTTTGATTTATAATCACTCACATCTTTTTTTAGAAATTATACACTGAGCCTTATAGTTTTAAGCCTATCTTTCCTGTGTGAGATTTACAGAAAAATCAAAAACTTCATTTTATATATCTATCTTTGAGAGATATTTATTGTAAGCTTTCTTTGAAAGTAAAAATATCATTTCATCTTATAAAAGTGTTACAAACACTATATTCTTGAAATCTTGAGAGTGATTGTGAATCACCTAAGATTTGCAAGGGTTTGGGCTTGTGAAGTCTGTTTAAAATCCGTGGAGGATTGCTCCATTTGTAAAGAGGTTGCTAGCACCCCTATGAAGCTAGAAGATAGTGGAAAATCTCAAGTGAAGCTTGAGGAGTGGATGTAGGCTTAGTTGAAGCCGAACCACTATAAATCTGTTTGTCTCATCTTCCCTAATCTCTTTCATTTCATACTACTGCTATGGCTATCTAATATTCATGTGTCAATCATTTGATTTACCCTGTATGTTAGTTATATTTCATTGTTATTTTGCTTAATCATTTACTGCTAAGTTCATCATTGTGCTTGTTAATAATTTGTTGTACTAGTAGTTAATTTTATTGTGGTATTATTAATTTTATTTTGTAGAAACCTAATTCACCCCACTCTTAGGTTGCTTTTTGGGTAACAATTGGTATCAGAGCCTGGGGCTCTTGTTTAGATTTAACAATCTTGAGTTTTTGATCCATAGCAACCATGTATTCTACTTACTATGCTGTAGGACAAGTTAACAATAGGCCACCTCTCTTTGATGGTAGTAATTACATTCATTGGAAAGAAAAAATGACTTTATATCTTCAAGCTACCAATTATGCTTTGTGGCTCATTATCACTAAAGGTCCTAAAATCCCTACGAAGGTAGTAGACTATATCAGTGTGCTTAAACTTGACGATGAATTTTATGAGCATGATCATAAACTCCTTCAAGCTAATGCTAAAGCCAAGTTTATTCTTGTGTGTGGACTAGATGTAAATGGGTACAATAAAATTTCTGGATGTATTACTGCTAAAGAGATTTGGGATAAATTTGAAATCACCTATGAAGGAACTAGTCAAATAAAAAAGTCTAAAATTGACATGCTTATTCATGATTATGAACTCTTTACTATGGAATCATTTGAATCTATTTCTGAGATATTTTATAAATTTACCAATATTATTAATGCTCTAAAATCTCTTGGTAAATCTTATACTAATGATGAGCTTGTAAGAAAAATACTTAGGTCTTTGCCAAATGAATGAGAAACTAAGGTTACAGCTATCCAAGAAGCAAAAGACCTAACAAAATTAGGCATTGAAGAACTCCTAGGCTCACTCACGGCTCATAAACTTTTAATGATGGATGGCAGCAAAAAAGGAAGCCATTTGGGGAGAAACTGATAGAGTAGCCAGCCTATGTCTCATGGCTCTTGGAGAAGAAGAATCCACTCAAGATAAGGTAATTTCTAATTATGTAGAACTTGAAAGTGCTTTCAATAAATTACATGACATATTTATAAACGTTTGTGTTAAGAATTTTAAATTAAAGAAATTAGTTATTTCTCTTTCAAATGATGTAGGTATTTTAAAAATAGAAAATGCTACTTTGAAAAATGACTTTACGTCTATTGCCAATGAGAAAAATATTTTGAAAAACAATGTTGAGGATTTAAACAAAACTCTTGAAAATTTTGTGAAAGGAAAAGAAAACCTCAACAAGCTTCTTGGAAATAAAAGATGTGTTTTTGACAAAGTAGATATTGGTTTTGATCCTTCTAAACCTTTTATGAGATTAAATGTTTTTTGAGACTAATCCCTATGGACCCAAGAAAGTATGGGTACCAAGAAAGAAATTAAGATATTTTGTAGGTGGAATCTCAAAGAACACAAAGGACTTCGAGAGGAAATGCACAACAAGAGTGTTCAATCTAAAGAGCAAAATCAGCTCCTACAAGAAGAAGAATGATGAAATGAAAATCACCAAGATAAACAATAGAGGTAATGTATGGGTGAAGATTCCGTAAGCATAAATGTTCATGATGCTATACATATATAACAAATTCATAATTTTTACTTGGCACAAGTCTTAGTTCAATTAAACCATTCTTTACTTATCAACATTCCTTGTTCAATTAACCCATTTCCTTTATCAATTCCAATTCTAGTAAATCCTTATACGTGCACACATCTGATCAACCCAACTGTGGTCATCGCTGAGTAGCACCCGTGGTCATCGTTGAGCACCACATATACCAGTGTACAATATGAGTACACTTTACAACCATGGCCATCGCTAAACACCACTTCCAACCATCACAATCCCATTCCAATAATTCAATTAAGATTAAAGTGTTTTTCTTAATTACAACTAACACATCAAACATAAGTCATTTCTAATGGCTACTCACAACCTACCAACAAAATCATTTCACAAATAATATTCTCAATTTTCCAACACATTCACCTTTCCTGTCACACCCCACTTTTTATGCCAACGGATACCATTACTAAATCCTTTATTATAACACAATTTTAGAGATCATGCGCAGAAATATAATATAATAACAAGTAATATTATTAAAGGTTCTCTCATTTCAATATGAAGTGAATGCGACATGATTTAAAAATAAATAAATTGCCCGTAGGCTTATATCTTTTAAATTAAAAAAAAAAAGGGTTCAACCCTTTTACATCAATGGCATTCTGCCTACAAATAAAAGGCCATGTGACCAACACATAAAGAAGATCCTCAATCTTGAAACACTTCTCGACGTCTACCTGAAAAAGGATTAACAACGTGGGATGAACATAAAGTCTAGTAGGGATCGCAATATAATCATAAACAATAACAACATACAGATAGCAATGATCATGAATGCTTTAAATCATATCATATACATAATGTGATGGTTTATATAGAAATATACTTATATGAGAATTTTTCTCAAATTCATTCATTTCATTCAACAACATAAGCAATTCACTTTTTCTTTTTTCTTATTACCTTTTACCGAAATTCATATGACAATAACAAATTCCTGAAAATAATTTCACAAACCCCATTACGTTTTCTCCCACTTTCCGGACTTACACTTGGTTTGCCTTTTTGAAACATGTTCACGAGTATTCGATGTCCTTCACATTATTCACAATCTCAATACAATACCTCTCTCCGGTTTATACACATTTATATCTATACATATATACATCTAATATGAAAGGAAAGCAACAAGCAACAAGCAACAAACAACTATCTACTCAACAAATGATACAACTCAACCTTCCTAATCCATAACCATCATAACCCATAATATACATAGGTATACTGAGGTAATAATGATAAATATGTTCTGCTCTACCTGCCTTAAGCACAGTAAGCCAAGGATACACATTTCCATAATGAAATGTCAATTTACTATACATAAGCTGAAAGGTAATGGTAACTCTGCCAATTTACCAGACATCAGTTGGAAGATAATGGTACCTCTGCTAAGTTCTCCAGGCGCTAGCTAGAAAGTACCGGTACCTCTCATTCTAAGCGCGACCAATTCTCCAAAAGCTAGCTAGAAGGTAATGGTACCCTTCATTCGAAGTGCAAACACATTCCCAACCATCACATAATTCAACAAATATAAATAACCCTACTACATACACATAATCTATTCAACATCACAATATCATCCTCCACCGATGACTAAAGACAAAACCTCTAAGCAGAAATATTTAAATACACATAATACAATAATTTGATATTCGCTTGACCTTAAGTCCCAACAATAATGATAATAACGATATTCAAAAGCTTTAAAATCCATCCCCAAGCATCAATTTTAGATTTACAATATGCCATGGTCTCTTTCTCTTATGAAAATCAACTCTTTTGTTTTCCAAGTTAGCATGTTCAAATCTTTATCCAAAATCCATCCTTTTTAATTTACAAAACTAAATCCATTCTCCTTGTTTTGCAAAACCAAAATCCATTCCCTTTGTTTTAAAAAACCAAAATGTCAAAGATGTTACCCAAAAAGCAACCTAGGAGGTGGGCGAATTAGGTTTCTACAAAATAAAATTAATAATACCACAATAAAATTAACTACTCGTACAACAAATTATTAACAAGCACAATGATGAACTTAGCAATAAATGATCAAGCAAAATAACAATGAAGTATAACTAACATACAGGGTAATTCAAATGATTAATACATTAATATTATGTAGCTATAGCAGTAGTATGAAAGTAAAGAGATTAGGGAAGAGAAGACAAATAGATCTATAGTGGTTCGGCTTCAACCAAGCCTACATCTACTCCTCAAGCTTCACTTGAGATTTTCCACTATCTTTTAGCTTCACAGGGGTGCAAGCAACCTCTTTATAAATGGAGCAATCCTCCACAGATTATACACAGACTTCACAAGCCCAAACCCTAGCAAATCTTAGGTGATTTACAATCACTCTCACGATTTCAAGAACACAATGTTTTCAACACTTTTACAAGATGAAATGATATTTTTTCTTTCAAAGAAAACTTACAATAAATATCTCCCAAAGACAGATATATAAAATGAAATTTTGATTTTTTTGTAAATCTCACACAGGAAAGATAGGCTTAAAGTTATAAGGCTCAGTGTATAATTTCTGAGAAAATATGTTAGTGATTATAGATCAAAGAATATTTTCAGGTTTTTTGTAATTTGTTTACATTAGAGGCTTTGGTATATATAATGAAAATTATAACCGTTTATAGCCGTTGTAGTCATTTGAATTTATAGCCGTTTATAGCCGTTGTACTTCCATCATTACTAATTTGAATATCTTTCACTTGAACCTTTTGAACCTTTTGACTTGCTGCCGTGCTAGGCTGTTTGAACCTTTGTTTTGGGCTGTTTGAACTCCTGATTTAATCAAATATTAAATACATTCTAACAACATTTAGGATAAAGGTTTAGGTGAGAAATAATGGGACAAAATAAATTTCGATTATATTTTTCTCTTTCAAATAAATCATCAAAATAAATTTTGATTCTATTTTTCTCTTCCAAATAAATTAAAACATAATTAAATAAATCATCAAAATAAATAAGTTTAACAATCTCCCCCTTTTTAATGATGGCACATAATGATGTTTTGATTTGAATTGGGAGTAAGAAAAGCTCCCCCTCAAGTCATGCTCTCTGAATTCATTTCTAAATACATAGGTTAGCACATGTGTAATAAATAAGCCTTAATTAGAGACATAATATGAGACTAAGATAACATCAGATTAGTTTGAAAATAATACCATAATACATAACATCATAACATCATAAGTTTTCTCCCCTTGTGACATTATCAAAAGGAAATCAAGGGTTAGAATCTGGAAGAGGAGGAAGAAAATAAGAGTGATAAATGGCATCAAAAAATAGATAATCAAAACAGATACATATATATATATATATGATTCGCCCACGTCTCTTTTTTGTTCATCGAAAATTGCGTCGGACACGCGTCCTCGCTTTTGCGTCAGCCGACCGACAAAAATAAGACGGGTCAATCAGTCAATCAGCTGCCTCAGCTCTCTCTCCCTCTTGTCATCTTCTCCTCTGTCTTCTTCTCCTCCGTCTTCTTCTTAATCACATACTCTTCTATTTTCTTCTTTACCATTCTCTTCTATCTCGTCTTCACATCTCTCTTCTATTTCTTCTTCCTCATCGAGAGACAAAGAAACTAAACCTCAGTCTATTCGTTTCCATTTCTCTGCAACTCATTTCTTTGACACCTCTCACCTCTAATCCATGGCTTCCTCATCCCGTCCCCTCACTCTGTTTCTGGACCTGAACGACCCCATAAGCTCTGTTGGACCGAGTGCCCTTACTCCTACTCTTCCTGTCATTCCTTTGCCTAACCTTCCTATGATGTCGATTGAGCAAATCATGGCCGGTCAATCAGACATTGAAGCCAATCATTTCACACTGATGTCCTGTATGGAGACAGTGACTGCAGTCACAAAATTGGCTCACCGATTACAGAACAGGACGAGTGAGCTCCATCAGGTCAATGCCCAACTCTCTCTGCTTCAGCGCATGTACAAGGATGTGCGAGCAGAAATAGGCACACTGAAGGCCGAAAATAAAAAGCTTAAACGAAAGACCACCTCTATGGCCCGATTTGGAGCAACGTCGTTCTTGGCCTTTGATAGTTAACGGGGAGTCGTCACTCTCAACGAAAGCACGGGGGCAGGGGCATCAAGGATCGCCCAAGATGATAAAAAGAAGAAGAGAGCGGTAAAAGAGGCGAGTAAGTAAGATCGGCGTATGGCCGTAAAAAAAATGAAAGTTTTTTTTTTATGATGAAATATATGTATGTTGATCGGCATATGGCCGGAAAAAAAATGAAGGGTGTTTTTTTTTATGTAAATATTTCTATTTTGATTTTTTTTTGTTTTTATATTTAAGTATTGAAAAATGAAATTAAAAAGTAGAAAAAAATATAAGAAAATTAAGTCCAAACAAAAAATAATAATGAGAGACCAAATTGTTAATGAGTATATGAGAAGCATTTGAGCATGATCTAATTCTCAATTTCTTAGCAAGAGCATACCAATCTCAAGACTATAATAGACATAACAGTGCATAGATCAAACAAGGTTGCCAAACAAGAGCATAAATATGGAGCTAAAGTTCAAGTCACTATTCCTTGAGGAAAACGATATTCCTCTTACATTATCAACAACTAATCAGCTCAAAGGTCATGTTGTAAGAATTAAGATACCAAAAGCATAGAGATACCAAAATAATCAGAGATACTAAAACAATCAAGTCTCTTTTTCTTCCCCGATGACATTTTCAACAAAATCAAGCACAAGGAGGGAGTATGGTACAACATATAGGATGAAATAATGTAAGTCTCATTATAGCGCAAATAATCATCCGTATCAAGGTAGCTCTATGATACCAAAAAAAATGATAGCACATAATGATCATACAATTGAAGCTCATACTATTTGACAATAATGGGCAAAAAAAATAGTAACATGTGAAGGTGCAAGCCCATAAGCTTGATATCAAAAACAGAATAGAAACTAAGGGGATTTTAAAAAATAATCAAGTTTAAATTCTTCCCCTTGTTTCATTTAGAAAAATCAATAGGAGATATGATAAATGAAAACTTATAATTGAAATGTTCTCGTCAATAATATCAAATAGGATGCCAAAATGATTCCAACATGCAATCTACCAAGGATACTAATATGCAATCTAGAAGATTTAACAATCATAGCTCAAGCATTATGTAGAATACCAAATATTGCTCATAATAGGTTAAACTCAATATAATCTCATGGAGCTAATGTAATTCCAAAAAAATGAAGCGTGTTCAAGGTATAGCAATCCATATGCCAAGAAAAATCATGAATTTCAATATGTACCACACATTTAAGCATATGCATGATTTTTAGGTAAGAGCATCATCAAAAAGTATACATTGCAAATCATATGAAGCATAATCAATCTTTTTCATATCAAAGTAATAACAATATTAGCTCAAGGGATATAAGATAGAATTTTTACTTCAAAAGCTTAAGAGAGTATATGAGGCATACCTCAGGTTCAAGAGATGGAAGCTTTTTAATCTTCAATTTTCTTTCATGAGGAGTTTATCTCAAAATGATTTAACAAGTATGTTAGCAAAATGATTTCTCCCCCTAAGTTAGTGCTACCATTTTCTATTTTGTGTAAATATAGCATTCATAGAACAATCACTATTACTCAATAAAAATACAACACAAATCACATCTTATCACAAACTAAAAAGGTGAAAAATAATTCAATGATCAAACAAGAGTTTGGAATGCTATTTTTCAGAATTTTCAAGTTGTAGCACATAGCATAATATGCATAAGAAAATCGTGTTATGCTCTTTGTTTTATTAAAAAATGATGCAACAATCTCATTTAATCACATAACATTATCAAGAGGCATTTTCATCAATTCAATCCACATACTCAAGTGTGATAAAATATTTTACTCGATGTGGAACACAACATGAATGCTATCAACAATTAATTCAACAATTTATCAACCAAAAGCATTTCATGAGATGTATGCCAATATAATCCATATTCAAAAGATATTCAAAAGAATAGATGCAATGTCTCTACAAAAGTATGATACTTCTTTTTATTTAGACATCGTTGATGGATCATAATCAATGAATTTCATAACTCATTCAAATATTCCAATGTAAAGCATATAAGCATGAAATTTTCATATTGAGCATATTCTTGAGATCACAAATGTAGAATTCAAAATATAGATAGTATATATCTCAAAAACATGCTATGATATCAAAATTGATTCTACAAAGACATGACTAAAAAAGGAATTAACATATTAGTATGAAGTCATATATAAGATGTGAAAAGTATACTCACAAAAAAAATTTACCACTTCTTTTCTCTTTTTCATAGCAATGGATGACATGATATAAAATGTTAATGAATACATGAATCATTCATATTCTAATAGGCATTCATCAAAATAATATAATTCTTATTTTTGAGTTCAATGAATGTTTGAAAGAAACTAGTAGAACATGACTTAGCAAACTTAGTACAATTAGGTTACATTGAAGCAATGATTAGACACAACCTATTGTACACAAATCACACCTTAAAGAATATAAAACTTTAAGCTTAAAGGCGTGTTAGGAGTTATACCTTCATTTACCTCTTTGGAATCTTCACCCATACATTACCTCTATTATTTATCTTGGTGATTTTCATTTCATCATTCTTCTTCTTGTAGGAGCTAATTTTGTTCTTTAGATTGAACACTCTTGTTGTGCATTTCCTCTCGAAGTCCTTTGTGTTCTTTGAAATTCCACTTACAAAATATCTTGATTTCTTTCTTGGTACCCATACTTTCTTGGGTCCATAGGGATTGGTCTCAAAAAACATTTAATCTCATAAAAGGTTTAGGAGGATCAAAACCAATACCTACTTTGTCAAAAACACATCTTTTATTTTCAAGAAGCTTGTTGAGATTTTCTTTTCCTTTTACAAAATTTTCAAGAGTTTTGTTTAAATTCTCAACATTTTTTTTCAAAATGTTTTTCTCATTGTCAATAGACGTAAAGTCATTTTTCAAAGTAGCATTTTCCATTTTTAAAACACCCACATCATTTGAAAGAGAAGTAACTAATTTCTTTAATTTAGAATTTTTAACACAAACGTTTCTAAATATGTCATGTAATTCATTGAAAGCACTTTCAAGTTCTACATAATTAGAAATTACCTCATCTTGAGTGGATTCTTCTTCTCCAAGAGCCATGAGACACAAGTTGGCTACTCCATCATTTTCTCCCTAAATGGCTTTCTTTTTGCTTCCATCTATCATTGAAAGTTCATGAGCCATGAGTGAGCCTAGGAGTATTCAATGCCTAATTTTGTTAGGTCTTTTGCTTCTTGGATAGCTGTAACCTTAGTTTCCCATTCATTTGGCAAAGACCTAAGTATTTTTCTTACAAGCTCATCATTAGTATAAGATTTACCAAGAGATTTTAAAGCATTAATAAAATTGGTAAATTTATAAAACATCTCAGAAATAGATTCAAATGATTCCATAGTAAAGAGTTCATAATCATGAATAAGCATGTCAATTTAGACTTTTTTATTTGGCTAGTTCCTTCATAGGTGATTTCAAGTTTATCCCAAATCTCTTTAGCAGAAATACACCCAGAAATTCTATTGTACTCATTTGCATCTAGTCCACACACAAGAATAAGCTTAGCTTTAGCATTAGCTTGAAGGAGTTTATAATCATGCTCATAAAATTCATCCTCAAGTTTAGGCACACTGATATGGTCTACTATCTTGCTAGGGATTTTAGGACCTTTAGTGATAATGAGCCACAAAGCATAATTGGTAGTTTGAAGATACAAAGTCATTTTTTCTTTCTAATGAATGTAATTACTACCATCAAAAAGAGGTGACCTATTGTTAGCTTGTCCTACAGCAGAGTAAGTAGAATACATAGTTGCTATGGATCAAAAACTCAAGATTGTTAAATCTAAATAAGAGCCCCAAGCTCTGATACCAATTGTTACCCAAAAAGCAACCTAAGATGGGGGTAAATTAGGTTTCTACAAAATAAAATTAATAATACCACAATAAAATTAACTACTAGTACAATAAATTATTAACAAGCACAATGATGAAGTTAGTAGTAAATGATCAAGCAAAATAACAATGAAGTATAACTAACATACAGGGTAAATCAAATGATTAACACATGAATATTAGATAGCCATAGCAGTAGTATGAAAGTAAAGAGATTAGGGAAGATGAGACAAACAGATTTATAGTGGTTCAGCTTCAACTAAGCCTACATCCACTCCTCAAGCTTCACTTGAGATTTTTCACTATCTTCTAGTTTCACAGGGGTGCTAGCAACCTCTTTAGAAATGGAGCAATCCTTCACGAATTTTACACAGACTTCACAAGCCCAAACCCTTGCAAATCTTAGGTGATTCACAATCAATCTCAAGATTTCAAGAACAGAGTGTTTGCAACACTTTTACAAGATGAAATGGTATTTTTGCTTTCAAAGAAAGTTTATAATAAATATCTCTCAAAGATAGATATATAAAATCAAGCTTTGATTTTTCTGTAAATCTCACACAGGAAAGATAGGCTTAAAGTTATAAGGCTCAATGTATAATTTCTGAGAAAAGATGTGAGTGATTATAGATCAAAGAATATTTTCAGGTTTTTTGTAACTTGTTTACATTAGAGGCTTTGGTATATATAATGAAAATTATAGCCGTTTATAACCGTTGTATTCATTTGAATTTATAGGCGTTTATTGCCATTTATAGTCGTTGTAGTCATTTGAATTTACAGCCGTTGTATTTCCATCGTTACCAATTTGAATATCTTCCACTTGAACCTTTTGGACTTTTGAACCTTTATAGCCGTTTTACTTCTATCATTACTAATTTGAATATCTGCCATTTGAACCTTTTGGCCTGCTGCTGTGCTAGGCTGTTTGAACCTTTGTTTTGGGCTGTTTGAACTCCTGATTTAATCAAATATTAAATATATTCTAACAACATTTAGGATAAAGGTTTAGGTGAGAAATAATGAAACAAAATAAATTTTGATTATATTTTTCTCTTTCAAATAAATCATCAAAATAAATTTTGATTCTATTTTTCTCTTTCAAATAAATTAAAACATAATTAAATAAATTATCAAAATAAATAAGTCTAACAAAAGCTATAGCTCAACTCAATTTAACATGATTAATCAAGAATAATTTCAATACCATGGTTAATCCAACACTTTAATCAATTAACACAATCACACAATCTATATAATCAAGCACAAAATATTACACAACTTTCTTTCATCTTTAATCCATTAAGTTTATAATATTAAATTAGATCTTTTTCTCCCTCTCAACATCAACATGCTAAACTATTCCCTAAAGAACCCAAACAACAATTTATGTATTGATTTTCAACCCCCAAGTAACAAACCCTAAATATCTCTCATGTGATTTTTCAAAAAGAACTCTAATATACATGACTTTTATACAATAAACATCTACCGCATAACTATCTATAGACGAAGTATTGAAGAGGAGCAAGAAATCCCTACCTCTTGAAGCGAAGAGAAGATAACCCAAAAATCACCGACAACGAAACCACGAACTACTCAGATCAATATAAAGCTCTTGACAAGATCTATAACCTTTCCCAAATGACCAAGGTGAAAAGATGGCTATAGATGAATAGATCTGAAGATCTAAGTGTGAAAAAGTTAAGTTTAGAGAGAAAAAAGAGAAGTCACGGTTTGAGAGGAAAAGAGAAGGAAAAGTAATGAGAGGAAAGTGTTTTGGAACCTATTTATAGTGGCTAGGAACTAATAGAACAATAGCCCCAAAGTCAAATGAAAAGAACAAGTCAAAATCCCCCAAAAAGTAGGGCCCAAACCGACCCAAAAATCTAAAAATTACACACATGAGTCGACCCTTCAGACAGAGGTGTCAACCCTTCAGGAAGAAAAGCTGAGACACTAATGTGTGCAGCAAGTAAGGGTTGACCCTTGGAACCCTTAGTGTCGATCCTAAATTTCAACAACCAATTCCAGATTCAACAATAGACAAGGGTCGACCCTTCCCAGACCGGTGTTGACCCTTGAGGCCAACAACAAAAGGCAAATGTCGATATTACCAAGATTAGTGTCGACCCCAGAACAAGATTTCTAAGTTCCCAAACAATTTTTTAACGTAAACAAACGCAAACGAACAATCCCAACAAGTTTAAATTGATTTGTACTCCTCCAAAACCAAGATACAACAACACCAAAGATTCCCAAAATAAAATAAAGGATTCAAATACACTTCCCAAAAGCTTTAAAGGATACAAGTGCTACAACTTTCCCAATTTCACCTTCATATCATGATACTCATTATGATTTTATCAATTTCAACACATGCTCAACAATTTCTCAAATTCCCAAATAATATACACCTAAGATTTTTCATCAAAATTGAGGCTTTTCAACGACAATCACCCACATGCAATTTTATTCATGGAAATTAAGTTTAGTAGCTAGATCATAAATAATCAATCTCCAATTCAACCAAACCCTCAACCCATGACTTATGATTTCCAAAATCAAAATAACAACTATATCAACAACAACAAGAAGATGGTGTTTGTACACAAAATACCACAAATACACTAACAAACTCATATTGAGTTAGAGAAATACAACCCTAAATCTATTTCTTGAAGAGAAGATGTGAAGGTAGAAGCACCAATCGTCGCCCAAAACAAGATTTAGTCAAGATGAAATGAAAGCCCTCTCCAAGCTTTACAAAACACATGAAGGAGTCGGAGATCAACACCGAGGCTAAAGGCCTCAAAATCAAGACTTAAGCCCAAGAATGTTAGGGCAAAAGTTGCCAGAATAGAGAGAGAAGATAAAGTGGATAAAAAATGAGATATTTTCATAGACTGCTCTATTTTATACAAAACAGATCGCGGGTGTGAACCTACCATTGCGGGCGCGACCAAGCCAATAAGGTAGGTCACAAACACAACCTCTCTACCCGCGGCCTGACACTGTGGCCCTTTGCGGGCAACACATTCTCCTCTCCAACCACCAAACCTGAAGCACTCATTTGGTTGCAACCGGTTGTGGCCTATGGGGGGCACGACCTCCACATTTCGACATCGCGGGTATGGAGGCGCGCTCCCAGGAACTCCCCGACATCCGCATGCGCGACGAGCCAGTGCGAATCTCGCTTTATTCTAAGCTACTACAGTTCAAACTCAAATGTCACAGTTCTGAATCTAATCTTACAATATGCGATGTAAGACCGATAAATCACCAAAGAGTCCAAATCCGGCAAATCGTTTTGGAAAATTGATTTTTAATAAAGAAGTGCCAAACATGGACTGCTTTGCTAGATATAGAGTCGCCACCTAAATATCTTATTTTTGGGAGAATTTAGGAATCCCTGACTCGTGCGTAAGGCCACGTGTCCGTCATCACCAAAGTTGCCTTGGCTCGGGAACTTGGGTACGAGAGGGGAAGGTCATGTAATGAGCACCCCCGCTCGCCCGATCAAAGATCGGCCTGTACTAAACGTGATATTTTATTTTTAAAAACACATGCGTTCTTATTCCGGTTAATTAGCTAGAATTACTATGTGATGCGCACAGCATATAAGTATAGACTAGATCGCCTAATTTGGAACAAAACATTATCTATTTGTTTGGACATGGTTTGAAGTTTGCTACTCGCAAGTAGGCTAAATCGAGGATTTCAATGAATTATTCCAATTCAAGTAGTCCAACCAGGCATTCAAGCAGTTATAGCAAATAAGCAATTAGCCTCATAGCAAGCATGCTTTCATGGTAATCGATAACACACATGCAGTATGCTAAAGCGTAAACACTCACAGTGTACTCCAAGCCAAAACAAGAAACTAGTTAGAAATCATGCATGATCCTAGTTCATGTTTAAAATGGCTAATGCAACACATGCAACAATGCAACTAATATAGGCTTAGCTATCTAGAATGTCATGTGAAATGCAACTTGATAACATGCTGTTGAACACGTATTCAAGTAAATGTATTGAAAATACAATGCAGTTAGTATGATGCGCAGAGCCCAGTGCATGCAATACAGATGAATGGATGCACGCATGGAAGCATAAGGTATGCTAAATGAAATATGTCCTAAAACTAACCATCATAAGCAGTTAAGTAAAAGGGAGAAAAAAATAGGGGTTAGAAGACATGCATCACACACACGCACGCTTATTACAACATTATGCCCTCTCGAGGGAGGGACCGAATAAAGAGCTAACCTAATCAAACTAATTATTACAAAACAAACTAATTAACTAATCCTAGTTAACTAATTATTACAAAACAAATTGAAATAGCTAAACGCATTAACTATTAAAGTACAAACCAAAGCGTAAACTAGCTATCTAAGCATGGCAGCTAAGGAAAGCAGTAAAAGTAGGAGGTTCTCAGAGGGAGAAGACTGGATGCATGCACGGTCGCCTCGTTCGAAAATCCAATGTGATGCCCCGATTTGCTTCCGTTTTCAATTGTCCTCAGAACACTGCACCAAGCTCCAGAAAGTTGAAACTTCACCTTCAGAGTCCTGTGGAAGGGTGGCCGACCACTTTTGGTCTCTCTAGCCACCTGACGACCACTTTGTTTGTTGAAAGTTAGAAAAAGTGGTCAGCCAGCTAGTTTTTCTGGCTGGCCGACCAGTTGTTGCTGCTAAATTCCACTTTGCTGCAACAGAGAGCAAGAAAGGGCATGGTAATGTATTTGCAAGATATGTGTGCACAACCACCCTCCCTATCATGTCATGAGCTCAAGGAAGTGTAGTTCTCGACCCTCGGGCCACCAATCGCGCATTTCAATGCATGATGGCCGAGAGGCAAAGTTGCACAATTCAATATGAAAATGGCTGCACAAGTAAACACATAAAGCCTAGAACTCTATCATGTATGATCAAGAGCATCGGCGACCGGAAATTAAGACACGTTTCATCACTTCAAGTATAAAACGTCTCTCTTTTCCCGTGTTTGGACTAACACCTATTCCAAACACAATGCAACACAAACATGGCATGCACAATGCGACTCAACCACGCAACTCAATGCAATGCAACTTAAGCATGCAAACATGCAAGGGACCAATGTGCAGACATGCAATTAGCATAGTAGCATACACAATGCTATCAACTACATGGCATACACAATGCTCATGACAACTAGCATACGCAATGCAAATGGTAACTAGCATACACAATGCAATGAACATGGCATACACAATGCTAAATTAATCATGCGAACAACATGGCATACTCAATGCTATGAACTACATGGCATACACAATGCATAATGGACTTAAACCAAAATGGATGGTCCTCAACCATGTCCAAATTAGTGGCCATTGGTGATGAAATTAAGGCACAAAAGGCAAGGTATGCATGCACAATGCATTGGCCATTCAACTAGGCCCAAGAGCACAACCCTCAAGAAGGCTCGAAGAGTGACAAATGTGCAAGTGTGACAACACTAAGTGCACTGAAATTAGACAAGAAATGATGCCAAATCACTTAAACAATGCAAGTAAAGCATGCTAGGGTCCTAAAGCATGAAAGCTAATAAAGAGGACTACAAAGGAGGCATGCAATACATGAAAAATAAGCATGAACTAAGCATGGACAGAGCTCAAGTAGGTCAAAACAAAGACCTAAACATGCTGAGATGAGGACTCAAAGACCTAGGCATGCAAGCATACAAGCTAAGCCATAAACTAGGCAACAATGCACAACACTCAAAGACACGTAAAGAGTGAATGAAGTGGAAACATGGCAATGCTAAAAGCTCTGAAATGTCATGTTGGATGATGCCAAATCATGTACACAACACAAATGAAGCATGCAATGGTGCTCAAAGCTTGAAGCAAGCAAGAGCACTTGTACTACAAGTATGCAAAACATGAAGCATGTGATCAAGGCAACCCAAAATAGTCCTAGAACATGTTAAAATAAGTCTAAAACATGCATGGAAGGAAGCCAAAATAAGCTAGCATGAAGGCATACACAATGACTCATGTTAAGACCAAGCATGGAATGACTTAATCAACAAAAATTAAAGTTATATCATGGCATAATAACCCCAAAAACACATTGAAATGATGGCTTGCAAGCTATGGCATGAAGGCATACCCAATGACTCATGTTAAGACATAAAGGGGGAAACCCTCCAACGCATTGAATGAGTGATAAATGCAAGTGCAAGACCATGAAACATGGACTGAAATCACATAACAAATGATGTCAAATGATTCGAATAGTCCAAGTAATGCATGCTAGTGGACTTGATGCACAAAGCTAACAAACTAGAATGAACCAAAGCTATACAAAGCAAGGCATGCATGGTCAAAACAACCCAAATCAGAGCGAAGACATGTTAAAACATGGACAAAAACTTCATGAAGTTAAGCCAAAAGCATGCTAGAATGACATGTTACAACATGATACATGTTAGACTATTTCATAGAATTACACTGCAAGTGTATGGAGCATGCAAAGGCTAACCAAACCAAACCCTAACAGAGGTATGACATGGCAAAACATCACCTAAAACATGCTGAAATGGACTCAACATAAGCTAGAATGACATCTACTTCATGAAGTATACAAAGCTAGTGTGTGTGATTTACACTACAAGTATATAAGGCATGCATGAAGTGACCAAACCAAGCAAAAACAGTGGTAAGCCTCAGAAAAATAACCACAAATACATGCTAAGAACAAGCCAACACAAGCTTAAAACACATGCTCAAACATGAGGCATATATGGCAAGTATTCAAAATACAAGGAGAGGGGATGACCCTCTCCAATTTAAGACCCCAAAACCACCTTTCCACCACTAAAAATCCTTTGAATTTTAGTGGTAAAAAGGTCATGCAAAGACTACAACAAGAGCCTAAAGGGATGGCTCCAAACAAGGCCTAACAAGGCCTAAAAGGGGGTAGACAACCCCAAACACAAAAGTGACCTTAAACAAACTTCTTAAGCACCATAATACAGAACTTTTTGCAGTAGGAAGTTAAGCTCAAAACAGCATGCAAAAAGGCTCAAAAGCTTAAGCAAAAATGGGGGGTTTTAAGGGTTAAAGACTCACCCTTGATGAACTTCTTCAAGGCTATAACTCCAGCAGGTTTTTCAAGCTCAAACCAACCCAAGAACACCAAAACTAGCTCCTAAGCACCTCAGTAGCAAAAGGATGGTCTTTGAGTGTGTGTTTGTGTGTTAAAGTAAGACGAAATGACACTTTTGAACATAAAACAAGAGCAAAATGAAGAAGTATAGATATAGATGATATGTATCACTCAAGGAACTTTTTTCTGAACCTAGAGGAGGGAGGAGATGGTTCTCTCTTATAGAGAACCAAAAGCAAAGCTTCTGGGAGATGCTAAGGTTCAAGGCAATCCCTCCATACATAGCTTCAGTGCCCTCCAACTATGCCAGCTAGAGGAAAATATCTCCAAAAATGTGGTAAAAAGGCTAGCTACTTCAAGTGGTCGGCCGACCACCACAAGTGGTCTCCCAAGACAACAAGTGGTCGGCCATGGTGGGAGATGATCAGCACACTGGAAACAAGCCAAGGGTGGGGTGGTCGACCAGAAAAGATGGTTCAAAAACCTAGGAGACCAGTTGTCAGATCAGAAAACTGGCTGGTGGGAAGAAACATGGTCACCAAGGAAAAAAACTAGTCTCCCACCCTTGTACCACCTTCCAAACAAGGAAAACAAGGTTTGTACCAAAAACAAACCAAAACGGGTGCAAGACGAAAGTTCAGGAGGCAAAGCGCGCAGCCAGGAGTCTCAAAAACTAGCTGACAAGCACCAAAAGTGGTCTCCCAAACCACAGTGGCCCTCTAGGCCAAGGAAACAAGGTGTGGTTCAAAAACCACGCCAAACGGAGAATGTTAAGCGGTCCCGAGACAAGGTGCGCGGCTGAAGGCTTCGAAAATCGGAAACTAGTCTCCAAATGGGAAAAGTGGTCTACGACCATGAAAAGTGGTCTACGACCACAAAGAGATGGTCTACAAGACCTCTCCTTCCCTCAGGCAAGGAAAACAAGGCTTAGTCCGTAAACTGAGCCGAAACACTAAGAATTCAGAGGCCCGGAGGCAAGACTCTTAACCAAAACTCTGAAACCTCGAAACGGACACGACAAGCACTAACACCAAGAGCTCAATCGATGACGTCTGAGTCTTAAGGTCTGTCAAAAATGAGGTGTCTACAGTTGTCCCTCTTTGACAAAACTCAGAAGTCATAAGTGACGGAAGTGAATGTCAAAGCCCAGAGACGACCCATTTTTGACGAGGCTGAAGAGTTAGACACACAGGCAAGATAACAAAGAGATGCGCCCCCAGGCTGGGGCAAGATGCAAAGGACAATGCACAAACCCGAACATAACTTATGATCATGTAAAGAAAAGCTGTAATAAAGCAAATATACGCAATAAATGCAACAGTTTAAGCAAGCGAATATGAACCAAACTACATTACATACAGAAAGGATGTAAGAGAATTATATAATTCTCGCTACGTCTCACGTGGAGAACATACAATACCATTCGGTTCGTCTGGTCGCGCCAGCTTCAAATGAACCGTACATACAATATCGTGCCTGCAAAAGAAAGAAACTCAACAGGTACAATATCGTTAGAAACATGCATAGCAATGCAAGTGAAAAGTGCGTGACAACGCAGGTGAAGGGGGTGCATGACAGTGCAACCTAAGTATGACGTATAACAATGCGAGTTGAAGGGGTGCATGACAATGCAACCTAAGTGTGACGCATAACAATGCGGTAGGGATGCAAAACAAGGCGAGCAAAAAGTGCGCGATGACGCAAATAAAGTGTACCCAAAAATATGAAAGAAACATGCACAACGATGCGACGAGTGATGTGCATAACAGTGCAAGGAGCAATGTGCATAACAACACACTTAAAGTGTGCATAACAAATGCAAGAGAGGAAAGTGTGCATGACAATGCAAGAGAAGTACCACTTCAATAATATGTTCAAAACAAAATGCCGAATAAGGAAATACAAGCCTTAACGCGAGCGATTTAATCGGAACCTCCGAGTTACCTCTCGGAGGGGTCACAATGTACTAAAAAAGGATACATCTTGCTCTTGATGAGTAACGATGAGCCACGCATCGAACACTTGAATTTGAAGTTCTCGCGGGGACATTTCGCGCCGAAAAATGTACTTTTCTTGTATTTTCTCGAAAGAAAAGAGCTCCATTCACCACCAAAATACACAAGGAGAACAATGGAGCTCTGAGGATCAACCAGGTGGGTAGCCGACTAGTTATATCAGTGGCCGACCAGTTGTTGCCTACCAAAGTGGTCGGCTGACCAGAAAAAATGGCTGGCCGACCAGTTTTCAAAATCCGAGGCAGTTTTGTCTTTTCATGCTCGGTTCTTTAAGTACACCACTCCAAATTAGTTTTGATGACACCTCCAAGGCCGAAATCAGTTTCTCTTCCTCCCTAGACCCTTTTCCCTCTCAGATCTGCACTTTATTCGCGTTTTTCCAACGCCCCACGCTAAGTTGTTTCGCGAAAACTTTCGATTCCCTTCGTTTTGAACCGATTAGAATTTGTTTTCGGAGCTTCTTTCTCCATTTCCACCACTTGAGGTATGTTTGTCTTGAAGTTTGGCACCTTTTCCCAGGCGTTGACTTTTGTTGACTTTTTCTCTTTTCAAGAGTTGACTTTTGTTGACTTTTTACAATTTTTGCTCATTTCACTCATTTTTGCTCATTTTTGCATCTTTCTTCAGAGGGCTGATCATATTCCGTATGGTGGAGGCTTCCCGGGAGTAGAGGACAAGCCAGACATTATGCCGTTGCCTCCAAGGATACGGCCATTCGATCCGGAGGAGTACCACCCACAGGAGCATATCCTCCCTCCGAGTACTTTTCACCATTTCACCGACTTCGCCCGACGGGCGCCTGCAGACTTGCTACTATGAGAACCCGAGTCTCATCTATCGCATCACGCGCGAGAGGTACATACTTCACTTTTACATTTTCTGCGAAGTATTTGATCGGCTTGTTTTGAACACATTTGCATACACAATGCTTCTACTCATACATGAGCGCAACTTGCACACAGTATTTTGTCCACTTGGCATGCAGCTTTCAACATAACACTTTGCTCATCTGGCACGCAGCTCTTGATATAGTATTCCATTCATTTGGCACACAGCTCATTAGACTGCTCAATCTGAATACATTGTCCATAACGCAGTTTACTTTTTCATAACATAGCACACCGCTCAATTTGAACACGCAGTTCACAACAAGGTATTCGGTTTATAGTACACTGCGCAATCTGAACATGCAGTCCATGACACCGTACACCTTTTGATAACATAGCACACCACTCAATCTGAACACGCAGTTTATAATACGGTATTCGGTTTATAGGGGGTGTTTGTTTCAGATTTTCAGAGCCAACTTATGGCTTTTAGCTTTGAAAAAGTTATTTTGGACTGTTTGGTTAAACTTATTTCAAACAGCTTCTGATTTTAACAGCTTATTTTAACTCAAAAAAGCTGATTCTGAGAAGCTCCTCACCCCTTGCTTCTGATTATTAGTTTTTGCTGTGGACATGTTAATTTATGGTTATACTCTTAAATTTTTTTATTTTTTATTTTTTTAAAACTAGAAAAAGACTCAAATGGACTATAGATTATTATTATTATTTTTTATGAGAAATGTAGACAAACAAAAAATAAAAATTAATTGAAAAAACAATTTCACAGCTTATTTAACAAACACTACTCAGCAACTTAAATCTATAATCCAACAGCTACACCAAACAGATTAACAACTTCTGATTAAAGTCATAATCTATAATCTGTTAAGCTATAATCTATAAGTTATTTTAACAGCTACACCAAACAGGGCCATAGCACACTGCTCAATCTGAACACACAGTTCATAATGCAATCCACTTTTTCATAACATAGCACACCGCTCAATCTGAACATGCAGTTCATAACACGGTATTCGGTTTATAGCACACTGCTCAATCTGAACACGCAGTCCATAACACAGTACACTTTTTGATAACATAGCATATCGCTCAATCTAAACACGCAGTTCATAACACGGTATTCGGTTTATAGCACACTGCTCAATCTGAACACGCAGTCCATAACGCAGTACACTTTTTGATAACTTAGCACACCGCTCAATCTGAACACGCAGTTCATAACACGGTATTTGGTTTATAGCACACTGCTCAATCTGAACACCCAGTCCATAACGCAGTACACTTTTTCATAATATAACACACCGCTCAATCTGAACACACAGCTCATAACATGGTATGCGGTTTATAGAACACTGCTCAATCTGAACACGCAGTCCATAACGCAGTACACTTCTTCATAATATAACACACCGCTTAATCTGAACACGTAGCTCATAACACGGTATTCGGTTTATAGCACACTGCTCAATCTGAACACGAAGTCCATAACGCAGTAAACTTTTTGATAACATAGCACACCGCTCAATCTGAACATGCAGTTCATAACACGGTATTCGGTTTATAGCACACTATTCAATCTGAACACACAGTTCATAACACAGTACACTTTTTGATAACATAGCACACTGCTCAATCTGAACACGCAGTTCATAACACGGTATTCGGTTTATAGCACACTGCTCAATCTGAACATCCAGTCCATAATGCAATACACTTTTTCATAATATAACACACCGCTCAATCTAAACATGCAGCTCATAACACGGTATTCGGTTTATAGCACACTGCTCAATTTTTTTTTTTTTGATCGGCAAAGAAAAATTTCATTTAACAGCATGAAATTAAAAGTACAGGAAGATGAGATGCATCGAGAGAAATTCAGAAGTATAAAAATACCCTTACTATTGCTACTCGCATCCAAACAACCAACCCCTAAGCCTCTCGATTTTTTAATTAAAAAGTTAAGAAGAACTTAACTAGAAAATAAAAAACATGAATCCCCACAAAAACCCACAAAAGCACCCAAACCAAACTAGAAAGAAAAAAAAAAAACTAACTAAACAAGACCCACAGCAGCCCACGGCTCTAACTAGAAAATTCAAATTCAAACCAACGTCCAATCAGCAACCCATGCCTCTGCCAAGACCACGTCTCTGCTGCTACAGCTGCCCATGCCTCACGCCTCTGCTGCATCAACTCCCCATGCCTCTGCTGCATCAACTCCCCATGCCTCTGCTGCGTCAACACCCCACTCCGTCCAAGAAAAACACCAACGCCACCACCGGGAAGACTACACCTCCTCTGCCAAACTCCCAATGCCCACTCCATGCTGCTGCTACTCCTCTCCTCAACTTCTATCTCACACCCAATACCCTTTGCCAAACTCCCAATGCCCACTCCAAGCTACTACTACTCCTCTCCTTATCTTCAATCTCACACCCAATACCCTCTGCCACACTCCATAACCAACAAGTCTTCAATCTCACGCCACCCAATACCCTCTGCCAAACGCCCAGTGCCCACTCCATGCTGCTACTTCTCCTCTCATCATCTTCTAACTCACACCCAATACCCTCTGCCAAACTCCATAACCAACAGGTCTTCAATCTCACGCCGCGGATCCGCACACCCACCGAACATCGACCACCCGCTGGGACACCTCCAAACAAATGGTAGAACTTCACCCCTCAAACTCTCACTCGAGGAGGAGCGCTCGAGTGACAACCGGACAGAAACTGGAACGCCTACGATACCCTTGTTTCCACCCAAAAAGCGCACCCCTCAAACTCCTACTCGCCAAAGAGCGCTCGAGTGAAATACCTCCCTGCTGAATCAGATATTACGGCAAGGTTGAAACACATGAGGACAAACTGAAGACAAAACAAAAACACACCAAACTCTCCCGCAGCAACGAAACACACCTAGGTGGGTAGAACCGGGGGACTCAATATTATTGAAAAGACAAACTAACAAAACAAAGGGAAAAGCGAGCTAGGCCAGCCGACCGCCATAGCCAAAGGCGGCGGCCAGCCGGCCCAAAAAAGAGACCGGAGAAGGAGGTTTTTAGAGAAGGAAAAGAGAGGTTTTTTTTAACACGCAGTCCATAATGCTCAATTTGAACACGCAGTCCATAATGCAGTACAGTTTTTCATAATATAACACACCACTCAATCTAAACACGCAGCTCATGACACGGTATTCGATTTATAGCACACTGCTCAATCTGAACACGCAGTCCATAACACAGTACACTTTTAATTTTTGCACGCAGCTCATTTCATAACATACTGTTCAATCTGACCACGCAGTTCATAACACAGCATTTTGTTTAATTTGGAAACTTATTACATCTATTCATTCTACCCATAGGTATCCTCCCGTTTCACATGGGGTTACCAGTTAATTATTGCCAGGGAGTGGTACATGGAGCTCCTAGATCCCGCTCGACATATTGTGGATGAGGCGGGATTTTGCCGATTCTGTATGGGGTTGTCGCGTCATCCAGCGTGCAAGACCTTTATGGGAGCACTGGTAGAGAGATGGTGGGACACCACCAACACCTTTTATTTCTCAGCTACCGGGGACATGACGATGACCCCATACGACTTCTCCTTGCTGACGGGCCTCGACGTGGTGGGCCGATCGATCCCATACGATGCAGATATAGATGAGTGGGAGACAGCTTGGGTTTATCTGCTTGGAGCTCGTCCGCCGATCGATAGATCATCAAGTAGGGTCAGGTACACCTGGTTTGTTGAGCATTACAGAGGGTCTATGCCAGAGACCTTCGAGGCCATACAACAGTACGCTCGGGGATTTTTGATGTTCCTGCTCAGGACCACTCTGTTTCCCGACAGAGGGAACACAGTTGGGCTTTATCTGCTCAATGCTCTGATAGAATTATCACAGGTCCGGAACTTTGATTGGGGTGGCGCTGCCCTCGCTACCCTTTATTGCGACATCAGCGCGACCTCCTAGGAGCGGGGGACCACAGTTGGAGGCTACTGGCGAGCCTGGGAGGTACATTCCGCCCTCTTGATTTACATTTCTGCTTTTTCAAAGTCTGTATACTGTACACAGCATTCTGCACTCAGCATTCTACTTTCTGCATTCTACTTTTTCTGATTTTCATTATCTGTACACTGCACACAGCATTCTTTACTCAACATTTTGTATTTTCTATAAATTCTGTATTCTGACAGCCACCGCCTTGCCTTTCACAGCTATGGGTTTATGCATACTTCCCCTCACTCGCTCCCGAGCTCGAGGTCGAGGCACCTCTTGAGATCCCTTACTCACGCAGATTTGAGTGTCGGTGCTGGTCCAGGCCCCGGGAGACTCTGCCATATCTCCGGCAATACTTTGACACTGTGCGGGCGTCTTAGGTAAACCAGAACTCTCAATTCTTCATGTTTTCATCTTTGATTCATCTTACATATTTATGTGTAACAACCCACATTCATGTCCTAGTCATATTCATGTTCATTTACATAACTTGTCTTGATAAGTTTGCACTCATGAATCTTGGCTTGTTTTGCCTAAGTAAGGTCCATGACTTGTTTTGTGTTTATGTGATTTGTCTAAGTATTGTGTGCATGCTTTGTTCCTTCCTTGGTGTCTCAAGCCTAAGTTATGTTAAGCCTAGATCATTCCACGCTGAGGTCATCTTTAGTCTAGAATTGTCTTGGAACCACTTTGTTTGACCTCCACCTTTGCCTTGACATATTGGCCGAGATGTCATTATCTAGGCCGAGGTGTTCATCACCAAGGTCGAGGTGTGTATTATCTAGGCCGAGATGTTACCTTTGCACCTAAGCGATCTTGTCCTGGAGTGGTATGACCCAGACCGAGGTGTGGCACATCTAGGCCAAGGTGTGGCACAGCTTAGTCAAGTGTTGTCCTTCCTAGCCGAGGTCATTGTCACCTTAGTTGCCGAAGCTTTGTCCTTAGCCGATGTCATCACTTGCCGGATTGCCTTACCGGGTAGCTTGTTAGATACACTTTATCATAGTCTTGTCTTGTCAATCTATCACCTTTTTGAACAGAACCAATCAGTCGTTGCCACGTGTCCGAGCTGAGTGTTAAGTCAACCGGCAGAGAGAGAAACCCATCATTTGTTTCTATACTTGTTTTGAAGAAGAGAGAGAAGCTCTAGAAGAGGGAGAGGAGTTCTTGAGAGGAGGTAGATTTCCAAGCTTGATCCCTAGAGATCGAACCGTTAGATCCGTGTTCTAAGGTTAGATTCTTGATCTACCCATGTTGTTCTTTATGTTTATGTTATTGCATTGCATGATTGAATATGATTTGTAAGCCATGCATTGCTTTGAAGTTCGGTTTTAGAAAGAAAAAATAGCATTCATGTGTTCTTCAAGAAAAGTCATGTTTTGATCCGAAAGCTCATGCCTAGATTCATGTTTTTGTGTTTGTTTTCACAGGATTTTCAAGAATGGGTACCCAGGTCCATGTTTTCGAACTCATAGCATGAAATCCCAGATTTTGTAAATAAAGAAGTTATGATTTTAGCATTCATGTTCTTCATGATCTTCATGTTCGTGTTCTTCATGTTCTTCACGGGTGGAAACCCAGATCTCTAGACCTCACTTCCCAAAGTGTAGTCGCCAAGATCACTCTTACCTAGACCTCACACTTAGGCCAAGCATCGTATCTCACCTTGGCCTACCTTGCATGATCACTTACACCTTGAGTTTGTCTTGTGCGCACCTCGGCATGCAGCTGCACGCTGAAGCCTAGGTAACCACACCTCGGCCAGAAGGTGTGGGACCTCGGCAAAGACCTGGTTAGTACCCAGCATGTCTTCCTGACATGTAAAACAGTGTTTTGACTTCCAGCATGTTTTTCCGAGATCATTTGCATGCATGTAAGACTTGTCTTGAGAAGTGTATTCAGTACGCTTTGCCATGTGTTTGTAGGACTTGGACTTGCCTTGACCCCGACGTCCCAAGAACTAAGTGAGTGGTATTTTTAATAAAGCTATGTTATACGTTTTGATAAAGGCTTTACTTTGCTTTGTTTTGAAAGTGTTTGTTAAGCATGAATGATATCCCTATTTTATGTATCAAGTATAAGCTTTGTTTTGGATGACATTCTTGGAACCGTCCTTTCGTGTTAGGGGACGTTAAGCCTAAGTAACACCGTCCTTTCGTGTTAGGGGACGTTAAGCCTATGTAACATAGTCCTTCCGTGCTAGGGGACTTTAAGCCTATGTAGCATAGTCCTTTCGTGTTAGGGGACGTTAAGCCTAAGTAACACCGTCCTTTCGTGTTAGGGGACGTTAAGCCTATGTAACATAGTCCTTTCGTGCTAGGGGACTTTAAGCTTATGTAGCATAGTCCTTCCGTGCTAGGGGACTTTAAGCCTAGGTAGCACCGTCCTTTCGTGCTAGGGGACGTTAAGTCTAAGTAACACCCTTGTTAAGATATCGGCCACCGACGGGCTATGAACGGGTGTGCTCGATGCCGAGGTTATGCTTTTGTTTTGTCGGGATGTCATCACCCCATGTTTTAAGTTGACGTATGTTAAGTAAGTAAGTAAGTTTTGGAAGACCAAGGTTCGATTGATGTTTTGTTTCAAGTCAAGTTAAGTTATGTTATGTATGGTTTTGACAAGGATATGCTATGTATTGTTTTGAAAAGATCTCGGATATCATTCATTTAACACCTTTATTACTTGTACCATTCACTGAGTATCCAAGCTCACCCTCCCTATGTATGTATGTAGGTAACAAGCAAGAAGTCTGCTACGCCGAGATGTGTGTTTTGCATGTGTGTTATGTCGGCAATAAGGATGTCGGCAATCTTGAAGATTAAGCTTCTTAGTTGTATTTCATGTATTTTGTATATGTCGGCTAGAGAAGCCCTTTTGTTAAGATGTAATATGTATCTTTGTACTTCATTTTATTTATATTCAAGTTTTAAAGCTATGTAAAGATGTATGCCATTCCGTTTGACTTATGCACTGCTTTTATGGACCACTTGTATTTTAAATTATTGCTTCCGCACTTGTGAGTCCCATATATTTATACTCTGATTGTATGTGAATTTTGAAAGTTGGCCTTCGGTAATCTCGGATTACTGGCCATCACGGCACCAAACTACTAGGGGCGGTTTGGGGTCGTGACATTATGACATCTAATCAGTTTATGCACTTGCCATCCGTAGATTACTTGGCAGCCTTGGATGGCGATGCCCGGGTCTCCACGATTTCAGTTCCTTGGGGCATATGCCTCCTCCCGATATAGGGTTCTGTTTGAGGGACCAGCTAGCAGAGCTTGGTTTCTTGGGGATCGCTTCATGCGTCAAACGATGGGCAATGCCGATCAGGAGGTCCCTCAGCGCCTCCATTGGATATGCGGTCCACGGAGAAGCTCACTCCCCGGGGGGTCGAGGACCTTATGTTGGGTGTTGACGTAGTTCTGTTCCTGGAGGAGGGGATTACGCGACATACCGCCATACATACTTGATGCCTCCATTGACAGGTGTCTGTACCCCTACGAGGAGGGCTGTTGATATGCCATCATTGAGTCGCGCTCGAGCTGCCGACGTCCCTTCCACTAGCAGGGCTAGTACATCGATGGGTATGGCTAGCGGGATGCCCTCGACTTGTCATTATGCTGGGTGGCTAGATCTTCCGATCGAGCTGACGGGCTGGTAGTACGGGACTTCTTACCCGATTCCACTGGAGCCTCCAATGTCCGACCATCGATACGTCAGTGACCCTGACTCGCCACCGGTATGTTTTACAGTTTTCATTTATCACTCAGATATTTAGACATTCATTCATTCACTGATGACTTGAACTTGTATATGTAGCCTCCCAAAGATTATACTGAGGGGTTACGTAGAGTGATGGCCTCACTCGAGAGCATGGTCTTGCGGAGGGAGACGATGTTGTATGCTGCCGGCATTCCGGCATTTTCAATTTCCTTGTATTCATCATACTTCCGATGACATATTGAAATTGCATATTTCGCCATATTAATTCACTGCACGTATAGAGCACACCTGACACATCACATCCACATACTGTATCTGCATGCACATATTTCACGCATCTCAATTGCATGTGATATACATATTCTGGCTGATGTATTCAAACTGCTCTTTTCAGGTTCCACTGTCACGGCCTGGGCCATCCAGGCCTACCCGAGCAGCTGGGAGGGGAGGCTCGACTCGCGGCTGAGGGATGCGTAGAGCACCCATCAGATATGACGAGGAGTCCAGCGAGGATAAGGAGTCAGCACATTCACAGTCAGAGACATCTGTGGGCAGGGATGATGATTCTGGCTCGGTTCTGAGGACGGAGGTGACGCCGAGGAGGATTTCGAGGACGGTGACTCCAATTCATATTGTGGCGGCGTAGAGGCTGCTCAGCCGAAGAGGACGAAGAGGGCCTCTCGGTCTTGAGCTTGATAGCACCGATACAGATGCTCCCTACTTTATTGTTCTTTTTACATGTAGTTGTAGCACATTGTACAGCTTAGACAGTTTTATTTTCTTTCTTCAAAACTTGTACTCTTTTGTAAAATGTTGTAAAAAGAAGCTATGATGGAATGAAAATGACTTTTTGTTCAAAAGTGTTGTACTTTATATTCTAAGCATCGCATTGCACCATTTTGCACACACACACAAAAGGAATTGAATAGAATTTGAACATCGCGTATTACCAAGTCAGGTAATGAACCGACACAACAAACTAAACAACTTATCTTACTAAGAAACAACAAAACCTTAGCAAGTTTACAACTCGATAAACAACGAGCAACAACTCGATAAACAAAAAGCAACAACTCGATAATCAAAGAGCAACGACTTGATAAGCAAAACTTAACAACTCGATAAGCAAACGCAATTTAGACAAACAGGGCGACAGAACGTACCCAAAATAGAGGTAAACTCAAACTTTCAGCGATCTCAGCACACAAGAAAGCTAGAGACTCTCTTCTAGAGACAAGAAACAGCTAGAGACCAGCTTTTTGCACATGGCCGACACCATAGGAGCTGGTCGACCACTTTCTTCTGCTGTAGGCCAAAAACTGGCTGGCCGACCAGGAAAAATGGTCTGTCGACCAGTCAGCCCAGGGACCTCCAGTTTTGTGACACTTGTCCTCCAAACAGTGTCGTATCCTTTATAAAGGTTCCAACTTCGTGGTTCCCTCATTCTAACCCAGTTTTGCACCAAAATGGAGGTGTTCTTCATCCAAAATCTCACAAATTGGATTGCTTCCTTGGATAGCTCGAAAAAGGTGAATTTCTGGAACTTCGGCATAAATGCACTATTCACGCTGAGTCGCACCCCACTGTGTTTTCCGTTTCTTCATGTCGCAGCAAGGTTTTGGAATCTGGTAACACACGTCTTTAGCTTCGGCGGACAAGAGGTATGTCCCATATTGGAAGACTTCCAAGCTTTAATGGAATCTGAGCGCGATGAAGAAATTTTGCCGCAATTTTGCTTTGGCCACACCCAAGCCTTAGGACGGATGTGCGGGCTTACTATACATGACGCTCGGTGTTTGATCCGCGATGGAGCATTGGACATTCCCCGTTTAGTTTATCTGTTTTTTGATGCTGATGACCGCGAAGTCATCATTGGCAGGGTTTTCGGCGACATGCGCTTTGCTTGTGCATGCTAGCTCATTTCTTGTTTGCCTCAGGCTCCGGAGGGTCTAGCATCCGTTTGATCGAGATTGCCGAGGGCTTGAGAGAGGGCAAGAGCTGCATCGCCATGACACTGGCTAAGACATTGATGGGTTTAGATACTTTTCATCGCCAAGAGACGACCAAATTTGCGGGGAGTCCACTACTATTACAGGTAATGCTTCCCACCCCATCTCACGTATATTCCTCACATCACTCGGCCCTCAGGCTCGATTTTTCTCTCAAAACCATTTTCTTACTTTTCTCTCAACGTACACCTCTCTATTCTTTAATCTCTCATTTTTTATCCCTCCCCAGATATGGTTGATGGAAAAATTGAAGGTTGTGGACTCTTGCCCAGCATACTCAGCTCGCGGCTATTTCTTCCGGCAACATCTAGTCGATGCCCTTGCTGAGGGTTGGTGGTGCGACTGGATGTGTAGTTTGTCCGCAGACGGCATTGCTTGGCGATGTCCTTGGCTTAATCTACCAGCAAAGAGTTATAGCATGTCCCGACAGACCGAGATTCTATTGATTGGCCTGACACACTGCGTGTTCTACTTTCCTTTCCGATTCCGGCGTCAATTCGGACATGAGCAGACTTGCCCAGCAGAGGGGATAGAGTATCTTACTGCATTTCTGGTCCAAGGCGCACAGCTAGCTCGGTATGCCACGGCATGGAGGACTAGAGAGCTTCTGGCCCCCGCTCCCACTTTCAGTTGCACCCTTTCTGATGAGTGCACAGCTTGGCTTGACGAAGAGGCACAGGTTGGGCCCACTTTGATATCAGAGGCTTCGACCAGCTCTGAGAGGGGGCGCAAGAACACCTGACTTATCCATGCCCCGAATTTATTGCTTTATTAGTACTTTCAAGTATTTTTTTTATTTATGAATGTAACAAAAGGCAACTTCAATTTGTATTCATGAGTAGGAGAACTCTATATTGAAATCAATGAAATTGAAGGTTGTGGGTACTGAAAATTTTCCGTTTGGTCCAAAAATGGTCTAAGTTGTAAAAAGATTAATTTGAACAAAAATCAACTTTTATTAAAACTTTTCAAAACCATTTTCGATGCGGATCAGAACTGGACACGCCTGAGATCTATCACTGAGATGCACAACCCTGGATCCCAGCAACTGGAAAGTTGCCCCTAGTCTGAATAGCACTGTACCAGAGATTATAACCGAGCTCCTGAATGTGAAAAAGACGAAGATGACCAAACATGATCACATGGACAAAGCTGATCGGGGAAGTGTTTATGGCTAGACTTCAGGATGAAGTTGCCTACGTATCCCAAAGATGGGAATCAAGCCTTACATAGTTCGGCTTGGGTTCACTCGTGTATTAACACTCTCCTTTTGCGCTCTAATTTTTGCCAAGGCCGTCCTTTCTGGGTTTTCAACCTTGGGAGCTCAGTTTTTATAATTTTAAATTTTCTGTGCTCTAACTTTTGCCTAGCTCACCCTTTCGGGTTTTCAACCTAGCGAGCCTCTCAGAGAAAGTATTTCTTCAACTTGTCCATGTTGATCGGCTGGGAGAACTCTAGGTCATCTAGGTCCATTAGAACAACAGCTCCACCCAACCAGATAGATTTGATAATGTAAGGGCCAGTCCAATTGGGTCTAAACTTGCCCCTAGGGTCATGAATGGGAGCCCGGTTGTCTTTGAGCACTAGATCCCCTTCTTTCAAATTCTTGGACTTAACCTTCTTGTTGAAAGCTCTGGCAATTCTTCGTTGATTACCCTGAACATGATAGAGTGCTTTCAGCCTTCTTTCGTCAAACAGCATGAGTTCTTCGAACCTGCTCTGCTGCCAATCTGCCTCAACTATCTAACACTTAGCCAATACTCGTAATGACAGAACCTCAACTTCGATAGGCAAAACAGCCTCCATCCCATAAACCAAGGAATACAGAGTTGCTCCAGTAGAAGTTTGAATTAACGTTCGGTAGCCCCACAGAGCAAACGGCAACTTATCTGGCCAGTCTCGGTAGGTATCCACCATCTTCTGCAGTATATGCTTGGCGTTCTTGTTGGCGGCCTCAACTGCTCCGTTGGTCTGCGGTCAATATGTGGATGACTTATGAAAAGCCACGTTATACTTCTCCAGAAGTCGATCACTTCCTTCTTGAAGTGAGAGCCATTATCTAAAATGATCTCATTCGGGACCCCATAGCGGCAGATGATGTTGTTTCTGATGAACTTAGCAACATGTGATGCCTTCAACACTGCGTAAGACTGGGCCTCAACCCACTTTGTGAAGTAGTCTATCGCTACTAGAATGTACTCATGCCCGTTGGACCCCTTCGAGGTGACAGCTCCAATCATATCAATCCCCTAGACTGAAAACAGTCATGGCGAAGTCATGTTGGACAGCTTCGATTGAGGAATGTTCATGCGATTTGCATGGATTTGACATTTGTGGCATCGCCGGGCAAAGCCAATACAATCCTCCTCCATGGTGGACCAGTAATAACCCTATCTAAGGATCTTCCGGGCTAGCATCATCCTGTTCATGTGCGTTCCGCACTCTCCTCCATAGATGGCCTCCATCAGGCGCTTGGATTCTTCAACATCAATACAGAGCTTATGCATCCCGAGATGACCTCTCTTGTATAGTTTACCTCCACAGACGATGAACTGAGCAGCCATTCTTCGAATTGCCCTCTTATCTTTGGCATTTGCCCCTGGTGGATATGCCTCTTTTCTAAGAAGTTCTAGACATCGTAATACCAAGGATTCTCATCTTATACCTTATCTATCGCATCAATCAGCTCGTAGGCCGGCACAAATTTTTGTTCGATGATGATCGAACGCATCCGGACTCCGAAAGGGATGTTTATCATGGAAGATAGAGTTGCTAGTGAATCTGCAAACCTGTTGTTTTCTCTTAACAGATGAGCGAAGTTCAACTTCTTAAACCGAGGAATTAACACGTCCAAGGTCTGGTGATAAATTCTTATCTTTTCCTCTTTGACTTTCCAATCTCCTTTTGCTTGAGATACAATAAGGTTCGAGTCCCCGATGACGTCCAACCGTTTTGCCCCTAGTTCTAGGGCAGCTTCTAAACTGGCAATACAAGCCTCATATTCTGCCTCATTGTTCGATACTTTGAACCGGAGTTTGAATGCTAGAGGTATGCGAAAATTGTCAGGTGCTATCAGTAACACTCCTATCCCATACCCGTATTGGTTTGACGCTCCGTCAAAGTACATCGTCCAAGTTCCGTCTTTGACATGCAAAATGGCCTCATCTGGGAATAAGTACTCAACTGCTTCATCCCTTTCAACTGAGTGATCGGCTAGAAACTCCGCTACCGCTCTCCCTTTTACAGACTTGCACGTCATGTATTTCAGATCGAATTCGGAAAACAGAAGCAACCAATGAGCTAGCCTACCCGTAAGTGCTGGTTTCTCGAAAAGGTATTTCATGGGATCTGTGAGGATATATTTTCTGAATACCAACACGTGGCAAGGTGACGCCGACGTGTCAGCCGAGGTGCCACGTGTCCTGGTCGTGATGCCGAAGTGATCTCGGCAAGGCCGAGGTTATCTCCGAAGATATCGAAAACCGAGATAAGCGGATAAGGGACAAGAGTCCTAGAATGAAGAGGGAACTCAACTTGGATATGGACAAGAGTCCTAGATTGGGAGAAGACTTCAGTTTGGGTAAAGATAAGACTCTTAGAGAGTTTATCCTAATCCCACTAGGAGTCCCAGATTAGCAGTAATCCTAAGTCCATTAGGACCAGACTCCTTTTGGGACTAGGATTGTATTGGCTATAAAAGAGAGGCACCCCCATGGGTCTAAGGTATGCTTTTGATACTCAAGCTTGTGAGTTTAGTACTTGATTTATCTTTGAGAGATATACTGACTTGATTGTCGGAGTGCCCCCGGGTGGTCGAAACCACCGCGGGATTCTTATATTTCTATTGCAGGTCCGTCAGGTGCCATCTATTCTGCCAGTGCTCTCCAGCTGGTTACTAAGCGGGCAGTGTGGTCAGAAAATCACCCACACAATTTGGCGCCGTCTGTGGGAAAGAAAGAAGAATAGATGGCCAATGACGGACAGAAGGATCAGATTAGAGACAATGCTCCTACTGGGAGTGGGAGACCTATCGATCTCGACATTAAAGGGGACAATCGCAACACAGAAACTCGTGAACAGAGTCACGGAGTGAAAGACGCCGGCCAGGAAGGTGACGCACCAAAGACAATAGATCGAAGCGGATACTACAACGAAGATGACCTCCAGGTATGGAAGGATAGATACCTGCGGAGGAACGAAGACCCTCCCAGAAGGGATGCAAAGACAGGGGGCATGAGCGCTCCCAAGGAGATAACATTCAATTATAGAAGAGCTCAACCTAAGTAAGCAAATCCCGGATCCCAGATCCCAGAAGACATGATCTCAGCCTAGATAAGTAGGTCCGAGAAAAGAAGAGCTCAACCTGAGTGAGCAGATTCAAGATTCCAGAAGATAAGATCTCGGCACCTGAGTCCGAGAAGAGAAGAGCACAATGAGCAGATCTCAGATCCCAGAAGATAAAAAAGAAACACACAAGATTAGACTAAAGTTGGCCAGAATTGAGAAGTATACTAAGGCCGAGGAAGACATGCCGGGAACAAAGGCGTCGGAACAAGAAAAGAGAAATGGCTCGTCGATGCGAGGCCAAAAATCAAACTCAGGTTGGAGCCAAGTAAGATCAATAGAGAAACCAAGGCCGACAACCTCGGCGACAAGGTTAAAGCTACATGTATGATGAGAACCCAAGTGGATTTTAAGTTCACACTGGGGGCATAGAGAAGAAGAATACGTTTACCACTTGTTGAAATTTGTAGCAATTTACAAGTTGGTTAAACCAAGATGATACTTAACCGAAGTTAAGCCGAGATGATGCTTAACCGAAGTTAAGCCCAGATGATGTTTAACCGAAGTTAAACCGAGACGATGCTTAACCGAAGTTAAGCCGAGATTATGCTTAACCGAAGTTAAGCCCAGATGATGTTTAACCGAAGTGAAACCGAGACGATGCTTAACTGAAGTTAAGCCGAGATGATGCTTAGTTGAAATTAAGCTGAGATGGTTCCTTACCTTCACTTGTTGAAATTTGTAGCAATTTACAAGTTGGAATTAAGCTGATTCCTTATCTTCACTTGTTGAAATTTGTAGCAATTTACAAGTTGGAGTTAAGCTGATTCCTTATCTTCACTTGTTGAAATTTGTAGCAATTTACAAGTCGAAGTTAAGCCGAGATTATTCGTTAATTCACTTGTTGAAATTTGTAGCAATTTACAAGTTGGAATTAAGCTGATTCCTTATCTTCACTTGTTGAAATTTGTAGCAATTTACAAGTTGAAGTTAAGCCGAGATTACTGGTTCTCTTCACTTGTTGAAATTTGTAACAATTTACAAGTCGAAATGAAACCGAGGCTATAGTTTGCACACTTATAGCAATCTACAGGTTGGTCCAACCAAAGAAGATGCTTAACACTTGTTGAAATTTGTAGCAATTTACAAGATAATGTTGAGCCGACATGTGATCATCTGTTGAAATTTGCAGCAATTTACAGGTTGAGGTAAAAGCTAAGTATATTGTTTAACCACTTGTTGAAATTTGTAGCAATTTACAAGTAGATCATTGTTATAACTTGAGAAAAATTTACAGTATATGTTAACACTTGTTGAAATTTGCAGCAATTTACAAGTAGGCTAGACCGAGATCACCGTTTAAACACTTGTTGAAACTTGAGAAAAAGTTTGCAAAAGTTAACATTGAGTAGTATATGTTCCACACTTGTTAGAATTTATGAAAAGTTTGCAGGTCAGTATCTTGCCGAAGTAAAAGTTTTGTAGCTATTATACCTGAGGTATGTAACCCTGAGAAGATTGCACAAAGGAGGCAAAGTATGAAAGGCATGCAAAATATTCTAAGTATAGAATCATGCAAGAGTAGTTAGAAGAAGATCAAGACAGAATTCATGGTGATTGACACGCCTTCACCTTACAACATCATCTTGGGGAGGCCATGGTTGCATGCAATGGGGACAGTTCCCTCAACGTTGCATCAACTATTGCGGTTCCCCACAGTACATGAGATTGAAGAAGTTAGAGGAGACCAACTGCAAGCAAAGAATTGCTCCATGGCAGCAATGAAAACTACCTGCAACATTCGGGAACCAGGGAAGGCAGAGATTGAAGACGAGGACATGGAGGTCCTAGATGATGTCGGCAAAGAGCCAGCCAAAAAGAGTAAAGAGACACTGAAGAAAATCCTCGTCTAGGAGGGCGACGAAGAGCGCTTCATTCAGAGAAGGAAAGTTGAATTAGACATTGAAGAACAAGGAGGCACATCGGCCATATGTAGAGTTTACATTATCTAAAGAACAAAAAGGTACAAGAGTACAAGCGACAAAAAAAGGAAAAAACTTCAAAAACTGAGATGATGCTTAACCGAAGTTAAGCCGAGATGATGTTTAACCGAAGTTAAACTGAGGTGAGGTTTAACTGAAGTTAAACTGAGATGATACTTAACCGAAGTTAAACCGAAATGATGCTTAACACTTGTTGAAATTCTGAGCGAATTTACAAGTTAAAGAGTGCACAAAGTTAAATGTCGACAAAAGATTCGCCGGAGTCAAACGTCGTTTTGATTAGAACCACTAAAGTGCACGCCAGAAGTGGTGACCAGAATTGTGAAAGGAATAAATGCTTCAGGAAACAGCGATGATAGTTTGCAAAGGCCAAGAGAAAGAGGGTCTAAAGGGGGTGAATTAAATACCAGAAGTTTTAATACATTGGCGAAAGAAGAACACATCAGGTCTGTGACTATAGCACGAAGCCCACTTCCCTAATGTGATCCTAACGTTCACATTAGGGGGCAGGGAGAAGGTGCAGGGGGAAGGAGTGATAATTAAGGAGCAAGGAATGTTAACACTTGTTGAAATTTTTGAGCAAAATTACAAAATGAGTTAACCAAAGATTATGAAGTCTACCACTTGTTGAAATTTGTAGCAATTTACAAGTTTGGTATAGCCGAGATAAACACTGAAAGACGTTTCCGAGATATGGTCAACCGGGATGACCAACTAGCTTGTTAAGAGCTGAGAAGGTTGGCAAGTACAAAAATGAAGACCTTAAAGAACTAGGGACTGAAAGCAAGAACGTCGGACTAATCTGCTTCGACGAACGACAATGGTTCAGCCTCGGCAGTAAGTTGGAGGAGCTTCTCTACCGCCACCTCGGCATCAATTTCAAGAAGGAAGCAAACTACTCGGCATCAGCGGTAGGTTGTGTCTCACCCCCAGAAGACAGTTGGAAAGAACTTCTCGGCAGCTTTCTCAGCCACGAGCTCAGCATCGACCTCCTAAAAAGTTTGATCAAAGCTCTTCTTGGCGATTGGCACCTCAGAGTTTGAAGGCAAAGATTGAAAGCAAGAATCTGGAAAAAGACACAGAAAACAAAAACATGAATGTAATTCGTAATCAAGAATGATGATGAAGCTATCAAGAAATCAAGGCAAAAAGATTGCACAAGTGTGTCAAGCCAAGAACAGTGGTAGAAATCAACAGATGTGTGAACAGTGTGTATTTAAGAAGATGATTTGGAAATAACGGGTAAAACAAGCAATGGTGATTAACAATGAAGCAGAGTTTCTTGGAAAGCAACAAGAAATAAAACCAGGAGGATCAGTGGCTTACCAGAAAGAGGGAAGCCGGAATGAGAATTGCCAAAGTCTGACGACAATGACAGAATGACGTAAAGCTTCACCGGAGGAGAGAAACGAAGACAGTTGCAGAAACTTGAAAGCTTGGAACAAATGGCGGATTCAAGCAAAAGAGCTAGAAAGCGAAGAAGCCAGAGGATTAAATGAAAAAAGAGAAAAACAGAAGTCAAGAAGATGACAAAGTTCAAAGAATAAAGCCAAGTGCACAGGCACTAAGTAAGTATGTGAAGAACAAGAAAGTAATGAACCAGACATGATGCTCGCAACAGAAAGCGGATATGACAAAGAACAGTTCCAGGCATTTTAGCAAATAAGAAATCAAAAACTTGAAGACAGACGAGAACAGAAGGCCACAGATGGCAAATAAACAGATTCAAAGTAAATCAGAAGAGTTATGAAAGATTGAGCTTAATAAAAAAGTAAGAGTTTTTGAACCTACAAAAGTGAAATGAACGCCGATATGAAAATCGTCGGAGTCAAATAGGTGACTGGAAATCGGGAACTCACCAGAGAGTGTGAGTGGAGCAGTTGCAAAACTCTTGGAGTTTACGAATTAATGGAACCAGAATCTCGGCTAGGAGGTACGATTTCAAGCAGCTTGGAAAGCATGAAACTTGACTCTTGACACCAGTGGACAGTAAAGTCTAGGGAACTTTGAGGTCGGCGAGTTTGATCTCGGACAGAGAGGCACAGGTGAACGAACGGTGTAGGTTCCATCACCTCAGAATGCCGAGGTAATAGAACCTAGGGGGCAGTTGTGAGGATATATTTTCTGAATACCAACACGTGGCAAGGTGACGCCGACGTGTCAGCCGAGGTGCCACGTGTCCTGGTCGTGATGCCGAAGTGATCTCGGCAAGGCCGAGGTTATCTCTGAAGATATCGAAAACCGAGATAAGCGGATAAGGGACAAGAGTCCTAGAATGAAGAGGGAACTCAACTTGGATATGGACAAGAGTCCTAGATTGGGAGAAGATTTCAGTTTGGGTAAAGATAAGACTCTTAGAGAGTTTATCCTAATCCCACTAGGAGTCCCAGATTAGCAGTAATCCTAAGTCCATTAGGGCCAGGCTCCTTTTGGGACTAGGATTGTATTGGCTATAAAAGAGAGGCACCCCCATGGGTCTAAGGTATGCTTTTGATACTCAAGCTTGTGAGTTTAGTACTTGATTTATCTTTGAGAGATATACTGACTTGATCGTCGGAGTGTCCCCGGGTGGTCGAAACCACCGCGGGATTCTTATATTTCTGTTGCAGGTCCGTCAGGTGCCATCTATTCTGCCAGTGCTCTCCAGCTGGTTACTAAGCGGGCAGTGTGGTCAGAAAATCACCCACACAGGATCTAATCTTGAAACCAGTGTTATAGAGTGAGCTAACAGGTAGTGCCGCAGCTTCCTGGTAGCCTATACCAAGGCCAAACAAGCCTTCTCTAACGGACTGTAGCGGGTAGCCTACCCGTAAGTGCTGGTTTCTCGAAAAGGTATTTGATGGGATCTAATCTTGAAACCAATGTTATAGAGTGAGCTAACAGGTAGTGTCGCAGCTTCCTGGTAGCCCATACAAAGGCCAAACAAGCCTTCTCCAACGGAGTGTAGCGGGTCTCATACTCTAGCATTTTCTTGCTCAAGTAGTAGATAGCCTTCTCCACCTTGTCCTTAGACTCTTGTGCGAGCATGCAACCCATCGTAGTTTCAGTCACTAAAAGATATAGAATCAACGGTTTTCCCAGCTCAGGTGGTGACAACACAGGTGGGTTCTGTAGATATTGCTTGATCTGATCGAAAGCAGCTTGGCATCGGTCGTCCCATTGGAACTTCGTCATTTCTTCAAGAGACCAAAGAGTGGTTCACAAGTCAAGGTTAATTTAGAAATAAACCGTCTTATGAATTGCACTTTACCCAGAAAGCCTCGCACCTCCTTTTCAGTCCTCGGTGGTGGCATTTCTAAGATGGCCTTGATTTTGGAAGGGTCGACTTTGATGCCCCTTTATGTGATCAAGAACCCCAGCATTTTTCCTACTGTAACACCGAACGTACATTTCTGAGGATTCAACTGCAGCCGATACTCCCTAATCCGCTGGAAGAATTTCTGCAAGGCAGTGTAGTGGCCCTCTCTTTCTTTGGACTTGACAATCATGTCGTCCACGTAGACCTCCACCTCTTTATGGATCATGTCGTGCAAAATTGTGGTCGCAGCCTGTTGATACGTAGCCCCAACATTCTTCAACCCAATCGGCATGAACCTATAACAATAGGTTCCCCATGGGGTGGTGAAAGCGATCTTCTCCCGGTCTTCGGGTGCCATCAATATCTGATTGTAGCTTGAAAACCCGTCCATGAATGAGAGCAACGTATGCCCAGCAGTGAAGTCCACTAACTCATCGTTATGCGACAGCGGAAAGTAGTCCTTCGGACTAGCTTTATTCAAATCTCTGAAGTCCACACATAACCAAATTCTGCCGTCCTTCGTCGGCATCAGAACTATATTGGCCAACCAAGTTGGGTATTCGGATACCAGCAGGAACCCTACGTCAATTTGCTTGGTGACCTCTTCTTTAATCTTAAGAGCCCAATTCGGGCGGATCCTTCTGAGCTTCTGCTTAACAGGTCGGGCCTCTGGGTCAAGAGGAATCCGGTGCTGTACAATCTCAGGATCGATTTCAGGCATGTCTTCCTAGGACCACGCGAAAATATCTTTGAAATCTTTTAACAAATTGACTAAGCGCTCGCGCTCCTCCGAAGACAACGTGGACCCAATCTGGACCAGCTGTGAGTCCTTCTCAGTACCAACGTTAATTTGGGTGATTTCATCAACCAAGGGTTTTACAAACCTCTCCTACTCTTGATCAAGCAAAAATTTCAAAACCGGAGGAATTTCTTCCTCGTCGTTTTCATCAAAATTTTGAAAATCCTGATTAATGCAATAAATTAAGGGCACAGAAAAGTATTCGAAGGCCACAGCCGCACAATTCTCATTAAGTACTTCCAAGTTGCCTGGTTCCTCTGTTACAACAGACTCAAAGGAAAAAGAAAAAGACGACCTAGACAGGACTGTGGCATCTAGGTTGTCACCCCCAAGAATACCGAACTCAGACTCAGACGAACTGGAACCTGATTCCCTCTCTACGGACTCATTGGAATCAGATTCTGGCTCACTACCTGACCAGGTGCTACTTGATAAGAATTCTTCCTTGTATTGCCAGACGAGGGAGGGTGCGATGGATGCATCCAGAATGTTTGAAAATGGGCTCGCAGTCGTTTCATTCCCGATCATGGACACCGAGAAGTTATCCCCCAAGCACTCATGTATGATGGGAGGATCTGAAAGTAGACAAGACAGTGCTACCCTCATTTCAATCTCTGTTCTCTCAAAATCCTCCTCCCTACACTGCTCAACCTCAGTTGGTGGGTCTGTCTGCTCCTCAACAACATCATCCCTAGACAAGTGCAAGTCAAAGAACATCTCAAACCCCATCAAACGCCTCCTCTCTGCATTCAACCATGGCTCTGGGAAGCCGCAGAACGGGAAGTCCTCCCCCTCTCGGACAAAGCGTCCATTTAGGGTACCTTGGATAGGCTGGTGCACCAACTCATAAGGCTTCCCGGCTCGCTTTGCTTTGGCCCTTCTGGCCATCTCCTTGCCTTTCCTCACCCAGTCCTCTTTGGTAGGCAGATAACCTAAACCAAAGGTATGCGGGTTACGCGGCACTTCGGCCGATGCTGCAACACCTTTCCGGCCACTTTTCCCTAATCCCATCCCGGGAATATGTTGGAGCTTGTTCATGAGGTACACAAACTGTGCACTGACATATGACCCCTTATTAATAGCCAGTATGTTCTGTACAACCCGAGCCTCGGCTAGGGTAAATCCTGACAAGAACACATCCTCCGCGCCATGTTCGATCTCCAGAACCAGCGTAGACACCTCTGGCGGTGGATGGATTGACGAATTCCCAAAAACCATAGCCACTCCCTTCCCATGGGGGTACTTCAACATCTAATGCAGGGTGGAAGAGACTGCCTTTACCTGGTGCAGCCACGGCCGCCCTAGGAGTAGATTGAAGGTCGCGGGAACGTCTAAGACACGAAAGTCAATATGATGTTGTCCTGGACCGACCCTAGTTTGAATCTGCACAATCCCCATCACTTCTCTGCTAGTATTGTCATATGCCCGAATCACCTGGGCAGTGGGTACGAAGTCTACGGGCTTCAACCAGATTGCATATGCCGTCCTTGACAGACATACGTTGATGGTGGATCCTGTATCGACAAGAACTATCGGTATCCATTTGTTTCTACACTCCATAGAGATGTAGAGTGGTTTGTTATGGTTTGAACCCTCAGGCAATAACTCCTTATCAGTAAAGGTCAACGTCGGAGAAGCTCCTCTCGGAAAAACCAATCCTACCAGCTGGTCAGGCATGGTATCGATCGAAAGTTTAGCTCTATCCATTGCAGAAAGGACAGCCTGTCTGTGTACTCTTGAAGCCATAAGCAGTCCCCAGATAGAGATGTCTGCTTGTATTTTCTTAAGTTGTTTTAACACAGCCTCCTCTTCGAGCAATTTTTCTTTTTGCTTCTCCACCTCTGTGTCCTTTCTGGATGCCTCTGGTTGATCTAGGTGTGGGGGCTTGAAATACCACCCACTCCTAGTCATGTGGTCCACCTCTCCAATATACCAGGTATCATCCAGTTGATGTTTCCCCAATCTTAGGTCGTCATCTTCCCACCACATGCCATCGGCCATCGACAAGCAGCTATCCAATTTTGTCACAACTGTTCCTATGCGCACAACACATTCCATTCCCATGCCCACAGCACATTCTGTCCCCACAGGGGCTTTGGCCTTTCTAGCCCTCTCCAGATCTTCGATCTTTTCCTGCTCAAACTGTTTCAGTGCAGCCTGCTACACAACATCTTCCGTAATCAAACTGTTCTGATCCTGAGCAAAATTCTTATCACCGGTGATCTCCAGCGGTCCATTCTGATTCCTAGCCATTCTGACCACTGTTGATGTGCCCGTTTCTAACAGTCCTTGCTCTGACTGATGTACCTCAAAAACATTCGACTCATCGCTGAGCCATCTGGTAGCTTCCGCTGACCCTTCCAGATCGAACCAGTTGACAGTCACGTCCCCTGAATCATGTTCTTCAAAGAATTATAGATTCGTAATGTCCTCTTCTAGTTCTGCCAGGTTATCTTGCCCTTGATTAGGTCCATCCTCTCGAGCTACACAGATCTCTGCCCCCACTGGCAATTCTACCATTGGCTTAGGCTGATCCGTTAGTGTGATATAACCGCTCGGGTTGTACTCAAAACTCACAGATCCCTCAGGCTCTGAATCCCCATTATTCTCTGTTCCCAAAGTGATCCCTACTCTATCTTCGGTAATCACCACCACTGATTCTGGTTGGGTTTGGGAGATGTCTAACATGCACAAGTCAATGTTGTTAGGAATGAATACCTTCGGCTTGAGTAAGTGGGAAGGGGTAATATATATGCTCAGGTCACATGGGATGACCGAGGTTTGGATGAGGTTAATGCGTTTGGGAGGTGGAGCTTGGTTATGTGGTGGGAGAGGGTTGGTTGTGACGTTCGGCTTCTCCGGGGGCATAATCACCCTGTTGTCTATGAGATCCTGAATTTTAATGAAAACGATGAGAAATGAATTCCTCTGGTTTTGAAAATTTTGATTAACCGAGAGGAGGAGAGGTTTGCCAAACCCCTTACTGATGAAATCATTGCTTTTAATGTAGGTATGAGAAGGATCCATGTCTGGTCCAGATCGGGTACACGTTGTCTTCAGGGAAGCGCGAGCACTTAGTCGCTTTATGAAAAGATTTCAAAGATGCTTTCGCATGGTCCTACGAAGACATGCCTGGAATCGATCTTGAGATTGTATAGCATCGGATCCTTCTTGACCATGAGGCCCAACTCGTCAAACAGAAGTTGCGGAGAGTACGTCCGGATTGGGCTCCCAAGATTAAGGAAGAAGTTACCAAACAGATTGCGGCAGGTTCTTGCTTGTGTCTGAGTATCTAACGTGGTTGGCTAACATTGTTCCTATGCCGAAGAAGGATGGCAGGATCAGAGTCTGTGTTGACTTCAGGGATTTGAATAGAGCCAGTCCGAAGGACGACTTCCCTTTGCCGTACACTAATGAATTAGTGGACTTCACTGCAAGCCATGCATTGCTCTCCTTCATTGATGGATTTTTCGGGTATAACCAGATTCTGATGGCGCCCGAGAACAGAGAGAAAACTGCATTTACTATGCTGTGAGGAACCTATTGCTATCGAGTGATGCCGTTTGGGCTGAAGAATGCCGAGGCTACCTATTAAAGGGCTGCGATCACTATTCTGCATGATATGATCCACAAAGAGGTCGAGGTGTACGTGAACAACATGATCGTCAAGTCCAAGGAAAAAAAAGGCCACTATGCCACCTTGACGAAATTCTTTCAGTAGATCAGAGAATACAGATTGAGGTTGAACCTGGAGAAGTGTACTTTTGGCATAACAGTAAGAAAAATGCTGGTTTCTTGATCACACAAAGAGGCATCGAGGTAGATCCTTCCAAAATCAAGGTCATCCTAGAAATGCCACCACTAAGGACTGAAAAGGAGGTGCGAGGCTTTCTGGGTAAAGTGCAATTCATAAGACGGTTTATTTCCAAATTAACCTTGACTTGTGAACCACTATTTGGTTTTCTGAAGAAAGGAAAGAAACTCTGATAGGATGATCGATGTCAATTTGCTTTCGAGCAGATTAAGCAATACCTTCAGAATTTGCCCGTGTTATTGCCACTAGAGCTAGAGAAGCCTTTGATTCTCCATCTGTCAGTCACAGACATAACAATAGGATGCATGCTTGCTCAGGAATCTGAGGATAGGGTGGAGAAGCCATCTACTACTTGAGCAAGAAAATGCTGGACTACGAGACCCGCTACACGTCGTTGGAGAAAACTTACTTAGCCTTGGTATGGGCTACCAGGAAGTTGAGGCACTACTTGTTAGCTCACTCTATAATCCTGGTTTTGAGATTAGATCCCATCAAATATCTCTTTGAGAAACCAGCGCTTACGGGTAGGCTAGCCCATTGGTTGCTTATTCTCTTCAAATTTGATCTGAAGTATGTTACTCGCAAGTCAGTTAAGGGGAGAGATGTGGCGGAGTTCTTGGCAAATCACCCAGTGGAAGGGGGTGAAGCGGTAGAATACCTATTCCCAGATGAAGCCATTCTGCAAGTTGAGGAAGAGACTTGGACAATGTACTTTGACGGAGCCTCTAATCAGTACGGTTATGGGATAGGTGTGTTGTTGATAGCACCCGACAATTCCCGTATACCTTTACCCTTTAAACTCCGGTTCAAGGTATCCAATAACGACGCAGAATACGAGGTATGTATCGCTGGTTTGGAAGCCGCCCTGGAACTAGGAGTGAAATGGTTGGATGTGATCGGGGACGGAAACCTAGTTGTTTCTTAAGCCAATGGAGACTAGAAGGTCAAAGAAGAAAAGATGAAGATTTATCACCAGAACCTGGACGTTCTGATTCCTAGGTTTGAAAAGCTGACTTTCACGTATCTATTGAGAGAGAACAATAGGTTCATTGACGCCTTATCAACTCTATCTTCTATGATAGACATCCCGCTGGGAGTCCGGATGCGTCCGATCATCATTGAACAGAGATATACATTGGCCTACAAGACTAGTGCCGCAATAGATGAAATGCAAGATCAAAACCCTTGGTACTTCGACATCTGGAACTTCTTGGAAAATGAGGTTTATCCACTAGGGGTAAATGCCAAGGACAAAAAAGCAATACGGCGGATGGCCGTTCAATTTATCATCTGTAGAGGTAAACTGTACAAGAAGGGTCATCTGGGAATGCACAAGTTATGTGTCGAAGAAGAGGAGTCAAAGCGCTTGATGGAGGCCATCCATGGGGGAGAGCGTGGAGCGCACATGAACGGAGTAATGTTGGCTCGGAAGATTCTCAAGCAAGGTTACTACTGGTCCACCATAGAGGAGGATTGTATTGGTTTTGTTTGGCAATGCCACAAATGCCAAATTCATGCCAACCACATGAATATCCCGCTGTTAAAGCTATACAACATGACTTCACCATTGCCTTTTTCAGTCTGGGGAACTGACGTCATTGGGGCGGTCACACCAAAAGGGTCGAATGGGCATGAATACATTCTAGTGGCAATTGATTACTTCACAAAGTGGGTGGAAGCTCAGTCCTACACAGTGTTGAAATTAGCGCATGTAGCAAAGTTCATCCGAAACAACATCATTTGCCGATATGGGGTCCCAAACGAGATCATTTCAGATAATGGCTCCCACTTCAGGAAAGAAGTGATTGGCTTGTTGGAGAAATACAATGTGCCTCTCCATAAGTCATCTACATATAGACCACTATAGACACCCTATTTTTGACAGCCCTTTAAGACTTGGATGTTCTTGTAGGTACATCCGATGGCGAGTCTAATTGCTCACCGAATGCTTGAAGTCTGTGGCAAAATGCCACAGGTTTGAGCTTTCCAAACCCTGCATCTATTTTGTCTCATCTTTGGACCATGCTTAGGTCTTTTTAGAATGAGGTTGTTGATGGCCTGCCAGCCATCCTCGAAGGCTGTCGGCCATGGCTTTTGGCCTACCGACCATTAATGTGTCTTGCCGGCCATCAGTGTTTCCTGCAGATATTTTGTGATATTTTGTGCCAGCTATTTGCACAGGTTCATGCATCTTCCAACATGTGTGTGGCTGGATCTTTGTGAGGGGAATTTGTACGTTCTATATATAGGACCCCTCTCTTACACGTAGGGGGGTTAGAAAAATTTGAAGACAAAAAAATTTTCTCTATCTCTAGATTCCTCTCTTTCTTGATATTTTGTGCCTTGTAGCTTATTTTCTCTACACTCTTACATACACTACCTTAATCAAACTTGACCACCTTTGAGCTGAGGTCCCCTTGAGCCTTGTTTGAGCTCTAGAAGGAGGTTTGGGCTTAGATTGTTTCCTATTTTGTGCCTTAGCATCAAGAGGTATAACACTTGTTATTTAAGCTTGCTTTCAATACTTGTTTTGCCATCTTTTTCTGCTATTTTGGGGCTGGTTTGACATGTAAAAAGTTCTATTTTTTAGGCCCAAAAGTGGTGGTTTGAGCCCTTTTGAGTTAGGGGGCTGTCCATCTCTTTTGCTTCTTAGCTTGTTAAGCTTTTGTGCCATCTTTTCATCACTTTAAAATCAACTTTTTGGGCCTTTTAACCACTGAATCTCAGAGGTTTTTTAGTGGTAAAAACCAACTTTTGAAGTGCAAAATTGGAGGGGTTAACCTCATCTCCTTATGTTTTGTTTGCATGCCTAGTTAAGTTCATGAGTTAGTATGTTTTTCTAGCTTAACTTAGCTTAAGTCCAGCATGTTTTTGTTTCTGTTTTGACCTGTTTTGGGCTGGTTAATTTAATTGAGGCTTGTATTGCATAGTTATGGTGTTATTTCCTTCACTAGCTTAGTGTTTTAATGCTTTAATTATCATTGCTTTGAGTTAATAACATGTTTTAGTGTTGTTTTGCACTTCATTTCAGCACTTAAAATCTTTGCAATCTCCCTCCATTCTTCACTCTTTTGTTTGCTTCGAAAGTGGTTTCAAACCACTTGTTTGCCTAAGTGTGAAATTGAGGTGTTGCACCTAATGGTTTAATCCCTTAGGGGGTTCATTACCAACAGTGTAATGCCTCTTTCATGCCTAAAGTAACTCGTTGTTTGAGTCATCTTTCCATTAGAGGACATTCACTTTTGGACTTAATCGATTAAAGAATGAATTGGTAATGTAAAATGAGTAAACAAAACATGCAAGTAAAAGAGACAAGATAAGCATTCTTTGTGTTGCATTGCATGTGTTCAAACCGAACGTTAGTTTGAACACAAGGCAAATAAGACATTTCATACTCAAAAGTGATGAAATGTGTCACTTTCCTTGGTCTCTATTGCCCTTGATCATGCATGATAGGGTGGTGGTCTTGTTGGTCATGTTTTTGCATTTATTGAACTTGTACAATTGGTTTCACGAGCCATCATGCAATGAAATTGCTTGGTTGGTGGTTTTGTGAACCAAATCTTGTCCCTACTTTGCTTTCCCCATGAAAAGGAGAGACAGGGTGTGCAGACAACCCTTGGAAAGACCTTCCTTTTTCTCTATTTGTGCTCTGTTGCAGTGTGGTGACTTAGAGCATCAGTGGCCAGCAGTGCCTCATCAATGGCCGGCAAGGCTTTATTCCTAGTCGGCAGTGCACCTCTCTGGCCTGCAGCAGCCATCCATGGCCGGCAAACCACTAATGTCAACCTCAGCAAAGATTTGGTAAGGTGGAGCAGAAAGGTTCTGAAGCATGCTCAACCCTGCAAACAGAGCCTCTCAAGAGCAAAACAGAGGACTTTTCAGGGCAAAAACCGAGCGCATGCATCTTCCACTTCCCGAGGCGGAGCAATGGCAGCAAAGTTCAATGCCTTGCATGATTAGTTAGTGTGCATTTGTTTTAATTAATTAGTTTACTAGTTGATTAAAGTGTTGTAATAATTAATAATTAGTTTGCTAGTTATTCATTTGATTTGTAATAATTAGTCTAATTAGTTTAAATTAGATTAGTTTGATTAGCTTAGCTTAGATTAGCTTAGCTCTTATTCATTCGGACCCTCCTTCGGGAGAGCATAATGTTGTAATAAGTGTGCGTGCGTGTGTGTATGTCTTCTAATCCCACGTCTTTCTCCCTTTTATTTAATCGCTTTCAATGGTTAGATTAGGGACATCTTTCAATTAGCATATCGCATGTTTGCATCCATTCATTTGTCTTGCATGCACCGAGGCTCGGCGCATCATTCAAACTGCATTATCATTTCAATACTTCTTTGAATATGTGTTTTCAAAGCATGCTATCAAAGTGTTGCAAATACCATAATTAAATAGCCATGCCTATTTAGTTGCATTATTGCATGTGTTGCATTAGTCATTTAACATAGTTAGGAATCATGCATTTTTCTAACTTTGTTTTCTTTCCTAGCTTGGAGTACTAGGTGAGTTTTACACTTTAGCATATCGCACGCGTGTTGATGTTGCCATATCTAGCATGCTCACCATGAGGCTATGTGCTTAAATGTTAAACTACTTGAAAGCCTGTGGATAAAGGCTTGTTGTTTGAATTGAAACAATTCAATGATTGCATGTTTGAAGCCCACTTTGTTGAGTGGCAAATCATGTTTTAAGCCTACTATGTTTGGTGGCAAATTCGCAAATCTTTAAGCCCACTTATGGGTGGCAAATTTAAACCATTTTTGCAAAAACAAAACATGAGTTGAATTGTTCCAAATTAAGCAAACTAGTCTATACTTGATTGTGCGTATCACATAGTAAAGCTAGCTTAATATCCGAAACAAGAGCACACAATGTTTATAAAAAGCATATCATGATTAGTATAGACCGATCTTTGATCGAGCGAGCGGGGGTGCTCAATTCATTACCTTCCCCCTTCGTACCTAAGTTCCCCAGCCGAGGCAACTTTGGTGATGACGGACACGTGGCCTTTGGCACGAGTTAAGGTTTTCTAAATTTTTTCAAAAATAAAAATATTTAAGTGGCAACTCTGTATCTGGCAAAGCAGTCCAATTTTGGTATTATTTGATTTAAAATCAATTTTCCAAAATGACTTGCCGGATTTGGACTCTTTGGTGTTTATCAGTTTCACATTACACTTGTGAGACTAGATTCAGAATCGCGGGAGTCCAAACTGTAAGGCCTTCTTGTCAAACCTTTCCGAAAGGCAGGGCATGGAAAAAGGCGAGTCCACAGCCACAAACCAATGGAGCTGTTGAGGCCACCAACAAGAACATCAAACATATTTTACAGAAAATGGTGGAGACCTACAGGGATTGGCCAAATGAATTTCCATTTGCACTCTAGGGCTATAGAACTTCAATCCGGACGTCTATAGGGGCAACTCCTTATTCTCTTGTCTATGGGATGGAAGTTGTTCTGCCAATCGAAATAGAAGTCCCATCGCTATGAGTTATAGCTAAGTGTCAAATAGCAGAAGCGGATTAGTAGCAGAGCAGGTTTGAAGAACTGATGTTATTTGATGAGAGAAGGCTGAAAGCATTGTACCATGTTTAGGGCTATCAACATAGGATTGCTAGGGCTTTTAACAAGAAGGTTAAGACCCAGAATCTTAAAGAATGAGATTAGTATTGAAAGACAACCAAGCTCCCATCCATGGCCCAAAGGGCAAGTTCAGACCCAATTGGATTGGTCCTTACATCATCAAAACTATCTGGTTGGGAGGAGCTGTTATTCTTATGGACCTGGATAGCCTAGAATTTTCCCAACTGATCAACATGGACAAGTTGAAGAAATACTATCCCTAAGTGGCTCGCTGGGCCAAAAAGTCGAAAGGGCAACCTAGGCAAAAGTTATATCAGAAAAAAATTAGAAATAAAGAAAAACTGAGCTCGCAAGGTTGAAAATCCTAAAAGGCAGCCTTGGCAAAAGTTAGAGCATAAAAGGAGAGTGTTAATACTCGAGTAAACCTGAACCGAACTACGTAAGGCTTGATTCCCATCTTCGGGATATGTAGGCAACTTCATCCTGAAGTTCGGCCGTAAACACCTCCAACTCAAATGTCCTGTCCATGTGTTTGATCAGGTCATCTTTGTCTTTTCTTTACCTAAGAGTTCGACTATGATCTTTACTCTAAGAAAATGGCTAGTTACAGTGCTGAGCAGTGTTATTCAGTCAATGGGCAATTTGTGATCTTTGGATTCAGGGTTGTACATCTCGAGGATAGATTCCATGTGTGTCAAGTGGTGATCCTTTTTCAAAAATGGTTTTGGAAAGTTTTAATAAAAGTTGATTTTGTTCAAATTTTACCTTTTACAACTTAGACCATTTTTGGACCAAAAGAAAAATTTTCCATGCTCATAACTTCAATTTCATTGATTTCAATACAAAGTTCTCCAACTCTTGATACAAATCAAAGTTGCTTTTATTACATCTTACAAACTTGAAAAAAAAGGTCAAAGTAATACACTAGGAGCATAGATGAGTCAAGTGCTCCTGCGTCCCCCGCTTGTGCTTATGGAAGCTTCTGATGCTAAAATAGGCCCGATTTGTGCCTCATCCTCGAGCCAAGCCAAGCCAAGCATTCACCAAAAAAGGCGTAATTGAAACTAGGGACAGGGGCCAGAAGCTCTCTCGTCCTGTAAGCAGTGAGGTACCAAGCCAAATGTGAACCTCAGACAGGGAATGAAACTGGGTACTCTACCCCTTCCTCTAGGCGGATCTAGTCATGTCCAAACTGACGTCTGAACTGGAAAGGGAAGTAGAATACATAGTGTGTAAGGCCAATCAGCTGAATGCCAGGTTGCCGAGTCATGTTATAGCTTATTTTGGTCAAATTAAGCCAAGGGCAACACCAAGTAATGTCAACAGTAGATCTATTGCACATCTAGTGGCACCACCATCCCTCATTCAGGAAATCTACTAGTCAATGGTGAAAGAAATAGCCTCGAGCTAAGTACTTAAGGTAAGAGTCCACTACCTTCAACTTATCCATAAGGCACACCTGGGAAGGGATGAAAGAAAAAAGATATTAAAGAATAAAGAGATGTATGTTGAGAAAAAAGTAAGAAAAGGGCTTTGAGAGAAAAATAGAGCATGAGTGTCGAGAGATGTGAGAAATACATATGATAAAGGGTGGGAAATATTACCTGTAGAAGTAGTGAACTCCTCACGAATCTGGTGGTCTCCTATCGATGGAAGGCGTCTAAGCCCATCAAAGTCTTGGCCAGTACCAAGCCAATGCAACCCTTGCCTTCTTTCAAACCTTGGGCCACTTTGACCAACCGAATGCTGGACCCACCAAAACTAGGGGCAAGAAGGAAATGTGCAATCATACACAAGCAGAGGGCATGTTGTCGAAAACCCCACCAAAGATAGTCGTCGCGATCACCGACATCAGAAAATTGATGAATCAAACTGGGAATATCCAGCTCTCCGTTGTGAACCAAGGATCGAGCATCATGTAGAGTGAGCCCACACATCTGTCCCAAAGCTTAGATGTGGCCGAAATGGGGTTGAGGTATGATTTCCTCATCGCGCCAAGATTCCATTAGCGCATGAAATTCTTCGATTGTCGGGTATATCTCTTGTCTCCCGAAGCTAAAGACATGTGTAATTGGGTTTCAGAATCTAGCCGCGACATGAAGGAATGGAAAACAAAGCAGAGAACGACTCAGCGGGAAAAGTGCATTTATGCCGTAATCTTGAAAATTCACTTTTTTCGAGCCATCTAAAGTCGCAATTCACTCCGAAAGTCTTTCGGAAAGAAATGGCTCCATTTGTGAAGAATTTGCAGCTGAAATGAAGAAATCACGAAGCTCAACCTTTTGTAGAAGATAAGGCAGTGAGTGAAAGCCAGATGTCAACAATCTAGAGAGTTCTCACATTTGTGGCCGACTGGCCATTGGTGATGGCCGACCGGCCACCTCTGGTGGCCCACAACCCCTACCTCTGGTCGACAGTCTCCTTTTCAGGCCTGTCGTTCATCTATGTATTGAGCAGTGCTGAAAGCGTGTATTTTGTTTTCATTTTTTTTTATTTCAAGGTCTTGTTTTGAGTCTTTTTGCTTTTAACGAGTTTGTTGAGTTGTAATTAAGTTGTTTTGTTTTGTTTTGTTTTGTTTTGTTTATCTAGTTGCCCTTACTTATCGAGTTGTGTTTTGTATTTTTTGTATTTTGATTGTCAGTCGGCTCATTACCCGATTAAGAACATTATTTCAATCAAATGTACTCGTGGCCAATTCAATTCAATTCTGTGTCCATTTAATATGGCGCTCATTATGCAAAAATAACAACATTTTTTATAAAATTCGAGGTTTTTACTCCGATCATGGTTTCTACAAAAGAGGAGTACAAGTTTTAAAGCAGGTAAAACCTATCTGAAGCTATACATGTGTTAATGCTACTACAAGAAAAAGAAACTAAGCAAAAATACAAAAAAAAATCAACGTCAGCTGTCTTAAGCTCAAGAGGCCCTCTTCGTCCTCTTCCTCAGATGGGAGGACTCAGGGGCACTATCTCCATCTGTGCCACTATTAGAAACACTATTGCCAGAATCAGCCTCTGAACTAGAGCCGGTAGTATCTCCGTTCTTTGCCCCTAAACTCGTCTCGGCATCGTCACATCTGCTCCCAGAACCTGAGCCAGTGTCATCATCTTCACTCTCGAGTGACTTAGAATGCTGACTCGCTGCCTCCGCGGAGTCACTAGTCTCAGCGTCATCGTCACGCAAGATAAGTTATGAAAGACTACTCCGGCCTCGGGCACCCCTACCTCTATCCCTCTCTCTCCTCCTTGTTGTTGAGGGAGGTACTACTGGTGTTGATGCTGCAACTGCTGCCGATGCACCCGGTATGGCTGGGATCTGAAAAGACAGTTGTCAACATATCAATTTCGGTGTATGTATCAGATGCAAGCATGGTATGCAGCTTGAGTATATGTAAAAGTCAGATACAGTGTGTAAATACATTGTATCAGATATAGTGTGTCAGATACAGTTCGGGAAAGATCTACAATTGGAATGCTAGTATATCAGTAGAAAGATGATAACATGAAGTACAAACTGAAAAAATTACCTAAATACCATAGAGATTGAGCAGTGCCTCTCTCTTCTGTACCATGCCCATCAGGAAGGCTGTCAGCTTAAGAACCCTTCTCGTGTACTCTGTGGAGGCCTGCACATGCATTTGGGTGATCAGTATCTGCAATGAACATATCTGGAATGAAATGTGGATGCAAACGTAAAGTGTAGTCCATACTTGAGTCGGGCCTCGAACCCCGACAAGCTCATGACCAGCCACTACAGGCTCAATCGGGACCTCGTAAGCATCCCCAGTATGCCGCTAACATGTCAGCGCAATCAGAAGCTCTGGCCAACCGATCCTTCGCCTTATATGAGAAATCCCTCTAACATGGGCCCTGGTCGCCCCGGTCGCCCTAGTTACTCTAGGTGTCTCTCTCACAGCAGGAGCTCTCGCTCCCACATCTTTGCGAAAGCCGATCAAATGTGGTATGAGATGGGTCCAAATGAAGGCTGCATAGTCACCCTTGGCTCGGAAGTAGTCAGCATCCAAGCCCACCATAAGCTTAGTGACCTCCTCAACAGATAGGCTGTCCGCTGTCCTCATGGCCTCTCAGGGTAACATCGGGACGACCGGGTCAGGTGAGCCCAAAGTCTGGCAAATAAAGCGCTCACCTAAGAACCAGGCCCGGCAAACTGGGCCCTCTAGTAGAATTCTAAAGTGAGACGTGCCCCAGGCTCCAGCGAACTGATCCATCGTGCCAGCTGCCATCATCGGTCATGGCTGCCACGCGATCTGCAAATAGAGTATATACAGGTTGTTAGTCATAGTCAATTGTCAAGGCATTGAATCAAAACAATGTTAAAGCTGTGAGTTTCAGATTACCTCAGTGGCGGCTACCGTGTCAAAATAGTGGCGGAAAAAGCTGAATGTCTCACGACTCCGACACTGGCATCGGTCGTCATATCAACGCAAGTATGAAATTGCCAGTGAGAGCTCCTCTACGGGCTCTAGGGTGAGAATCGGAAAACATGCATACACCCATAGCTACAAGGAAAGTGCAGTGATATGTGATCAACCATGCAATTGGAACAGATACAGAAAATGCAAAGCAGAAAACATACAGCATGAAACAGATGTAGAAAGTGCAAAGTAGAAAGCACGTGCATTGAACAGATGTAAAATAGAAAATGTATAGCAGAAAGTGTAGAGTGCAAAGAGGGAACTGAAGTGCGTACCTCCCAAGCTCACCAGTAGCCTCCGATCAAGTCTCCCCTCAGACGAGAGGTAGAGCTCATGTAACCGTACAAAGTGGCGAGGCCAGCTCTGCCCCAGTCGTAAGGATCACCAAGGCGCTCAGCAGGTACTATCCTACGGTGTTCGCCCTGTTCGCGAACAAGGTGGTGCCAAGGAGGAACATTAGAAAGCCTCGAGCATACTGCTCTATCTCCTCTACTATCTCTGGTTGGCTCCCTCGAAAATGCTCAACAAACCAGCTGTAGTGGACCATGGCCGATCTGAAGAGAGATGGGCGCGCTCCTAGTAACTCAACCCAGGCTGCCTCCCACTTCTCCATGTTTGAATCAAATGGGATCAGATCACCCCTTACGCCTAAACCCGTGATCATGGTAAAGTCGTAAGGAGTCATTGTCATCGTCATCATCATCGTCATCGTCATCTACCCGACAGTGGAGAGATGGAGGGAGTTGATGGTGTCCCACCACCTCTCCCCTAGAGCTCCGAGAAGTGGGTGGCTCACTATAACCCGTGTCAATCTGGAGTAGAAAAGGCCAAAGTCAGCCTCATCAACAATGTCGCAAACTCCCGTAGGGAGCTTGTCGTAACAATCCCTACCTGTCGTAGCCCCGTAGACCCTGTATACGCGGGAGTTGCCCTAAGGCAGAGAACAGGTGAATCAGGTAAGGCAATGATGAAAATATAGTCAGAAAATAGTGTGCAAGAAATGCAAGTAAAGACAGGTAGAAATGAAGTAAGTAAAGTTCATACCTCAACGGCAAGGGATGAAAGGTGAAAAGCCGACTCCCTCAACAGGAGGTCCTCCAGCGCACCGCGAGCAAACTCAATGAAGCGTCTGATGTCTCCGACAGGTAAGATATACGTCTGAGGATGGTATTTCTCTGGATCGAATGGTCGTACCCTCAGCGGTAGCGGCTTTGGCTCGGCCTTAGGCTCGAACTCTGCCTCAAGCTCTACCTCAATATCCTCTGCCGCCTTACCGACCTCAGCAACTACCGGCTCCTCTACCTTAGAAGCGGGTGGAAATACAGGTGGAACCTCTAGAGGAGCTTTGTCGTAAGGAATCTCATCCGCCATCTAAAAATGGGTACGAAGTATTTTAAAATGAAGAAAAATAGAGAAAAAATGGTAAACTTGGAAAAAGTCAAACCCTAGGAGAGAGAAAATGGAAAGAAAAGTCAAAGTCGAGAAAAGTGCACGGAACTTGAGAGAAACTCGAGGGGAACGAGCCTAGAAGGGCGAAAATAAGGAAAGAATGGTCGAAATCAAATTTTAATCGGTTTAAAAGGAAGAGAACTAAGAGGGTTTAGCGAATAAAGTGTGCGTAGTGCGTTGCAAAATGCATAAAAAGCTCAGTTCTAGAGAGTGAAAGTGTCTAGAGATAGAGGGACGAATTTCAGCCTCGGAGAAGTGGGGAATGAAGTGTGGATGTGTGTATATAAAGACCCAAGGCAAAAGGACAAAATTGCCCCGAATCTGTCATCGGTGGCCGACAAGCTCCAGTTGTGGCTGACAGGTGGCCGACACTCTCCCCTAGTGGCCGACATGTGGTCGGTGGTCCTCCACTGAGTCTTGATGCTACTTTGTGCCCTTGGTTCCCACGAAGTGCAAGGAAAGTTCACTGTTGGGTTCAGATTGCCTCTACAGAAGTTCAAAACTGTGTTTGCGACACACGATGCTCATTACTTGTCAAACATGAACGAGGTATATCCTTTTTAAACATATTGCAACTCTTCCGAGAGGTAAATCGGAAGTTGCCGCTGAATTTGCTTTTGTCGAATAATGCTTTTGTTCCTAGCATAGAATATGCATCTCACGTGGTTGCATAAAGTATGCATTTCACGTCTTGGCATAGAATGTGCATTTCATATTGTTGCATAGGATATGCGTTTCACATATGCACTGCGTACGTGTCTTACAGCGCTTGTGATTCACGCATAGAATATGCATTTGTTCTGATTTCATGCATGGAATATGCTCCTGTTTCATGCATAGAATTTGCATGCTTTCAATTATCTTGCAGGGACCATCTTGCATAGCATACACTTCTGTTTCTCGTATAGAAAATGCTTGCATAGAACTTGCTTTCACTTAACTACATATTTCGGTTGTTTATCTTGCATAGAACATTCATTCTTACTGTATCGCACTTGTTGAGTTTCTTTCTTACACAAGCAAACGATATTGTATGTACGGTTCATTTAGAGGAGTTCCGGTCTCTCGGTAAGAGAACCCACTTGTTTACTTTGTGCATCTATCGCACCCATTCATTTTGTGCATCTATCGCACTCATTCATTTTGTATATCTATCGCACTTGTTCATTTTGTGCATCTATCGCACTCATTCATTTTGTGCATCTATCGCACTCATTCACTTTGTGCATCTATCGCACATATTTACTTTCGTGCATCCATCACACACCCCTCTGTTATTTTACCTTGGGACGTACGAAATACGCACCCGAATGGTTGCTTCTTAGGACGCGTGAAACGCGGCCCTGCGCGGGTTTTACCTTGGGACATACAAAGTACGTACCCGAGTGGTTGTTTCTCAGGATGTGTGAAACGCGGCCCTGGGCGGGTTTTACGTCGGGACGTACGAAGTACGCGCCCCAGTGGTTGTTTCTCAGGACATGCGAAGCGCAGCCCTGGGCGGGTTTCATCTCAGGACGTGTTGAAACACGAGCCAGAGTGGTTTTGTTTTCTTTTTCTCAAGATGCGTGAAAAGAAACCTTGAGCGGTGTTTTCTTTCCTCATCCTGTGTCTTGGCATGGTTAGATTGTGTTTTGGATCTTTTCGTTTTTAAGCTTGAAGTTGCTCATTCATGTGTTGTTATCTTGCTTATCGCATTTGTTATTGCCTATTACATCATCTCACATGATCATAAGATTTCAAAATCACCGACTTCGTGAAGTGTGTAAGTCTAGTTTTCAAAGTTGCATTGTGCATATCATTTGCATTTTTTCCCAGAACTACACTGGTTTAATTCCTTGCAAAGGGATACGTAGGCAACCTGTGGGTGCAACCGTTTATTTTCGTCTTAATTGTTTGTCCAAGTCTTATGGCCTTGTCAAAATTGGTCGTCTTCGAGCTTTGAAATTCACCCACGTCATTTTATGACTCCGAGTTCTGTCACAGAGGGGCAACTGTAGACACCCCATTTTTGACGGCCCTTACGACTTGGACGTCATCGCTCGTTCACCTAATGATGGATTTATTTGCTCGCCAAGTGCTTGAAGTTCTTAGTAGGATGCCACAGCTTTGTGCCTTTCAAACCTTACACCCTTGTTACCTCATTCTTAGACCAAACCTTTTTTTTTTAGCCTGCACCTTATGGTGGCCTATCGGCCATAAATATAGGCTGTCGGCCCTGGCCTCTTGTTGTTGGCCATTGGTATGGCTGGTCGGCTACCAATAGTGGCCGACGGCCACCAATTGCTTTTGCAGATATTTTATTCCAGCTGTTTGCACAGATGCATGCATCTACACCCACGTGTAGAGTTGGATATCCTTGTATGGAATTCTTATTTTCTATATATAGAGGGTCTCCTCCCCCATTTTGGGGGGTTAGAATTTTTAGAGCAAAAATTATCTCTCTTTCTCTATATTTCTCTCTCTCACTCGTAAAATTTGTGCACATTAGCCTACATATACTACACTTTTGCCTACATCTCCTTAACCAAAGTTGATCCCCTTTGGACTTAGGTTCCTTGCGGTCTTATTGGAGCTCTAGAATGTGATTTTGGCTTGAATTGTTGCCTAAAATTGATCTTTGCTTCAAAAGGTGTAACACTTGCCCTTTTACCTTGCTTTGCATACTTGTTTTTCTATCTTTTTCCCACTGATTTTGGGCTGTTTTTGGGCTGTAAAAAACTCTATTTTGTGGGCTGAAATTGGTGGTTTTAGGCCATTTAAGGTTAGGGGGTGGCTCACCCTTCTTTATTCCTTGTTTATAAGGTCATTCCACCTTTGTTTCCCACTTTCAAACTATCTTTTTTTGGGCTTTTGAACACTAAATTTCAGAGTAATTTCAGTAGTGAAAATCATGTTTTGAAGTCCAAATTTGGAGCGGTTAGCCTTCCCTCCTAGTGTCTCATTTGCTAGCCTAGTTAGCTTTATGTGTTAGCTAATTTTTCTAGCCATTTATAGCTTAATTCCAGCATTTTTAGGCTTTATTTTAGACTGTTTTGCCTTTATTTTTGGTTGGTTGTTGCATTTGAGTTTTGTATTGTATTCTTGTAGTGTAAGTGTCCTCACAAGCTTGGTGTTTTAGCCCTTTAGACACCATTTGTTTGAGTTGATTGCATATTTTAAGTGCTTTTCTCACTTAATTTATGCAAGCATAATCTCTACAACCTCCCTCATTTCTTGCCTCTTTGTTTGTTTTGAGGGTTGTTTAAGCTTGAGATTGGGATCCATCTTAATGGTTTAATCCTCTTTAGGGGATTCATTATCAATGGCATGACACCTCTCTCTTGCCTTAAACTACCCCTTGTTTAACACTTCCTTCTCTTTTAGAGGAATTTTCACCAATGGACTTAATTGGTTAAAGAATGAAAGGGTAATTAAAATGAGTAAACAAAAGTTGAAACTAAAATTGTGCGAAGATAACAATTTGATTGTATTTTGGTGTGTTCAATCGGACGTTAATTGAACACAAGGAAAATTTGGGCATTTCATATTCAAAGTGATGAAATGTGCCAAGTTTCCTAGGTCTCCATTACCCTTGATCATGCATGATAGGGTGAAGGTTGTGGATCTTGTTTGCGCATTTAATGAAATTGCACACTTTGGTTCATAAGCCATCATACAATAAAATTCCTTAGGTTGATGGTTTGTGAACCTAGGTTTGTCTCTCTTTGATTTGTCCATGAAAAGGGGGATGAATTGTGCAAACAAACCCTTGAGAAATACACTGTCCTACTTTATTTGCTTTCTGTTGCAGTAAGGGAGTCCAATCAACAGTGGCCGATTAGCCCCCTATCAGCTACCAATGCAAATTCAGCAGTGTACTTCTAAGACAGAACATAATTAGTCTAGAAAAGGAAATCAATGCAAGTGTCCTATTGAGTAACAGAGGCATGTAGTAGCAAAACAATGGCTTTTCGGGTGGAAACCGTGTTCATGCATGAGTTCCTCATAGATCCTTGGAATTCGCGTCATAATAGATCAATTTTATGCTAAACTAATGGCTTTGTAATTAGTTAGAATAGCTTATTTGTATTGTGTTGTAATTATAATTAGTTAGCTATAATAGTTAATTAATTCAGTTTGTAGTAATTAGTTAACTAACATAGTTAGTTAATTAGTTCAATTTGTTGTAATAATTAGTTAATTAGTTTAGCTAATTTAATTTGTGTTGTAATAATTAGCTTAGTTTAGCCTAGTTAGCTCATTCGGACTCTCCTTCATGAGAGTGAAAATGTAATAATTGTAGACACCCCATTTTTTACCGCCCTTAAGACTTGGGCGCCACTGATTGCTTACTCGATGGTGCAGGCTATCTTGTGTAAAGGTTCGATTTCTTCGGCAAGGAGAGAATCAAATCCAAACCTCACACCCCACTTTTGGACCAAAAGATTTTAGACCTTAAAACCCTCTCTTTCAAAACATTTTTGAAAATGCTTCTACGATGTTCCGAGGCTCGCATTTTGTTAAATGTTGCGTTTTTCGGTAAACCGAGCAAGGACAAAGTAGAAATGAATGAAAGAGAGGTGAAATCTTTGAAAAAAGTCTTTAAAACATTTTTTTTAGAGGTTTGGAGTTGAAGAAAAGAAGAGGAGAGGGAAGAAACCAAGTTGGGGAAGAAGATGGACATGAATCGTTGGGAGGAAGTCGAGCAGCCCTCGCTAAATCAGGCATATCCATTTGTACACTTGGATTTTAGCTATGGGGCCACCCCTATTGGAAAGAGGACTTCCGGGGCTTCATTTTGCACTCAAGAATCTCCTAAAGCTGAGTTCGGATGAGAGATATGGCTGGTTGAAGTTGGGTATCAATCCGGTTGGACCGAAACTGAGCAGTCTTCACTAAAAGAGGGATATCTCTTAGAACACATGGAATTTAGATGTGAGGCTGCCACCATTGGAAATCTTACTTCTGAGGCTTCAATTTAGACACAAGAATGACCTACAAAGGAGTCCAGATGAAAGAGATATGCCTAATTGAAGTTGGGACCAGAAACCAATATTTGCCCACCAGTGAAGCTTGTCGGCCATGTGTCGGCCACAAATGGCCTTTGTCGGCCATATGTCGGCTAGAAGGGTTTCTCGTCGTCCACAAAAGTAGCCGGTCGGCCACAAATGTCCAGAAAGCTCAGAATTTGCAGATATTTTCCCTCCAACTACTTTCACATTGCTCCAGCTGTTTGTTTTGTAGATATTTCGACCAAGGCTCTTGTATTGCTATATATGGAGGCCATATCTCATATTTTGGAAGGTTAGAAAGTTTGGGAGCCTCTCTCTACATTCCTCTCTCTCTAGAGTTCTCTCTCTCTTGCCCTTTTATGCATAGAAGTGGAGAAACACTTCTAGTTTGCCAACACATCTAAGGTCCCTTGGAACTTATTTTTGGGCTGTTGGAAGGTTGTTTGAGCCTAAGAAAGTGGCTGATTTATGCTGAGCTTCAAGAGGTATAACTTTTTTCCTTTTAGCTTGTTTTGCATACTAGCTTTGCCATAGTTTTCAACTACTTTGGGGTTGTTTTTGGGGTGGTATTAAACTACAAAAACCTCTATTTTTCAGTCCTAAAAGTGTTGGTTTAAGCCTTGTTTGGTTAAGGGGTGGTTCCCCTCCTTTGCTTTTTGGCTTGTAAAGCCTTTTGAGTCTTATTTCAAAGCTTTTGAAACCCCATTTTCTTGACCTTTTAACCACTGAATTCCAAGGGAATTTCAGTGGCAAAAAGTTTGTTTTGAGATCCAAAATAAGAAGGGGTGGCCTCCCCTCCTTGTATCTTATTTGCATGTATAGATGGCCTAGTATTTGAGCATGCTTTTCTACTTTTTTGTAGCCTAATTCAAGCATGTTTTTGGCCTTATTTTAACATGTTATAACTCTATTTTTGGCTGGTTGGAGCACCTCTTATTTGCTTTTTACACTTATAGTGTAATTTTGCTCACTAGACTAGCATGCCTAATGAGTTAGCCTATCATTCTAGCTTGTGTTAGCTCAACCACAGCACATTTTTGCTACTGATTTAGCATGCTTTAGCTCTGTTTTGGGTGGTCTTGGTCATATGTGCTTTTATTTGTATAGCTATAATGTAAATGGCCTTTACTAGCTTTGAGTTTTAGGGCCTCTAACATGCTTTGCTTATGATGTTTGCATGATATAGCATCATTTTGCATGTGATTTTAGAGCATATATTACTATCACACTCTCACATATCTCACTCTTTCATTGCTTTTGAGAGTTGTGCTTTATGTCTTGTTTGTAAGCCAACATGCGAGCAGGTTTTTCTTGCCTTTTGTGCCTAAGTTTTAGTATGTTTAGGTCACTGATTTGGCATGATTAAGCTCTGTCCAGAGCTGGTTTGATCATTGTGCTTGGTATTGCATGCCTCTAGTGTAGTGTTCTTCACTAGCTTTCATGCTTTGGCACTTAAACATGTTGTACATGAGTTGTTTGCATGTTTTAGCATCATTTTTCATGCCATTTCAGCACTGAAAAGTCTGCCGCCTCCCTCTCTTCTTCATTTTTCAATTTGCTTTAAAAGTGGTCTTGAGCCCCTTGTTGGCTTAAGTGTGAATTTAAGGCTCTCATGCCTAATGGCTTTAATCCTCTCTTGAGGGTTTCTACTAGCCAACAGCATGAGACTTCCTTTATGCTCAAGGCACTTGTGGTTTAGGCCATCTTCCCGATTACAGGAATTTCACATTGGACTTAACCAATTAAAGGATTAATTGGTAATGCTAAAATATGTAAACAAGAATTGGACAACTAAAACATGAATAAGATAGGCATTTGTGTTGCATTGCATGTGTTTGGATCGGACGTTAATCCAAACATAAGAAATGTGAGACGTTTCATACTCAAAGTGATGAAACGTGTCGCATTTCTTGGTCACTATCACCATTGATCATGTATGATAGGGTGGTGGCACTTTAAGTCTTATGTGTGCATTCACTAAGCTTGTACAAGCTTGGCTCTTTGGCCATCATGCATGAAAATGCTTGATTGGTGGCTTGAGAGCCAAGTGCCACTCTTCTTTGAGCTTGAGACATGATGAGGAGGGTGGCAGTACACACATTTCCTTGCAAATACATTGTTGTGCCTCTGTTGTTCTCTATTGCAACAAATCCAAAAGTTTGGAAAAGTAGGTGGCCAACCAGCCACTTGCAGTAACCAACCGGCCACTTTTACTAGCCGACCGGCTAGTTAAGGTGGCCGACCGGCCACCAGTCCAATTTTGTGCAGAAATGATCCTGTTTTGGAGCAGAAACTGTGTGGAGGTTGGTTCAATGTTCAGAAACCAAGGCGAGTGCAAACAGAGGCAATTGACGGCAAAGCGATGGATTTCCGAGTGGACGCCAACCGAGCATGCATATCTCCCTTGCCCGCGAGGCCATTTTAATAGCTTTATTAGCTAGTTGTAGATGATTATTACATGTGTTGTAATTAATTAGTTTAAATCTGTTTTGTAATATTCTAGCTAGCTTAGAATAGTTAGTTAATTTATTTCAATTTTTGTGTTGTAATTAATTAGCTAGAATAGTTAATTAGTTGTTTTGTAATAATTAGTTTAGCTTAGCATAGCTTAGCTTATTTATTCGGATGCTCCTTCGTGAGGGCGTATTGTTGTAATAAGGGTGCGGGTGCGTGTGTGTGTTCATGTCTTCCAACCTCACGTCTTTCTCCCTTTTACTTAACCGCTTACGATGGTTAGTTTACAGCACATTTTGATTAGCATACATTATGCTCGCATGCGTGCATCCATTCATTTGTCTTGCATGCACCGAGGCTCGGTGCATCATTCAAACTGTATTGTATTCAATATACTTCTTTGAATACGTGTATCAAATTGTTGCATTCATATGCCATCTTAGATAGCCGAGCCTATTAGTTTCATATTGCATGTGTTGCATTAGGCATCTTGTATAGTTAGGATCATGCATATTTCTAACTAGCTTTTGTTTTGGCTTGGAGTACACTATAAGTGTTACGCTTTAGCATACTTGCATGAGTGTGAGTGTTGCCATGATAGCATGCTTGCCATGAGACTATGTGCTTATGTAATTAACTGCATGAATGCCTATGGGTGAAGGCTTTGTTGTTTGAATTGGGACAATTCAACGAATGAATGTTTTAAGCCCACTTTGCAAAGTGGAAAATCATCATGTTTTAAGTCCACTTGAGGGTGGCAAATCCGCGCTTTAGCCCACTTGTGAGTGGCACTTTCAAACCATTTTCAAAAATAAACATGAGTCAATTTGTTCCAAGTCTCGTGCCTTAGTCTATACTTGCTCGTGGGTGCGTCACATAGTAAGTTAGCTAATAAACGGAATAAAAACACGTGAGATTTATAAAACAACATATCATGCTTAGTAGAGGCCGATCCTTTGATCGGGCGAGCGGGGGTGCTCATTTCAGGACCTTCCCCTCTTGTACCCAAGTTCCCGAGCCGAGGCAACTTTGGTAATGACGGACACGTGGCCTTTGGCACGAGTCAGGATTTTCTAAATTTTTCAAAAATAAAATATTTAGGTAGCGACTCTATAATCTAGCAAAGTAGTCTAGTTTCGACATTATTTGATTTAAAATCTGATTTTCCAAAATGATTTGTCGAATTGGACTCTTTGGTGTTTATCAGTCTCACATTACACTTTGTGAGATTAGATTCAGAACCGTGATAGGAGTCCGAACTGTAGGAGGACCAATTCGCGTCTCTCCGAAAGGGGGGCGCGTGAAGAAAGTCAGGTCTACAATAATGTGTATGTCTTCCAACCCCACGTCTTTCTCCCTTTTATTTACTAGCTTACGATGGTTATATTAGGAGCATCACGTTTCGTTTAGCATACCTTACGCTCAGGCCCGGCCCTGGCCATAGGCCCATAAGGCCATGGCTTAGGGCCCCTCAAAATAGGCCTAAAATAGGGGCCCCTCCTACTATAAGTTAGTATAATATGTTAGGTATGTTTTAAGTTCAAAAAAATTTAAAAAAAAAAGTCCAAACTAACTTAATTTTTTTGACCCATTAAAAGGCCAATAGTTAAGGCCCAACCCAATAGTTTGAAAGGCCCCTTTTTTCTAATTCCTAACCCTATCTTCTCTTAATCCAACCTTCCTTACATTTGTTTGATGGCACACACCAGCAACCCAGGACGAAGCAACAGCAAGCAGGTAAATTTTTTTTTTCTTTCTATTCAATTAATTAAATATTTATCTTGTCTTTTGCACAATTAATTGCTATTATAATATTAGTATTTACATCATCAAAAAGAATTTATTTAAGTTTAATAGTTCACATTACATAATTTAAAAGTTTTGTGTTTTGTTAAGTTGTAGTGCTCTTGTTTTGAATTTTGATTTAGAAAAATATTTTGATCTCTACACAGCAAGCATAGGTAAATATTTTTTTTTCTATTCAATTAATTAAATATTTGTCTTGTCTTTTACACAATTAATTGCTATTATAATATTGGTATTTACATCATCAAGAAGAATTTGTTTAAGTTTAATAGTTCACATCACATAATTTAGAAGTTTTGTGTTTTGTTAAGTTGTGGTGCTCTTGTTTTGAATTTTGATTTAAAAAAATATTTTGATCTCAGCACAACAAGCACAGGTAAATATTTTTTTTTCTATTCAATTAATTAAATATTTATCTTGTCTTTTGCACAATTAATTGCTATTATAATATTGGTATTTACATCGTCAAGAAGAATTTATTTAAGTTTAATAGTTCGCATCACATAATTTAAAAGTTTTGTGTTTTGTTAAGTGGTGGTGCTCTTGTTTTGAATTTTGATTTAAAAAAATATTTTGATCTCAGCACAGTAAGCACAGGTAAATATTTTTTTTCTATTCAATTAATTAAATATTTATCTTGTTTTTTGTACAATTAATTGCTATTATAATATTGGTACTTACATCATCAAAAGAATTTGTTTTAAGTATAATAGTTCACATCACATAATTTAAAAGTTTTGTGTTTTGTTAAGTGGTGGTGCTCTTGTTTTGAATTTTGATCTAAAAAAAGTTTTGTGTGTTTGTTAAGTGGTGATACTTATTAGTTGTTATAATATAATACTAAGTATTTTTTGTGATTTTAATACAAATCTTATGTCCTTTACTTTAATTTTTTTTTTTCATTCAATAAAAAAAAATGTGAAGGACCCTAGAAATTTAGTAGTTGGTCATCGGGTTTAGGTCCCGCAAATCTCAGGACCGGGCCTACTTATGCTCACATCCATTCATCTTGCATTACATGCACCGAGGCTCGGTTCATCATTCTAATTGCATTGTCGTTTAAATACATTCTTTGAATTCGTGCTTAGACCACATGCTATCGAATTGAATTCATATGCCATATCAGTGGCCGAGCCTCGTAATTGCATATTGTGTGTGTTGCATTAGTCATATTGTATAAAGTTAGGATCATACATTTTTCTGACTCTTTTGTTTTGTTTTTTTTTTTTTTTTGGAGTCTTGGAGTACTAAGTGAGTTTTTAGTGATTTAGCATACTTGCATGAGTGTGAGTGATTGCCATAACTAGCATGCTTACCATGAAGCTAAGTGCTTACTTGTTAAACTGCTTGAATGCCCGTGAATGAAGGCTTGTTGTTTGAATTGGAATGATTCAATGAATGTATGTTTCAAGCTCACTTTGTTAGGTGGCAAAATAAAACTCTTTTTGAAAGCAAACATGAAATTGAATTGTTTCAATTCGGGCAAACTAGTCTATACTTGCTTATGCGCATCACATAGTAATGCTATCATAATAATCGGAATAAGAACATATGATGTTGATAAAAGTCATATCATGATTAGTAGAGGCTGATCTTTGATTGGGTGAGTGGGGGTGCTCAATTCGTGACTTTCCCCTCTCGTACCTAAGTTCCCGAACCGTGACAATCTTGGTGATGACGGACACGTGGCCTTTGGCACGAGTCATGGGTTTTCTAAATTTTTCCAAAATAAAATATTTAGGTGGCGACTCTGTATCTAGCAAAGCAGTTCATTTTTGGTAAATTGATTCAAAATTGATTTTTCAAATGATTTTCCGGATTTGGACTCTTTGGTGTTTATCTATTTCACATTGCACTTATGAGATTAGATTCAGAACCGTGGGAGTCCGAACTGTAGAACTTTTTTCAAACCTCCGAAAGGGGGTGCGAAAAGGTCAAGCTACACATACCAGTACTGTTTTGAACATTAGTTTGACCAGTTTCTGTAGCCATAAATTCTAAATTACAAAACAAAATTATAATAAGAATTTTATACTACACAGAAAATTAAACCATAAACACATAATTTTAAATTCTGTAAAATAAAAGAAAAAAAAATTGTAACTCTTATTTCCAATTAATTTTGAAAATAAAATAAAATTTTATTTAAACAAATTAATTTCACACAGAAAATTAAATTTATGTAACACTTCAAAAATTAAAATACTGAAAACATAATTTTAATTAATGAACACTCAGAAATTATTTTTGAAAACCAAAATTAATTTCTGATTAACTTTACAAATAAATATTCTGAATTGTTAATGACACCAGTATATTACTACTAATTGTCAAAGAAAATAAACTATTACTACTATTTGTCAAATAGTATTGTTTTTCCAACCAAAATATTATTTTGTAAAATCACAAAAAATAATTTCTGTAAGAAGAAAAAAGAGAAAATGAAACAAACAAAAAATTCTGTTTCAAAGAGAATAATTCGATTATATCTTAAGATTGTTGGAACAATTTTCTGTGTAAAATAAATAATTGAAACAAATCAAACAAATAAAATTTTATTACTTACAAAATTTATTTATTGAACTGAATTAAAATTTAAAAGATCAAGTCGAGTGTGACACTTTGTTCTTAAGACAAATTCGCCCTGCTTCGGTGCTTACGAACTAATGACGTCTATCTCTCAGGGTACAATAATCTTCACAAATTACAGTAGCACTCCAAACAATTTGTTCGGCGAACAAAACCTGTGTTCTAAACTCTCTGAATTTTTTCCTAAAATAATATGAAGAATAATTGATGCAAGAGAACAAAAGGAAGGCAATAAAATGAATTTTTCCAGACTATTTTCGGATCCAAAATACTGCTAAAATGGCCGGTATTTATAGGCAAAAAGGTGTCCCTTCAAAACTGTCTGAATAGGTATGAAAACCATAAACAGATACAATTTTAATTTTCAAACAGATCTGGAGTAGTTTCAGCAGATAACTGCTGCTGGTTTAAATTTGTTAGGAATTTCAGACTGAATGAGGCAAAATTTGGACAAAAAATTAAACTCAATTTTGGCACAAAATTGGAATTTAATTTCATTAAGAATTTCTGGAAAAAATTCAAAAAAAAATTGTCAAAAAAATTAATATTAGAACCGACCCGACCCACAATCCACACTCCGTCTGACCCGGCCAGACGGATTGCGGCGGCGGCGCGCGTGTGTGTGGTGGTTTGAGCCAAGGTTTACTTTGTCCATAACTCCCCCCTTCTACAAACTTGGGGTGCCCTTTGGGGCCCAACCCAAGTGTTGCTACCTAGAACTTATATACACACATAAGTTCTCTTAAGTTTCTAATGTGGGACAAGTCTTACAAGGAAACCCACATTTAATTCTTTAATTGTCCATTCTACGAACTCGAAAACGATGCCAAGTTCTTATTCACTCATAAATGGTTTTGACGAACCGTTTTCTCCGTATGACTTACTATGCGGCAAGGAACACGTCACCTCTTTGGACCCACCCCAAAAGACGTGTGGGACTTGTGGAGATATATTTTCTGAGATACTAACACGTGGCCAAGGTGACGCCGAAGTTTCAGCCGAGGTGCCACGTGTCCTGGTCGTGATGCCAAGGTTATCTCGGCTAGGCAGAGGTTACCTCCGAAGATATCGAAATCCGAGATAAGCAGATAAGGGACAAGAGTCCTAGAATGGGAGAGGACTTCAGTTTGGATAAAGATAAGACTCTTAGAGAGTTTATCCCAATCCTACTGGGAGTCCAAGATTAGCAGTAATCCTAAGTTAATTGAAGCTAGGCTTCTATTGGGATTAGGTAAGTGATGGCTATAAAAGAGAGGCACCCCCATGGGTCTAAGGTACGCAATTTGTATTCTGAATAATGAGTTAAGCACTTGATTTATCTTTGAGAGATAACTGACTTGATCATCGGAGTGCTCCCGGGTGGACGAACCACTGCCGGAATCTTCTCTTTCTGTTGCAGGTCGATCAGGTGCCATCTATTCTGCTAGTGCTCTCCAGCTGAATACTGAGTTGGCAGTGTGGTCGAAAATTGACACACACAATTTGGCGCCGTCTGTGGGAAAGAAAGGAGAATAGATGGCCAGTGACGGGCAGAAGGATAAGGTTGGGGACGAAATCCCTGCTGGGAACAGTAAACACGTTGACCCAAATATGGAAGAAGATGATTGCAACGAGGAGACTCAGAACCAGAATCATAGCAAAAAAGACATCGGCCAGGATGGCGACATGCCAAAGAAACCAGATCGAAGCGGGTATTACAACGAAGACAACCTCCAGGTGTAGAAGGATAGATGCCTACGGAGGGACAAGGAAGTAAAAGAGATAGCAAACCAATTGGCAGACCTGCAATCGGTCGTCAATTTCATAATGCAAAATAATATCATGCAGCCACCATTCCCGCTGCAAGACACGCCGATTCCAACGGCCAATGCCCAGAAAGGAGGGCAGAAACCAATCCCAATATCGCCTCAGCACACCAGAAGCGAAAAACACTCTCATCGGCCTTCCAGGGAGGTCGGGCGAGGAGAGTCGAGGAGAGAAGAGTCACGAAGGACACATCGCACTAAAGAAGCAGACCCCAGAGAACATTGGCATGTTCAAAGGTAGGAGCTGTGCTTCGACACAACTCATGGAGAAAGGTCAAAAAAGACCCACAACGAAGGTGAGAGTAGTATGCCGAAAAGACAAAAGTCGGGAGATAGCCGAGCTCCTGGGCAGAGCAAAGAAGACTTGAGAGATTACCTCAAGAGGAAACAACAGAATGCCGATGCCGAGGTAACTTCTCCTGTTAAGCCGAGAGCACCATTCTCGGTGGAATTGGACAAGTTTGAGGCTCCAATGAGATTCAGTAAGCCGAGGTTCCAAATATACGATAGTAAGTTAGACCCCAACTTTCACGTTGGATTATACCTGAACTCAATGGCATTATATAGTGGGAACGAGCCGCTGCTCTGCAAGGTGTTCCCCTCATCCTTCGAGGAGATTGCATCAAATTGGTTTCACAAACTGCCAAAGGGAAGCGTGAAGACCTGGGAAGGCCTAGCCGAGATGTTTGTGGCCAGGTTCGTGACAAACAAGCTGCAGCCATTAAGGGTGGACGCATTGATGGCTCCAAGAATCAGTAAGGATGAAGGCCTCAGGGCTTATGCAAAAAGGTACTATGAGGTGTTCAACCAAATACCCGAGTACAACCAACAGGTGGCGGTCGTATCTTTCAAGAACAGCTTAAAAGATTACTGCCCACTACGAAAGTCTTTGGCAAAGACATTGCTAAAAAGCATGGAAGAGCTCATGGCCAGAATTGGGAAGTATGCCAGAGCCGAGGAAGACACGTCAGAAGCTAAGGGGACAAAGCAAGAGAAAGGTAATGGCTCGCCGAAGCGAGGCCGAGGTAACAACGAGTCCAACAAGTAAAAGGTAAGACTGAGGGCTGCACAGGCAGTCACAACTGTGTTCTAGATCCCAATCTACAAAGTCCTGGACAAAATCCGATCCCAGCCTTATTTCAGAGCACCAGCTAGGGTGCCAGGAGAATTTATGGGAAGAAGCCTTGGTAAACATTGTGCTTACCATAACGAAGATGGGCATATGACTCAGGGTTGCAGAGCCCTGAAAGCACACCTGGAAGATCTGGTAAAGGCAAGGCCATTTTAGGGACCTTGTAGATGAGGCCAGGACAAGGGAAGAACAGGCAAGACTACCTCAAGCGCCAGCAGCTCTGCCTCTCCCAGCATAACAACCACAGGCAGGAGGACCTCGGGTAATTAATGTAATTCACTTGAAGGTCAACGAAAACGAAATAAGAGGGGAGACCCAGAAGGTAAAACACTTGCAGCACGTGTACCAGGTTGGGAAAAAACAACATTGGGCCGAGGGATACAAAGGACTAGTCCTTTACTGAAGCCGACCTTGAGATGGTCTAACATCCACACAATGATGCCTTGGTAGTATCCCTCCATGTCGGGGAGTGCCAAGTGAAGCACATCCTAATCGACCAAGGCAGCTCTTGTGACATCATGTATGTCAGGTGTTACAAGGAGCTTGGCCTTCACCCAGACGATATGAAGCAATCCAATGACCCAATGGTCGGCTTCAATGGAACACTGATGTGGCCACTGGGAACAACGAGTTTGGAGGTGCAGGCTGGCACCAGGAAGATAAAGACAGAGTTCACCGTAATCGACACGCCCTCCCCTTACAATGCTATTTTGGAAAGGCCATGGTTACATACAATGAGGGTTGTTCCCTCAACATTGCATCAACTATTGCAATTCCCAACAGAGCATAGGATAGAAGAAGTCAGAGGAGATCAGCTGCAGGCAAAGAATTGTTCCATGGTAGCAATGAAATCTACCTGCAGCATACGAGAACCAGAGAGGGCAGAAATCGAAGACGAAGATGTGGAAGTCCTAGAGGACGTTAGCAAGGAGCCAACCGAGAAAAGTGAAGAAGCACTGAAGAAAATCCTCGTCCAGGAGGGAGATGAAGAACACTTCCTCCTTCTCAGCTCGGGCTTAGCCAAAAAAAAAGGAAAAAGAGTTGGAGGCTTTCCTGAGAGCAAACATTGAAGTGTTTGCCTGGACGCTTTACGAAATGTCTAGCATTGACCCCGAGGTCACTTACCATAAACTGAACGTTGACAGGTTGGCCAAACCTGTAATCCCACGAGCAAGAAGACCAACATTGATGCCAGTCGAAGCAATGGAGGAAGAAGTAGACAGACTTCTGGAGGCCGGGGCCATTCGAGAGGTAAACTACCCGACATGGCTATTGAACACAGTAGTGGTGAAGAAAAAGAATGGTAAATGGAGGGTCTGCGTGGACTTTACCAGCCTAAACAAGGCCTGTCCCAAAGACAGTATTCCTCTACCCAAGATTGACCAACTGGTAGATGCCACTTCAAGGCATAGAAGGATGAGCTTCCTGGATGCCTACAGGGGGTACCACCAGATAGCCATGTACCCCCCAGATGAAGAAAAGACTGCGTTTATCACCCCAAAAGGGCTGTATTGCTACAAAGTGATGCATTTTGGGTTGAAAAACGCAAGAGCAACTTACCAAAGATTGGTAACCAAGATGTTCAGACACCTGATTGGGCGAACGGTGGAAGTTTACATCGACGACATGGTCATGAAGACCAAGGAACCTGAAGGTCATCTGGCCGACCTAAAAGCAGTATTTGAAATCCGTAAGACATATCGGCTCCGACTCAATGCATCGAAGTGTGCATTTGGAGTTGGATCTGGTAAGTTTTTAGGATACTTGGTGACCAGAAGGGGCATTGAGGCCAGCCCAAATCAGATCAAGGCCATCTTGGAGTTGAAGAGCCTGATGTCGGCAAAATAGGTACAAATACTGACTAGAAGGGCCGCAACCCTGAATAGGTTCATAAGCAGAAGCTCAGATAAGTGCAAACCTTTCTTCAACTTAGTGAAGAAAGCCACAGACTTCTTATGGACCGAGGAGTGCAAAGCCGCCTTGGCCGACTTGAAAAAGTATCTGACCACAGCTCCAGTTCTTTCAAATCCAGAACCTGGAGAGGAGCTATTCCTGTACTTGGCAGTTTTAGAACATGCGGTAAGTGCAGTTGTAATCCGAGAAGAAAAAGAGGAACAAAGGGCTGTTTACTATGTAGGCAAAACCCTAGCTGATGCAGAGACTAGGTATTTACCCCTAGAGAGGTTGGCACTGGCCTTAGTAATTGCTTCAAAGAAGCTAAACCATTACTTTCAAGCCCATAAAATTATGGTGCTCACTGAACATCCATTGAAGTCCCTATTGCAGCAGGGAAACCTGATAGGGAGAATAGCCAGATGGGCAGTGGCCTTGGGCTAGTATGACCTAGAGTTTAGACCTAGAACAGCAATCAAAGGCCAAGTTTTGGCCGACTTCGTGGCCAAGTTCACACTGGAATCCATCATACATCAGGCTCTGCTGAGCTGAGGTGAATGATGTCATAGCAAGCAAGGAGGAGCCCAACCGAAGGCGACGGAACAAAGGAAAGAAGAAAAACTCAGACCCTGCAGCATCTACATCGACGAATCCTTCCGACTGTTTGTCGATGGGAGTTCAAACCGACAAGGAGCGGGGGCAGGAGTAGTACTGATATCTCTAGATGGACAGATACTGGAACATTCCATTCATCTGGGGTTCAAGGCCTCAAACAATGAAGCAGAGTATGAAGCATTGATTGCAGGATTGAAGCTGGCAGTAGCATCAGAAGCAGATGAGGTAATAGTCTTCTGCGACTCCCAGCTAATAGTCAACCAGACGACCGGCGAGTTTACAGCCAGAGACGAGAGAATGTCGGCCTATGCAAAAGAGGTCAATAGGTTGGTGGCCTTGTTTCAGAATTATCGACTACATCAGGTTAGCCGAGATGATAATAGTCACGCTGATGCACTGGCCAACCTGGCTAGTGCAATACAACCTAGAAAAGCAAGGACGATAATGGTCAACTACTTGTCGAGCCCGAGCATCGAACCACTAACCACAAAGCGTGAAGTAATGTGTGTGGACATGGGACCAAGCTGGATGGATGCAATAGTAGCATTCCTGAAAGAAGGAAAATTTCCAGATGATCACAAAGAGGCACACAAGATCAGATTGAAGTCGGTAAGATTCAGTCTGACAGCGGAAGGACATCTCTACAGAAGATCCTTCACTGGACCCCTTTTGAGGTGTGTACACCCTTCACAAGTTGAAAATTTTTTATACGAAATACATGAAGGAATTTGTGGAAGCCACGCTGGGGGCAGATCACTAGCTCATAGGGCCATCACCCAGGGGTATTGGTGGCCCTACATGCAGAAGGATGCAGAGGCCTATGTCAAAAAGTGTGAAAAATGCCAAAGGTTTGCACCACTGATACACCAACCAACAGCAAACCTGAACCTAGTATCCAGTCTTTGGCCATTTGCCCAATGGGGCATAGACCTTGTTGGAAAACTATCCCAAGCAACTGGGCAAAGGAAGTACCTGCTGGTAGTAACAGATTACTTCACCAAATGGATAGAAGCTGAGCCCCTAGCCAAGATCCGAAATGTGGATGTAAAAAGCTTCATATGGAAAAACATAATCACAAGATTTGGGATCCCAAGAGCAATAGTTGCTGATAATGGAACACAATTTGACAGTAAGCTAATCAAGAGCTTCTGTGCAAAATTCAAGATCAAGAATTATTTTTCAACCCCAAGTTTTCCTCAAAGCAATGGACAAGCAGAAGCATCCAACAAAGTTATCTTGGATGGGATAAAAAAGAGGCTGCAGGCAGCGAAAGGAAAATGGGTGGATGAACAACCAAGTGTACTCTAGGCATATCGGACTACGCCGAGAAGATCAACTGGGGAACCCCCATTTGCCATGACTTATGGCACAAAAGAAGTCATTCCTGTGGAGGTTAGCATCCCAGGGATCAGAACCCAAGAAGTAGAGAATGGGACCAAGGATGTATTATTAGCCCGAGATCTGGATCTACTAGAAGAAAGAAGGGAGAGAGCTGCAATTTAGCTGGCAGCATACCAACAGCAGCTTGCCAGGGCTTATAATAAGAAAGTTAACCCAGGGGAGTTCCAAGTCAGCGACCTGGTCTTGAGAAAAGTTGTCGGCAACAAAAAGGATCCTAGAGAGGGTAAGCTTGGCCCAAATTGGGAGGGACCCTATAAAATCACTTCGGTATTGGGCAATGGGACATATCGGCTTGAAGATAATGAAGGCAAAGAGTTGCCAAGACCTTGGAATACTTGCAATTTAAAATTTTTCTATCATTAGACTTTTTTGTTCTTTGTTATTTGCCAAAGTAAATAAATAAAGTTTTAGCTTGACTTCTTACAATTATACGATACTTGCCGATGTTCCTGGAATGCATGCATAATGAGAACCCAAGTGGAACTTAAGTTCACATTAGGGGGCAAGGAGTTGGAAAATGGTTCCTAGAAAGATAGAATATACAAGCTAAAATTAGTCTACCACTTGTTAAAATTTGTGAAAAATTTACAAGTTGAAGTTAGGCCGAGATCATGTTTAACACTTGCTGAAATTTGAGAAAAAATTACAAGTTGAAGTTAAACTGAGGTTATGTCTAACACTTGTTGAAATTTGTGAAAAATTTACAAGTTGAAGTTAGGCCGAGATCATGTTTAACACTTGTTGAAATTTGTGCAAAATTTACAAGTTAAAGTTAAACTGAGGTTATGTCTAACACTTGTTGAAATTTGTGAAAAATTTACAAGTTGAAGTTAGGCCGAGATCATGTTTAACACTTGTTGAAATTTGTGAAAAATTTACAAGTTAAAGTTAAACTGAGGATATGTCTAACACTTGTTGAAATTTGTGAAAAATTTACAAGTTGAAGTTAGGCCGAGATCATGTTTAACACTTGTTGAAATTTGTAAAAAAATTTACAAGTTGAAGTTAAACTGAGGTTATGTCTAACACTTGTTGAAATTTGTGAAAAATTTACAAGTTGAAGTTAGGTCGAGATCATGTTTAACACTTGTTGAAATTTGTGAAAAATTTACAAGTTAAAGTTAAACTGAGGTTATGTCTAACATTTGTTGAAATTTGTGAAAAATTTACAAGTTGAAAGTAGGCCGAGATCATGTTTAACACTTGTTGAAATTTGTAAAAAATTTACAAGTTGAAGTTAAACTGAGGTTATGTCTAACACTTGTTAAAATTTGTGAAAAGTTTACAAGTTGAAGTTAGGCCGAGATCATGTTTAACACTTATTGAAATTTGTGAAAAATTTACAAATTAAAGTTAAACTGAGGTTATGTCCAACACTTGTTGAAATTTGTGAAAAATTTACAAATTACGGCCAAGGTTGTAGTGAACTGAGTACTTATGTATTTGCCAATGTAAACCGTTATTGGTTATGGCCGAAGTGTTTCACCCCGAGAAAATTACACAGATAAAGTGTGTATTGAAGATATGCAAAATATTCTAAGTATGGAATCATACAAGAGCATTAAAGGGAAGACAAATATGCAAACAAAACAAAGAAGTTGTATTTATAAAAAGGCACATCGGCCATGTGAAGAGCTTACATTGTTTCAAAAGAAAACCAAAGTGCAAAGTACAGAAGCAAAAGAAAAACATCCAAACTAAGACTCTTCTGCGTCTTGAGGAGGTTGGGTTTGAAGTTCAGAAGACTGCTGGGAAGACATCTCGGCAACCTTTTCAGCCGCGAGCTCGACATCTATTTCATTAAGGGTTTGATCTAGGCTCTTGTTGGCAAGAGGCACGTCGGATGATGCTTTCTCGGGAGTAACCTCCTTGGGAACCTCCTCAACCTCCTCATCTTGAGTCAAGTCTAGGACTTGCTCATTCTGAGTAGGGGGCTTAGTCCCAATGGCCTCCTTTGACTTCCTCACCAAAGCCTTCTCTTCAAACTCAGAATCGTCGTCGGATTGGCTCGGAGTTTGAGGGAATGGCAGGGGAAGGACATCGGTGTTCCTGAAGGGGGAGTCCTCGAGAATTTCAAGTTTTTTCAGAAGAGCCATCCAACCAAGGGTAAAACCCTTGTTGCATGCCTGCTTCACCTGTTTTTCGTAGTCCGCCGTGAAATCGGCCACCCCCTCAGAGTATGCCTTTTCATCTGTGGCTTTTATTTCAGCCTCTTTCGCGGCCAAGGCGTCTTGCAATTCTTTCTGGGCTTGGGCCATCTTTTTCTCAGCCTCTTTCTTTTCGGCCTCAAGAACCTTCTTGATGGCCTCTGTAGAATCTGCCTTCTCCTCGGCATCATCTTTGGCTTTAACAGCAGCCTCGGCTTGGTCTGCCAAAGTCTTCATTTTTTATTGTAAGCTTTTATTGGTCTTCTACAGACTGGAGACCTCCCTCCTCTTGTCAGCTAGCTCCTTCTGGTTCTCAAAGGCTTGCATTGAGAAGGAATGAGCATGCTGGATGGCTTGAAAGTGAACAGAGCAAAAGTTATTAAAAAATTTTCTAAGTACAAAAAAGAAAGAAAGATAGCAAGTGTGAAGACTTACTTGAACAGAACGTTGGAGCATCAAGGCGAAGTTCTCATGCTCATTCATCTCGGCGTTGCAGTCGAGATCCCCAGGGAGGAGCAATGCTGTAGAAAGGGCAACGCCGACGCTGATGTCGTCGACACTGTCCTTAACATAGACTGGCCTGTTCTCCAAAGTAATAGGTGGAATCCAGGGGGCACCAGCCTGCATGGAGCCCAACACTGTGGCAGACTCTGACCTTGGCCTCTTAGACCGAGTTGATTGAGATGGTTCGGCCTCAGCAGACCTCTTCTCGGGGACGGAATTGGTTTTCTCGCTTGAAGCCAATTTCGAAATTGGCAAGGTATCCTCAGTGTCAATCTGAGTTATCGTTACCTTTGGCTGAGCCTTCTTTATCCTTTTTTGCTTCAGCTTTGCCTGAGATGGCGCAAGTTGGGCGTCTGCAGTAGAGGGAATGTTGGCTAAAAGATCTTTAGCAACTGCTTTCTGGCGGCCCATCTCGGCAGCAAAAACAGTTCGTTGCCGGCGTTTGCGCTAGGATATTGGGATCAGATATGGAGCCGAAGTTGATGGCTGCTCCGCTGGATCAGAAGTCGATCCTTGATCTGGCCGAGATGTGGAGGCAGCTTGAGGAATTGTAGTGGAAAGAGGAGACAGACTCTTCTTCTTCCTCTTCTTTAGAGCATCGGGAAGAATAGACTTGTACGTAGGAATGAAATTGAGTACCAAAGGGGCTCTTCTCTTATGGACTGGCAGATCCAATAGTTTCCTCAAGTCTTTGCTGGGAAAGAAAGACTGGCGGAAGCCCTTTGGCGGCTGAGGAAGAACTGCAAAAAAGAATAGCGCAAACATTAGATCAAAGTATTGAAGACTTTAAAAAACAAGTGTAAACACTAGGCTCTTACCATTACCCTTTACAAAAACAGTTTGAGGAAGAGGGTAGAGGTGGAGGTCCTCGTCTGGAGTGAACTCCCAGTTCCCCGAGGTAATGAAGTAATCATCCCCAGCTCCCTTGTTGGAGTCTGGGAGGTCGGCCACGATTTTATATTCTGTGGACCTCGGCTTGAGGTAATAGATATAACCTTTCTCTTTCAGTGAAAGGCCGCACATAGTATAACAGTATTGGATGTCGGATAAGGTAACCCTAGCATTCTCTTGTCGGGCTAAGGCTATTATACCATTGATGACTCGGTAGGAATTGATGGCGAGCTCCATCGGGTTCAACTTATAGTAGTGGAGGGCTTCTCAAAAAAAGATGTTGAGTGGGAGCCTAAGACCACACTCAATAAAGGCCACAATAGGGAAAGGCATAGAATCAACTGTAGGCATGATAGAGTCATCCTCCCCAGCCAACCTCAGATGAATGTCGGCCGGGATGTCACACTCTCGCCTAAAGTGCTCTAACTTGGTCGGGGTGTCTACCCTATGTTTCCACATATCCATGATATCAGCTTAACTAGAGGAGTTGGATTTCAAATGGGAGTGTTTTGGAGGGTTTTACGGACCTCGGCTAAAGCCCAAAAATACACAGAATCTATGGGAAATCGTTTCAGTTTTTCCTAAGATTCATGGGTTCTACAAACAAATCCCAAACCTAGATCTATGGAAGCGAAGATTAAAGGCACGAATCTGGAAAAATCACAGAAAACAAAAAAGCAAGAATGTGTTTCAGAATCAAGAACAGTGATGAACTATCAAGAACATTGTGCCAGAATTAGTGCAAGGGTATAAGGCCAAGAACAGTGGCAAAAGTGCAAGAAGATTGTGAGCAGTGTGTGTATTCAAGACATGGGCAAAAGGAAAGTCATGCAATAAACACACTCAGATATATGATTCATAAATTGAAAACTTGAGCAAAACAGAGCAATGGCAACAAGTAATAAAGCGGAACTTCTTGAAGAGCAACAAGAAATAAAACCAGGAGGAACAGTGGCTTACCAGAAAAAGTGAAGCCGGTGTAAGGATCGCCGAAGTCAGACAAACGGTTGTAGAAGCGATAAAGTAATGAAAATCACGCCAGAGAAGACGCATACAACAAAATTGCAGAGCTGGGAAAGCTTGAAAAATGGAGGATTTGGAAGAAAAAGCTAGAGAGAGAGAGAAAGCCTTAAAAAACAAACGATGTAAAGTGAAAAGACGAAAGAAGAATGAAGTTTTGTTAAAAACGCGAAACGGCGGCAAAAAGACAATTAATGTGCCTAAAACGACGTATGCGTCAGACGGCGCACGCAGGCGCGAAATGACTTACAGGTGTGTATCAAGTACGAACCAATAAAAGGAAGACGCGTGGCTAAAACAGTTGAGTTATTATGCATGACAGCTCATACGCGTGAAGGAGCTCTTAGAATTCTTGTTTTTTTAAAAAAAAACATGTCGGCCTGTATGATGATCTCGGCTAAAGAAATTTTAAACCGACGTACTGGAAGGAAGTTTTGATATAGGTTCCATCACATCAGAATGCCGAGGTAATAGAACCTAGGGACAATTGTGGGGATATATTTTCTGAGGTACTAACACGTGGCCAAGGTGATGCCGACGTGTCAGTCAAGGTGCCACGTGTTCTAGTCGTGATGCCGAGGTTATCTCGGCTAGGCAGAGGTTACCTCCGAAGATATCGGAATCCGAGATAAGCGGATAAGTGAAAAGAGTCCTAGAATGGGAGAGGACTTCAGTTTGGATAAAAATAAGACTCTTAGAAAGTTTATCCCAATCTTACTGGGAGTCCAAGATTAGCAGTAATCCTAAGTCAATTGAAGCTAGGCTTCTATTGGGATTAGGTCAGTGATGACTATAAAAGAGAGGCACCTCCATCAATCTAAGGTACGCAATTTGTATTCAGAATAGTGAGTTAAGCACTTGATTTATCTTTGAGAGATAACTGACTTGATCGTCGGAGTGCCCTCAGGTGGATGAACCACCATCGGAATCTTCTCTTTCTGTTGCAGGTCAATCAGGCGTCATCTATTCTGTCAGTGCTCTCTAGCTGAATATTGAGTTGGCAGTGTGGTCGGAAATTGACACACACAGGACCCACTTTATTTTGGGCTCAAAATTGGCCCAAAATAAGCCTATAAAAACCAAATTTCCAACAATTAACTTTTTCAAGAGAAATATCAGATGGTCATTCTTTTGTACGAGAATATCCTAGAGATTGTAATCACCTTATTTTAAATCAATAAATTTTGTTTTTTTTTTTACTTTACTTTTTTGTCTTTATTTTGTAGACCATAAATTTGTCTATACATTCAAAATGTACAAATTTATTTATTTATTTATTTATTTTAATATCAGTAAATGTTGTATTGTATTTTTTCTTTGAAGATTAGTAAATATTGTACATGAATCTCATATCATGCTACCAAGCGTAGCTTTCTGTTACTTGTCAGTAATTATGCTTGTAATCTATTAGTTAAAATACGTTTGTTTATTAAAATAACGTAAAATTTTATTTTAATCTTTGTACAATTAAGAAAAGAATATTAATTTTTCCCTATATCTTATATATTGTTTGCAGTATTTGTAATTCTCAATCTTACGTCACCGCCAAATTAAGAAGCTCTATGAATTCATAATGTATAGTTTTTATTTTTTATGCAAATTAGTAAATATTGTATTTGTTTTAAAGATTTGTATATATTATGTTTTACACATTTTATTTCTGTAATATATATTAAAAATCAAATGTTATATTACACGTAATTAGAAATATTTAATCTTCATTATATTACCCTAATAATTCATATATACATTATTAGAGAAAAATATGAATCGCATAATATAACTTTTTTCTCAATTCGCGTGTGTCTCAGCCGTTAGTATATATTATGTTAAAAAAATCAGTAATGGTTGGTGGCCCGAAATTCAATGGCTCGAATGGTTCGAAACTGTCAAAACGACGTCGTTTTGGACGCAAAACAAGCTAAAATGACGTCGTTTTGACAGTTTCGAGCCATTTGAACCATTAATTTTGTGGCCCTCAAACATTTTTTTAAAAAAATTTACTGCTGAAGAATGTGCTTGAAAATTGGTCTCTTGGAATCGGGGAAATGAATCTCAATTTCACAGTCATTATCGATATCAAAAGCTAAAAAAATTTGAATACGAAATTTTGTACTTATGCCTAATGTAAGATTTCTTAATCTTTAACAATAAAAATTATAAAAATATTGATATATAATATATTTAATATTTAATTAATTTAACATTGTGTGCAGGTCCAACATTTTTGTATTGTTGGATTTATTGAATAAATAAATATTGATAATTTGTGGGTTGATTTATGCAAGACCTATTATGTGAAGGTTGAAGATTATTATGGTCAAAATATTTGTTGTCATTACAAACGTCATAATGTTGACACTATAATAAGGTATTTATCTTTCGATTAATAACTAAAAAATATAATATAATATAATAATAATATTAATTTTTATTTTTATTTTTATTATTTATATATATATATATATAAAGTATGATGTGAAGATGGTAGTAAAAGACTCAGCTGATTCAATCACGTTTACAGCACAAAATAGTTGAGAAGAGTTTATTTTGGTACCGTTTGGAGGAAGGTTTGTAGGTTTTTTTAACTATTTTATCCATAAAAAAAAAATAGGCTATTTTAGTCACAACTAATAAAATATCACATCTAACCCATAATCATTATACTTTTTTCTCACAAAAAAAGTCAAAAAGTCTTTCCCAAATCAAACTTTTTAACCCAAACTAAAATAGTCAAAAAAACCAAAACGCTAAAAAGTCAACCCACTTTCCAAACCAACCATTTGCGCTGTTAAGCAACATATTTGACAACTATGAGATCAAGTAGGCTATTTGGTTTTAAGAATTTTGGTCAAAAGGACTCTTTATCATTTGCCAATCGCTAGTAATTATGTTTATAATCTATTAATTAAAGTATGTCTGTTTATTAAAATAATATAAAATTTTGGGAGACTTATTTATAAGTCTTTTTTAAGACGCTTATGTTAGGTTAAGTCCTGTGTAATTTCTCATAGAGTCTCAAGTCCTATTTAAATAGGAATGTATTCCACAAGATCCTACATAAACATAACTTGATGTGACACTTACATAAACGTAACATGACGTGACACCTACATAAACGTAACGTAACGTAACGCGACACCTATATAAACGTAACGTGACACCTATATGTAATGTGACACCTACATAAACGTAACGTAACGTGCCACGTTACGTTTCGCAAACTTAATGAATTTTTATTTTTTTAAATTGAATGTGAAAATATTGTTGGTTTATGTTGGTGTCACGTTACGTTTATGTAGGTGTCACGTTTATATAGATATGATCTATAGTAACATGCAATTTCCTAAAGAAAATTGCATGTTACCATAGATTATAGTTGTCATGTTACGTTTATGTAGGTGTCACGTTACGTACAGGTGTTACGTTGCGTTTATGTACGTGTCACGTTACGTTACGTTTATATAGATATGATCTATGGTAATATTCAATTTCTTATATATGGCTTTACTATTATTTATGATATTAACAACTAATATTGAGGGTAAATGTGTCAATAAACTTCCCACATGACTTATAGGAACATAAATTTTTTTGTAGGACCATATGTAACATAAGTCTCCCTAATAAGATTTATAAATAATTTTTCCTTTTTTTTAAAGAATTATATGTATTAGGTTGTACATATTTTATTTATAAAATATATATTAAAATCAAGGGCAAATTACATATACACCCCTCGAGGTTTGGCTAAATTACAGATGCCCCCCTGAGGTTTGAGAAATTACGAATTCCCCCCTGAATGCTATATTTGCATAAGAAATTATGGGGTAATTTGTTATGAAATATAAACCTCAGGGGGCAAATTGTTATAAAAATACAAACCTCAGGGGGCGGGATGTAATTTCCGAAACCTCAGGGGGTATCTGTAATTTAGCCAAACCTCGAGGGGTGTATATGTAATTTGCCCTAAAATCAAATGTTACCTTAATGTTCAATCTAGGGCTGTCAATGGATCGGATTCAACCCGAATCCGATCCGAATCCGATAATTCGAAGCCGTTTACAAAAAATCCGATCCGATAATCTGATAATCCGAATCCATTTAATCCATTTATTAAATGGATTGAATATGCAAAAATCTGATCCGACCCGATAACCCGATAATCCGATCCGAGTATTCTCAATTTGAATGAAAAAAAAAACACAAAATGAAAAAAAAAATCAAATTATATAAAATTGTAGCTCAATAAATAAATAAATGGATCAGATCAGATTATCGGATCGGATATCCGAAATCATCGAATTCGGATTCGGATATCTATAATCAGATATAGACTAAACAGATTCGGATCGAATTCGGATTTGACATAATCAGATCGGATCCGAATTTTGACAGATCCGATCCGAATCCGATCCATTTATAGGCCTAGTTCAATCTACAATATATTGTCTTAATGATACATATGTACATCATTAGAGAAAAATATTAATCGCATAATATAACTTTTTTCTTATTTTGTATATGTATTGTGTGTGTTTCAGCCGCTAATATTTATATATCTAAACCGTCTAATTCAATTTTAAATTAAAATTATAATTATAAAATCGAATTGTGAAACATGATTTATTTATTTTAACAATTAAAATAGAATCATAATAAGATTTATTTATTTTAACAATTAAAGAAAATCAAATCTAATATTTTATTTTATTTTTTTATCAATCAAATATTTGAATCGGACCAGTTTTTGGATTTTCGGGTTTTTTAAAATCAATCCTACTACCATCGAGGTTTATGGCATGTTACAGATTGACACGTGTCAGATAGCATCCGCATCAATTGATTTTCTTGCCAATGCAACATATCATAACAACCTTTCTACACAGTCATGGTCTACGTCGTCAAGTACGCATAATCATTATACTCGCTCTCTAATTTTGCCACCCTTCATCCTAGGTTAAACTCACTTCACCCACTTAGTCCAACAGGAACGGTGTCAATACGAACCAACGAGTAAATACGCTTTCCATACACGCGAGAGTAAGAAAATCAGAAGAAAAGTGTGACAGGAGGGATGGTATGGTATGAGTGTGAGAAGCCAAAACGGCCGAGTAGTGGAGACGAACGCCGATTAATACGGCCCACGCCCGATTTCTCATTGGCGAGTGGTCTCGTGAAGGTCCATGTTATAGAGAGGGATAAATTACACTTTTGTCCCTTTCATATTAATTTTTAAAACTTTTTTTATTTTATTTTTTATACTTTGGCCGTTAAATTTTATTTTTCTCATTTTAGGCTTTATGTTTCAAATTTTGTTAATGGGTTGGGTTTCTCTCAAATTAAAATTTCAATATAAGAGAACTTGAAGGGCCCATAAGACGCCCAACAAGTCTCATTTTAATGATTTAAACCGTTTATTTTGTAAGACTATTAATATATATTATTCATGAAAAATTTAGGATGATTCAACAACCCTAACTTTTTTATGTTATTACATTTGTCTTAAAAAAAATAAATGGTCTATTTTAAGAATATGTTTATCGTTAATTTTTTCAAAGACAAATGCAATAAAATGAAAAAAGTTACAATTATTGAATTGAACTAATTTTTTTTATTATAAATAATATACATTGAGAGTTATACAAAATGAAGGATTCAGATCATTAAAATGGGATCCGCGGTAGACCTTATAGGCTTCTAAAATTCTTTCATGCTGAGATCTTAACATGAGACAAGCTCTATCATTTTTTATTTACTCCAACAAACTAACTTGTGTTTAAAATTGAGAGATTTATTAGAAAATCTTTTTTTAAGTGTTTGTATCCTAATTATTCTATAAGATATTCTTATATTCCAATAAATTCTATTATTCGAACATTTGATTTACCAAATCCTAATTCTCATATTTAAAATATTTTATGGACATTTCTATTCTTACAAATATTTTTTGAACGGTTAGCAATTTAATGATGTGAACATTCATATTTTACATTGTGAATATTCACATTGACATGTAAATGTGCACACTATCAGTGTGAACATTCACATTGATATGTTAAACTTCACATTAATGGTATAAACATTCATATTAACGGCGTGAACATTCACATCACGGAACATTCACACTGTAAATATGAATAATATTAGGGGTATTTTGGCAACTGTGTCACTCATAAGAGTTATTGGAATATAAAATAATAATGTAGATCAAATGGAATATAAATAGGTAAAAAGAAATTTACGAAAAATACCCCTTTAAAATTAAACAGAAAATAATATATTGACAATTAGGTAATATAAAAATATTTTATTATTTGACACAAACTCAAACTCAAACATAATTTTTTTAATATGTTAGGTAACAATTAACTTGATTTTCTCTTTCTAATTTAAAAAATATATATTTTTAAAAATATATAAAGTTAAAGTAAAAAAAAAAAAAAAATTAAAGGCCAAACTAAAAAGGGATTTTTATTGATAAATCCCATTTAGAAGTGTTTTAACCCTAGAAGTCCATGAAGAAATTTTTTAACCCATTTAGTCTCATGTATGTATAGTTTTATTTCATAAAGTCATTTTTTTTTATTTACACTATTTTCTTGGACACTTATACCCTTATATTTAATTTTGATACCCTTATAAATATTTTTTAAACGGCTAGTAATTTTATGATGTGAACATTCATATTTTAAAATTCACATTGGTAGGAATGTAAAATTGGCCCCTAGGCAGCTCGAAACCTGCCCACGAGCCGGGGCAGGCCCGGCCCGTTGACAATGTGAATATTCACATTGACATGTTAACATTCACATTAATAGGAGTGTAAAATTGGCTGGCGTCCTGTGGCGACGCGAAACCCGCTGGTGGCCCATGGAGGGGCCCGAGGCGGGCCCCGCCCAGCCTGTTGACAATGTGAATATTCACATTGACATGTTAACATTCACATTGATAAGAGTATAAAATTGATCCGCGGCCCATGGGCTGCCAAAAGCCCCCCCGGCGGCCCGGGGCGGGCCCGTCCCAGCCCGTTGACAATGTGAATATTCACATTGACATGTTAACATTTACATTGATAGGAATGTAAAATTAGCCCGCGCCCCATGGCTGCCCAAAACCTGCCCACGGCCCATAGGCGGCCCGAGGCTGGCCCGGCCCAGCCTATCAACAATGTAAATATTCACATTGACATGTTAACATTCACTTTGATAAGAGTATAAAATTGGCCAGCGGCCCAGGGCAGGCCCGACCCGGCTCGTTGACAATGTGAATATGCACATTGACATGTTAACATTCACATTGATAAGATTGTAAAATTGGCCCGCAGCCCGTAGGCGGCCCGTAGGCGGCCCGAAGCCCGACCGCCGCTCGACCCGTGACATTGTGAATATTCACATTGACATGTTAACATTAACATTGATAGGAGTATAGAATTTGCCCGCTGTCCAAAGCTTGCCCGTGGCCCGGGATAGGCCCGGCCCGGCCCGTTGACAATGTGAATATTCACAATGACATGTTGACATACACATTGATAGGAATGTAGAATTGGCCCACGGCCCATGGGCTGCCTGAAGCCTGCCCATGGCCCGGGGCAGGCTCGTTTGGGTCCGGGCCCGAGCAGGTGGGTCGAACCTCGGGTTGGGTCGATGGGCCTGGGCTTAGCCTCAGGCTTGGGTCAGGCTTGGACGGGCCTGGCCATTTTTTTTTAATTCTTTTTAATTTTTTCTACCAAAATTTTATTATTTTTCACAAAAAAAGACACTAGGCCTCGGGACGAGCCGAGCCAGGCCTGGCCTCGGACCGAGCCTTAAATGGGCCTTAACCGGGTCGATGGGCCGGGCCGAGCCCGAGCCCAAACGAGCCTTTCCCGAGAAAAGGGCAGGCTTTGGGCAGCCTACGTTCTTTTTGACTATTCCATTAAGTCCTATTTGAGGTAAGAAAACTAAAATACCGTTTTCATCTACTTATATTCTATTTAGTCCATATTATTTTCTTATGTTTCAATAACTCCTATGGGAGATACAATTACCAAAATACCCATAATGTGAATGTTTACATCGTCAATGTGAATGTTCATATCATCAATGCGTAGAGACCCGGGCCGGCCCATATCGAGCCTCGTGGGTGTTCGAAAATATCCGGCCCGGCCCGGCCCACGGGCCAAAAAATTAGGCCCAGGCCCTAGCCCTTGCACAAGGATATTCGGGCTTTGGACGGGTCGATGGATCGAGCCTCGGGTCGGGCCGATGGGCCTGGGCCTAACCTCGAGCTTAGGTCGTGCTTGGGCGGGCCTAGCCATGCCATTTTTTTTTAATTCTTTTTAATTTTTTCTACCAAAATTTTATTATTTTCCACAAAAAAAGACATTGCGCCTCGGGCGAGCTGGGCCTCGGACCGAGCCTTGAATGGGCCTTAAGTGGGCTGATAGGCTGGGCCAGGCTTCAAAGTGATGGCCTAGGCCCTAGCCTAAGGTCTCGGATATGCTCGGGCCCGGACCCAAACAAACCTGCCCCGGGCCGTGGACGAGTTTCGGGCAACCCACGGGCCGCGAGCCAATTCTACATTCCTATCAATATGCATGTTAACATGTCAATGTGAATATTCACATTGTCAACGGGCCGGGCCGGGCCTACTCCGGGCCGCGGCCAAGCTTCGGGCAGCGGGCAAATTTTACACTCCTATCAATGTTAATGTTAACATGTCAATGTGAATATTCACATTGTCACGGGTTAGGCCAAGCTCGCCTCGGGCCACCCACGGGCTGCGGGCCAATTTTACACTCTTATCAATGTGAATGTTAACATGTCAATGTGAATATTCACATTGTCAACGGGCCGAAGTCAGGCCTGCCCTGGGCCGCTGGCCAATTTTATACTCTTATCAATGTGAATGTTAACATGTCGATATGAATATTCACATTGTCAACAGGCCAAGCCGGGTCGGGCCTGCCCCGGGCCGCGCCACGGGCTGTGGGCGGGTTTCGGGCAACCATGAGGCGCGGGCTAATTTTACACTCCTATCAATGTGAATGTTAACATGTCAATGTGAATATTCACATTGTTAACGGGCCGGGCCAAGCTCGTCCCGGGCCGCGAGCGGGCTTTTGGCCGTCCATGGGTCGCGGGTCAATTGTGTACTCTTATCAATGTGAATGTTAACATATCAATGTGAATATTCATATTGTCAACGGGCCGGACTGGACCTGCCCCGGGCCGCGGGCGGGTTTCGCGTCGCCATAGGACGCGGGCCAACTTTACATTCCTATTAATGTGAATGTTAACATGTCAATGTGAATATTCACATTGTCAACAGGCCGGGGTCGTCCCGGCCCGATACGAATTTTTCCGGGCACTCACGAGGATCGACATGGGTCGGACCCCTACATATTGATGATATGAACATTCACATTGACGGTGTGAACATTCACATTAGGAGTATTTTGGTAATTATGTCACCCATAGGATTTATTGAAATATAAGAAAATAATGTGAACTAAATGGAACATAAATTGATGAAAATGATATTTTGGTCTTTTTATTTTAAATAGAATCTAATGAAATAATAAAAAAGAATATGAATTACATGGAATAAAACTCTTAAAAAGTGAATTTATCAAAGAAAAAAACTCCCAAATAAAAATATCAAATATCAAGGGTAGAAAATGTAATTTACCTATAGAGAGAGAAAACTCGTAACGTCATTTTTGATGGCAAACACCTCATCTTTCTCTCTCAACCGTTCTCTCTCAACCGTTCTCACTCTTTCTTTCTCTCTCTCTCTCTCTCTCTCTCTCTCTAAACAACATCCCGCTTTGGACCCTTGAAATTCCCCCCTTGTTTCTCTCTCCAAAATCAAATACTACACTACTCTCACTCACTTCTTTCTCTCTCTAGAAATGGCGGACTTTCCTCCAAATTTGGACGATGGAGAGCTATGGCTTCCTTCTGATATCTTCCCTCTCGAGGAAGTCCCTTCCAAATTTACCAGACCATACTACCCCTCCGACCTCGCTCATCGCTTCGCTGCCTTGGCTTTCCTTGATCGTCACCGAAACCAAACCCAGGTACCCATCTCTATCTGTCGTGTTTTTAGGCTGTTTTCATGGCGGTCTGATTTTCGTTTTTTGTGGGTTTTTAGCGGTTCGGACCGGTTCGGTACGATTCGATGGGTTCTTTGCCGACCGGGTATCTTGCCATCGATGGAGGTTTTGGGGTTGGTAATGGACTTGGTTTTCATGGGTTGAACCTGTGGGTGGGTTCTAGGCCAGTTTATTACCCACATCAGATTATAAACCCTGTTCAACCTCAGGTAAAAACCGCTGTCTTTTTTTCTTTGTTATGTTATGTTTTGTTTTGTTTTGTTCGTAGTACTGGGTTTGTCTCTTTCATGGTTTGTGCGTTTTCAGCTTTTGTTGATGCTGATGGGTGGTCTTTCTTTTTTGTTTTTTGGCAGGTTGAGAGCTTTATGGAAACAAGGGCTAGGGTTTTGCTGAGAGAACAGAACCGGCTTTTGCAGAACCGGCTGCTGGAAAACCAGCAGAGAACCGGGCTTGGCATGCGCGGCGGCGGCGGCGGTTTTGTGAGAGAGTACGGCGGAACTGGTGTGTTTCTTCCACGCGCTGCCGTCTCCGCCACCACCACCACCGCCGCCGATGGTAGAAGGCGACAGAGTAAACTCTTTTCACTTCCTATGCTTTTTTTTTTTTTTTTGTCTGTTCCTCGCACATTTAATGCTATTGATCATGAGTAAATTTTTTTTTTTTTTTTTTTTTGAAGAAATTAGTTACATTGCTGAGTGTGTATGTAGTACTGTTTGGTTAGTATACTTAATGCTACTATTTGGTTTGGTTTAGTTTAATTTTGAGATTTCAAAATTTTGCTCATTCAATATATTTTCATGCATATATATATATATATATATTTTACGGTAAATTATCATATAGCCCCTTTTATGTTTGGTGTTTTTCTCACTTTGGGTTTGTTTATTTCCATTTTGGGCCATTTTGTTTCAATTTTTTTTTTTCATTTTACTCTTAAAATTAATTTTTATTCAAAATTAAACAAAAAAATATCATATAACATAAAAAATATATTATATTGAGGTTTGCATTTGTATAGGTGATGTTTGGCAAGTGATTTTGGGGCTAAAATAGTCACAAAAAAATAAAATAGGCTATTTTAGTCACAATAAACAAAACATCACAACCAACCTATAATCATTACACTATTCTTTCACAAAAAAAAGTCAAAAAAGTTGAAAAGTCAAAAAGCCCTTCACAAACCAAGGCCTTGTTTGGTTTGTGTTTCTGAAAAAATTTTGGGAAAAATTTTCTACAAATAAGTTTTCAAAAGTAACCAAACGGTTTACAAGTTTTCCAAACAAATCTCTCTCTTATGCATATCAAATCAATCACATTTTTCAAAATTCTCTCTCAAAATATCTTTTTAAAAAAATCAAATTAAACAAATTTTCGTACTTTTTATCTCAAAACATGTTTTTCAAATACAAACTAAACAAGTCCCAAGCTTTTTAGCCAAGGCTAAAATAGCCAAAAAAGTCAACTCACTTTCTAAACGGAGGCATAGTGAGTTATATATAATAAAATATTTATATGATATGTGACTATTAATATATCAGGCTTGTTTGGTTTGTTTTTGGGAAAAATTTTTGGGAAAAATTTTCTACAAACAAATTTTTAAGTGTAATCAAACCAAACAAATTCCAAACAAATTTTTCTAAAAAAAATCTCAAAATTTTGTTTGGTTTGTTTCTTTCCAAAATCAATCTCTCTCTCATACCCATCAAATCAATCACTTTTTTTAAAACTCTCCTCAAAACAATTTTTTAAAATCATTTTTAAAAATAGGCAAACCAAACAAGTTTTCGTACTTTTTATCTTAAAAACTACTCTACAAATACAAATCAAACAAGCCCATCATTTCTTATATAATTTTAAACATAAATTAATTTTAGAAATAAATTAAGAAAAACTTAAATATGAATGGCTAAATTTAAAAAAAATATAACTTTCAGAATCAAAGGAAAAAAAGTAACAATGGGTTGGTTTGGGAAGTGGGTTGGTTTTTTGACTTTTTGATTTTTTTTTTGCTATTTTAGCCTGAGCTAAAAAACTTGGTTTGAAAACGACTTTTTGGCTTTTTAACTTTTTTTGTGAGAAAAGAGGGTAATGATTATAGTTGGATGTGATGTTTTATTTTTTGTGATTAAAACAACTTATTTTGTCTTTTATGACTAAAATAATCAAAATAATCCTTAACCCAACTTGCCAAACGGAGGCAATATAAAATGGGCAAAGTGTTATTTGCTCATATATTGCATAATGTTTGTTTTGGCAAAAGGAAAAAAGCAACAGAAATGTAGTTGGTAAGAGAAAAATGAGAAAAATGGATAGGATAATTATTATATATATATATATATATATTTTTTTTTTTTTAGTACGGAGTGAACAGAATTTATTTACAAAACTTTTGGGACATTTCAGGCCTTGTTTAAAAATAAATTATTTTAATAATTTTTTAATTTTTTATAAAAATATGTACAAAAAATAAAAAAAAGTGATATAATAATTTATAATGATTTTTTAATTTTTTGTCTAAAATATATAATTGTGAAGCTTTAAGATTTAACGGGTTATGTTTGACTTTTTTGGGGGTCAATTATTTCATTCGGGACAACACAAGGGGTTGTCAGGGTTGTTGGGGATGTTCTAAATAAGTGTATTTTTTATATTTTTGGACTAAAAAGTTGAGAAAAAAATATAGATGTTTGGGTTAATTTTGACTTTTTATGAAAAAATATGTATTAAAAAATTGTATAAATAAGTGTATAGGAGAAGTTAGGAGAGTAGGCGTACAGGTTGGGCAGGGTAGTGGGTTGGTTAGGAGATGGAAAATGATTGTCTCTTTTTCGGGTTTGAATTGGACGTTGTTGTTCGGTCCGTGTCTGTGGGGCCTACCACAGGTCTCGTTTTACTAATCGAAACGTTCAATGTGTAGAACTCGTCGAATACTATATGTTTGTAAAAAATCACGTTGATTAGATATTGATAGTTATCTGATCGTGTTAGTTTTTTTTATCAATTGCTAACTATAGCACCATCCATTTTTTATACAAAACTGATTTGATCATGTAGTTAATGATATCCGATCAACATAATTTTTTACAGGCATATAGTTCTGAACAAGTTCTACACATTGAACGGTTCGAATTATCAAATCGAGACCCGTGATTGGCCGCCTACAGGCCCAACATTATAGTCCAACTTAGTGATTTTATATATGTAATTTTTTTTTCCGTCATGGTACTAAAGGGGTCAAGTCAGTCCCATAAACAGTGTAAAGTTGGTTTGATTAAAATATTATAAATATTATTTTTTTTATATTTTTAATTTGATAATAGTGATAATTTTTTTGTTTTTTTTTGTAATTTTTTGAATTTTTTAAAACACCCCAAACCAGGCCAGGCCAGGATATAGGGAGGAGATTTGAACTTACACTCTTCACTTCACACTAGTATTATTTGTCTAGGCCTATTATTTATCATTTATAAAGAATAACGATTAAAATAATATTTATTTGTAAAATTCTAATGTTTATATTGTTTTGGTAAAAAATTATGTATACAAAATTTGTAAGAATTCTATGCATTCCAAAAACTTTTTTTTTTAAAATCATTTAAAAAATAAAATGTAGTGATTAAATTTATTTTGAATGTAACTCATATCATGTTAAATTTAAAATTATTTGTTTATATACTTCATAATTTTTTTTTTTTTTTTTTTTTTTTTTTTGTGGGAATATGTGGCTTTGCATTTTTCCATTATTTTCACCCGCAATGTTTTTTTTGGGCCCACCTTTTTCTGGGATATATAGTTAAGGAAAGGGACTACCTCTTCTATTTTTATTTTTATTTTGCTAATGGTTTAGAAGCTGTTTTATTCCACAATTTCATTAAATTTTTAGACCATGCTTGTGTGTGAGTTCCTATAAAATGGCCAGAAAACGTTTGGGTCCAATATTTTGAATTCAATTTTTTGTATTTCGTGTTTTTATTTTTATTTTTAGGGAATTTTTTTAATATTTTAATTAAATTATTTAATTTTTAGATATACCTAACCTAGATGTAATTAAGGGGGACTGGATGTAATTAAGGCTCTGCTTCTCTATGGGTCCACTGTTATTTTATGAAAATATGCAATTTGTATGCTTTCCAGTTTATATGAAGAAACCAAAACAACTTTGGGAATAATGAATTTCTTTCTTCAGCTAAAAATAATTGGGGGTTTGTCCAGTCCCATCCTCTGGCTGGTATATTGGGTTGTGGTCAGTTGATACATGTATGGTTTTGGTAAAAAGCAATGCAGATTTCAGAATGCTTCTTTTGGTTACTGTGAGAGTGCTTGATTAATGTCTTCTCTATATATGAGAAAGATAAGGAGAGAATATTTGGAGTAGGACAAGAATAATTTACACTATTCAAACCCTAAATAGTTTTTTGTTTTTTTGTTTTTGTTTTGTGTGTATTATATTTTTGCATTTGTTAGGATGTGATTGGGTTAAGTTAGTTGCTTTTGGTTCTATATTTGCTTGCTTTCCTTCATACTCTCAATCCATTAATGTTGTATTTGGATTTTAAATTTTTAGGGAAAAAATGGATAATAAAATTTGAAAATTTAGCATTCATTCAATTCATTTTTTTATTTTTCTATCTCCACAAATCCAAGACTCAATACACATGACCGCTGTGTTTTGATCCAAAGATTTGTTGAGGAAAAACTCTAGTCATAAAAAAAATTATACAGAAAAAATGCTACAAGAATAATGTTTACATTGAGCCACATCATTCTAAATGATTTGTAACCAAAAAATTCATACAAAAAGTCTTGCGAAAATGTAGTGGCATTTTGAAAATTATAAATCACTTGATTGGGTTTTTTTTATTTGAAATGAATGAACATAATTTTGCCATGTCATTCATCTATAGGAAATTTTTGTACAAAATTTCTATTTGTATATCATTGTTCTCTTTTGTTTGTATGTCATTATTTTTTGTGGAGCAATTTGTAACTTTTCCTTCCAATTTCTTTTAACTCAACAAATTCTTGATAAAATTCAAAATTCAAACAAATTCTTGATAAAATTCAAAATTCAAACGCAGTCTAGCGTAAAAGATAGTTAAGTTTCTTTTATATGTTGTGGGCAGGTGTGAGAAACAAAAAGGAGACTAAAGTCATTCCTCATGGGAATCCAATGAAAATGGATGTTGTGGGGAAGCAAGAAGAGTGCCATTATCATCTTCCTCCTGATATGGGCTTGCCTCAGGATTGGACCTATTGAGCTTCTCTTGCCATAACCAATGTAAAGGTTTCAACTTTGTGGCATTCAATGATAATGAAATAAAAGGGTTCAAGAAGAACTAGAAGTTTGTTTGAGAAAGTAGTAGGCAATACAGGTGTGTTTTGCTTTAGCCAAGCTATGTTTGTAGAAATGAATAAAGGGTTTGGAAGCTTTTTGTGGGTAGTTTAGACTTCAAAACTTGTTTGTAATATCATCATCAATAGAATAATCAAATCTTTTTGAAAGACCCTTTTTGACTGCTTTTTCATTGGTAGGCTAGTATTATTTATGCAAAATGTGTGAATTAAATTTATTTTGATGTTACTTTCATTACATTGAATTGAAATTTATATTGTATTTTTCATTTTGAAGTCTTTTTTATTTACTTTTTGAAATTACAACTTTTCCTAGTAATTTAATGCTTATTTTGCAGCATACATAAAAGCTCTATTGCTTTGTCTGTTGGGTTTGTTGAGGAAGACATGGCAGGTTATATTTTTGTTATGTAAACAGTATTACTCTTTAAGCAATGAACTAGTAGTACCAATGAAATTGACAAGCCTTTGGGGGTGTTTGGCAGGGGGTATATTTTGGCGTTTTGGGTTAAAATTTATAAAATGATAAAATAGATTAAAATAATTAATAAGATAAAATATTACATCAAATTGATAATCATTGTATTTTTTTTCTCATAAATATCATATTTAACTATAAAAAAATTTAATTATATTTTCAAATATAAAAATTTTAGCCTACTAAAATAATTAAAAACTAAAGGGTAAATTAAATTGATATTCCTTGAGGTTTATGTTTATTACAGTTCTTTCTTTACATTTGGAAAATTACATTGACATCTCTTGCTTAATTAATTTTATATATGATGATCATTACGGTGAGGAGGAAAATTGTTATGAAAATTTAAATCTCAGGAAGCAATCTGTAATGAAACTTTAAACCTCAGGAAGAGGAATGTAATTTCCAAAAGGTGAAAAGAAAAACTATAATAAAATAAACATCAAGAATGTCAATGTAATTTATCCAAAACTAAAATAATAACTTCCCCAACACTCATTTTAGGAAATGTTTGAATATACAACTTCGTATAAAGGTGGTCAAATTAGTGTTTAACTTGTATGATACGAAACTGGTATGTATAATTTATTTAAGGGTAAATTACTAATATATCTGTTGAAACGTTGCTCGTCTTATATAGGGTTGGTTTGGGAAGTAGGTTAATTTTTTAGTTTTTTTAGTTTTTTTTGGCTATTTTAGTCTGGGCTAAAAAGTTTAGTTTGGAAAGGGCTTTTTGGCCTTTGGCTTTTTTGACTTTTTTTGTGAGAGAAGAGTGTAATGATTATGAGTTGGATGTGATGTTTTATTTGTTGTGGTTAAAATAGCCTATTTTGTCTTTTGTGACTAAAATAGCCAAAAAAGCCTACAAAACCACTTCCCAAACAGTTTTAGAAATTACATTTTGCCTTTTGAATTTCTAATTTCATAATAAATAGTTCTTTTTATTAATTAATCATCAAGTTAATTAACAATTTTTAAGGATTTTAGAAATTTATTTTAATTAATAATTCAAGTAATTTTATTATTGTATATAGTATAGTTAGGAATTTTATTTTTTCAATTAATTTTTTTAAATAAAAAATTCTGACAATAATGTTTTTGTAATTTTTCAAACGACATTGGTAATCTGTATTTTAAGCAAATATCAGAGAATGTATTTGTAATTTATCCTTTATTAATAGTATTTTTATTAAAGCGTGGTATGATATTTTTTTTTATATAAAGAAGTATGTAAAATAAGATTTTATAATTAATATATTTTTATTTTTAATTGAAAGATAATGTATTTTTTGTCTACAAATTTAGATTGGATTATTTACCAATAAATCCTACTTCACAAACTGTTATACCAAATAATCCCACTTTTATTCTAATATATTCGTTAGTCCTGCTGGTGGGTTGAGTTGGTCCTTTTTGTTTTTTTTTCCATTCTTGGTGTCACTGTGTGGACGAGTTTGCCCTTCGCTTAATGTGCTAATGTCTTATGGGTTCAGTTCTTGTTTTGGAAACGTTGCTCATTCCGGTTTGGGCAATTTTGATGATACATTCAAATACATTTCAGCCATTGTGAGGTAGGGCTTTCGAATTTGAATGTGGTTTTTTTTTTTTGACGGCTGTGTGACACACCCGCAGAGATCAAGAAAACTGCCGTGTGTACGCCATTCTCTACCTGGTATGCTTACTTTTCCTTGGGTCGTTTACCTTTCATATGGATTGTAGGTATTTACATTGTGTTCTGTGTTTTTTTCATGTTTCACATTTGTGAGTGGTTTCTGTATGTTGGCCAATCACGGCTCTACAGTGTGTCTGGTTTGTTGGGTGTTTGTGGGACTTCGTTCTGTCTGGGGAACATAAGGACATGCGTTTCGGAGGCGTCGTTTTAAATGGTGTGTGATGTGCTAGTGGTATTTTTCTTTTCGTTGGTGTTACCCCAAGTTCTGAAGTGTCACGTTTTCTTGATGGGATGTGCTCTGTTTGGGTAACGTAGGGACATGTGACGTACTGTGGGTGGGGAGTCATATTTTAAAGTGTGTGTGTTGCTCTGTTTCTTAGTTCGTTGGTGTTACCCCAAGTTCTGAAGTGTCACATTTTCCTGATGGGATGTGCTCTGTTTGGGTAACGTAGGGACATGTGACGTACTGTGGGTGGGGAGTCATATTTTAAAGTGTGTGTGTTGCCCTGTTTCTTAGTTCGTTGGTGTTACACCAAGTTCTGAAGTGTCACGTTTTCTTGATGGGATGTGCTCTGTTTGGGTAACGTCGGGACATGTGACGTATTGTGGGTGGGGAGGCATCTTTTAAAGTGTGTGTGTTGCCATGTTTCTTAGTGTTCTTTATTTTTATCTTTTGTTCCTATCTCCCTCATGAATCATATGTTCGCATTCGCAGGAAGATGGACAATGGAATTATGCTAATATGTTGTTACGGCAATGTGAATGCTGCTATTAATTTGCAAGTCCCATTTTGATTTGACGACGTGGTCAGTGGTGTGTGTGACAAGTTTGAAGGGCTCACCCCTGCCGGTGCATGTTTCTACTTCAAGATGCCCGGTTACAACAATTTCATATTACAGAACGATGTTGATGTGGCGAAGATGGTGTGTCTTGCACGGTCTTTTCAATTGCAATGCATTGATGTATTAATTGAAGTACGACGTGCAGAAGACGGTCACCATGCAAACAACCAATTACAGACAGCTCATTGTCAGCCGACTGATGTGTTTGACGAGTCGGACTTCGACGATGAAGATGATTTGTTGGCAAAATTCTGCCCTCATGTTGACAAGGTGTTCTTGTCTGCCCAATGGGCCAACGGGATTCAACGTATTGGCCAAAGTTTTGAAGGTGGAGCAGATGAATTCCAAAGTGTTCTTCGCAAGTATGCTGTCGAATATGGCTTCCGTTTTAAATATGTCAAAAACGATTTTGTGCGGATCACAGCTGTATGCATGATGAGGGAATCGAAGGGATGCATGTGGTCGGTACACGCACGCGTTTTGCATGCCAACTGATTTTTCTACCTTCGCAAGTGGAATAAGGAGCACATCTGTGGTGTAGCTGTTCGGACCCCAAAAAACCCTAGGGCTCGTTCAGATTTAGTGTCTGATGTTATTTTAGATCGGGTCCGTGACAAGCCACTCACGCGACCCACAGATGTTGTCTATGACCTCAAAAAAGATTATAGATTAGAGGTTAGCTACCGGGTTGCGTGGTTAGGTGTTGAAAAAGCTCGAGGGGAGATGTTTGGTGCACACTTCATTTCGTTTGACCAATTGCGCTAGTACAGTTCCGTTGTCGTTGAAAACAACCCTGGAAGTTACGTCAACATTGACTGTGATAAACACAACAACCGTTTCATAAGGTATTTCATATCATTCAAAGCATGTATCGATGGGTTCAATCATTGCCGGCCATTACTATTCCTGGATGGGACTTTTCTGAAGGGAAAATTCAAGGGACACTTGCTAGCCGCTACTGCGAAGGATGGCAATCAAGGTACTGTTACACACGCTTGATACAAATCATTAATTTTGTACAATAATAATTATAGTGTACATTGACTCACTCACATGTCAATTGGTCTCACTAACACACCACCAACATATTTGCAAACCTAACTCACAACAACCCTTTCTAGGTCTCTTCCCTGTAGCCATCGCAATTGTCGATTCAGAAAACACCGCAAACTGGGCATGGTTCTTGGGACATCTCGCAAATGTTGTCAACAGTCACAGGACCCTTACATTCGTATCTGACCGACATGCAGGCTTATTGGAATCAATACCCATCACATTTCCCACAGCCCATCACGCATTTTGTCTACAATATTTGCAACGTAACTTACAACATAAGTTACGATATGTCAACACTTCATACAGGGCTGAAATGTTGACAAAATTCCGGGCTTGTGCTTACGTACCCACTGTGGCTTCATTCACGCAATGCGTCGAGGAATTTATGAAATGCGGAAGGAAGGTTGTTCCCGCATTCTTAAAAGACTTACCCCTTCAATTTTGGGCTAATGCTTACTTTCGGTATGTATTTCAGTCTTTCTTTTTCCTTTTCGTTTATACTGCACCTCACATGTTTATACTTATCACATTGTCATGCCATTTGCGTATGTCCCTACTAAAATTGTACTTTTCCAATAGCAGCGGTTCACGATACGGTGAGATGAGTTCCAATGCCGTTGAATCGTTTAACTCGTGGATACGGGAAGCACGCCACCTACCAATTACTCAACTGGTTGACAGCATTCGAGTTAAGATTATCCGTCAAATGGCAAAACGCAAAATAAAAGCACAAGCATGACCCGGTGTTATTTGCCCAAAAATGGAAGCTCGATTGGTCAAAGCGTACAATAAAGGCAGAGCATGGCTTGTCAGCTAATCCACCGATACAGTGTTCGAGGTCCACTCTTTCCCATCCGTCATGGTTGACGTTGACAAACGTACATGTCCCTGTTTCAAGTGCAAATAAATGGATTTCCATGCTCTCACGCAGTTGTTGCTATCCGAAACAGCGGACTCGACCTGTACGATTTAGTGGCTGAATTTTACCATGTGGACGCTTACCTGAACTCATACCAACATAACATACAACCCATTCCAACTGTTGAGAAACCAACATTCAATCCTGATGATTTTGTCATACACCCACCGTTGGTCAAACGACCACCAGGCCGACCAAAAAAAAAAAAAGAATTCTTTCCCAAGGTGAAGAAGTGCAACAAATTCGATGTAGCCGGTGTTAACGCATGGGTCACCACAACCGCACAACGTGCAAGGAACCAATTTAGCTTCACACACATAGTGACAGATATCCAAATTTCATACTTTAGTTTCACTGCAATTGTTTTCTACCTAAATAATTGGGTATGCCACACCCATAACGTAGTCTTGTGTGACAAACAATTTTACTGCAAACATTTTACAACTTCCAGTTTATAAGTACCGGGTGAACAATTTATACCCCGTTACCATGAATAACTTTTCAACTTATTACATTTTGTTTGTTCCAAAAGTGTTGTCATATTTTATCAAACTTATTGTGTGGATGCTGTTAACATGTTCAAATAGTTAACATGTTAACATGTCATACGTAAATATTATAGCGTCATGACTTCAACGACGACCGCGCATGTTGTCAACATTACACGGTTTCCATCACAATACTCGCACCCACAACATACGAACCAACTTTCACCTTACATCCAACCCCCACACCAAAAAAACACATTACACATTAACATCGCCATACATTCACCTGCGCAATATGTTCTAATCAACAGCATACATAACATGCACTACCACACATAAACAAGCCGAAAACGTACCATTCGAAAACAAAACATTTTCACGTATCAAATAAAACCATACCTTTCCAACAAAAACAAATTACAGCATCACCATTTTAATTACATTTCAAAAACCCACACTCCAACAGTTACCATACTGATGTCTGCCAAAAACACCAATGACCCACCAAACAGTGTATCATACTAATCATCATGCTTCTGTTCCAACGATGTCAAAAACAAAAAACATACCTACATCCTAATAACCATGCTTCTAGTCTTTCAAACCACGTGCTGGATCGTTCACAAACGCCTTAACCATATTTGCACGTAGTATGATGCAATTAGTTCCTTGCAACGAACGTTCGACGTCACACCGATGCATATACTGTCACATAATAGCACACACAATGACCCCACAATCGAGCCTGCAAAAACAAAAAAAAATTACATGTCAGCAGCCAAACCCGCGGTACCCACAACCTTACGCATTACAGCCACCCCAAACGAAACGCAAACACAATTAACTTACGTCCCAGGTTTTTGCTGTGGACACTTGATCACAGCTTCCAGCGAGCTGCTGAAATTCGCCAGTATGCTTTGCTCATCTAACCCAAATTCACGCAGAGTCTGCTTCATCACATTAGTCACACATTCTTTCTGCAATAATTAACACACCCCAATTAAACATTCTTGAAAAACATAACACACGAAAGGATCACATAATCACAAAGCAAATGCAAAACATAAATGTCACAAAGCATACCAGCAATGTCGCCACATTGTGATGCACATCAGCTCTGTCTCCACGCTGCCTCATCGGATTGTAATGTTTTCAAGTCCCATCTTCCGTATCATATACCACAAGCGTCCAATGCCCATCGTGACACATTGGGAAGTGGATGAACTGACAATCACTCGCAGCAGACACATTTGTACGATCAAACTTCTCCATAGCACGTACATCATCATTTTTCACTATATCCTGCAAAACATAGAAACCATCAACACACCACACAGTCACACAACACAAACACGGTGCACTTCATAATATCACAACTCACCAAACACACACTACTAAAAAAATAAGACTTATCCGCCAACTCGTCATCGCCATACATCCTCAGATGTTCGCTTTTAAGCAACTCAACATAAGCATCAATCACCTGTCCACAAAAAAAAATAAAATAAATAAACATCTTCTATCCGAATAACACCTATGCTTCGTATGTTGCCCCATATGAGTTCATTACCCACATGTGAACGGAAAACATTTATTCTTCAAAAAAAAAAAATACAGTCTCACATTTCCATAAATGCTACTCTGTCGTATGAGGTTCTTCACATCACTAAAGTCCACCACCACACCAGCTTCACCATCCTCCCACATGACCGCCCTAAACACACCAACAATTATCAGTTCCTATAAAAAATTACATGACAACAAGTTCTAACAAATCTAAAAAAAAACATACGTACTGATCACCATGCCTATCATAACCTTGCTTGATTCTACACTTTTCTTCCACTGTCATCATTTTCCACACCCCCAACCTGTTGTTTATATCAAACCCGGACCACTTATTGCCCTTTACGACCACAGCGTCCACATCAACAACTCCGTCACTCTTAACACAATCATCATCTCGGACCACACGATAATTGTCTGCGACTGACTTCTTACTACGCCCATGTAAGATGGGGTACTCGAAATCTGGAAATTTCCGTTCCTGTCTAACTTTGTTTTTAATGTTACGAACAAAAGATGTTTGCCCCCTAGAAACAATTACCCCCTTCTCCGCATCGGACAGATCCACATTCACAATGCCATCAACATTTCTCCCACATTGCTCACCATCAGAATCAATAACTACGCATCCAGCATTCGGACCCACAGCCTCACTACACATATTCGCACCCCCCATACCAGCTCTAATCGACGACACATCGTACACAACTTGACCTCCAGCCCTAACCCCTGCAATACTACCACCAACGCTATCACCCCGCACCTCCACATCCCTGAAAGCTTGCGTCACCACATGCACATCACGATCAGCGAGTTGGTCCTCAAGCACCAATACACTCCTTCGCAATTTGATATTTTCTTTCTTCAACTTGTCCACCTCTTTATTCTTAATGCCCAACACACACTCAAACCCCCTTACAATGTTCACAGCTTGCGCCTCCAGTTTCCTTTTCAGACCAGCAACTTCTTCCTCAAGCAATGCAATCATTTCATCTTTTCTTTTATTCTCCAATTCCAGTATTGCAATTGCACTGCCATATTCATTCACTTTGTTGTCATTCACCCCCTCATTGTCCTTCCCAGATGTGGAACCATGCAATGCGTCTGTTCCCTTGCCTCCCACTGTCATTTTTGGTTTGTGCCCTTTCCACGAACTGCATTTCTCACGTACATCGCTAAATCCAAACTCCACATTGTCTGTATGAACCGCAGCCTTAGTGTGTCTGCCATCACCTTTAAGTTCATCCACAAAAGCATCATCACCTCCAACACAATCAACCACATATGACTGAACATTTTCAAACACAACAACATCCGCACCCATCATTTCACGTTCATATTCAAATGACCTAAGTCGGTCTACTTTAACCTGCGTAAACACAAACATATTACCATAACGAATGAAAAAAAACTTAACACAAGTTCGTACAGTCAAATATAAGCCTTAAAACAACAACCACACCCAACACACATACCTGAAAATTAACTAGGCCGGACAGGTCAAGCCCCTGAGCTTTACTCAGCAATTTCCCAATGTCCCATTTCATGAATCTGGGGAACATGTTGTTCGTTTGCGGCTCAATTATTGTTGAATGTTCTATTATCCAATACCACACATAACAAGAAAATAAAATATTAGTAAACTAATATATCTGCCACAAATATGTGTTACTACGACATTAATTGAACATTCACATACCAACAACGCAACTACGCAGCTTGTCACCTTCCATGGCATTCGATGAAACTCCTTCACTGGCCCCATCAGTGCTGTCATTATTGCGCTAGTCCAGTCGTACATCCTCACAATGTCCAAGTCGTTCATATACCGAACAAATGCCCAACTAATTGTCTCACCTGAGTTTGCGAAAAACAGTTTCCCACAAATGTACAACGCCAAAAGCTTTGCCACATCTTCCTCATCTTGCTTGGTCCGACCATTAACAGCTTCAACAAACAAACTTTTTACCAGTTTCGATGTTAACCGTAACATGTCACGGCACCTACGCTGAATAAAGTCCGACACTAGTCATTGACCTGGAGTTAAATCCAAACGTCTCTTCCCGCATTGCAGTCCAAAAATCAGTCTCACATCGCTACTAGTTAATTTGACACTGGCCCCTCCAATATGGAACGCATTATCACGCGGATCATACGTTTTTATAATCTTCGAAATCAGATCATTACACTTCCTGAATTCATTGTGGTTTAACTTGTTGACATGGATCGCCTCAATCATAATCCAAAATGGCGTTCTCTTTAATTGATTCATATGTGCCTCCCTCAGTTTTACCGAACTAACAAGTTTGATTATACCAGCAACGTTTGACCGGTAGTTAATCCTCATGTGTGCCAGCCGCTGTGGGTACTCATTACCCTTACTCGCATTACGTCCCACAGCATTATTCAAAACTTTCGTCTGCTTGAAAAGGATGCGTCCCTCCATTTTTACACTAACTTTGTGTGCCTTCGACCTAGATGCTTCCGCAGCCCTTTGCTTCTCACACGATCTAGTCCACGGACTACGTACCGTACTGCTATCTGCAACACCACACATAAACCATTTCAACAAAACTTACAACAACTGCACAAACAAGCTACCCCATACAAACACACCCCCCTCACATTGTCATGCCATGCACCATTTCGTAACCTTGCACGGAACAAAAAAATAACCACCACCAACACCACATATACACTCACCAAAAATAATGCATGGGAACACACCCAACCACACCAGCAAAGCAAATAACATTACATACGACAATACCACAACAAAGAGCATCCACACAGACCACGAAAGCATTGACCCTCACATACACCGAAATCACAAAAACACAAAAAAAAAAAAAAAACCACAGAAAAACACAAATACCAAACCCCACACAAGTCACACATATACGACAAAAAACACAGAACCTCCCCCACACACAAAACCCCACCCCAACTGTTTGTTCACCATCAAATGAACCATCACGCCCACATCCCAAAGTTATTTCCACCTAAATCCCCACCTAAACCCCAAGAAACACCCCTTAGGAAGTCCATCCACACAACAACCCAAACACAACCACAACAAAAACCAAAAAAAGAACATACCCCACCCTCAAATAGTCGAACCATGGCCCACTACGACCAACACAGTACCACAATACACAGACAAACACACAACGTAACTTGGCCCCACCCCTTGTCTTCATAGTTACGTGTGATTCCCCACAACATTGTCCCTCTTACACACTTTCTTCAACCTCCTTCCCCCACAAGCACAACCAACCACCCAACCAAACCCAACAACAAACACACACACAAAAATCCCAAACAACTTAGCCAAACACAATAACCCTTACTAAACAAAATGCACGAAATCCACAGGGAAAATACAAAAAACCAATGTACCACACTAACAAACACAGATTCGAAAAACAAGGTTACGAAACATACCCATCCCGTCCATGAAAGAACTATGTCAGAGCACCGATGAAGGATTATGCGAACTAGGGTTCCTTTATCTTCCACTTTTTGCAACGTCATACCGTTCGATCGACAAACAAAACAAAACACCAGCAATACCGATCCAATCAACCTCTCAAACGTAATCCTTTCTACAATGGAATATGACAACGAGGTATTTGATCAAACGAAATAGCGAAATTGCTGGCAATCACACATATAGGGTTTCATACAGTACAGAGTAGGAGACCAAAATGACTGTGTGAATGTGGCTGCACATAACGGGTTAACATTCAACGGGTTGTGGGTATGTGTGTGTCCAATTAGTCACAATTTGAAGCCCTTTCAATTTTTGTTGTGGGCCTTGTGTTAACGCCCAAACACACCAACCCAGCCCAACAATGAAAACCCTTACAGCGCTTTGTAATTCTGTGACACCGTCTCAATGTATCACTTGATAGACGCCACACATCCACTCACTAATTACCCACGTGCGGCCCATACGAGCCACACCCAAGTTCCATCTAACAAGCCGGATCTGACTACTAACGTTCAAATGAGGGTAATTACGTCCCTCACAAATTGGCAGGACTAAACAGTTTAGTAGATTATAAATGGGACCAATTGGTTCATAAGTTCACATTTTGGGATTTATGGGTAAATCTCCCATTTAGATTTGGTCGGGTGAAAAAAATATTATAGTAGGATATAGTTTTTGTAAATGAGATTTTGTTAATGAGTGCCCTTAGAGCACTTGATAAGAAACTTAAAATACATGCACATAATGCATGGGAGTGCGTGCAAGATGCAATATACAATCAACAAAAATGATTTGGACCCTCACGAGGAGGCACCCCTGACCCCCTCTGGCTGTGATTAACCATTTTTTTTTCCAGCCATTCTCCTCCAATCACCAGTCCCCACGTGTATGTGGGGCGGTGGGAGTGGTAATTGGAGGGGGTCTCAATCACTTCTCCACAATCAATTTCAACATTGTTAACCAACACCCTCACGACACTTGTTAACCAAACTCTTTGTAAATTAGAAAAATAGAAATAATTTGAAATCAAATTTTTTGATAAATAATTTTATTCAATAGAAATTAACTTGTGGAATTTTTATTTTTTATTTTTTCATATATTTGGTACATTTAATTAATGGTGAAAACTTTTGATATTACGCGTTAATACTATACGGACAAAAAAGATGACACGATACGATAATATAAAATAGTAAATAAGTTGAATTAGTATTAAGATAATTCTAATACAATCTTAAAGAAGACCCAATGACCTGTATCATATATCATTATTTGAATAATGTTGGTAGCACACAATTTCAAACACTAAATGACTCAAAATTTCATACAATATTTTGTGTCCATATAAATCTATATCACTATAGTTATTCATTAATTCAAGTATTAATTCATCTTTATTAAATATTTTAGAGATAAAAAAAAATAACTCAGTTAATAAATGTTACGATTTCTTATTAGTCGAAACTAACACATTGGCAATATAACCAAATATTTGAACAAAATATTTGAAAAGTATCAAGTAATTTTTATCCAGGGCCGGCCCTGGGGCATAGGCCACAAGGCCATGGCCTAGGGCCCCTCAAAATAGAGTTGAAAAAGGGATCCCTTCTATTATAATTTTGTGTAATATATTAGGTATGTTTTAAGTCTAAAAAAATTAAAAAAGGGCTCAAACTAACTTAAAATAAATTGACTCATTAAAAAATTGAAATGCCATTCAAAAAAATTAGCATTATTATCTATTGAAAATAGACCTAAAAAAGGGTCTCTCTTATTATAATTTAGTCTAATATATTAAATATATTTTAAGTCAAAAAAAAATTAAGAAAGAGCCAAATTAACTTAAATAAATTAATCCATTAAAAAAATTAAAAGGTCCATTTAAAATAATTAGCATTGTTATTCATTGAAAATGATTTGGCAAAAAAATTAGATTATGCAAGTATGATTGATTTATTTGTTTCTAAAAATACAAAAAGAGTGAGGATCAAACGATACTTATTAGTTATTGTAATGTAATATTAAGTATTTTTTGTGATTTTCACACAAATTTTTTGTCCTTTACTTTCAATTTTTTTTTTTCATTCAATGAAAAAAAAATACTAAAAATCTCAAAAACTTATTAATTAATTATCGATTTTAGGCGCCGAAAATCTCAGGCTGAGACTGTTTTTATCATGTTATCAAATGGCAACCTACATGAAGGCTCGTGAGAACAATAATTTGCCAAGTGAGCCATGTCATATATAGGCATTCTTCATTACAAATTAAGCACATTTCCTATATACATTCCTCATCTCTCTCCCAATCCTTCCTCCACCTCATTGTCAACTCTTACCGCCCATCTCTCTCTCTCTCTCTCTTTCCCTCACACACCTAAATTACTCTCTCATCAAAGCCCCCATCTCTCTTCCTCTCCCCCCCAAATCTCTTCTCACATTGTAAAACCCATTACCATCATCATCCACATCTCTCTTCCTCTTTTTCTTCCTCTTCCTCTTCCATGTGAGAGAGAGAGAGAAGGAGAGAGATTAAAATAAAAAAAAAATCCACACACACACCTCAACAACACCACCCATGGCTTCCACAGGTGACGATCAATCCAAACAAGCCTCCGTTACAGGGTACCCTCCAGTCCCAGGCTTCTCCCCCCAACAACAACAATACCCACCTCAACCCTACCCTCCACAATACCAAAACTACCCTCCACCACCCTACTACCCCAACCCCCACAACAACCCTTACCCCTACACCGCCCCACCACCCGCCGCCTACTACTCCCAACAATACGCCGCAGCACCGCATGAATCCTCGGGCCGATTCACATTTGTCCGATTCATCCTCACCATGATGATCGCCCTATTCCTCGGCGCATTCCTCCTCAGCCTCCTCACCTTCCTTATCTTCGGCGCAGACGTCCCACAATTCTTCATACAATCCATGTCAGTCCCGGAATTCAACGTCTCGGGGCACGCTTTGAGAGCGAATTGGGACGCAAACATTACTATCAGCAACTCTAACGAGAAACTAGTACTTTTTTTCGAGAAAATCGAAGGCGTGATCGTACACGAAGAGACTGTGCTGGCATTGGCGATAGCTGAGCATATAAATGTGGGGACTAGAGGGGAAACGACATTTAATATTAAATTTGTGTCGGCGACTAGTTCGAATCACCAGGAGGTGGTAATGGGAGAGCATCCGGATTTGGTGAGGGATCGGAATAAACAGGAGGTGAGTTTCGCGTTGAGGATGATGGCGACGACGACGTTTAGGTCGAGCTCGTTGTGGAGGAGACAGGCCAGTCTGAGAGTGTTTTGTGAAGAATTGCATTTCAAGTTTGCTGGGCCGGCCGGTGCCGGAACTTTGGTGGCCGCCAGTGACCGGAAAGATCATCGGAATGAGTGTTTGGTTTATGCTTGAATGAAACTTTTTTTTTTTTTGTTTTTTTCTTTTTGTTGTTGCTGTTGGTGGTTTGGTTACAGGGTGATGATTAAACTCTTCATTTGAATTTGCTAGTTTTTGAATTTAATGATCCCGTAATAATAAATTTATATTTTTTTTGTAGTTTTTTTGGAAAAAATTGTTTTTTTTTTTTTTTTTTGAGACAATAGTGTCAGATATATATACCATTTATGATTCAAATTCTCTCTTATTTTATCGATTAAATTTGAAAATTTTATTTTACTTCTTGATTGTATATGTAGATTTGCAAAAATTATTATATGAATTAGGAAACACGTGATTGTCTACCTATTCAATAATATATATATATATATAAGTCCAACATAAAATTCAAAGAACACGTCACAATTACTTAGTAAATTTGTTGGCCAAATTACATGATTTTATTTGAAATTTGAAAGGGGAAGTTGAGGTTTTAAATGGATCAACAACACGGTTGTAAAGGTTTTAAATTGTGTGTTTTTTCTTTTTGAGAAATTATTTAATATTCCTGCAGCACCACGTGTCCATACTTCAAATCAATCATTAATTACTTTATATCTCTCCACTAATTAAAACTTTATAGAGTACCACGTCACTATATTTCGAAAGTACTGAATAATCACCCTTTGTTTTTAGATAGGCGACTGGCAGAAGGCAGAAACAAAGTAACAAGACAAATAAGAAACTAAAGCATAAATAGGAATCCAAATTATGATGCCGCTTCAGCCCGTACAAGTTTGTGGAAAGAATCTGGAACCTCCTCCAACAAAACACGCGATTCCTCCAAAGTTGCAGCCAAGCCGATGTGCTACCATGTTCCCTGATCTGCGATCAAATTGGACACTCGACTGGCGAATAGAGTGAAGAACACTTGACTGAGTCAAAATTTGCCCAGATTAAAACAATAATTCATTGGTGGCATTGAGAGCCTTAATGTTGTATTTGATTAAGAAATTTGAAAAGGGGTTTGAAAAATGAAAGGAAAAACATATGTGAAACTAGTTGATAGGTATATTTTATTTACATTTCACATACTTTTTCTCTTTTAATTTTTATCCCTTTCTATATCTGTTTTCAAATCTCTAAACCAAACATCACGTAATAGTAACCAATGAATCACCTTCCAAAGCAATATCATGCAATCCCGGTTCTTAACAAACACTAACGCTATGTTTAGTTGGAGGATTTAAAAAGGAAAAAGAAAAGAGAAAATGTATATGAAATTAAGTAAAATATAAATGTTGAGGATCGGGGGCACACCAGGGAACTCAAACAAGCAATAACACACAAGATTTAACGTGGTTCGGCAAGTCGCCTACGTCCACGGGCAGCGGATTCACTATATTGAACAAAATGGTAAGAATTACAACTCTCTTAGTAATTCTCTCTCTCTCTTTGCTCTCTAAGCTCACACCTCTCAGCTGTGCCTCAACTCTCCTTAGCTTCTCTATATATAGAGATTACAAATGCAAGAGGAATTGAGCTGGCTGCCAGCCTATTTCGGTGGCTTTCCCTTCATGGCCTCATGGCCTCATGGTATGGCCTCATGGCCTCATGGCCAACTCATGGCTTCCCCACCATGTAGCTGGCTGCTACTTTCCTTCACATGGAAGAATCTGTAGCCAACTCAACAAATCTCCACCTTGGCGAGGATTCTCTTATCCAACATAGTGATCGATCAACACTGCCATGCACCCGAAGGTGCTCAGTTCCGAGAGATGTTGACCAAGTCCAAACAATGTTGGAACTTGATCCCAAAAACTACCTTTGTGAGCATATCGGCCAGATTATCTGCAGTACCAATCTTTTGAAGCAGAATATCCCCTTCATTCACAATTTCTCGGATGAAATGGAAACGGACATCAATGTGCTTGGTGCGGGCATGATGGACCTGGTTCTTTGCCAAACAAATGGCACTCTGACTGTCACAAAACACCTTAACGTGCTTCTGAACAATTCCCAAGTCTTCAATCAACCCATGTAGCCAAATAGATTCCTTAAAGGCTTCCGTCACTGCCATGTACTCTGCCTCTGTAGTAGACAAAGCCACCGTTGACTGAAGCGTTGACCTCCAACTTACCGGCCCTTTAGCAAGCGTAAATAAATACCCTGTTGTTGACCGGCGTTTGTCTAAGTCACCAGCATAATCTGAGTCCACATATCCTTCCAAATTCTGCCCGAGTCGGTTATCTCTCTCGAACTTCAATCCCAGATTGACCGTGCCATGTATGTACCTTAGGATCCATTTCACTGCCTGCCAGTGATTTTTTCCTGGATCATGCATATACCTGCTTACCATACTCACAGCATGCGAGATGTCAGGCCGTGTACAAACCATAGCATACATTAATGCACCAACTGCATTTGCATATGGAACTTGTGCCATATGCTTCCGTTCTTCTTCTGTGCGTGGAGACAACGAAGCACTAAGCTTGAAATGAGGGGCCAATGGTGTACTTACAGCTTTGGTTTTCCCATTGATGCCAAATCTGTCTAACACCTTTTTCAGATACTGGGTTTATGTCAGACAAACCGTGCCCTTCTTCCTGTCTCTCTTGATCTCCATGCCAAGAACTTTCTTTGCTTCTCCCAAATCCTTCATGTCAAACTCCCTTGCTAACTGTGCCTTGAGTTTGTCAATCTCCACCTTGCTCGTAGATGCAATCAGCATATCATCTACATATAAGAGCAAATAGATGAAGGAACCGTCGTGAAGCTTACGGAAATATACACAATGATCAAATTGACTTCTTGTGTATTTTGTCTCCATCATGAACCGATCAAATCGCTTGTACCATTGTCTCGGGGATTGCTTCAATCCGTACAACGATTTGTTCAACTTACAGGCCCAATTCTCTTTTCCAGCAATTTTGAAACCATCTGGCTGGGACATGTATATCTCCTTTTCAAGATCTCCATGTAAGAAGGCAGTTTTGACGTCGAGTTGGGCGAGCTCGAGATCAAACTGTGCAACCAAAGCTAACAAGATGCGAATAGACGTGTGCTTCACAACAGGTGAGAATACCTCATTGTAGTCTATTCCTTCCTTCTGAGCATAGCCTTTAGCTACCAATCTAGCTTTGAATCTGATGTTGTCTCTGCCTGGAATGCCTTCCTTCTTGGTGTAAACCCACTTACACCCAATTGCTTTCTTGCCTTTTGGAAGTTGCACCAACTCCCAAGTCTGGTTCTTGTGAAGTGACCCGATCTCTTCATCCATAGCCTCCTTCCATTTGACACTTTCTGCATTATGCACAGCTTCTTTGAAAGTGTAAGGAATATTGTCTTCAATGATTGGAAGTGCATAGGCTACCATATCGGTCATCCAACTAGGTTTCTTAGTAACCCTTTTTCCTTTTCTGATTGCAATGGGTTCTGATTGTTGCGGAGCCTCTGGATCTTCATTTTCATCTGAACTCTCTTCAGAGCTATCCTTTGAGACTTCTTCAGGATGGTTGATTGGTTGACTAGTCTTTGCTGGAGTCTCAAACTCCACCTGCACTGACTTCTTCAATGCTTCTTCATTCTGTTGAGGATCTGGTTGCTTCAGCATTGCAGACTCATCAAAGGTAACGTCTCTTCTGATGAGAACTTTCTTTGATTCAGGGCACCACAGTCTGTATCCCTTGACACCTTCACCGAAGCCCAAGAAGATGGCTTTCTTGGCTCTTGGATCCAACTTAGATTCTCTAACATGAAAATATGCTGGACATCCAAAGATACGTAACTGATCATAATCAGTAACTGGGACTCCTGACCATACCTCCATGGGAGTCTTCCCATCTAATGCTGCAGTAGGTAGTCTGTTGACAAGATGACGAGCATAGGTCAATGCCTCGCCCCAAAATGCCTTGCTCAATCCAGACTGTGACAGCATACACCGGACTTTCTCCACCAAAGTGCGGTTCATGCGTTCTGCAACTCCATTCTGCTGCAGTGTTCCAGGAACTGTGAAATGTCTTACTATCCCTGCATTCTAGCAAACCTCAAAGAAGGGATCTGATGTATATTCTCCACCATTGTCAGATCTGAGCTTCTTGATCCGTCTGCCTGTCTGGGTCTCAATCATCTTTTTCCACGTAAGAAAGATGTCTAAGACTTCATCTTTGTGTTTCATTGTATAAATCCAAACTCTTCTAGAGAAATCATCAATGAACGACACAAAGTAGTGTTTACCTCCCAACGAAGCAGACTTGGAAGGACCCCATACGTCGGTGTGGACGTAGTCTAGAATCCCTTTGGTACGGTGAATTGCAGTACCAAACTTGATTCTTGTTTGCTTGCCCAATACACAATGCTCGCAGAACTCAAGCTTCCCCGTCTTGGCGCCTTTCAACAGGCCTTGTTTTACCAACCCTTGTAAAGCCTTCTTACTGACATGCCCTAGGCGCATGTGCCAAAGTTTGGAAGTGTCTGATGCATCATCTTCTGAGCTGGTAGAGACAGCCACTCTCCCTGTGACTGTAGAGCCATCTAGGAAATATAAATTTCCCTGTCGAGTACCCTTCATTGCAACCAATGCTCCTCGAACAACTTTAAGGACTCCACCTTCCATGGTTACTCTGTAACCTTTGGAGTCTAAAACTCCCACTGAGATGAGATTCTTGGTTAGATCTGGTACATACTGTACATCTTCAAGAATTCTGATTGTTCCATCATGGATCTTCAGTTTAATTGTTCCAATCCCCTTTGTCTGGCAAGCTTGGTCGTTGCCCATCAGCACAACTCCTCCATCGAACTCTCGTAAGCTCGAGAACCACTGCTTGTTAGGACACATATGGAATGAACATCCGGAATCTATTATCCATTCATCCGACTGGCCATATGATGAAACTGTGAAGGCTCCTCCTTCATCATTATCTCCATCTCGTGCAATATTCACCTTCTCTTCTGTCTTGTCTTTATTTGGACAATCTTTTGCCCAATGTCCCTTCTCGCGACAAGCTGCACACTCGTCTTTTGCAAGACGTCTTTTGTCTGAAGGTTTCCCCCTAGATTTTGAGCGAGACTTTCCTCGCCTTGTATTTCTTCTGTTATTTGTTCTGCCTCTGACTGTTAATGCCTCGGATGTTGAGTCCCTGTTTGCAGACTTATCTTTCCTTCTGAACTCATTGTTCACCAAGGCGTTTGCAACATCAATATACTTGATCTTCTCTTTACCGTACAGTAAAGTAGTAGTGAGATGATCATACGAGTCAGGCAAGGAATTTAACAATAACAGTGCTTTGTCTTCATCACCAACGTCATCATCCAAATTCTTCAAATCCGTAATAATTTTGTTGAAATTATTTAGGTGTTCGTTCATCGAAATACCTTTAATGTAGTCGAAACGAAACAACCTCTTCCTCAAGTAGAGCCGGTTCTCAATGCTCTTTGTCATGAACTTATCTTCCAGCGCCTTCCAAAGCTTCTTCGCAATATCATATTCTGTAAAGGCATACTTCTCCTCTTTTGCAAGGCAAAGTCGGATGGAACTGCAAGCCAGGAGATTCACCCTCTCCCATTCTATCTCGTCCAGGTCATCTGGTTTGTCTCCCAGAGTGAAGTGCAGGTTCATTTGGACAAGCATATCCTTAACTTCGCATCTCCACATGCCGAAGTTGCTGCTTCCATCGAACTTCTCTACCTCGAACTTGGCATGGAACACCGGGGTCCAATGCCTAGAAGTGCTTGTACTGGCTGAATTACTTACGGACTCGGTTGCTCTAGATTCTGCCATTTTTTAGAAACTTCAATTCAAAAAACTGACCGTACAGATATGTCCGGAATACTCCAAATAGTTGGGAAGCACTATTGGATCGTCAAAAACGGATTCCGAATGGCTCCAATCTGGCAAAAACACTTTGGACGGGTCAGATCTACAGAATCTGGTGCGCTGAGATGCACCGGATAATTTCTCCGGTCAACGGCTGGTCACCGGCTCGGTCAACGGCGCAGGCGGCGCGGTCAACGGAGGATCGGCCGCGCGGTCAACGCGGCTCCGGCTCAGCGGCTCGGCTTGGTCGGCGGCTCAGGCTGACTGGGCTGACACGTGGCTGACACGTGGCTGACTGTCGGACGCGGGGCGCTGACGTGGCGCTGACGCGGTGCTGGCGTGGCGCTGACGTGGTGCCACGTGGCTCGTCTTCTCCCTGGAGACGCGCGTGTGGCGCGTGGGTGCGACTGGGATCACGCGCCGGTTGCCTGAACGGCGCGTGGTGGCGCGTGGTGCGACTAGGGCTGACGCGCTTTGTTCAAATAGCGCGTGAGGGCGCGTGTGAAGGCTTCTGGGCTCTGTTTTTGCTGTTCTGGACTCCTCTCGGGGAGTTCTTCCTCCTGGTATGGTCAAAAGTGGATTTTGAGCACTTCGAAATCTGGGCACTTTCGGGAAAAATTCGATTTTTCGCAACCCGAGCTCTGATACCAATTGTTGAGGATCGGGGGCACACCAGGGAACTCAAACAAGCAATAACACACAAGATTTAACGTGGTTCGGCAAGTCGCCTACGCCCACGGGCAGCGGATTCACTATATTGAACAAAATGGTAAGAATTACAACTCTCTCAGTAATTCTCTCTCTCTCTTTGCTCTCTAAGCTCACACCTCTCAGCTGTGCCTCAACTCTCCTTAGCTTCTCTATATATAGAGATTACAAATGCAAAAGGAATTGAGCTGGCTGCCAGCCTATTTCGGTGGCTTTCCCTTCATGGCCTCATGGTATGGCCTCATGGCCAACTCATGGCTTCCCCACCATGTAGCTGGCTGCTACTTTCCTTCACATGGAAGAATCTGTAGCCAACTCAACAATAAATATATTTTATTCATATTTCATATTTCATTTATCTTTTTTCTTTTCTTTTCTACATCTCTAATCAAATACAACGTAAGGCTTTGAAAGCTGCCGTAGCCTCAACACAGTCCACAGATAATGGGAACAGCCCTTTCTCTGATGAAGCCGCAATAATGTCCCCGCGGTGATCTCGCAGAACAATTCCATAGCCTATTGCATTTTTTGATCTTTAAAAGTAGCCCCATCAAAATTGATTTTGAAAATTCCTTACTGAGGTGGTAACCAACTCGATGGGTGTGAAATTGCACTCGGACGGACAACGAATTAGCTGTTGAGCCAAAGAGTATTCCTGAAGGTATGAGACGGCGTGGTTTGCAACATCAATGGCCGAACGAGCTTTGTCGTGAAAACATGCGGAGTTCCTGTTATACTACAATTGATTTTAAGTTGTGGAAGCTCAGACTTCCATAGAAACTTAAAGGTTTCTTGTGGATTGTGAGGCATGGAAAATTACTTACTAATAATGAGGCTGCACAGGGGCTTAACTCAAGATGATCACTGTCCTAGTTGTAATTTGATTGAGGACAGCCAGCATCTTTTTAGAGGCTGTTACAAGGCCAAGGAAATTTGGCTTGCTCTTTTTCACAAACCTTGGTTTCTTGAAATGCGAAGGAAAAGTTGGATGGATTGGTTCATGAGTAATGTTAAAAATAAAAATCATTTTAATTTTGACCTCCCTTGGTATCTAGTTTTTACTGTAACCTTGTGGAAAATTTGGAAAAACAGGAACTTGTATGTGTTTGATAGAAAACCCACTAGTTACCAAGAGTGTGTCAAATACATTTTGGATTACTTTAGAGAGATTCATCTTGCTTTCCTTAATTCTTTACCAGTTCCAAGACCAGCTTATCAATTTATTTCCTGGTTATTACCATCTGCAGGACAACTGAAGCTTAACACTGATGGCAGCAGAAAATCAGAAGGAGATGGAGGCTTTGGAGGCATGATTAGAGAAGAAAGAGGAACATGGGTTTGTGGTTATTATGGCAAACTTCAACCAGGAACCAGTCTGGAGGCAGAGTTGTGGGCAGTCTACAAGAGTTTGACAGTGGTTCTACAGCAAGGTTTAAATGAGGTGATCATTGAGACAGATGCAGCCCAGGTAGTGCACTTGCTGCAGGAAGAGGTAGGAGACAAATGCCCTTTCAAGCGTCTAGTTGAGGATACAAAAATCTTGCTCAACGGATGCAACTGCACTGTCCAACATGTTTGGAAGGAAGCAAATCTGTGTGCTGATGCTCTGGCCAAGCTTGGAGCAGCTCAACAGGAGGACATGCTGGTGGTGAAAGAGCCCCCAGTTGAGATTAGAAGCTTGCTGGTTGATGATATGCTAGGTCGATCTATAAAAAGGGCTTAGGCCCTTGTTTCATTTCCGATGTAACCCAAAAAAAAAAAAATCATAAATTTTAGCAGTTAAATTTGTGTCAAATTAATCCAAGTGTTTGGTTTTTGTAAGAAATCTTCTATTGAAATTTTAAAATTTTAGATATTTTTTTATTTTATTTTTTAGATTAAGAAGAAAATTTTCATTACAAAATCGATAAAAAGTCTCGTACAGTGAAAACAAAAGAACTGACAAATTTTTGTAAGAGAAAGAACCCCAAAGGAAGGGCATAATCTCCACACAGTGAGGATTATTACAGCAAAAAAAAAAAAAAAACAAAGCCAAATCTAACTCGCCAAATGCATCCAAAACTCCATTACATCCTGACTTTCAATAACAAACCTGAAGACTTTATCTCCGTTGGTCTCATACAAATCAAAGGGTCAACATTTGTTTTTTTAAATAGGAAATAGACTTGATAAAAAAAAAAAAAAAGAAAAGGAAAAACTTGACTATATAGCTATGTATATTTGACGGATTAGATTGGATGAGATTGTTAGTAACTAGATGGTTAGTGAAGAAATTGTTAATGTATAAATTATTAGTGAGGTAATAAAGTAAAAGCTTGTTTGTTTTGATGATAGTATGAGAGATGATTAGTGAAAAACTAAAGTAAAAAATTTACATACACACTATAAAAAAAAATTAAAAAAAAAAAAAAAAGTCTTAAACACTGTGTCGTGAGATTAATCCTACTACTATGTAGGACTAACAATCCCGTGGGAGTAAGGGTGCTCACGGATTAGATTTATACGGTTTGTGATTTGGTTTTGACCCATCCGCACCTATGTGATTTGGGAAAAGTCAAACCGCAACCGTCTGCAGTGCAGTTTGCGGTTTGTGAGGATAGAGTTTGCAGATGTGAGGCTGGTTGCACGCGATTTGTGGTTTGAATTTTTTCCTTTAAAAATTTATTTTTGAGTTTTTTTTCCTCATTTTGTAAATATTTATTTCGGGTTATTTTGTTACAATTTTCAAAAATGAACCAACATTAATAATTAATGAATTAAAACTTATAAAATTAAAAACACAACAAAATCAATTCTTAACACAAACAAATCATTTAAAATTCTAAAATCATTCAAAATCAGATTCAATAACATAGCAGATTTAATAACATAACCGATCAATTAAATTCAATTTCAATAACATAACAAATTTAATAACATATTCAATTTAATAACAGATTCAATCACCCTCTAACAGATTCAATAACACATATTCAATAACAGATTCAATTCCAATAACGCAGATTCAATTCCAACTCTCAGATTTAACATAGACTAAATCATAGATTGAATAACAGATTTAAAAAAAAAATAAAAAAAATAAATGAACAAATAAACTCAGATTTAATTCCATTGACACAAATTTAATTCCAATAACAGAAAAATTGAAAAATAATTAAATAAACTCAGAGATTCCAATGAACAAATAAATAGATTTAATTCCAATGAACAAATAAACAGAAATTCCAATAACACAGATTTAATTCCAATAATACAGATTTAATTCCAATAACATAGATTCAATTCAAACTCTCAAATTTAACACAAATTGAATCACAGATTGAATAACAGATTTAAAAAAAAAAAATCAAAAATTGACAAATAAACTCAGATTTAATTCCATTGACACGGATTTAATTCCAATAACAGAAAAAAAAAAAAAAAAAAAACTCAGAGATTCCAATGAACAAATAAACATATTTAATTCCAATGAACAAATAAACAGAAATTTCAATAACACAGATTTAATTCCAATAACACACACATACACACACACACAAAAAAAAAAAAAAATCACCATTGACACAGAATCTTAGTCACACAAACACCACTGCCTGGAGTAACAATCTAAGAGCCAATAACCCAATCAAACAAGGTATATGTGGAGTCCACTTCGATCCTAAGCCAATCCCACCCATAAATCAACAAAACAAACATGGCCTATGGCTATTTTCTTAAACAACTCATTTCGTTTTAAAGCATGCAGTAAAGAACCACCACACCACATCCTCCATATTATGTGTCAGCAATACACATATATAAATAATAAAAAGTAGCATGGTGCTAGATGCACATACCAGTCCCAAAATAACGACCCTGCTTCAGGATATTCACAGATCAAATTAGTTCAAATTTAGAATAAATTAAGAACTAAACTGGTTTGTAAGATTTGAGAAAAAATGAAATCATAATTAAATACCGAATCAAAACTGAACCATAAAAATCGATTTGGTTCAATTAGATTTGATTCAATAATTTTGAAATTTTTTATATAATAATAAATATAGTATATTTTATGTTAGTAAATCAAACTAAGTTGGTTAGATCAATTTAAAACAAACAAATATATATATAAAAAAATAATAAACAAATATATCACGGTTCGATTCAAAATTATAAGTGAAGCCTTGGAATTAACAGTCAAAACTAAATTAATTAAAAAAATAAACCAAATAAGCGATTAGACCATATTTGACAGATTTATTAATTTTACTAATTTTTGGACAAATTATGGTGGTAATCTTTGTATTTTGATCCTTGTGTCATTTTGGTCACTATAATTTCAATTTATTTGATTTTGATCTTAAATTTATGATTTTGACTAGATTTGGTCTCTTAGCATTTTTTATAAAAAAAAATACGTACATAAGTAATATATGTCATGTTTTTAAGAGCAAAATTATAAACTTATTCAACTTAATAAGTTAATCTTAATAAATTTAGTGATAATTTTCTATTATAAAAAAAAATTACAAAAAATACTAACGAATGACTAATTGAAAGTATAGGATCAAAATAACACAATTAACAAAATATAAGGATCACGAACAGTGTAATTTGTCTCTGATTTTTTGAACACCCCTACTCTAACATTGTGTTGGTAAAGCGTGAAATCTACAAATATATATGATGGCTATGTGAGTGAGCCCACAAAAATACTTGTTTCAATTTTTTAAAAAACACTTTTTAAAAAATTTTATTTTCTTATTTTTTGTATTTTTTTATTTTTACTGAATTTTTTTAATATTTTAGATAATTTTTTTACTTTTTAGGTACACTTAACATAAATACACCTAAAAAATAAGAAAATTGTAAAAAAAATCTTTTAAAAATTCACTAAATACCAAAAATATAAAAAAAAAATACAAGAATTTAGTACATTTTTTTATATTTTTATGTATTTATTAATTTTTTAAAATATTTTTTCATAATTTTTTTACTTTTTAGATACATCTAAGTAAGGTGCATCTAAAAAAGTAAAAAAAATATTTAAAATTTTTAAAATATTCATTAAAAACAAAAAAATACGAAAATAAAAAAACTTAATTTTTAAAAAACTTAATTCAGAAAACACAAACCAAACACATTGAGTGTCTTTCATACCATTAAAATCGGGAGACTTTTGGGATGATTCCATAGCAAACAAGTCCTGTTTCAAATTAGTAGATATATGTTTTTTGTTTTACCTAAATAATGTTATATGTATTAATTAATATATTAATTAATATACTAATAGATGATGTTCTATAATTTTAGAGATTTTAAGTATTTGTAATTTGTATAATAGGTGAGGTCAGTAATAATGATATAATTTCATAATATTAAAATCGGGAGACTTTTGGGATGATTTCATAGCAAACAAGTCCTGTTTCAAATTAGTAGATATATGTTTTTTGTTTTATCTAAATAATGTTATATGTACTAATTAATATATTAATTAATATACTAACAGATGATGTTGCATAATTTTAGATATTTTGAGTATTTGTAATTTGTATAATAAGTAAGGTCAGTAATAATGATATAACTCTAGTTTGTACATTAATTGGTGCATATAGCATCACCGGTTTTACTCTTACAATATACTGTGGTGGTACACGGACCAATTAATATACTAATTAGTATACCAAAATAGTTATGACATTGTCATTTTAAAACTATAACTTCACTCATTATACAAATTATAAAGATTTCAAAATCTCTAAAATTATATCACATCATCTGTTACTAGACCAATTAATACACCAATTAGTACACATAACATTATTCTAATACAACCTACTAATTTATAATTCTCAATTCACATCGATCCGCACAAAACAACTCACCACTTTTCTGACGATTTTCCAATGATTATTAACAACAAAAAAACATGATGTTTAGGACTAAATGTCCATAACAATCTTGAATTTATTATATAATAATTCCAATCAATAGAACTGGATGGTAATTTTATCTATAAACTAGGCGGCTCCAAAAATATTTTGCTTCTAATGCCATCAAAAAAATGGTGGTTCAATGGCCCAAAAATACTTTGCCTTCCATGGCATCAAATTGTCCCATCTCATGACCCAAAAACACTTCGTATTCTATGACATTAAATGGCCTGTCCAGTGGTCCAAATTTGCATGACTTTTATGGGGTTCAATTTAGAAATAATTGCTAATTAGTCTTCTTAATTAGATTTATGAGAAAATAAAAGTATCTTCAATGACAGATGCTATAATAGTATTGTCACTATTATAATTTGACAATAAATAGTAGTAAATTGTCAAATTATAGCAATGATACTTCAATATTTACGTGTCATTTTGGCAAAACTCAACCACTTTTTCCTCCAATTTTGTAGGTATTATTTGGATATAGATTTTTTAGTGATTTTTTTATTGTTTATTTTATGACCTTTTTTCAATTTTTTTTTCTTAAAAAATTAAATATTTACATTCTACCCGACTAGACAAATATAACAAAATTGAAAAAATTTATAACAATGGTGCTCTAATGATGCAATGTCATTTTGACACAATCCCAATCAATTTTTTAAGTAGTTTTGTGTGTGTGTATGTGTCTTTTATGACCTTTTTAAAATTTTGTATAAAAAAAATTAAATATTTATATTATACTAGACTAAACAAAAATTACAAAATTAGAATTACATATATATATATATATATATATAATTCACTCCACCATTGAAAAATAAAAATCACTTGAGATTGTAGTTTGGAACCACCATTGAAAAAAAATAATTACTTAAAAATTATTATTTTTGAATCATCAGACAACTCGACCACTCTCTCCTATCTTTTGCATTCTCTCATCTCTCTCTCATTTGTGCTCTCTCAATCAAAAACCTTCTCACCATCGACCCCTTTCAGTCTCTCTCATCAACGACTGTGAGACTCTCTCTCTCTCTCTCTCTCTTCTTGTCTTTAATCAGTCTCTCACAGTCGACACCCAACCCCCCTCTTTCTCTTCATCTCTCTCGTCTCTCTCCGGTGAACATCATCGATGAAGATCTAACATCACTAACCCCTCTTTGGTGAACATTAGTCGACGAGATCAAAGATCACAAACCCTCTTCGTAGATCGTAGCGCTATTCGTAGATTGCATATCGCAAACCCAATAAGCATATTGAAATACAAGTATTTCTTGTTTAAAATTTACTTCATATTTTGGAATCTTTGCTTGAGATTGCTTGAAATTTGTTTGAGATTACCAATAATTTTTTTTGAAATTGATTGTTGTTGTTATTTCCGGTGAATTTGTTTAAAAAAAAGTTGGTATGAATTTGTTTAAAATAGATCCCAAAAAAAAAAAAAATCTATTTAAAGAATTTTGTTGTTAATTTGGTGGAATCGTTTTAAAAAAAAAAATTAACTCTATTTTTGGTAGTTTTTGTTGGGAGGGATGGAGGGAAATAAACGGTTGGGTTTGGGTGAGTTAGCACAAATAATAATGGTAGAGACCACTAATTAGTGCTACTACTAATGATGTGGCAGTGGGTCCTACCCACTATCACAGTGTGTGCACCTTTTTTTTTTTTTTCTTCATGTCATTAGTGGTAGATTTAAAGCTCATTATTTAGAACTCTAAATCATTTTTGTTAGCACAAATGGCATTTGTCACAAGTTTTGACATTTGCCACATTTAGCAGTTACCATCTTTAACCATTGGAGAATCACTTATGGTGCAAAGCTGACCAATAAGTTCTACATTACTCTTAAAATTACAATTGAATTTTATCAATTTTTAATATGGGCAATTAAATCTTATTTTTATAAAACATTTCCAACAAGCTCATTCTTCCATAATGATCTATGCTATCCCAATCTTATCCCACATTTAATATGAACAATATATTTATAAGTATTTTTAATCTAAGCAAAATTATATTTTTTAATTGTAAAAATTATAATATTTTATTAAAATATTATAAACCACAATGAAATTTTTTTCGATTAGTTTTATTTTATTTCAAAAATCACTATTGAGTTATATCGAATTTCAATATTGATAAACAAGTTATATTTTCTTTTTTATTTTATAAATTCTTATAAAAAAAAGTTCAATTATTCATGATAATATATTTTATTTTAATTTTATCTTTCATTAAAATATGAACAAAAAAAATTCATAAATAATTTTAATTTATTTAATATTTCATAATAATAAAATTAATAATTGGAAATAATAACAAAATGGGTCATTTTATACAAAAGTTGTTTTGATCCAATTGTTACTTGTATTTTTAATATAATATTAATATCTTATTCAATTAATTTTTTTAATTTTAATTAATTTAAAATTATTTATAAATTATTGTTCATATTAAATGAGAATGGTAAAATTGAAATAACATACACCATTATGAAGTAATGAATTTTTTAAATACATTTTATGACAAATATGACTTATTTGTCCATATTCCAACTTGATATGACTCAATAGTAATCCTCATAGAAAAATAAGACTTATTATAATTTTTTTAAAATAAATTTATTCCTTGTTTTAAGAAAAATTTACTCATAAATCTCATCTTGAGTAATGGTGATCCGTTTAGTTCCAAGAATTTTTTTATAGACCAATTAGTCTCATTGATTTTGGAAAGATGGATTTAATATATTATTTTGAAAATTGAGTTTATGGTTATACCCTTATTTCCATTATTTTTTATTATTATTATTTTTGTGTGGAAAATGTACAATACACAACCTGATATGAGAATCTTTTTGATTTGGGATGTTTGAAATGTGAGGTTCTTCAAACATGTCAAAAGAAGTACAAAAATTCCTTAATAAGTTTTGGATAAATATATAATTTCAAATTATGTGTTTTGATTTGAAATGGCTTAAAATGTGAGATTTTTCAAATATTTCAAAAGTGGAGATTTTGATCATTTATGGGTATTAATTAACATCAACAAGTGTAAATTTTAGGGTTATACTGCGATTTTCACACAAATAGAATTGTTGGGTTCAATGGATTATTTGAAAGATTTATTAGTTGCTCAGGGATGAAAATGAGATGTGCTTCAACTTTGTTTTAATAATGAATTTTTTGGAAGATTTTAGATATGTTTTGTGTTTGTAGAATGATAATTTGTGACTAGTAATGATATTGATAAATTTATCAAAATAATAAATAATTGAGACATTTTGACTTTTGTTTGTGAGTTTTGATATTTCTAATATGTTTGTATTAATTTGTATTGAAATATGATATGCAGAGTGTAAATATTTGAATTATATTTTTATAAAAATATTTTTACATTTATTTCTAAAAATGAAAGTAAAAATTTTTAATAAATAAATTCAGTCCATAAGACTAGCTCCTAACTATCCTTAAAATTTAAATTCCTTCAAATTCAAGAAGAAACCATTCAAGACCATAAAAAAAATTAAAAAAATAACCAATCCAGCCCTAAATTTTTACCAGATTAATCTTAACATTTAAAAATTAACCTCTGTTAAGACTATTGTAAAATTAAATTGATTTAAAAAATCAATTTGTCAAACAAATAATAATAATAATAATAATGAAGGGTTCGTAATTCTTAAGGATTTATTTTGATTCAAATTAGTCTACTTGAATTCTATTTGACTGCGTTTTGATTATGAATTTGGGTAGTGATTTAGAAAGAGAAAGGAAAAAAGTAGGTAAAATATAAATATTTCATTCATATTTCACCCACTTTTCTATATTTTTCTTTACAAATTTCTACCCAAATCTATAATCCAAGTACAACCTTACAAAATCTCATTGACTAAAATTCTTACACCTCATTAAGAACTCAAGGCCCTATTTGTTTACCGTATATAAGTGATGGATATAAGGGTGGAGTCGGATATAATATGAGGTGGATCCTACATATTTTCTTATCTCCTTATATCCCGTGTTTGATTGCTCCTGATATAAGGAGTCTAGATAGTATATGATGAAAAATGAGGAGACATGCAATACCATCTCCCATGATATTGTATATCCTCCACCGTCGAATCCAAAGGTAAAAAATAATCACCCTCTTCTTATCACATCCTATATCTTATCTTAATCAAACATAATATAAGTGACCTCATAGTATACATAATCTATCTCATATCCTACAACATATTATGTCACATCTTTATCCTTAGGTATTATATATCCTGCTCAAACCTTTATATCCAATTCAGACAATCAAGTGAGGCCTAAGAGTTCAAATCACATCAACTGCATATAAAAAAGCAAAAAAGCAAAAAAATATACAAATCGTCACATTACTCTCTCTACTTTTCTGTATATATCTACTACTATTTTAAATGTCTGAAGAGCACATATGGTTTTTACTTTTTCTGTATCCCGAAAATACTCTCCCACACTTATTAAATATCACACAGCAACCTACATCTACCAAATAATGAAACACCTTTCGGAATTCAAACACTTTCAAACATCAAACACTTTCAAATATCATAATATGATTATTTTTTTAATAATTCTATTACTTTTCTTCTACACTTTGAAACATCATAATATGATTATTTTTTTAATAATTCTATTATTTTTCTACTTTTCTTCTGTTTCGAAAATACTCTCTTTATAATTGGATTTTGAATGAAACGGCAAGCATAGAGCATTGCCACATTTGAATGAAAAGGAATGTACAAATCATTGCTTCCATTTATCTACTACTATAATAAGAGAGTGGCTTATCTGCAGTTTATCAAAAAATTAGATTGTCCAGTCTTGTAAATGATATGATACCACTTCATCATCTTGTCTATTTAATGGTTCAGATTGCATTAAAGAAAAAAAGGTAATGGTTTCGTCTTTCATAAGCATCATGTTTGGCGACGTCCGTCCTTGTTGTTACCCTTTCTTCCCTCACCCATGACTAGCGCAACATCGTTCCTTGCCATACACTTATTCCTCACCCATTTCACCATATTAAAAAAAAAAAAAAAAAAAGCGCACACATTTGTTGAATATGAAAAAAGAAAATAATTGAAGGTATGAATGGTTGCATCAGAGCATGGGTTGCAAATTAGTTGGTGAGAGTTTGGTTAATACTTTATAAGATTAGCTAGAATATTGTGGTCGTGACATGTATCAAAAGTTATTGAAGGAAATTGCATTAACTAATTGTCTCCAATAATGGTTGGAGTTCAGATCTCAAGTGAAGGTGAGATGTCTTGATAGATTGCGACGGGTGGAGACGACATGGTTGTGAGTGAGCGAAGAGGAAGTTGTGCAAGAAAAGAAGGTGATTTATGAATGGCGAGGGGTTGCTACGAGGTTCAGAGGTGATAGCATCGACATCGTCATCCGATTCAAGAGTTATGAAAAGTACCACATCGCTACCAACGAGTAATACCTCCTCGGCGTGACTGGCCGAAGAGTTTCTCAAGCGCTCCCCAAAAAATTAGATTCGAGGTGGGTTTCAAGTTCGCGTGAAACCACAGTACAGTAACTACCTTAACGTAAAACATTCATTTATTCAAGAAATGAATGAGAAATTAGACTCTCAAATTTAATCATTTACAAATATATAATTTATTCTATAATCATATTCAAATTTAAAATTTATATTTATTTACTGTTATCAAAAAGATTAAAAAAAAAAAGTTAGTTTGCTATTAGAGTTTGAAACCAAATAGTGTCTGGTTAATACAATTTTTTTTTTTTCAATTGAATAGGTCTCTGTTTATATCTCTTATCAAATTGATCCAAAAAAATATGGTCACTATTTATATATATATATATATATATATATAAAATATAATCTAAAAAGGGTTAAATTTAGACAAACTAGTGCACCAATTAAAACTTACAAAAAAAAAAATGCAGAATTTGATATATAAGCAGACTCTGCTTTCAAGACAAATTCTTTTCATTCTCTCTTTGTAATTCAATATGGTTGCATAAAAAAAATATTATTTTTTATTTTCTATTCGGATAGATATATTACTCACAATAATAAAAGGGATAAATCAAATGATGGTCAAACATCATGACCAGAACTTAATGGTGCAAAAGCAAGTCCATCACATTAATTCTTTGATAAATTTTAACATATAATTACTTATGATTCATATAAAAGATTTTGATAATGTAAATTAACAAAAAAGTTAAATAACACTAATAACAATAGGTTGATCGAACATTAAGGTAAAATTCACTTTCTTACAAAATAAATTTCACACATTTTCTGCATGAACTATAAATGATTTTGATAAACAATGTTATCTTTCTCAATATGCAGGATGTTCATTGCATAGGAAACCAGTCCCAAAAACTCTTTATTCGTTTTTTTTTTCTTTTCCTTTTTTTTGGTAACATTATGTATTTAAGAACCTATTTATTGTATTTTTAAAGTTTATATATGTTATATTTGTTTACAAATTTTTTAAATTGTCTATACGATATACTTACAAAGGGTGCATTGTTTAGTATGCACATTCTAGAATAAAATTTGTTCTCTACATTATACAGACAATTAAGATCCCTGATATTAAGATTTTATAAGATAAATGACATACAATATTTTCATAGTAGTTAAAGTTCCTCAACATTTTCACAGAGAAAATTCGACTCAAAGATATTTTGCTTGACTCAGAGAACTTTAAAAATTTCTCTGTGATTGTAACAACCTCGACCTGTAATTAGCCTATAACCTATAATTAAGAATACCTAATAAGTAATTAAGATGAAATTATGCATTAATTAAATGCGTTATGTGTTTTTTGCATTTATATCTGTTCATGGTAAAAAGATCTATCTGTATCTTTGATTCAGTAAGCGAATTGAAGGTCTTATCGGCATTTGATCATGAAATTGACTTAGTTTATGTGTTATTTGAAATTTTTAGAAATTTATGATAAATTTAATTAGAATTTGATTCGAAACCAAATAACCAGAATGAAATAATAATAATTGATTAACTTAAGCAAAGCTTAATTAAGCTCCACTAAGCAGCTTATATAAGGCCAATACAACTCTAAGACTCTCTCATACACCACTTCACCTTCATTCCTTGAGCTAGGAAACGTTAGAGAGAGAGAGAGAGAGAGAGAGAGAGAGAGAGAGAGAGAGAGAGAGAGAGACCAAGGAAAGAGATTAATTCAAGAAGATTGAGGGAGATTTGCTAAGATTGATCAAAAATTGGTAAGAATTGGTGATAGTTATTCAAGCCTAGCTAGAATTTAAGGGAATTGTGGACATTAGGTAAGAAATTAACTCACACTCTATGAGTTTAAGTTACTTTATACATGATTCAAAGAGAATTGAGTTTAGATGGTAGAATTGAACATGATTCATGCATGCATGCTCATTTTATCATGTTTTGAGGTTGTTTCCAAGGAATTCTTACATGCATGTGTTCATTCTAGCATGGTTTTGGCAATTGGTCTCATTTCACATCATTTGACATTAGTGCCGGCCCTAGGCACGGGCCAAGAAGGTCATGGCCTAGGCCCCCTCAAAATAGATCCAAAAAAGGGGCCCCCTTCTATTATGGTTTAGTGTAATATATTAGGTATGTTTTAAGCTTAAAAAAAATTAAAGAAAGCCCAAACTAACTTAAAATAAATTGACTCATTAAAAAATTGAAAGGCCTATTCAAAAAAATTAACATTATTATCCATTGAAAATAGACCCAAAAAAGGGTCATCCTATTATAGTTTATTGTAATATATTAGGTATATTTTAAATCTAAAAAAAAAATTAAAGAAGACCCAAACTAACTTAAAATAAATTGACCCATTAAAAAATTGAAAGGCCCATTTAAAATAATTAGCACTGTTATCCATTGAAAATGATTTTGCATAAAAACTAGATTATGCAAGTATGATTGATTTATTTGCTTCTAAAAATGCAAGAAGAGTGAGGATCAAGTGACACTTATTAATTGTTGTAATGTAATACTAAGTATTTTTTGTGATTTTAACACAATTTTTTTGTCTTTTACCTTCTTCATTTTTTTTCTTTTTTTTTCATTCAATGAAAAAAAAATATAAAGGGCCCCAAAAATTTAATAGTTGATTTTGACTTTGGACCCCGAAAATCTCAGGGCCGGGTCTGTTTAACATTAATTGATAATGTTTTCGAAGTGTAGAACATGAATTAATACATGCATGTTATGTTTTCAACATTTCAAATTTGATTTTGAACAAGTGGCATGCTTTTGGGCCTTGATCTCATGAAATGCTCTTTAATTCGCAATGTTTTCCAAGTTTAGACTTGTTTTCTCAAGTTTTGGGCCCAAAAGGATGTGTTTTGTGTGATTGAATTTGAGTTTTGAAGCTGGAAGAACAATCTGAAAATTCCACAATTCTACCTCTTTGCTCGAGCGACCGAAGTTGTGCTCGAGCGACCATCCTTTGTTTTGTGCTTCTGCTCAAGCGAAGAAGACTAAGCTCGAGCGTAATATTCATGCTCCTAGAAGTTTTGCAAGTTTTGGAAACTACTCGAGTGACAAGAGTTGCGCTCGAGCGAGGACCCTGTTTATTCAGTCTTTCACTTGAGCGTCCGTCAAGCGAAAATTCATGCAACCAGTACTTTTGCAGACCTAAGGGCTCACTCGAGCGTAGGAAGTGACGCTCGAGCGAGGTGCTTCAAATTGCATTTTGGCATCCTCATTGCATCCTAAGTATTCTTAAGACATAATTAAGATACAACAATGAGGATAAGATTTAGAGCCTGTAGACACCCTATTTTTGACCGCCCTCAAGACTTGGGCGTTACTGATGGTTTACTTGGTGGAGAAAGGTGTGCAGGGGAAAGGTTTAGTTTCTTCGGTAAGGAGAGAGACAAATCTCAACTTCACACCCCATTTTGGACCAAAGCTATTTTGGATGGTTTTTAGACCTTAAAACCCTCTCTTTCAAAACATTTTTGAAATAAAGTTTCTACAATGTTCCGAGGCTCACATTTTGTCAAATGATGCGCTTTTCGATAAACCGAGCAAGGACAAAGTGGAAATTAATGAAAGAGAGATGAAATCTTTGAAAAATCTTTCAAAACACCTTGTTTAGGGGTTTAGAGTTGAAGAAAAGAGGAGAAGAGAGAAGAAACCTAGCTGAGGAAGAAGTTGGGTATGAATCGCTAAAGGAGAGTCGAGCGGTCCTTGCCAAATCAGGTTTATCTGTCTGTGCACTTGGAGTTAAGCTATGAGGCCACATCATTGGAAAGAAGACTTCCGGGGCTTCATTTTGCACTCAAGAATCTCCTCAGGCCGAGTCTGGGTGGGGGAAATATGATTGGTTGAAGTTGGGCATCATCCCGGTTGGACCGAAACTGAGCAACCTTCACCAAAACAAGTATAACTTTTTTCACAATTCGAATTTTGATGCAAGGCTGGTTCCATTGGAAAGATTACTTCCGGGGCCTCAATTTGGACACAAGAATGACCTGAAAAGGGGTTCACATGAAGGAGTTATGCCCATTTGAAGTTGGACCTGCAGAGCAGATTTTTTCCTGCCGACCGACTAGAACAGATGGCCGACCGACCAAATAGATAGCCGACCGACCAGAACAGATGGCCGACCGACCAAATAGATGGCCGACTGACCAGTTAAAGTATCCGGCCGACCAATTTTGCTAGCCGACGACCTTCCAGTGTATTCTACAGATTGAATGGATGCCAGTTGTGCCAGCTGGAGGGCACAGACTGGATCCTCCATACACGTGTATGGAGGATCTTTGCTCTTGGTTTGAAGCTTCTAATAGAAGCTTTAGTCCCTTGGCTCTATAAAGGAAGGCTCCCCTCTCCTTTTCCAGGGTTCTGAAAATTCCAGAGGCTTACAACTCTCTCTCTCTATATCTCTACACTTGAGCCTCCAAACCCTAGTTTTCTTGGACCATTTGCACTACAACCCTTAGCACCACACCTCCACCATACATTCCAGCACTTTGGGATTGATTTGCAAGGGTTGAAGGTTCACCAACTTGGTCCAAAAGCTCCAGCTTTGTTACTCTCCACGGGTAAGCACCTATTTCCCTTAAACTTGCATTTTTTTGCTCCATTGATTAGCCTTGCTTGAAAGTATTTTTGGACTTTTTCATAAACTAAAAAGTGTCATATTTTGAGCTCCTCTTGAATATTGATTAAGGACACTTTTCTGTTTGAGGTCTTCTACATCCTTGTATGCTTTATCCCTCTTTGTAGGCTTATTTTGCATCATATCTTAGTCCTACTTGTGAGCATTTTTGAGATTTGTCATAAACTAGAAAAAGTTTCATTTTGAGCTTATAAACATGTTTACTTAAGGTCACTTCTTTGTTTGGGGTCATCTACCCCCTTTCATGCCTTATTTCCTCATGTTTTGAGCTAAGCATTAGAGCATTCGCATTGGCCTTGATTTGGCCTTTTAGCCACTGAAATCCAGCGGATTTTCAATGGCTTAGATGTGTATTTGAGCTTCAAAATCAATGAGGGGTGACCTTCTCACCCCTCATTCTCCTTACTAGCTTTATTGGCCTTCCAAAAGGCCCTTTACTTGCATGTTGTGAAGTCACTTTTTGGGCCCAATTCGGTGAGTTTCAAGTTCTGCCCTAGCTCTGTCTGGGGCCTCTTTGACCATGTTTTGTGTCCATAATGCATGTGTAGGACAATTCCATTCAAGGCCTTTTGAAGGGGCCTCTCATTGTATGCATCATTGACCCATTTCAGGGACAATTTGGTGAGTTTTAGGCTTGTCATAATTGATTTCCAGAGTTGTTTTTACCATGTTAAGTGTTCTTGTTGTATGTGTTGAGTAATCCCTTGCATGGCCTTCCAAAGGGGCTCATCATTTTTGTATGCGTTGGATGCATTTCAGTGGTTATTTGGGGCTTATTTGACATATCATGTTCCTATTTTTGGCTGGTTTGAGGACCTCTCTTATGCTTCATGTACATGCCATATAAACCATGCTTACTAGCCTAGGTTGTGTGTTGTTTTAGCCCCTCATGTTGGCACCTTTTGGCCATGCCTTGAACTGATATTGTGCTTGTTTTGGACTACCCTAGCTCTGTTTTTAGGCCTCGTGGTCAAATGATGTCTATTTTGCATGCTTGTAGTTCAATGCACTTGCCTAGTTTCGAGTTTTGAGGTTCATTGCATGCATATATTGAGGTGTGTCCATGTTTCGGGCCTATTATTCATCATATTTCAGAGCTTTTTTGAATGCCATGTTACCATGTTTTCATCTCTTTAAGTGCGTTTGAGAGTCGGGCTTGTATGTCCCATTTACCGACCATTGAATGAGCTCCATTTCGTTGCATTCTGAGTCATCATTTTAGGCCAATTTCCCACTGTTTCAGACCTGCCTAGGGTCTGTTTGGGGTTGGTTTTTCCCTTTGTGCATCGCTTTGGGTACCTCTAGTGTAACGCACTTCACTAGTTTTGGTACCCAGGCCTCCTAGCTTGTATTGTGTAGCATGTTTGTATGATTCGGGACCATTGTGCATCATGTTTCAGAGCTGGAATTTGTGTCATTGTATGCCATGTGTCATCCCTTTCCATGCTTTGGTAGAGTGGCATTTGATGCATTTAGGTTCGATCCCTTGCATTGGGCATGTTTGCATGGGCGTTCTTGTCTAATTTCAATTGTGTATGGCCACTAATTTTGGGCATGGCTGAGGCCTCCAGCTTTAGTTTAAGTTCACTTACCATATTGTTCAAAGTTGCTTACTTTGCATCATACGTACATGCTTGTCGCATACTAGTCCTATTGCACCTCGCTTGCATACTTAGGTTGCATAGCTTTTTGTGTGCATTCCTTGCTTCTTGATCAAGCATGATAGAGGTTGGGACCTCCTTATGTGTTTTTTGTGCATCTTCATTTGATATTGAAATTGCAAGCTTGGTACCTTTGGCCATCATGCATTGTGATGCGTGATTGGTGGCCTAAATACCGAGGGCCACACTCCCATGAGTCAATAGTATGATTGGGAGAGTGGCCATGCATACATTGCTTTGAATTTCCTTGCCATGCACTGTCTGCCCTCTGCTGCTGTCAAAAACAGGTTCTGCAGGAAGCTTTGGCCGGCCGGCCACCTATACTGCCGACCGGCCATTCATTGTTGGCCGATGGATTTACAAATGGCTGATAACCATTCGGACATGGCCGGTGGTGATCCCACTTGGTCGTTGATGCTCCCCAGTGTCCAGAGAGTGCACCTTGGGAGTTGCACAATTTTCAGAGGAGCGGAGCAGTGTAAACAGGGGCAACAATGGCATGGCACGGGTTTCCGGGGGAGACGGATCGAGCATGCATCATCTCATCACCCCGAGGCAGGGCTATGGCCACCTTCTTTTTGCATTTAATTTTTTTAATTAATTAGAAATTCTGTAATAATTAATTTAGTATTATTTATTCGGACTGTAATATTTATTCGGACCCTCCGAGTGAGGGCAATTGTGTAATAAGTGTGCGTGAGTGTGTGTATGTCTCCCAACCGCACGTCTTTCTTCCCTTTTATTTACTAGCTTTCGATGGTTAGTCTAGGGCATGTTTCAATTAGCATACAGTATGATAGCACGTTTGCATCCATTCATTCGTTTTGCATGCACTGGGCTCGGCGCATCATTCTAACTGCATTTGTATTCTAATTCCAAATTGAATATATGTTAGTTGCAGCATTTCACATGTCATTGTAGATTAGCCGAGCCCATCTTAGTTGCATTTTGCATGTGTTGCATTAGCCATCTTAACATGAACTAGGATCATGCATATGATTACTAACTAGTTTATTGTTTTGGCTCGGAGTACCCGGTAAGTTCTCATGCTTTAGCATCCTTGCATGTGTGTGAGTGTTGTCATGACAGCATACTTACCATGATGCTAGCTGCTTATGTGATATAACTGCTTGAGTGCCTGTGGATGGAGGTTGAATTACCTAAATTGGAATAATGCACTAAAACTGTGAGTTTTAAGCCCACTAGATAGCGGCAAAACCATCTTTTCTAAAGCCCACTTGAAGGTGGCAAAATCTGCATTTTAGCCTACTTACGAGTAGCAAACCATTTTCAAAACAAACATGAAATGTTTTGTTCCAATTTAGGCGATTTGGTCTATACTTGTTTGTTGTGCGCAGAACATAGTAATTCTAGGCTAATAACCGGAATAAGAGCATATAATGTTTTCAAAACAAGATATCATGGTTAGTAGAGGCCGATCTTTGATCGGGCGAGCGGGGCCGCTCATAGCTGATCTTTCCCAACCGTACCCAAGTTTCCGAGCCGAGGCAACTTTGGTGATGACGGACACGTGACCTTTGGCACCGAGTCAGGGTTTCCTAAATTGCCCCAAATAAAATATTTAGGTGGTGACTCTGTATCTGGCAAAGCAGTTCATGTTTGACACTTCTTTTCTAAAAATCTGTTTTCTCAAAATGATTTGCCGGATTTGGACTCTTTGGTTCAGATTAAGAACCGTGACAAAATCGAGTCCGAACTATAGCACGAAGGCCTCACGCGAGCGCGTCTACAGTTTTCTGGCGACTCTGCTGGGGAGTTAGAGAACTTGACTCGAACTCATGATACATTGTTTTGACTACACTTATGTGTTTCTTTGCATTGCATGTGCATTGGTGTGCCTAGGACACCGTGTTTGCCATCTGCTATTCCTGAACGGTTTGCCAGAGGCTTGCCTTGTCAAGACATGACCATAAGGCTGACCGGTTGCGGGCTCTGCCAGTATGGGAACACAAACCCCAGTTTTTATCGGGGCACCCTTTTCGACCATTCGACCTAGTGCATATCGAAATCCATTGTGACCATTCCAAACTAGGACAGGTTGCTTACCCGATGTTAGGTTGTTTGAAACCACTGCGTGCGTACTGAAACCCTAGCTCCTGACAAAATAGGACAGGGAAACCCTACCCCAACATAGGGGTGTTTTGGCTCTCACTTATCTGTTATGTGCTTTAGAGTTGGCCTCTACAGGATTGCATGTATCAGTTTACAAGTTTGGGTATCAGGCCCGCGAGCACCAGCATCAGTATTTTGGGACAATCAGTTCTACCTGAGGGTATCAGTTTACAAGCAAAATTTGGGGCAGAGTTCAGTAGAGAGCACAGTCATTCAGCTTTGCTCAAATCTGTTCTGGTAAATCAGGCTGAGATGCTGCATGTTTTCTTTTTTGCTAGGGTAGTCCTGGAGTTATAGCTTCAGAAGGCTTCGATATCCCCCGGGTACATTGGACTAGTGTTGATAGACTTTGTTAGGTCAGAAATTCAATTCAAGGGCAACCAGTGTTCTTTCGTTGAGGCAAGGCAAAGAAAGGCCAGTCAGGGCTCACCAGTTCATCTGATCCATCAGTCGCCAGTCACATCACCTTTGTTCAGACTCAGCAGACCATGATGGCACAGGGTTCGGAAGAATTTATGGCCGTGATAGCAGCGTTAAATCAGGGAACTGCCATGCAGGCTGAGACCAGTATTGAAATGCAGCGTCCATCTGGGGCATCTGCCTCACATCCAGCTTTGGGACCCCAGCCAAACTTTGACCCACTTCCGCTAGTTGAAGATTTGCAGTGTCCGAATCCTCGAGAAAGGTTGACTCAAGCTCAGGTGCTTAGACCCCTGGTGCAGCCTAATGAGAGGCTTTATTCCCTTGATGTTAATGAGCTCAATCCGACTGCAGTGAAGATTGCGAACCTTGAGAAGCAATTCAAGAAGGCACAGGGCCTTAACTCCATTCCCGACATTGAGGATGGGCACACCGAGGCTGCCGTTCGGCTCCCAAACAGATTCAAAATGCCATACATTGACCGTTTCGACGAGTCTGGAGATCCAATGGTATATATCCGACTTTTCTTGAATGTCCTGAAGCCGATGGGTCTGACTAAGCCACAGAAACTCTCTCTGTATGGAAGAACCCTGTCGAGTGTAGCAACCACTTGGTACGCTAAGTTAGAAGATAAAGTGAAGCAAGACTGGGAAGAATTGGCTGAGGCCTTTGTCGATCAGTATTCCTACAATACCCAAGTTGAAATGACCATACAAGAGCTTGAAACAACCCGCTAGAACCCAACAGAGCCTTTTGTGGAATTTGTTGCAAGATGGAGAGCAAAGGCAGCATAGATGACAGATCGGCCTTCCGAGAGGGATCAAGTGCAAATGATGGTGCGAAACCTCGAGCATGATATGTTGCAAAAGTTGATAGTCGCTCCACTATTCACTTTCAAAAGTTTGCATGAACTGGGGGTTCAGGTCGAGAATGCGTTCAACAGCGGGATCATTCCCAGAACAAGTGAACCAACAAGGAAAGCGATTACAGGAAGCACCAATGCTGGTAGTAGCACTATTCCCAAACCCACCAAAATCAATACAGTCGCCACAGCCGACCCTTTTGCCAATCCAAGCCTACAAACCGCCGGCCCAGCCCGAGCTCAAGGCAGAACTTTCACCCCCCTCTATATGAGCCTGACTAGTGCACTAAAAGTCTTGATGGAAAGAGGGCATCTCAAACCCCTCGATCCTCAACCTCTTCCTAACCCACTCCCAGCCAGACATAACCCCTCCAAGTACTGTGGGTACCATCAGCAGCGCGGTCATGGCCCCGACCGTTGCTACCGCCTTCGTCATGAGGTCCAAAATCTCATCGACAACCGAACGATAGCTCCACCTTCAGCCCCCAATGACCAAGTACCTCATCCACATCTCAACCTAATCCACACACTGGCCGTCCCTTACGACCCCAGCGTATACATCACCCCAGCCCATTTACCCAAACCGGAGGTGTTCATTCCAGTCAGCATGGACTTATGCATGATGGATGCACCCGGACCCCAATCATCTCAGACCCATGAGCCCACTACTTCTGAGCTGATGAGAATGATCGAAGATCTTCAGAGAACTGTGGCAGATTTGGCCTTTGGGGTTTTGGCCCCATCATCGACCATATCATGTACCAGGGAGTTCATATCTAAAGGCTCCCCAACCTTGGGACGGTCTGTATTTGAAGAAGGCCAATCCCTTGGCAAAGTGGAAGCCAGTGGAAAGAACAAGGTAGGGGTACACATGGATCCTCATGAACACCTTTTGTGGGCTGCTGAGGTTTGAAAGTCGAAGGGTTGGACAAACAACAAGTGATTGCAGTCATTACAAAGGCTGTGGATGACACTTTCACCACTCAAGTTGAGAACAGTTTGAATCAAAGGACAAGCCGGGAGAAGGGCTGTTGTACCAGGAATGTTCCTTTCAGCTCTAAACCCTTGCTCGGAAAAGATCAGCAAACCCAGTCAGCGCCTACCAATCCCTTTGCTGGTGCATCCAGCAAAACTCCACAAACCTCAAAACACCCACCTCGAGGCCAGAGGGTGTTCGCACCACTGTACATGTCTCTATCAGTGGCCTTGAGGGTCCTGATTAGAGAGGGGGATCTGAAACCCCTGGAGCCGCGACCACTGCCAGATAAACTTCTTCTCTCCCATGATCCGGCCAAGTACTGTGCCTTTCATCAGCAAGTCGGCTATGTCACTGATAGTTGTTTCCGTCTTCGCCACGAAATACAAGATCTGATTGACAATAAGGTCGTCGTCACACCAACTCAGCAAAGTCTATCGTCATTGGATCAGTGAACCTGAGGAATAATGTGATGCGATCGGGAGATAAACCACCTGTGGGCGGCGCTCAGTTTACTTCAGATGTGGCGTATGGCATGCACAGTTTTGAGCAATGTGCGAACACTAGTTTTTGTACTTTTTGACTTGCGTATTTAGGTCAGTTTTTGTTGTGTTGTTTTGAGTCTGTCTCTTTGTTTTGAGTCAGCTTTTTTGTTTTGGGTTTGTCTTGTTGTATTGAGTCAGTCTTGTTTTGTTAGAATCAGGTGATTCTGGGGGTGTTACCTCGGGCATCACTATTTTGTTTTGTGTCTGTCTTTTCACTTTCTTTTGAGTCTGTTTCTGCCATGGAGCCAGTTACACCAACAGTTATGAATGAAACAACAATGGTTTTTCATGCTTTTGTGCTTGCTTCTGCCTTGTGCCAGTTGTGCCAGAAAGTTTGAATGAAACGGTAGTACTTTTCACCTACTCTTCTGCACCCCAAAATCATTGCATTGACCTAAGTTTTTCAAAACTTTTTGAACACAGTGGTGAAAACGAAGAGGAAGGAATTCCTCGGGTTTTACAAAAATTTGATCATTCGAGAGAAAGAGAGGCATACTAAGCCTTTAATGATCGAGATCATGCTTGTTAATGTGAGTACTGAGAAGGATCTTGGCTTGATCCAGATTGGTCCCACACTGTCTTCAGCACGAGCGACTAGTCGCTTTCTTAAAAGATTTCAAAAAAATGTTTTGCGCGATCCTGCGAAGACCTGTGTGGAATCGCTCTTGACATTGTGCAACCTAGGATCGCTCTCAGCCTCGAAACTCGACCCCTCATTTCCAAACCTTGGACTTAAAGTCAGAATGGTCAATGGTCAACCATCAAAGGAGGCCTGTGTGGCCATATTTGAAGCAGCCCTCGAACTAGGGGCAAGGGAAGTCAGATCAAGAAGATCGGATGTCGTCAAAAGAAGCTTGTAAAGCTAGAACAGAAGCACCCCTTAAACTAGGGGCAAAAGATGCCAGATTGTGCTCGAAGAGCCGAAGATGGATCATTCTGCAAATCAACAAAGATCGGCAAGAATGCCAAATCCCAGAAGGGAGGAAAGACGAAGGTATTGCTGAGGGACAACCGAGTTCCTATCCACAACACTAGTGGCAAATTCAACCCCCATGGGATGGACTCCTGCATTGTCAGCGAATAGCAGTCACTCTCCTGGATTCAGACAGATTTGAGATCTCAGAACCATTTGACATGGACCAAGCTACACTTTTACCCTTAAGAGGCTCGTTGGGCCGAAAACCCGAAAGGGCGACCCAGGCAAAAGTTAGAACGAGAAAAAAAAGAAAAGAAAAGAACAAAAGATAAAGATGCAAAAAAAATGAAGAAAATGCAAAAAATGAAAAAAAAAGAAAAAGAAAAAGATGAAAAAAAGAAGAAGAAATGAAATGAAAAAGAATTGAAGAACATAGCTCGTAAGGTTGAAAACCCGCAAAGGGCGGCCTTGGCAAAAGTTAGAGCACAAAAGGAGAGGTTAAATACCCGGGTGTACCTTAACCCCGAACTACGTAAGGCTTGATTCCCATCTTTAGGATACGTAGGCAACTTCATTCCGAAGTCCAGCCGTAAAACACTTCAAAATCAACTGTGTCCATGTAATGGTTTTGATCATCTTTGCCTTCTCTGTATCCGAGAGTTCGGTTGTTATCGTCACTCTAAGGACTGATTACAATGCGCTGCGATGCTATCCAAACAAGGGACAACTTTCCGTTGCCATACAGTGTGCCGTGGTGCCATTCAAACAAGGGGCAACTTTCCGTTGCCGTGCAGCTCTCTTCAAGCAAGGGGCAATTTTCCTTCGGATCTGAGGTTGTGCATCTCAAGAGTAGGTTCTGTGCTTATTGAGCATTGGCCGTTTGCAAAAATAGTTTTTGAGAATTTTTACAGAGGTTGACTAATTTTCTCGAAAAATTATTCCATTTTTTCAAAACCGGACCATTCCTTGGACCCAAAAAAAGAAAATTTTCAGTGCTCATAGCCGGACTTGCATGATTTTAAATCAGAAAATTGAACAAGTATGTTAATCTAACTGTCATATTGGTCAAAATTATTTTAGTAGAAAGCCAAAACAAAAAAATGGTCAACATGATGAACTAGGGGCACAGTTGAGTCAGGTGTTCTGTCTTTTCCCCATTGTTAACATGCTTGCCAAGAAAGGCACCATACCTGTCGGAAAAAGGCACCACTGAAGCTAACCGCAAAAGGGCAGAAAACTCTCACATCCTCCAAGCAACGAGGTATTGAGCCAAGTGTGAAGTACGGACCGAAATGGGACAAGATATCCCATTCCCTCATCTGGGTTGATCTGATCACGTCCAAACTCCCTAGCAGAGCATCGTCAACCGATGTCAGCTACAGATTTGCTACACACCCAATTGTAGCACAGCCCCTCTGTGGAAGAAACTCACTATTGTGAACAAGAAGAATAATCTAGTGGAATGCTAGGGGCAAGACCCCGCAACTTTCTGTTTATCCACCAACCACCCAGGGGAGGGATAAAAAATGAGAGATTGAAGAATAGAGAGATGTGCGCTGAGAGAAAAAGTGAGAAAATGGCTTTTTTCAGAAAAACAGAGATTGAGTGCCAGAGTGATGTAAGAATCACAAATGAGAAAAGGGTAGAAAACACTACTCGGAGAAACTGGCTCCTCGCGAACTGAGAGGTCTCTTGTCTTTGTAACAAGTCTGTGTGTCGTGTCTTTTGTTTTGTTTACCTCAACTTTTGTTTTGAGTCTTTTTCGAATGTTACTTGATGTGTTTAGGTCGTGTACCTTTTGTTGAGTCGTAGTATGCTGTGTTCAGTTGTAGGCTCAATACCCGGTTGAGAACCCTTTTCTCATTTTCAAAAAATCGTTTTGTGCTCAGATTGCTGTGCCATTCTGCACATTTATGCAAAACAAGATTCTTTCTTTCATAAACCGCAAGGTTCAACCCAAGTCATGTGAGAACAGTAGAACAAGGACCTATCTGAAGCTATATAGGTTCCGAACTGCAAAGCAAAAGAAAAGAGGGAAAATTTAGAGCATCTTAGTCTGTTTCAACTTCGGCAAATTCCGAGACTGCACTCCAGGTGCACCTTCTCAAGTCTCGCTATTTCTTTGGAGTATGAGTGTATCTCAACCCCAAATGTAAGCCTACTTCAAGTCAGAATGGCACTCCAAGCAGCACATGTGGTCTTCACATGCAGATGTTATCTTTTGCCAATATAAACAGGGTGTACCCTTTTCGAGTTAAGTGTGTTACAAAGTCCTCCAAAAGGTAAATCGGAGGCACCAGAGTACATGTTTGATGCCCTTCCATTGCATAGAATGTGCACTTTCATATACACTTCTATTACATGCGTGCCGCGCATCGTTATGATTCATTCATAGAATATGCTTGCTTTCGATTCTGCATAGAATATGCTTTCAATATTGCATAGAATATGCTCATGTTTCTTGCATAGAAAATGCTCGTATCTTTTGCATAGAAAATGCACTCTTCCATACTTGCATAGAAAATGCACCTCATTTGCATAGAACATGCATTCACTCGCACTGTCTTGTGCACTTACACTTTGTATCTCACTAGCACTGTCTTGTACATCTTGTGGTTGTATCTCACTCGCACTATTTTGTGCATTGCATATCAATCGCGTTGTTTAGCATATCGCACTGTCTTGTGCATTTCAAATCACTCGCGCTGTTTAGCGTATCGCACTGTCTTGTGCATTTCAAAAGCAATCGCGCTGTTTAGCGTATCGCACTTTCTTGTGCATTTCAAAATCAATCGCGCTGTTTAGCGTATCGCACTTTCTTGTGCATTTCAAATCAATCGCGCTGTTTAGCGTATCGCGCTATCTTGTGCATTTCAAAATCAATCGCGCTGTTTAGCGTATCTCACTTTCTTGTGCATTTCAAATCAATCGCGCTGTTTAGTGTATTGCACTGTCTTGTGCATTTCAAAATCAATCGCGCTATTTAGCGTATCGCACTTTCTTGTGCATTTCAAATCAATCGCGCTGTTTAGCGTATCGCACTGTCTTGTGCATTTCAAATCACTCGCGCTGTTTAGCGTATCGCACTGTCTTGTGCATTTCAAAATCAATCGTGCTATTTAGCGTATCGCACTTTCTTGTGCATTTCAAATCAATCGCGCTGTTTAGCGTATCGCACTGTCTTGTGCATTTCAAAATCAATCGCGCTGTTTAGCGTATCGCACTTTCTTGTGCATTTCAAATCACTCGCGCTTTCTTGCGCATCGCACTGTTTTGTACAGTTTATCACTCGCGCTCTCTTGCGCATCGCACTATTTTGTGCAGTTTACACTCGCGCTCTCTTGCGCATCGCACTTTCTTGTGCATTTCATTACATGTTCTCTCTCATCTTGCATAGAAAATGTTTGTAGCATTTGTCAGTGCATTGCGTCGCACTGTTTTGTGCACCCTACTTGCATTTTGCATGCATTCTATCACGCTTTCTTGTGCACCTAACCTGTACTTGTTAGTACGTTGCATCGCACTGTTTCATGTATCTTCTTAGCATTGTTTTGTGCATTCACTCTTCACTCGCACTTTCTTGTGCACTCTTCGGTCTAGAAGACCTTAAATCCTCTAAAGGTGCAATTCCTTTGGTGTTTGCCGTGCCCGAAAGACTTCCGATGGTCTGGTATAGCCACCTGCCTGTGTTTGCGGTGAGTTCCTAGGAGACCAACTGAGACGGTGGAAACTAGAGTTCGAATGGCTCATGCCTAGAACACAAAGGTTCGGGATTTCTGAGACTAAAGTCTGGTTTAAATACTCAGGGGTATATCCTCGACTTGAAATCTATATGGCAGCCCCATAGATTGAGATAGCATATGTATGCGCCTCAATTCTGGATACCGAATCAACCTAGTCTGTCACCCTGTTGGAGAATAGGAAAAGCTGCAACCATAGTCAGGGAGAAACGTAGTACCCGCAGTTTAACCAAGAAGAAGGGGAAGGTCCCCAGCAGCATGAGGTAGGTCATTGCCAATTGCCCCTGTAAGGTACCTTCGCTTTCAAGCTATTACATCGCATTTTTTACATTGCATTGCATGGCATAAATCCCCAATTATCAAACCGGCTTCGCGTAGCGTATAAGTCCAATTTTTAAACCGGCTTCGCTTAGCGTATAAGTCCAATTTTTAAACTGGCTTCGCGCAGCGTATAAGTCCAATTTTCAAACCGGCTTCGCGTAGTGTATAAGTCCAATTTTCAAATCGACTTCGCGTAGCGTATAAGTCCAATTATCAAAATCTTTCTGCATATCATTTGCATCATGCCCCTGAACTACGCTGGTTTGATTCCTTGCAAAGGGATACGTAGGCAGCCTGCAGGCACAACCATTTATTTATCGGTATTTTGTTTGTTTGTCCAAGTCTTTGGCCTCGTCAAAAATGGGTCGTCTCTGGGCTTTGATATTCACTCACGTCACTTCTTGACTTTCGAGTTCTGTCAAAGAGGGGAAACTGTAGACACCCTATTTTTGACCGCCCTCAAGACTTGGGCGTTACTGATGGTTTACTTGGTGGAGAAAGGTGTGCAGGGGAAAGGTTCAGTTTCTTCGGCAAGGAGAGAGACAAATCTCAACTTCACACCCCATTTTGGACCAAAGTTATTTTGGATGGTTTGTAGACCTTAAAACCCTCTCTTTCAAAACATTTTTGAAATAAAGTTTCTACAATGTTCCGAGGCTCACATTTTGTCAAATGATGCGCTTTTCGATAAACCGAGCAAGGACAAAATAGAAATGAATGAAAGAGAGATGAAATCTTTGAAAAATCTTTCAAAACACCTTGTTTATGGGTTTAGAGTTGAAGAAAAGAGGAGAAGAGAGAAAAAACCTAGCTAAGGAAGAAGTTGGGTATGAATCGCTAAGGGAGAGTCGAGCGGTCCTTGCCAAATCAGGTTTATCTTTCTATGCACTTGGAGTTAAGCTATGAGGCCACCATCATTGGAAAGAAGACTTCTGGGGCTTCATTTTGCACTCAAGAATCTCCTCAGGCCGAGTCCGGGTGGGGGAGATATGATTGGTTGAAGTTGGGCATCATCCCGATTGGACCGAAACTGAGCAACCTTCACCAAAACAAGTATAACTTTTTGCACAGTTATAATTTTGATGCAATGCTGGTTCCATTGGAAAGCTTACTTCCGGGGCTTCAATTTGGACACAAGAATGACCTAAAAAGGAGTTCACATGAAGAAGTTATGCCCGTTTGAAGTTGGACCTACAGAGCAGATTTTTCCTGCCGACTGACTAGAACAGATGGCCGACCGACCAAATAGATGGCCGACCGACCAGTTAAAGTAGCTGGCCGACCAATTTTGCTAGCCGACGACCTTCCGGTGTATTCTACAGATTGAATGGATGCCAGCTGTGCCAGCTGGAGGGCACAGACTGGATCCTCCATACACGTGTATAGAGAATCTTTTCTCTTGGTTTGAAGCTTCTAAGAGAAGCTTTAGTCCCTTGGCTCTATAAAGGAAGGCTCCCCTCTCCTTTTCTAGGGTTCTGAAAATTCTAGAGGCTTACAACTCTCTCTCTCTCTCTCTATATCTCTACACTTGAGCCTCCAAACCCTAGTTTTCTTGGACCATTTGCACTACAACCCTTAGCACCACACCTCCACCATCCATTCCAGCACTTTGGGATTGATTTTCAAGAGTTGAAGGTTCACCAACTTGGTCCAAAAGCTCCAGCTTTGTTGCTCTCCAAGGGTAAGCACCTATTTCCCTTAAACTTGCACTTTTTTGCTCCATTGATTAGCCTTACTTGCAAGTATTTTTGGACTTTTTCATAAACTAAAAAGTGTCATATTTTGAGCTTCTCTTGAATATTGATTAAAGACACTTTTCTGTTTGAGGTCTCCTACATCCTTGTATGCTTTATCCCTCTTTGTAGGCTTATTTTGCATCATATCTTAGTCCTACTTGTGAGCATTTTCGAGATTTGTCATAAACTAGAAAAAGTTTCCTTTTGAACTTATAAACATGTTTACTTAAGGTCATTTCTCTGTTTCAGATCATCTACCCCATTTCATGCCTTATTTCCTCATGTTTTGAGCTAAGCATTAGAGCATTCGCATTGGCCTTGATTTGGCCTTTTAGCCACTGAAATCCAGCGGATTTTTAGTGGCTTAGATGTGTCTTTGAGCTTCAAAATCATAGAGGGGTGACCCTCTCACCCTTCATTCTCCTTACTAGTTTGATTGGCCTTCCAAAAGGCCCCTTACTTGCATGTTGTGAAGTCACTTTTTGGGCCCAATTCGGTGAGTTTCAAGGTCTTCCCTAGCTCTGTCCGGGGCCTCTTTGACCACACTTTGTGTCCATAATGCATGTGTAGGACAATTCCATTTAAGGCCTTTTGAAGGGGCCTTTCATTGTATGCTTCATTGACCCATTTCAGGGCCAATTTGCTGAGTTTTAGGTTTGTCATAATTGATTTCCAGAGTTGTTTTTGCCATGTTAAGTGTTCTTGTTGTATGTGTTGAGTAATCTCTTGCATGGCCCTCCAAAGGAGCTCGTCATTTTTGCATGCGCTGGATGCATTTTAGTGGTTATTTGGGGCTTATTTGACATATCATGTTCCTATTTTTGGCTGGTTTGAGGACCTCTCTTATGCTTCATGTACATGCCATGTAAACCATGCTTACTAGCTTAGGTTGTGTGTTATTTTAGCCCCTCATGTTGGCACCTTTTGGCCATGCCTTGAACTGATATTGTGCTTATTTTGGACTACCCTAGCTCCGTTTTTGGGCCTCATGGTCGAATGATGTCTATTTTGCATGCTCGAAGTTCAATGCACTTGCTTAGTTTCGAGTTTTGAGGTTCATTGCATGCATATACTGAGGTGTGTCCATGTTTCGGGCCTATTATTCATCATATTTCAGAGCTTGTTTGAATGCCATGTTGCCATGTTTTCATCTCTTTAAGTGCGTTTGAGAGTCGGGCTTGTATGCCCCATTTACCGACCATTGAATGAGCTCCATTTCGTTGCATTCCGAGTCATTATTTTAGGCCAATTTCCCACTGTTTCAGACTTGCCCAGGGTCTGTTTGGGGTTGGTTTTGCCCTTTGTGCATCGCTTTGGGTACCTCTAGTGTAACGCACTTCACTAGTTTTGGTACCCAGGCCTCCTAGCTTGTATTGTGTAGCATGTTTTTATGATTCGGGACCATTGTGCATCATGTTTCAGAGCTGGAATTTGTGTCATTGTATGCCATGTGTCATCCCTTGCCATGCTTTGGTAGAGTGGCATTTGATGCCTTTAGATTTGATCCCTTGCATTGGGCATGTTTGCATGGGCGTTCTTGTCAAATTTCAATTGTGTATGGCCACTAATTTTGGGCATGGCTGAGGCCTCCATCTTTAGTTTAAGTTCACTTACCATATTGTTCAAAGTTGCTTACTTTGCATCATACTTACATGCTTGTCGTATACTAGTCCTATTGCATCTCGCTTGCATACTTAGGTTGCATAGCTTTTTGTGTGCATTCCTTGTTTCTTGATCAAGCATGATTGAGGTTGGGACCTCCTTATGTGTTTTTTGTGCATCTTCATTTGATATTGAAATTGCAAGCTTGGTACCTTTGGCCATCATGTATTGGGATGCGTGATTAGTGGCTCGAATACTGAGGGCCACACTCTCATGAGCCAATAGCATGATTGAGAGAGTGGCCATGCATACATTGCTTTGAATTTTCTTGCCATGCATTGTCTGCCCTCTGCTGCTGTCAAAAACAGGTTCTGCAGGAAGCTTTGGCCGGCCGGCCACCTATACTGCTGACCGGCCATTCATTGTTGGCCGATGGATTTACAAATGGCCGATAACCATCCGGACATGGCCGATGGTGATCCCACTTGGTCGGTGATGCTCCCCAGTGTCCAGAGAGTGCACCTTGGGAGTTGCACAATTTTCAGAGGAGCAGAGCAGTGTAAACAGGGGCAACAGTGGCATGGCACAGGTTTCCGGGCGAGACAGATCGAGCATGCATCATCTCATCACCCCAAGGCAGGGCTATGGCCACCTTCTTTCTGCATTTAATTTTTTTAATTAATTATAAATTCTGTAATAATTAATTTAGTATTATTTTTTCGAACTGTAATATTTATTTGGACCCTCCGAGTGAGGGCAATTGTGTAATAAGTGTGCGTGAGTGTGTGTATGTCTTCCAACCCCACATCTTTCTTCCCTTTTATTTACTAGCTTTCGATGGTTAGTCTAGGGCATGTTTCAATTAGCATACAGCATGATAGCACGTTTGCATCCATTCATTCGTTTTGCATGCACCGGGCTCGGCGCATCATTCTAACTACATTTGTATTCCAATTCCAAATTGAATATATGTTAGTTGCAGCATTTTGCATGTCATTGTAGATTAGCCGAGCCCATCTTAGTTGCATTTTGCATGTGTTGCATTATCCATCTTAACATGAACTAGGATCATGCATATGATTACTAACTAGTTTATTGTTTTGGCTCGGAGTACTCGGTAAGTTCTCATGCTTTAGCATCCTTGCATGTGTGTGAGTGTTGTCATGACAACATACTTACCATGAGGCTAGCTGCTTATGTGATATAACTGCTTGAGTGCTTGTAGATGGAGGTTGAATTACCTAAATTGGAATATTGCACTAAAACTGTGAGTTTTAAGCCCACTAGATAGTGGCAAAACCATCTTTTCTAAAGCCCACTTAAGGGTGGCAAAATTTGCATTTTAGCCTACTTATGAGTAGCAAACCATTTTCAAAACAAACATGAAATGTTTTGTTCCAATTTAGGCAATTTGGTCTATACTTGTTTGTTGTGCGCATAACATAGTAATTCTAGGCTAATAACCGGAATAAGAGCATATAATGTTTTCAAAACAAGATGTCATGGTTAGTAGAGGCCGATCTTTGATTGGGCGAGCGGGGGTGCTCATAGCTGACCTTTCCCAACCGTACCCAAGTTCCCGAGCCAAGGCAACTTTGGTGATGACGGACACGTGGCCTTTGGCACCGAGTCAGGGTTTTCTAAATTCCTCCAAAATAAAATATTTAGGTGGCGACTCTGTATCTGGCAAAGCAATCCATGTTTGGCACTTCTTTTCTAAAAATCTGTTTTCTCAAAATGATTTGCCGGATTTGGACTCTTTGGTTCAGATTAAGAATCGTGACAAAATCGAGTCCGAACTGTAGCACGAAGGCCTCACGCGGGCGCTTCTACAGAGCCACACTAAGAACGAAATAAAATAAGTTAAGTACTATCCGAGTGTGTGTTTCAATAAGTGAATCCGTTATCTATTTGTGTAGGTCATGCGCCGTGAGCTATTTGATTGGCCTGCTCTGTTTGTCTGTCTATTTTTGTAGCCAACTATGAGTAATGACTCTGTAAAGTTATGTTTGACTTTAATTATTTTCTGATGATATAAAACGATTAGTGTTCTGAAATGTTATATTTTGTATGAATGAATGATGATTCAATTCTTTGAAATGTATTTGTGGTATCCTTAGCAGAGGCCCTTACCCATGGAACATAATACTATGGCTTATGGTCATGAGGCCCTCACCCGGAGGAGACAATACTGTGGCACAGACCCTCGCTCGGGGGAAACAATATCATGGCACGAGGCCCTCGCCTAGGGGAAACAATACCGTGGCCTACATATGTTATAAGATACCCGATACCGGAGGTTCCATTATAGAACTTGATATGCTTGACCAACGTGATATGTTAATGTTAATGGATATACCACGTATGATTTGAATATGGTTATGACTATGTTTCCGATTTGAAATCTGAATTTGATATGGATATCATTCATTAAAATCTTTACTTTGTTATTATCCACTGGGCTTCCGTTCACTCTATTATTTATATATATAGGTGACCAGGTACGTGACCAGGTACGTGACCATGCTCGGTGATGATTGCCTGAAAGTCTGTTTTGTCAGCCAACCTTTGTGCCTCTCGAGGAGATTCTGGAAAGAGTCAAGTAGCTGAATTTTGTGAATTAGTTATAAGTTTAAGACTTTTGTTATTTTGTGAACAATTCATTTGTCTTACATGTGTAATGACGATGTAAAATGGATGTGAACATGATGTTATATGTAAGTCATGTATATGAGTTTTAAAATTTTATGTCCCATATATGTCAGCACAGCTCATTAGACTATGTATGTTTTATTTACTTGCTTCCGCTAGCCCCGTACTTGTATGTTATTATGTACAGAGGCCTTGGGTAATCCAAGGATTATTGGTCGATTATGACGCTAAACTTATGTGGACGGTTTGGGTCGTAATAGTGATCATACCAAATTTCTCTGTAAAAATTGAAATTTTTCTTAGTCTGGGTTAAAATTTCTCTGAATCAAATTTTCTCTATAAAAATGTTAAGTGACCTTAGCTAATAAAAACAAAACATCATGGACTCTTACTATACAAAGATGGAGAATGATGTTTCACTAATTTTCTCTTTTTTAAAATTAATTACATTATATTCTATTAAATTAGATGAAAATCACGTGCAACACACCTCACTAATTTTCATAAAAATCTAAAAAGTAAAAAAACAAACAAACAAACAAAAAACATAAGCGACCACTTATCTTGATTGTGATTATCGGATTGTGATATAATACACTACAAAACAAAGGAAATTATTCAATAATCCCGGAACACTACGTGGCCATACTCCAAGCCATTCATCAATTACTTAGCCCCATGTTATTCCATTATCCCCAACATAAATCGTGGACCCCTATTCCTCTCTGCCAATTAAAACCTTATGGAGTACCACGTGTTGATACTCTAGAAATACTGAATAATCACCGCAAAAAAAAAACAAGATTCTAATGTACTATTCAAGCCCACAGCTGAATATTTCAAGTCTTATTTTATAGGCCCAATAAACTTTCAACTTCAAAAACGCTTTTAATGATATCAAGGGTATATTTGATTTTGTAATTTTGTTCTTTATATTTAGTCAGGAGCTTTTATTTGCACACCCCACTTCCTCTCTATACACATCCTTCTTAGTTCACACACCCAAAAAAAAAAAAATTCTCATTACACACACTATTATTCCAATTATACTCCATATCTAAACCATACACACACAATTTTCAAACACACTCAATCCACCCACCTTCCCTTACATTTTTCATTCTCCAAACCCTAACCCTAAACCAGCCACCATGGTCGCAGTCACTACTTCCAGTCATCACCCCACCATTCCCTCCACCTTACCATCGCAGCCCGCACATCCGTCCAACCCCTCTGCCGACCACCACTCGTCTCTGCTATTACTACCATCGCAGCAGTGACCCACCATCGCGACACACCTGCAGTTCATTAAACCAGGGTCGAAAATCACACATCAATTCGACAATCAACATCCGAACAAAACACATTGGTTCGACACTATACTTCCAAATCAATGTGGTTGGTTTGATGAGGGCAAAAAGTGGACGACGAGCAATGAGCAACGGAAGAAAAGAAGGACTGGGTAGTGTGAGCAACGAGCGATGGGGTAGGGAGGGGCTTCGATTCTAGAAGAGGGGGGCTGGTGGGAGAGGCAATGAAAGGGGTGGAGGAGGCGACGGAGGAGGGGATTAGGGTTAGGATTTTGGTTGAAGAAGAAAGGGATATTTTGGTAATTTTATTTTAGGACAAAAATGTAATAAAAAATATCATTAAATGTGTGGGAATAGGGGAAATGGTGTGTGCAAATCGAAGCTCCCCATTTAGTCTTATTTTGTTATCGACTTATTAATTGTCTCAATGAGTCTTTCAGATTTTGAGTCAAGCTGTAATTAGATTCACTTATATAACGTTATTTCGAAGACTAATAGAGAACAATTTTGTGAGAGTATTAATTAAGGTCGCTTTTGGGTAGTGCTAAAAAAAGTCAATTTATTGGAGATCTCTTTAAAAAAAAATTTAGTGTTGTTAAATTATAAATTGTAAATTATAGATTACAAATTTAAAATTATATATTAAATAAAAAATATAAATTATAAATTACAAGGGTAAAATAGTTTTTTAAACATTTATCCTTATCTAATTCGTTCAACTAAATATTGAATCCACTAAAAATGATTTTTTCTAGACATCTAATCTCATGAGAAAACAAACACAGGATAGAAAACAAGCACATGATACACATTCAATCCAACCAAATAGTCTAAATAGTCTGGGAGATTCACAGTCTCAGAATTCAAGTCCGAGGTATTCTAATCCCCTTTTATCCAGTCCGTCCAATCAAACACGCCCTTAGTTTATTCGATGATAAGCTTTTGTGCTTCACTTGTTACAGCTATAGATAGTAAACGGACGATTTTGGACTAAGCAAAACAGGTTACACATTTAAAATAATTAATTTTAAATTTGTTTATTTAATAAATGTGCTTAATGGGTTGGGTTAAATAGAATATGAGTTGGACAATTAAACTTAATCAACTTATTTACTTCTTTGATTTTTTCCACAATATTACTGTAATGGTGGTAGAGTGGCGGCAACAGTAAAGATGGAATATTACTTCTTTGTAGGGGGTTTGTCTTGCCCTAAATTTAGACGATGTGCATCCTTAAGTTGAGCTGGGGTGGCAGCATAGTTCTAAATATCGGCCGGTATGGTACGTACCGGCCGATTCGTACTGGAAAATCAAAACACCGATTCGGATATAGACTGATATAGCGGTGAGAATGAAATACGCAACTGTAACGTCTGAGTCCCGGTACGTGGCGGCCTGAATTCGATAAATACGGCGGTACAGTCCGATACACGTTGGTTGTCGCCGATATGGATGAAAATTCACGTAGAAAACCTGCAAGATCTAAGCTTCTTTGGGCTATGGAGTTCACTTTGATCTTCAAGCTTCTTCAAAGAAGATTTGTCCCTGAGTTGTAAGTTATAATTTATGCTTATGCTTATGCTCTGTTTGCTTATGCTTATGCTCTGTTTTTGGTCAACCTGAAGCTACTATGCTCTGTTTAGTTGTTGTGCTAATGTTTACATTTTTTTTTTTCTGTTTATTTGTTTATACACCTACACTACACCACTGTTTATATTAATATATATATATATATATATTTCTATTTAGATTAGTGGAAAGGTTTTTTTATTTTTTATATTCTTTTATTTTTGTGCTATGTTTTTGTACTATGTTTTTTTTAAAATTTTTTTTTTGTATTTGTGTCTTGGTTTGGTGTAAATGCTTAAAATTTAGATTTTTTATTTTTTAAAGAGGTTTATTCTAATTAGTTTTTTATTTTTATTTTAAATGTATTATTGTTACTAACTAAATTAGAATTATAATATTTGTCAATTGAAAACTGTTGTTGTAAATAATTGAAAGTTATAATTGAGACTAAAATAAATACATATTATTTAATTAAAAATGAGTCAAAAGTGTACCTACATATCAAAATTTTGATTAAAATATGACAAATTAGAGCTAAAAGAGAAAAAAAAAATGAATAAAATTGAGTTTTAGAGGGATTGTTAATGATTTTTAAAATTTCACGACCGCGACACCCGATTTCCGATACGTATCGGCTGATACTACCGATACCGATACTCTGCAATCGATACCGTTTCGTTACCCGATACTGCGATTTAGAACTATGGGTGGCAGGTTCAAGAGCTATTGCAGAAGGATTGGTGTTGTGATATAATGCATATTCCGAGGGAGGCCAACGAGTGCGCGGATTGTTTAGCGAAAATGGCTTTGACTTCTCGCCCATGCAATCAAATCCTAAGGAGTGCGCCAAGGTCGGTGGAGGAGTTGCTTCGGAAAGATTTTCAGGGATGGCCTTGCGATTTCGATTTCTGTTTTTGTTTAGTGTGTTTTGATTCGGCCTCCTTCATACCAAAAAAAGAAAAAGAAAAAGAGGAGTCTAGGGGGATGTCTACATTATTATTACTACATACATGTATGAATTTATCTGGGATGTTTACATGTACTTGATTTTTAAGGGTGCCTTTAATAAAAGAAAAATAATTTGCATATAGAAAAATGAAATTATAGGAAATTTATAACGCATCGGATAAAAATATATATTCGACATACCTTATGTGAATGAATCTGAAACGACGAATTTTATGGATAAATTACGTGCTTTACAACTACAAATAAAATACCTAGCAATTGAGTGATACCACAATATGAGTATTACCCCCTCTAGTCACAGTGTAAAGACTTGATCGTTTTCTAACAGGAGAGAGTTAGAGAAAGTATAGGAAAAGGCTTGATCGCTCTCTAACGGGAGAGAGTTAGAGAGAGTATAGGAAAAATTGTTATGGGTACCACACTACATAAATATAATATATATAGATCAGATATATAACCATCTATTTTTTATCTCCTAATAGGATAGGATAGATGTAGATAAATAGTGGATTTCCAAACAAATAGCATAATCAGAAATTCAAATTCAAATTACATGGATAATTTGAATGGCCGATAGGTCACGCCACATGGGCGCCCAAATCCAGGTATAATACCCGACCCAATTTCCAACGGATATAAAAACACATTTAGGGTGATGTCAATGAAAATTTTGAAATTATGATGATGATGGTGGGTATTTTGATAGAAAATGAGAAGACCACAAAAGGTCATATAATTCTATACGAAAATTCTTTATAAAAATTATGTTTGTATATGATTACCTTTAAGCTGAGTTTGAATCTTGAATTTAGATGAGAATTTAGAAAGGAAATGAAAAAATTGAGAAAAAAACTCACACGAGAATTAAAATCATATTTTTGTTAACAAACATAAATGAAAATTATGATGAGGGGGCTTCTATCCTTTTAAAAATTAACAAATAAAAAAAAAGAAAAAAGTTTAAAATTATCAATAATCTTATAAAAGAAAAAAAAAATATTAGGCTCCGTTTGGCAAGAGCTAAACGGGGCTTTTTTGGCTATTTTAGCCACAAAAGACAAACTATGGTATTTTAGCCACAAAAAATAAAATATCATATCTAACCCATAATCATTACATTCTTTTCTCACAAAAAAAGTTAAAAAAGCCAAAAAGCCAAAAAGTCATTCCCAAATCAAACTTTTTAACCCAAGCTAAAATAGTAAAAAAAACCAAAAAGCCAACTCACTTCCCAAACGGGGGCTGAGTACCACAGTGACAGCTACCAATGATGGATCTAGGGGTATGAGGGGATTCAGTTGTGTAGGACAATCTTTACTGTATTTAAATAAATTAAATTCTGTTGTGTACTAAACAACAACCAAAATATAAAGAAATAAAGGAAATGAGAGAATTTGTTTGATTACAAAAATCAAACTCGAAATTAAAAAAAAATAATAACAGATTTTATTTTGTTACAAAAATAAAATTAAAATCTGATTTAAATAAATAATAATAACACTGAAAATAAATTAAATAACTTACTTAATTTAATTTCTTCGAATTATAATCTGATCAAGTTCAGTGTTTAACACTGTGTCCTTAAGACAGATTCATCATCTCCACGGTGCTTTTAGAATTTGGACGTCTATCTCCCAGGATGAAATGATCTACTACAAACAATAGCAGCACTACAAATTGTTTTCCTTACGAACACACTAAGTGTTTACACTCTTTTTTTTCAGAAATTAAATGCAGCAAAATGCAGAGATTTATAGCAGAGAATGGAGTACGAAAATTTGAGTAAAATCCAAATGGGAGGCTAGTCTATTTATAGATGTAAATGTGGCTGTTGGTTTTGAATTGAACAGGTATGAAACCTGTTGGTTTTGAATTCAAACAGATTTGAATCTGTTGGGTTCATAATTTAAACAGATACAAAAACGGGAAGGGCCCTGTTTGAATGTACGTTAAAAACCAGACTAGTTTATTTCGGGAAGGGCCCTATTTGGATGTACAATAAAACCAAACCAGTTTATTTCCGGTTTAATTTGAATTTTGAATTTTATTTTATACAAAATTAAATTAAATTCAAATGTTTTTTGTCCAAAAAGATTAGTATTTGGGCCAAACAAGCCGAACCCAACCTCACACCACGCACCCGCACCCAAGCCCAAGCCCAGCCCAGCCCGCCCGACTGGACGGACGGCGGCGGCGGCGCGCGTGTGTGGTGATTTTTGGATCCAATGGGTCTAGCCCATTTTGCCCATAACCTCTTCCTCTAAAACACTTGGGTACCCCTTGGGGCACACCCCAAGTACCAAACCCAATCCTTATAAACCCATTCAAAACTTTCTACCAAATCAATGTGGGACAAGCCATTTTACAACCTTAAGGAATTTTCACCAAAACTCCATTTCCATGGAGCACACTTTGGTTTCAATTTCCCATTCACTCGGTAATGGTTTTGAATAACCAAATATACCACGTGAATCACAACGCGGCAGAGAACGCGTTACCACTTTGACCCGTGAAAATCGACGCACGGGGCCCACCTAAAAAATAGACCAAACTTAGGAAAAAAATTCTGGTTTTATCCAGAATTTTATAACCATTTCCAACAATCCCCCACATGAATGGAATTTGATGACAACAGAAATGCAACAATATGCAGACTTTATCGAAAGAGTATAAGTCGAAAATATCTTGCATCAGGATAGGTAGCTTTCGGCCTTGAACCTTCCATAGTGATAACCTATCGAACTTACTAGCTAACCAATGGACACGATGCCTTGAATTGTTCAGCCGTTTGTGTAAGCCAAGACAATAGATTTCACACAAAATATCTTCTAACACATCGTGGTTCTCACTGTTGTGTTCATTTTGGCCTTGAACGCGCCTGGTTTTCATAAGTGTTTCTAGAGAATTTAGACTCTTCATTCTCATAGAACCGGCCCCAGTTCAACACTCATATAGATGATTCTTATTGTGAGTATCTCCTTATATAAGTAATCATTAAAAGCAAAGCTTATCCTTATGCCCCTGCATACAACATATGTTGCAGATATCACTCTCACCATAGGAGTGGGTAGGGAATTTTCAATCCCTTGGTGATTTCTGGAGAGCCATACATAACTTAGTTGTCCCTTTGAAATTAGTTCTTGGGATCTCCAGTCATATAAGTAAGGTTACCATTATGACGACTCTTATGTAATAGGCTTTAATCCCATCCCCTTCGATGAACTATACACTATCTCTTTTGTCAAACCTTTTGTTAACGGATCCGCAATATTCTCTTTAGATTTTATATAATCTATAGAGATTATTCCATTTGACAACAATTGCCTAACGGTATTATGTCGACGACGAATATGTCGTGACTTACCGTTATACATATGATTCTGTGCCCTGCCTATTGCAGATTGACTATCACAATGAATGTAAATGGCTGGCACAGGTTTTGGCCACATTGGAATGTCTTCTAAGAAGTGATGAAGCCATTCGGCTTCTTCCCCTGCTTTGTCTAAAGCAATGAACTCGGATTCCATTGTGGATCGTGCGATGCATGTTTGTTTCGTGGATTTCCAAGAAACAGCAGCGCCTCCCAAAGTGAAGACATATCCACTTGTGGATTTTGAATCTTTAGTATCCGATATCCAATTTGCATCACAATAACCTTCCAGTACTGTTGGATATCGAGTAAAGTTCAAACCATGATCACGGGTGAATCTCAGATATCTAAGAACTCGAATGATCGCTTTCCAATGGTCTTCTCCGGGGTTACTAGTGTACCTACTCAATTTACTGATAGCATAAGCTATATCAGGACGAGTACAATTCATTAGGTACATTAGGCTTCCAATAATTTGGGAGTATTGTAACTGAGACACTGCATCACCTTTATTTTTTGATAAATAAAGATTGACGTCTACAGGTGTTCTAGCTAAATTCATATCATCCTTGATAAATTTATCAAGAATTTTCTCAATATAATGTGATTGAGATAATGCATATCCGTCAGATGTTTTAGTAATTTTCATTCCTAATGTAACATCTGTGACCCCCATATCTTTCATGTCAAATCTTTTGTTAAGCATTTACTTAGTTGATTTGATCATGTTTGACTGCTTCCAATGATAAGCATGTCATCCACATAAAGACAAACTATGACATATCCTTGGTTAGTGTTTTTAACATAGGCGCATTTGTCACATTCGTTTATCTTAAACTCATTAGTAAGCATTGCATGATCAAATTTTTCATGCCATTGCTTAGGTGCTTGTTTTAATCCATAAAGGGATTTTACAAGTCGACAAACTTTCTTTTCTTACCCTGATACTACAAACCCTTCGGGTTGCTCCATATAGATCCCTTGATTTAGATCATCGTTTAAGAAAGCTGTCTTAACATCGATTTGATGTATTTCTAAATTAAACAACGCTACTACAGAAATAAGCATGCGAATGGATGTTATTCTTGTCACAGGGGAATATGTGTCAAAATAGTCCAGACCTTCATTTTGTCTGTAACATTTAACTACAAGTCTTGCTTTATACTTGTCAATTGAACCATCTGCTTTCATTTTTCTCTTGAATATCCATTTATATCCAAGAGGTTTAGAACCTGGTGGAAGATCCACCAATTCCCAAGTATGATTTTGCATAATGGATTCAATTTCATTATTAACAACCTCTTTCCACAATGGTGCTTGAGGACCTATTATTGCTGCCTTAAAGCTTTGAGGTTCATTTTCTAACAAGAATGTCAGAAAATCTGGACCAAAGGATTTTGATGTTCTCGGTCTCTTACTTCGTCTTGGTTCATCATCAGTTAAATCCTGTTGGTCGAGACTATTACTAGTCTCTTGTGTTTGATTGTCATTAGTCTCTTGACTTTGTGTACAATCATAAGTTCTTTTCTGTGAACTTAATTCATGTCCTTTCTTGTAAGGAAGACATGTTCAAAAAACACAGCATTCTTTGACTCTATAATAGTGTTCACATTTATATCAGGTATTTCTGATTTATAAGTCAGAAACTGATATGCACTACTATTCTGAGCATAACCAATAAACACACAGTCTACTGTTTTTGGTCCAATCTTAGTCTTTTTTGGAACAGGAACTTCAACTTTTGCCAAACACCCCCACACTTTTAAGTATTTGTAGGAAGGTGGTCGACCTTTCTACAATTCATAAGGAATGCTTTTGGTTTTCTTGTGGAGTATTCTATTAAGAACATAATTAGCAGACAATATTGCTTCCCCCCACAAGTTCTGTGGTAAGCCTGAACTTAGTAATATAGCATTCATCATTTCTTTTAGGGTTCTATTCTTCCTTTCAGCAATTCCATTTTGCTGTGGAGAATAAGGTGCTGTAGTTTGGTGAATAATGCCATGTTGTGCACAAAATTCATTTAATGGTGCATCATATTCACCACCCCTATCACTTCTAACCATTTTAATGGTTTTACCAAGTTGATTTTCAACTTCTGTTTTGTAGAGTTTAAGCATTTTTAAGGCTTCATCTTTACTTCTAAGTAAATAAACATAACAATATCTTGTGCAATCATCGATAAAAGTTATGAAATACTTTTTGCCTCCTCTAGTTTGAATAAATTTTAAATCACATACATCAGTATGAATTAATTCTAGAGGTTCGGTTTTCCTTTCAACCGATTTAAATGAAGCCTTAGTTAGTTTCGCTTCTACACAAACTTCACATTTATGATTAGGATTAATTTCAAACTTTGGTATATAATCCAAACCAATTAATCTACGCAAAGCATCATAATTTACATGTCCTAATCTACCATGCCATAAATTTGACTCAAGAATATAAGCAAAAGATGTGTTATTCTTATTCATAGCAACTTTCGGTACAACTGTCATTACATTCAACTTAAAGAGACCATCACTCATGTATCCCTTACCAACATACATACCACTCTTTGTTAATACAAATTTATCAGACTCAAATACAAGCCTAAAACCATTTTTACTTAACAAAGAACCAGAAACTAAATTCTTCCGGATGTCAGGTACATGCAGTACGTTGTTGAGGGTCAGTTCTTTCCCTGATGTCATCTTCAAGATTACTTTTCCTTGTCCAGCCACAGTAGAAGTAGAAGAATTTCCCATGAAAAGTTGTTCACCATTTGCAGCCTCATTGTAGGTAGTGAACATCTTCTTGTCTGCACATATGTGACGAGTTGCTCCAGTGTCAACCCACCACTTTTTGGGATTTCCAACCAAGTTAGCCTCAGACACCACAGCAGAGAGGTTGATGTCATTCACTCAGTCAGAGATGTAATCTAATTCAGTTACATTGGCTTGATTGGTGGTCTTCTTGCTTGTACTTCCATGATCCTTCTTAGGGCAGCTGTAGTCAGAAGCTCGATGTCCAGTCTTGCCACAGTTATAGCATTTTCCTTTGAACTTCTTGTTGCCATTGTTGTCGCCTTGTTTAGGACCATCTCCAGTAAACTTTCTCTTTTTATTATGTGGTTTATGAACTTGTTCAACCACATTAGCCTTGGACTCAATGGGATTTTTTCCATTCCTCTTTTCAGCCTTTCGATTATCTTCCTCAATTCTCAGTCTTACAATAAGTTCATCCATGGTCATCTCTTTGCGTTTTTGTTTTAAATAATTTTTGAAATCTTTCCAAGCCGGTGGTAACTTTTCCACTAAAGCAGCGAATTGGAAAGACTCGCTTAGAGACATACCCTCAGAATGAATATCATCTAAAATTAATTGAAAACTTTGAACTTGAGAAATTACTGTTTGGGAGTCAACCATAATGAAGTCTAGAAAATTACCGACAACAAATTTCTTCGTGCCGGCATCCTCTGTCTTGTATTTCTTCTCCAAAGAATCCCACAATTCTTTTGCTGTTTTCAGAGGACTGTATACATTATACAGCATATTGTCAAGGCCATTGAGGATGTAGTTTCTGCACAGGAAATCTGAATGTTTCCAAGCATCTACAGCGATAATAACTTGCTGATCACTTTCAACCTCTTTAAGTGCTGGAGCCTCTTCATGGAGAAACCGGACCAAATTAAGAGTTGTAAGATAGAACAGCATCTTCTGTTGCCATCTTTTAAACTCGGTACCGTTAAATTTTTTCAGTTTTTCTCCATGATTGATTGGTACATGAACATGGTTCTGGACCGGTGTTGGTGTAATAATAGGAGTACCACTACCAGATGCAGTTTCAGTTGCAGTAGCCATATCTCTTATTACAAAAATCAGAAAAAATTAAAACACAAATTAATTTTCTAGTTACTAAAACCAGAAAATAAATTATAACACAAAATAATTTTATTTTCCTTGTTACTAAAACTAGAAAAATAAAATATCACAATAATTTTCTGTAACATAAATTAATATTCTGCAATTGTTAATGACACCGGTATATTGCTACTAGTTGTCAAATAAAAGAGACAGTATATTACTACTATCTGTCAAATAGCATAAACCACTATTTATTTTTCCAACCAGAATATGTCTTATGAAATCACAGAAAATTAAATACAATGAAGATACCAAAAATGAGCCTATCTTAAGATTGTAGGACAATTTTCACTGTATTTAAATAAATTAAATTCTGTTGTGTACTAAACAGCAACCAAAATATAAAGAAATAAAGGAAATGAGAAAATTTGTTTGATTACAAAAATCAAACTCGAAATAAAAAATAAAAAATAAAAACATCTTTTATTTTGTTACAAAAACAAAATTAAAATCTGATTTAAATAAATAATAATAACACTGAAAATAAATTAAATAACTTACTTGATTTAATTTCTTCGAATTATAATCTGATCAAGTCCAGTCTTTGACACTGTGTCCTTAAGACAGATTCGTCCTCTCCACGGTACTTTCAGAATTTGGATGTCTATCTCCCAAGATGAAATGATCTACTACAAACAATAGCAGCACTACAAATTGTTTGCCTTACGAACACATTAAGTGTTTACATTCTTTTTTTTCAGAAATTAAATGCAGCAAAATGCAGAGATTTATAGCAGAGGATGGAGTACGAAAATTTGAGAAAAATCCAAATGGGAAGCTAGTCTATTTATAGATGTAAAAGTGGCTGCTGGTTTTGAATTGAACATGTATGAAATCTGTTGGTTTTGAATTCAAACAGATTTAAATCTGTTGGGTTCATAATTTAAACAGATACAAAAACGGGAAGGGCCCTGTTTGGATGTACATTAAAAACCAAACTAGTTTATTTCGGGAAGGGCCCTATTTGGATGTATAATAAAACCAAACCAATTTATTTCCGGTTTAATTTGAATTTTGGATTTTATTTTATACAAAATAAAATTAAATTCAAATATTTTTTGCCCAAAAAAGATTAGTATTGGGCTGAACAAGCCCAACCTCACACCACGCACCCACGCCCAAGCCCAGCCCGCCCGACTGGAGGGACGGCGGCGCACGTGTGTGGTGATTTTTTGGACCAACGGGTCTACCCATTTTGCCAATAACCTCTCCTTCTAAAACACTTGGGTACCCCTTGGGGCACACCCTAAGTACCAAACCCAAGCCTTATAAACCCATTCAAAACTTCCCACCAAATCAATGTGGAACAAGCCATTTTACAACCTTAAGGAATTTCCACCAAAACTCCATTTCCATGGAGCACACTTTGGTTTCAATTTCTCATTCACTCGGTAATGGTTTTGAGCAACCAAATATACCACGTGAATCACAACGTAGCATAGAACGCATTACCACTTTGACCCGTGAAAATCTGCGCACGGGGCCCACCTAAAAAATAGACCAAACTTAGGAAAAAAATTCTGATTTTATCCAGAATTTTATAACCATTTCCAACAAGTTGCACTCTCAAAAATTGTAAAAGTTAGGTATATTATACAAATAATTAGTAATAATTTAAAAAGACAGTGGCTTTGGTCCGGTCCAAGATCGGACTAGACCGTGCTGTTGGGCCCGTGGGGCCCACCATGGGTCCCGTTTTGATAATCTGAACCGTTCAATGTGTAGAACTCGTCGAGTACTATATACCTGTAAAAATCACGTTGATCGGATATAGATAACTATGTGAACAAAACAGTTTTTTATCAACCGTTAATTGTTTCACCGTCTATTTTTTTTACACAAAACTGATTTGATCACATAGCTATTGATATCCGATCAACGTGATTTTTTATAGACATGTAGTACTCGACAAGTTCTACACATTCAACGGTTCGAATTATCAAAACGGACCCAAAAAATAAACCCCATGGACCGAATTGGACGGGTCCAGTCTTGATCTCAACTTGAGACAAGCTGGACCCATTTAAAAAAATGAGAAATTACATGTAGTTTTGCCCTTCCAATGTTCGAATCCTGAATTCGTCTTTCAGTGTTGCTGACTAATAAAAACTCATAAAGGGACTAAGCAAGTCTTTTCACTCATTAATCTAACATTGTTTTAGTCCCTATGACAAAATAAGATTATTGATTGGATGGTAATACTGCTATTTATTACCGCCATATCTAATATTTAGAAAAAATAGTAAATTATCCAAATTTTTTTTTAATATTTGTATTATTATTTTTCTCAATAACCAACTCTCATCTACCACAAAGAGTTACTAATAATGCTCATTTAAGAGGGATTCCCTTTTGGATCTCAATTAAATGCAAGGTCTTAATTATTTGGGTTTTAGTTACCGAAATTTGTTTTCAATATTAAACTCAAGAACAAAATTATTTTTATTTGAGGGTCAAAAGTGAAATATTTGTGAAATATTTTATTTATTAAATTATTGTAATTTTTTTATTTAGTGAATTTTTAAAAAATTATTTTATAAATTATATATATATTTTTAAGTATATCTAGATTCAATGAATTAATTTTAAGTGTATCTATTTTTTTCACAAGAATTAATTTTTATACAAAAATATTTTATTTAGTTTTTATTATTTTATTCAACATTTAGGGGAAGAATCTTATTTTTTCTATTCAGAAAACTATTTGTGTAGAAGAGTGGATCCCACAACAATCCCACATGTGTGGACCCTACCTTCATGTGAGAGTTTTTGTGAACCAAAATTCTGTAACAATATTTTTTTTTAGGATAGGTCATGTGTGAGGACGTATTTTGTAAATGACAACACGTGGCTAAGATGATGCCGAAGTATCAGCCGAGGTGCTATGTGGCTTGGTCATGCGCCGAGATGATCTCGGCCAGGCTGAGGTTATCTACAAAGATATCGGAGTTCAAGGTAAGCAGATAAGGGACAAGAGCCCTAGAACAGGGGAGGACCTCAGTCTGGATAGAGATAAGGCTCGAGAATAGTTTGTCTCTATCTAGATAAAGGTCTAGGATGAGCATGGAGCCTGAGTCCATTGAAGTGAGACTTCTAGAGGGATCAGGTCACTGCTGATTGTAAAAGTGAGGCACCCTCGTGGGTCTGAGTTAAGTTCTTTCTTGTGAGTTTAAGTACAATTCGCAATCTTTGAGAGATATTAATTACTGACTTGATCGTCGAAGTGCCCCCGGGTGGACGAACCACTGTCGGATTCTCATCTTCTTGTGCAGGTTGTTGGGCTTAATTTATTCTGCCAGTGTTTTCCAATTGAGTTTCCTTTTTGGTTGTGTGGTCAGAAATCTACACCCACAATTTGGCGTCGTCTATGGAAACTTAAGGAGAACAGATGGCCAACAACGGGCAAGGAGAAAAGATCGGGGACGACGTCCCAGGTGGAAGTGGTAAATATATCGATCCTAACATCGAATAAGAAAACTGTAATAACGGAGCACGGGATTAGAATCCTAGGGAGAAGGACGTCGGCAAAGAGGGAGATGTCCCGAAGAAAGCAGGGCGAGATGAGTATTATAACGAAAACGATCTCTAGGTATGGAAGGATAGGTGTCTAAGGAGGAACGGCGAGGTGAAGGAGATGGAAAATAAGTTGGCAGACCTACAATCAATTGTTAACTTCATGATGCAGACCAACGTAATACAACCACCGTACCCGTTGCAAGACACGTCGATACCAGCGGCTAAGACGGACGCCCAGAAAGGAGGGCAGAAAGCAATCCCAGTAGTTCTTCAGCATAACAATGAGAAGGAACGTTTACATCACGGGATGTCGGGTGAGTAGAGTCAGTGAAAGGTGAGTCGTAGAGGATGCTTCGTACCAAGGAAATCTATGTCAAAGAACATCGGCATGCCCGAGGAAATGGACTTTCCTTTGATGCAGTGAATGAAGAAAAGTCCAAGAAGACACACCACGACACCGGGAGCAGTGCACCAAAAAGGCTGAAATCTGTTGATAGCCAAACTCCTTGTCGAACGAAGGAGGGCTTGAGAGACTACCGCTAGAGAAAGCGATTTAACGCTAAGGTCACATCCCCCATAAAGCCAAGAATGCCGTTCTCAGTGGAGTTGGATAGGTTCGAGGCCCCGAAGAGGTTTCATATGCCGAGGTTTCAGGTTTATGACGATAAGTCTGACCCGAACTTTCATGTCAACTTATATTTAAATTCAATGGCTTTGTATAGTGGGAACGAGCAGTTACTATGCAAGATGTTCCTTTCATCCTTTAGGCAAATTGCATCAGATTGGTTCCACAAGCTACCGAAAGGAACTATGAAGAGTTAAGAAGGCCTGGCCGAGATATTTGTGGCCAGTTTTGTAACAAATAAGTTGCAGCCACTAAGGGTAGACTCTTTGCTGGCTTTGAACATTTATAAAGGTGAAAGCCTCAGGGCTTATGCTAAACGGTATTATGATGTGTTCAATCAAATACCGGCATGCAACCAGGAGCTGGTAGTTGTATCTTTCAAAAACGGCCTGGAGGATGAATGCTCGCTTCGAAAGTTACTCGCAAAAACTCTGCCAAAAAGTATAGAAAAGCTCATGGCACGAATTGAGAAATAAGCCAGAGTGGAAGAACACACGCACAGAGCAAAGGCACCAAAGCATGAGAAGAGAAAAGGCTCGCCGAAGCGAGCCTAAGGTAACACTGGTTTTAACAGGTAGGAGACAGGTCTAAGGGCTGTACAGACAGTCACCATTGTGTTTCGGATCCTAGTTTACAAAGTTCTTGAAAGAATTAGGAACCAACCATATTATAGAGTGTCGGAAAAGATCCTTGGCGAGTTTATGGGAAGGAGCCTTGGGAAACACTGTGCCTACCATAATGTGGATGGGCACTTAACTCAAGGGTGCAGGGCTCTGAAGACGCACTTGAAAGATTTGGTCAGACAGGGTCACCTGAGAGACCTAGTAGCTGAGGCCAGAATAAGAGAAGAGCAGGTAAGGCTGCCCCAAGCACAGGCAGCATCACCTCCACCACCGCCACCACAGCAAGTAGATAGACCTCGGGTGATCAATGTGATTCACTCGAAAGTCAATGAGAATGAGGTGCATAGGGAGACTCGGAGAATGAGGCACCTGTAGCATATGTATCAGGTCCAGTAAAAGAAGCCTAGGACCAATGAGTACTAAGGGCCAATGGTCTCTTTTATTGAGGCAGACCTGGATACGGTGCAACATCCACACAATGATGCCTTGGTGATAACGTTGAAGATTGGGAAGTGCCAGGTAAGGCGCATACAGATTGATCGAGCCAGTTCTTGTGACATCATGTATGTTAGATGTTACAAGGAACTTGGCCTTTACCTAGATGATCTAGAATAGTCCAACAGCCCGATGGTTGGGTTCAATGGAACGTCGACGTAGCCTCTAGGAGCCACAAATTTGGCAGTGCAGGTAGGCACGAAGAACGTAAGTACGGAGTTCACAGTAATTGACATCCCTTCCCCTTACAATGTTATCTTGGGTAGAACGTGGTCGCATGCAATGAGGGTTGTTTCCTTAACATTGCACCAGCTATTGCGATTCCCAACTGAACATGGGATTAAGAAGGTCAAAGGGGATCAAGTGTAGGCAAAAAATTGCTCCATGACAACAATAAAGTCCACTTGTAATGTGTGAGAAGCAGAGACAATGGAAATTGAAGATAAGGACATGGAAGTCCTAGATGATGTCAGCAAAGAACTAGCCAACAAGAGTAGGGAGGCTTTAGAGAAAATTTTAGTTCAACAAGGTGACAAAGAGCGCTTCTTTCTTCTCGGCTCAGGTTTAGCCAAAGAGGAAGAAAATGAGTTGGAAGTTTTCTTGCGAGCAAACATAGAAGTGTTCACCTGGACATCCTATGAGATTCCAGGCATCGACCCTAAGGTTACCTGCCACAGACTCAATGTAGACAGGTCGGCAAAGCATATCATTCAGCGGGCAAGGAGGTCGACATTAATTCATGTGGAGGCAGTAGAGAATGAGGTGGACAAGCTGTTGGAAGCCAAAGCCATTCGAGAGGTGAACTACCTAGCCTGGCTGTCCAACACAGTAGTTGTGAAAAAGAAGAATGGGAAGTGAAGGGTCTACTTGGACTTCACCAGCCTGAATAAGGCTTGTCCCAAAGACAGCTTCCCTCTACCTAAAATTAATCAGCTGGTAGATGCCACTTTAGAGCATGAGAGGATGAACTTCCTAGATTCTTACAGGGGATACCACCAGATAGCAATGTATCCCCCTGACGAGGAGAAGACTGCATTCATCACCCAAAAAGGGCTGTATTGCTATAGAGTGATGTCTTTTAGATTGAAAAATACATGAGCAACCTACCAGAGGTTAGTGACCAAGATGTTCAGACATCTGATTGGCAAGACAGTAGAAGTGTACATTGATGACATAGTCGTGAAGACCAGAAAACCTGGGAATCATCTGGCCGACTTGAAAGCATTTTTTGATATCCTAAAAACATATCAACTCCAAGTCAATGCTTCAAAATGTATATTTGGAGTCGGGTCTGGTAAGATCTTAGGATACTTGGTCACCAGAAGGGGTATTGAGGCAAGCCTAGATCAAATCAAGGCCATTCTTGACTTAAAGAGCCCAACGTTAGCCAAATAAGTCCAAATTTTAATCGGCAAGGCAGAAGCTCTAAACAGGTTCATTAGCCGAAGTTCAAATAAGTGTAAATCATTTTTTAGTTTGTTAAAAAAGGCCACAAATTTTTTTGTGGACAGAAGAGTGCGAAGTCTCCTTGGCCAACTTGAAAAAGTACTTGACAACAGGTCCAGTTCTGTCAAATCCAGTACCTGGAAAAGAATTGTTCCTATACTTGGCAGTTTCAGAACACGCAGTGAGCGCAGTAGTTATCCGAGAAGAGGAGGGAGAACAAAAGGCTACTATGTAAGTAAGACCCTAGCAGGTGCAGAAACCAGGTACTTATCCTTGGAGAAATTGACACTAGCCCTGGTGATGGTTTCGAAAAAACTGAATCACTACTTCCAAGCCCATAAGATTGTGGTGCTGACTGAGCATCCTTTGAAGTCCTTGTTGCAACGTGGAGATCTGACAAACAGAGTAGCCAGATGGGCAGTGGTGCTGAGCCAGTATGACTTAGAATTCAGGCCTAGAACAACGACTAAGGGCTAAGTTCTATCTGACTTTGTGGCCGAGTTCACCCTTGGTGCCATCCTACATTGGGCTCTGGTAAGCTACAGCTTAAGTTGTCTAGGAGAACCAGAAAAAATTTAACTAGGGCCAAAGGACACCACGCTGGCAAAACAGAAGAAGACAGAGCAAGCAAAACCCTACAACATCTACATCGGCGATTTCTTCTACCTGTTTGTTGATAGAAGTGCAAACCGTCAAGAAGTGGGGGCAAGAGTGGTATTGGTATTGCCAGATGGGCGAATAATTAAGCAATCTATTCGTTTGGGGTTCAAGGCCTCAAACAACGAGGCAGAGTGTGAGGCGCTGATTGCAGAACTAAAACTAGTATCAGCCATGGAAGCCAATGATGTGGTAGTCTTTTGTGACTCCCAACTTATTATGAATCATGCAACGGGAATGTATGTAACCCGAGATGAACGAATGATGGCCTATGTCAAAGAGGTTGTCAAGCTATTAACACTGTTCAAAAATTACTGGCTCTAGCAAGTTAACCAAGATGACAATAGTCATGTCAATGCCTTGGCCAACCTAGCTAGTACAATGAAATCAAGTGAGGCAAGGACAATAATGGTTTATTATTTGTCAGGCCCGAGTGTGGAGCCCCTGATCACAGAGTACGAAGCAATGTGTATGGAAATGGGTCCAAGTTTGATGGAAGCAATAGTAATGTTCCTCCGGAATGGCAAGCTACTAGATGACCGAAAAAAGGCGCACAAGACCAGGTTGAAGTCGGCCAGGCTCAGCCTGACAGAAGAAGGCCATCTCTACAAAAGGTCCTTTACTGGGCCCCTTTTGAGATGTTTATACTCATCCCAAGTAGAAGACTTCCTGTACGAAATGCATGAAGGTGTATACGGAAGCCATGTTGGGGATAGATCACTTGCTCATAGGGCCATAACTCAGGGGTACTGGTGGCCCTACATATAGAAGGATGCTGAAGCCTATGACAGAAAGTGTAAGAAGTGTCAAAGGTTTGCACATTTGATACATTAACTAGTAGCAGATCTGAACCCAGTATCCAGTCCTTGGCCGTTCGCCCAATGGGGCATGGACCCGGTAGGACCACTGCCCCAGGCAACTAGACAGAGAAAGTTTTTGCTAGTAGCCACAGACTACTTCACTAAATGTGTAGAGGCTGAACCTCTCGCTAAGATTCAAGATATCGATGTGAAGAACTTCATCTAGAAGAATAATAACCAGATTCGGGATCCCAAGAGTCATTATAGCAGAAAATGGAACTCCGCTTGACAGTAAGTTGATTAAGAGCTTCTGTGCAAAATATAAGATAAAAAACTATTACTCTACTCCTAGTTTCCCCTAGAGTAATGGTCATGCAGAAGTAACCAACAAGACCATTTTGGATGGGATAAAGAAGAGGCTGAAAGCAGCTAAGAGCAAGTGGGTACAAGAATTGCCCAATGTTCTATGGGCATATCGAACCACACCGAGAAGATTAACAGGGGAATCTCCTTTTGCCATGGCTTATGGCACTGAAGCAATCATCCCACTGGAGGTTAGCATCCTAGGAATCAGAACTCGGGGAGTGAAAGATGAAACCAACGAGATATTCCTAGCATGAGATCTAGATCTCTTGGAAGAAAGAAGAGAAAGAGCAGCAATTCGGCTGGAGGCATACCAATAGCAGCTAGCTAGGGCTTATAACAAGAAGGTCAACCCAAGGAAATTCAAGGTTGGGGACCTCATCCTAAGAAAAGTTGTCGGCAATAAGAAGGATCCTAAGGAGGGAAAGCTTGGCCCAAACTAGAAAGGGCCTTACAGAGTTCTCTTGGTTGCCAGCAAGGAGCATATCGGCTAGCAGACAGTGATGGCAAGGAGTTGACAGAACCTTGGAACACTTACAATCTAAAGTTTTTCTATCATTAGTTTTCGCTTTTATTAGATTTATGTACTGACTTTATTAGCCGAAGTTTTAATAAAATACTTGCTTGATTTTGTTTTTATTGTTGATATTTGTGCGATAGGACTGAAGTAGTCTCATGGCGATGTTTCCGATTGAAATATAACGAATAACTTAAACTTATCATATGGTAGAGTTGAATTATACTTGCCATGTGATAGAGTTGAACTAAGTTTGTGATGTTTTCGATTGAAACATGACGAATAACTTAGACTTATCATATAGTAGAGTTGAATTATATTTTCCATATGATAAAGTTAAATTAAGTTTGCGATGTTTCTGATTAAAACATGACGAATAACTTAGACTTATCATATGATAGAGTTGAACTAAATTTGCGATGTTTCCAATTGAAACATGACAAGTAACTTTTACTTATCAAATGGTATAGTTGAATTATACTTGCCATATGATAGAGTCGAACTAAGTTGGCGATGTTTCCGAATGAAATATGACGGGTAACTTAGACTTGCCACTATGGTAGAGTCAAACTAAGTTTGATCTAGTCAGATTAACAGAGAGACCGAGATCGCAAAACTCAGCTAAATTTTGTTTGAATCAGACGTCGGCAAGAATTGGAGTTGCTTACTTAATGTGAATATAAGTGGTATTCAAATTCACATTAGGGGGTAGGAAGTAGGTATAGGTTTGACACTTGTTAAAATTTTTTGAAGGAATTTACAAGTTGGAATCAGCCGAGGTAAATAGTTGAAGGGTTACTTGAGATATTTGTCACCTAGGATAACCAAACAATTTGTCAAAACTTGGAAGGGTTAAAAGAATGAAGTATCGATAAAAGATAGCAAGTACAAGTGAAGGAAAAACACTTGTAAAAATGTTTAAATAAATTATTTTTAAGTGTTTGGCCGAGATCACAGTAAAAGGTGAACTCCGAGGTAAGTTGGTCCGAGGTGACTAACTAATGGTGGACTCGAGATAAAGTAGATCCAAGGTGATACATGTCAGATGTATTCCAAACCGAAGTGATTACACAGTTCAGGTATACTTGAAAATTTGCAAAATATTCTAAGTGTGGAAACGTGCAAGGCATAGAAGGAAACCATTAAGCATACATAAAAATAAGCATTCAACACTTAGAGAAAAAGAAGCGCGCATTCAAAGAAGAAACTTGTTGAGATACAAAAGGCACATCGACTTGGCATAAAAGACTACTCGTCCAAGTATAAGAGATGGCACTTCGGCCTAACAAACAAACTATTACAAGTGTTCAAGAGTGAAAGAAAAAAGTACTAAAAAGAGAAAAAGTTCAAAGGAAAGGAGGAAAAAAAACTAAGCACTATGATCTTTGGCAATGGTCTCAGACTGATCAGCCTCAGCTGTTGGTATTGTTTTGGCCTCAGCATATAGTTGCTTTGAATTCTCGGCCTCGATCTTGGCATCAATCTAAAGAAGAGTTTGGTCCAGGCTCTTCTCGGCAGTCGCAGTCTTGACCTCAGATGTGGCTTTCTTAGCAGAGATATGTTTGCGGACCTCATCCTCCTCTTCGCCCTGAGTTAAGTCGAGGACTTGTTTATTCAGAATTGGGGACTTGGCCTCAGTAGATTCTTCAGTATCGGCTTCTTCCTCTCCTCAACCTCATCTTCAAATTGGCTTGGAGTAGGAGGGAACGACATGACAAGTCAGCTTGTATCCTAAAGGGGCGAGTCATCCGGGATGGCCAACTCCTTCAAAACAGCTAACCAGCCAAGGGTGTAACCCTTATTGCATGCCTGATTGACTTGCTTTTTGTAGGCATCATGGACATTGGTTACCCCTTCGATGTAGGCCTTCTCGTCAGCAGCCTTGAGATCGGCCTCTTTGGTGGCCAGAGTAGTTTGGAGCTCGGTTTGGGCCAGGGCCCCCTTCTCTTTCATTTCTTTTACTTCAGCCTGGGCGACCTCGATAACATTCTCGAGCACTTCGGCACGATTTTCCACTTTAACTTGGGTTGCTTGGGCAGTCTTTGCCTGGTCCAGCAGACCTCGGACGCGAGCCTCGACTTGATAAAGAGAAATAAGGAGTTTGGCTACCTCCTTAGTCTACTTGGTTAACTCCTTCTTAAACTCCTTGGTTTTGACCACGAAGGAGTGACCCTACTGATGGCCTGTAAGAAATGAAACAGATTAGTAAAAATTTGGCTAAGTGTTGGAAAACCTTAAGAGATAAAGTAAAGAGACTTACCAGGACGCAATGATGCATCATTAGCGCATAGTTCTCATATTAAGTCAGCTCGGCCATACAGTTGAGGTCGGCCGGTAGCAAAACGACGGTAGAAATGGTTGCATTGACTTTCACACTGTCAAGGGCGCTGTCCCTGGTTAACAAAGGTCGGTCTCCGACCCTAACGGATGGAACCCAAGGCTTGTCAGCAGGGAAAACATCAGAGTGAGTAGCGCCTTCAAATCTCAGCTTTTTTTGTGGTGGTTTATCGGTGGTGGTTTGTCGATTGCCTCAGCCTCGGCAGGTCTCTTCTCGGACACAAAGATTGTCTTCTCTATTTCAGCTAGTTTGGAAATTGGCACAGTATTTTCTGACTCAACTTCGGTGGCTGTGGCTTTAGCCTTAGCCCTTTTCACCCTTTTTGCCTTAGGCTTTTGTTGAGATTGGGATAGAAAAGAAGAATGAACCGATACCATTCCAAGGATATCGGCGAGAAGATCGTCTGGAACAATTTTGGCACGGTTCATTTTGTCAGTGACTCTAGGGCCGAAACGAATTGCTGGCAAGGCAATGAGAGGATTAGATGGGTCAATGGCCAAGAAAACTGGACTTCAGCATCTGCGGTTGCGAGTTCTTCCGGCTGGAGCGTTAGCAGGAGCTCGGCATCGGCGCTGACGCTGAGTTGGAGGAATTACCTGGGGGGCAGAAGTGGACGGCTGGTCGGCAAGATCAGACATGAAGGCCTGGTCTGGTCTTGGCGATAAAGCAACTGGTGGGGTGATTGCTGATGGGAGAGTCTTACTTCGACGGGGAACGTCGGGCAGAGCAGACTTGTAGATCGGGATATAATCAAGCAGCAAAGGGGCTTTGTGCTTATTAATATCCAAACCTAAAAGACTTTCCAGATCGGGGCTGGGGCGAAAAGTTTGACAAAAATCCTTTGATAACTGGGGAAGGTTGCAAAATATAAACAAAAATAAGACATTAGTACAGATAGATGAACTAGCAAGTCTTAGTAAAGGTAAGTTATGAGATGACCCAGTTCTTACTGTCACTCTCTTTAAACACTACTTGGCGCAAAGGAAAGAGATGAAGATCATTATCAGGCGCAAACTCCCAATTGCCCAAGACGATCAAGTAATCATCTCCAGCACCCTTGCTAGAGTCTGGAAGGTCGGCTATGAGTATATAGGCAGTGGATCTAGGCTTGAGTTAATATATGTAGCATTTTTCAAACTTAAGGCCACATATTGTGTAACAGAATTGGATGTCGGCTAGTGTAATCCTAGCTTTTTCTTAGCGTGCTAGGGTGATTATACCGTTGATAATCCTACAGGAATTGATGGCTAGTTGCATAAGGTTGAGTTTGTAATAGTGGAGGACTTCCCTAAAGAGGGTGTCTAAGGGAAACCTAAGTCCACACTCAATGAAGGCAACTACTGGGAAGGGCATGGAATCTGCATTAGGTATGTTAGAGACCTCATCCCCAGCCAACCTGATTTCATCGTCGGCCGGGATGGAGAACTCTTGTCGAAGGTACTCTAGTCTGGCCGGGGTGTCTACCCTCCACCCAAACATATCCATGATGTCGGTTTAATGAAGTTGGTACAAGATTTTGGAAAAAAGTGATTGGTATTGATTTGAAGACCTCGAATAAACCCTAAACAGGCACTGGGGCAAGGGTTTTTAAGATCTGAAAGGAATTTGTTTCAATTTTCCTAAGAATATGAGTTCTAGAACAAATCCCAAACCTAGAGCTACTAAAACAAGAATTAGGAGTAAGAATCTGAAAAATAGACAAAGAAAGTAGAAAATGAATGTAGTTCAGAACTCAAAAAGCAACAGAGATTCAAGAACATAGAAAGTTATAAAAATCGCAAAACACTGAGTAAGTGTATGTGAAAGGCAATGCGCAAGAATCACAAACAAGTACGATCGATATTTTTAGTGACAAACTTCAAAACACAGCACAGATTCAAGAAACAAGAAATTATTCATGGTGACCAAAATATGAAAATAGAAGAGAAACGGAGTATAGCAATTCAAATGGAAACATACATGAAGTAGACATAGGATAAGACTGAAATTCGAAAAAGTTTGAGACTTACCGATTGAAGCCGGGGCAATGACACCGGAGCAATGATCGTTGGAGTCTAACGATGACAGTAAGTGGATCAGAATAAGGAATGCCACACCGAAAGTGGTAAACGGAATGAGTACAGAAAAAAGCTTGTAAACGCAACAATGGAGGTTTGAGAGTTTAAAGAGAGAATGCGAAGTGAAGAGACAGAGAGAGAAAGAAGAAGTTTTGCCAAAAATATGAAAAGGTGGCAAAACATGCCTTGGATGACATGCTTGTCAAGTGGCATGGACAGGAATGACGCGCCCTGATAGCGCATGTCACGTACAAACCAATAGAGAAAGGACACGTATATGAAACGGTTAGAAAGACTGTACGTGACAGCTCATGGACAATTTAGAGCTCTTGAATTTTTTGATTAATGAAGCAATAACCTCGACTAGAGGAGCGATCTCGTTCAAGATGCTTAAAGAAATTGGTTCTTGAGTCTTAGGAAAGTGAACAACTAAGTCCTGGCTTTGCTAAAGCCGATGAGTCATGATATCGGTCAAAAAGTGAAATGAATTTTTAGCCGACATGCTATATAGACAAATGATGTAGGTTCCATTACTTCAGGTTGTCGAGGTAATGGAACCTAGGGGGCAGTTGTGGGGATGTATTTTGTAAATGACAGCACGTAGCTAAGGTGATGCCGAAGTATCAGCCGAGATGCCACGTGGCTTGGTCATGCGCCGAAATGATCTCGGTTAGGCTGAGGTTATCTACGGAGATACCGGAGTCCGAGGTAAGCAGATAAGGGACAAGAGTCCTAAAACAGTGGAGGACCTCAATCTGGATAGAGATAAGGCTCGAGAAGAGTTTATCTCTACCAGATGAGGGTCCAGGATGAGCATGGAGCCTGAGTCCATTGAAGTGAGGCTTCTAGGGAGATCAGGTCACTGTTGATTATAAAAGCGAGGCACTCTCGTGGGTCTGAGGTAAGTACTTTCTTGTGAGTTTAAGTACAATTTACTATCTTTGAGAGATATTGATTACTGACTTGATCGTCGGAGTACTCCCGGGTGGACAAATCACCGCCGGATTCTCATCTTCTTGTGTAGGTTGTTGGGTTTAATCTATTCTGCCGGTGCTCTCTAGTTGAGTTCCCCTTTTGGTTGTGTGGTCGAAAATCTACATCCACAATTTTTTTTTTAGGATAGGTCATGAATAAAATTTGATTTTTGATTTTTGTTTTTTTTCTTTTTGTTGACGTTGAGAAAAGATTTTTTCATTTGAAAGTGCTTTTAGAGAATTTTTTATTTTTTTTAAATAGAATCTTTTGACAAATATTAAAGAAAACAAAATTTTAAGGGTAAATTATACTACACCCTCCGATGTTTCTATTTAATACAGATTTGGAAAATTCTATTTCCATACACGTAGTTAGCTTAGAGCATACACTTAATGAAATATTAATTTAATGATAATTATATCTTAAATAAAAATGATCATAATAGACATCCAGCAACATCCATAATATTATATAAAAAAAAATTCTTTGTACACATCTTTTAAGAACAAAAATATCTCAATGTACACCTTTTGGGTTAAAAAAAAATAAATCCTAATTCTTGCATTGTTATCACGCTGTTTGTTACACACTCTATGTTCCTTTATTGCTAGCAAAACAGTACTCTCAAAATAAGGGTTTTCAATGGTTTTCAATGAATGGTGTACATTGCACACTTCAGATTATTTTGCAATTGCCTTGAGTCATTAACAGGTTCAATTGAAAAGATATTGTCATAAATTAGACTGCTAGTTTAAGGTTTTGGTAAAAAAACTTGTAAGAACACAATAGAATTGCACGAAGAGCTAAACAAAGTGTTTTAAGCTTTTTATTTTTTTATTATCCTCACTTCAAGCTGTCGATAAAATTTTTACTGGTAAAGCTGATTTGGTCAGCAATATTGAATGCAGCCAGTAATTACTAAAACTTCAGTACAAGCAAAACAATCAAACATTAAGTAAAGTGTACTAGGATGGCCAATTGAAGTAACTTGATTTAAAAATTTTGTAGTAGTATTTATTTTTCCCTAATTTTTTTATGAACTTAATCCATTTACTCTTGAACTTTCTCCAAGGGATTACTGGCTATGTGTGTGGGCGAGGAGGTTGCCCAAAATTTTGTGAAATTTATAGGTTGTATGGCATTTTCATTAATAACTCACTAATATGAACTCCCAAATTTTATAGAAGTAAAAACTTAAGGATAATTTGTTCTTTTTTTGACCCCACTATACAAAATTCCGGCTCCACCAACCGGTGAAAGACTTGGACCTAGACTTGCCTCAATGAAAATGCAAGAGAACTGTTCGTATAAATCTCAAAGGAGGAATTTGACTTGATCCCAGAATATGTTTATATGACATGCACACGATACAACAAAAGTGGGAAAAAAAATTATAAAAAAAAAAACATAAAAAGTAAAAGAAACTATTTCCATAGGGTAAAACCCATTTCCTTGAACAACAGTTTTTAATGGTTTTCAATATAAGTCTTCAATGGAAAAAATTTCACTAACTTTGGTCTTCACTTTTGCGTGGGCAGAACTGCAAATGTGGAAGTAGGGTCTTAGAAAGTGTGTGGAAAGGAGGGTAAAGTGGTGTGTGTACAATGGCTATGAGTGAAGGGTGTAATTGTAACTTTAAGGGTGTGTTTGATTGGACGGACTGGATAAGGGGGGAATTAGAATCCATCGGACTTGAGTCTTAAGGCTGTGAATCCCTAGACTATTTGGTTAGGTTGGATATGTATCCTATGTTTGTTTTTTCATGGGATTAGATGTCTGAAAATGATTATTCTTAGTGAATCCAACGTTTGGTTGGATGGACTGAATAGGATAAATGAACAAAAGCCTATTTTACCATTTTTCAATTGTTTACTAAGTAATAGTAATATTAAACATATCTTTAATATTTTAATTATTTTTAGCTAGATTAAATAAAAATTTATTTTATTTTTTTTACACAATTAAATAAATTTATTTTTTTTAAATTAAATAAATAAAATATCAATAAAAATATATGTTATTTTTTAATTAAAATTTTAAATAAATTTGTTTTTAAAAATAATAATAATTAAACAATGAAATTAAATAAAATATCTATTAAAATTTAAATAATGAAATTAAATAAAATATAAAAAAAATTAAAATAAAACATCAATAAAATATCTATTAAAAAATTATTATAAAAAAATTAAATAAATAAAACATCAATAAAAAGTTAAATAAAATTATTTTATTTTCAAATTGAGACATTTAAATTTTATTTAATTTTACTAAATATAATATATAATTAAATAATAGAGAGTCAAAATGGTCATTTTATCACTTAATCCCAACAGTAAATAGTCCTTCCAAAATTGTCCCACACCTCCCTCGGGATAGTATAATCCCCCATATGGGGGATAAGGAGTCTAGCCGGACTCCATGTCTGGCGGATTAAAAAAAAAAACGATGGACTACTCGCTCTTTCGGATAAGCAATCCAAACAGAGAATAATCCCCCCCTAACCTCCCAAATCAAACACACCCTAAGTGGGCAGAGTGAGAAAACTAGTTAATAATCAAATTAATAGGTGTGTGTATTGAAAAAAGATGTACACTAAGCTAATTAAGTGTGTAGAAATAGAATTTCTCTACAGATTTCCCTCACATTTAAGAAATTACACTTATCTCCCTGTCAGATTAAAATGACATATTTTCCCCTTAACCTTTATACATATAAAATAATTAAATAATGTAAATATTTTGTCCATGTCATTTCAAGAAAAATAACAATCATCTTTTTTGGTTTAAGTCATACAAAAAATCAAGTTTTTTTATTTTTTGTGTTCTTTTAATATTATTTTTATTGAATTTTTAAAAATATTTTAAGTAATTTTTTTTAAAATTTTTTTTAGATAGACTTAATCTAGATATACTTAAGAAATATAGGGCCCGTTTGGTAGAGCTGTAGGAAAGTGATTATACATTATAGTTTAACAGATTATAACTTAGAGCTGTGAACATAAGCTGGTAACTTGTTTGGTGCAGCTGCGAGATTATAGATTTAAACAGCAGAGTAGTGTTTGGTAAATAAGCTGTAAAATAGCTTTTTTCTGTATAATTGTCATTTTTGCCCTTGTAAGATATAAAATTTGTGATTTCATTTATAATACATTTTTTTCTTTTTCTTTTTCATTTCATTTTATTTTCTTTTCTTTTTCACCTTATTTTTTTTTCTTTTTTTAATTTTTTTTCTTCTCTTCTTTCTTTGTTAATTTTTTTTTAATTTGTTAATTCATTAAAATTAATACTCATGTTCTAATTTATATTAATGTTGTGATTTCATTACATGTTATCTTTCATATATTCATTATCAAAATTATTTATTTTTTTCTTCTCTTCTTATCTTTTTCACCTTATTTGATTTTTTTCTTCATTAATTATTAAAATTAATATCAATTTTTCCACCAATTATTATTATTATTATTATTATTATTATTATTATTATTATTATTATTATTATTATTATTATTATTATTATTATTATTCATTTTAATTCTTACAATTCAATATGTGATGTCATTACATATTATTTTAATTAATGTTGTAATATCAATTTATTTCAATTAATTCTGTAATGTTGTATCAATTTATTTCAATTAATGTTGTGATGTCATTACATATTATTTTATTTCAATTAATTATGTTTAATTTTGTATTAATTCTGTGTAATGTTGTAATATCAATTTAAATTAATTCTGTTTTTATTAAAAAAAAATTATTACAATTAAATTTTTTAAAATTTTTTTCATTACAATTAAATTTTTTTTTTGAAATAAATTGTTTTTCATTTTATTTTGAAAAGTAAATATTAATTCTGAAAAGTAATTTTTTCTTTTTTAATTAACATTAATATTGATTTTTTTCTTTTATTTTCAATTTATTTTCTAGGGTTTGAAAACCCTAGCTCTGGTAGCACAGATCGACGGCGGCTTTGACAGATTGCGATGGGCTTCACGATGGTTCAGACAGAGCTTCGCGATCGTGATGGCGACGACGTTGTTGAGAGATCGCGGTGGTCTAGATCGATGATGGCGTTGAGAGATCGCAATGAACTAAGGCTTTGCGGTGGTTCAGATAGAGCTTCAGGCAGAGCTTCGCGATCGCTATGGCGACGACGGCGTTGAGAGATCGCGATGGTTCAGACAGAGAGACAAAGAGATAACAGAGCTTCGCAAGCTTCGCCGATGAGAGAGAGAGAGAGAGAGAGAGAGAGAGCTGTTCGCCGGGAATCGCCTGGGTTCGCCGGGAATCGCCTGGGCCGTTTGTGTGAGAGAGAAAAAATAAGTGATTTTGGTTTATATACCTGGCACACTTGTAATTCGATTCAAATGAGAAGGACATTTAAGTCATTTTGCCCTAAAAGTGATCAGTTGCCCGCTTAAGCTGAATTCATAAGCACTCTTTGAGCAACTTAAAGATTTAAGCCAAAAATGGCTTAAATTAAGTTATAATATGTGCCTGTAAGTTGTACCAAACACACTAATATAGCTTAATTTAAGCCAAAATTTGATTTAAGCTGAAAAAAAGTTTTACCAAACGGGGCTATAATATTTTGTGATTTTTTTTTTAAATTCACCAAATACAAAAAATATAAAAATTCAATACATTATCTTATTTTGTTGTATTCAATGAAATTTTTTTTTAAAAAAAATTATATAAACTTTATACCTTTTAATGAAAAATTATATTCATATATAAAATTTATACAAAAAATATTATAAAAATGTTGTAATAGTGATATTGTTATAAATATAAATCATGTTTATGAATGTTTTGTTTTAAAGTGAAAAGTCACCATTAAGTTATATTATTGTGTTTAATAATTCTATATAAAATTTATATTTGTATATTATCACTTAATAAGAATATATTTAGGTAGAATTTAATAATGAAAAATTATAGAATGTAGTCATGATGATAAAAAGAATAAATTGTAAGAAAAATAATAAGATGGTTATTTAAAAAATTTTAGGACATGATATCAGTAATTTATGAAGTAATTTATAATGAGATTACAAATTTTAAGGAGAACAATATAGGCTGTGTTTGGTAAAATTTTGGAAACTTAATTCTACACCTTGGTTTGAGTGCATTGTTTGGTTACAATTTTCTAACATTGATTCCAAGCCTACTTTTGAAAACATGTCTATCTAGTCATCCTCCCGGATGTCCCCCGGACGTCCAGCCGGTTGACCAGAACATTTTTTTTTGACACCTGTTATTTTTATATTTTAAATAAAAAATATTTTCGGAATTTTTTTAAAATTTTTTATAAGTTTTGCATAGAATTTTGAATTGTGTATTTGATTATGAGTTGTAAATTTTTTAATCAAATATCATATGTCATATCAAAAATTTCAAACTCTTTTTAAAACACATAACTAAATAAATTTTTCACACTCAAATCATAATTCTAAAATTTATAAACTCAAAATATAAATATATTCTCAAATTATAATTTTAAAATTCTATCAAACACTATCAAAATTTTTCGAATGTAAATAAAAAATTTATATTAAATAAAAATTTCAGAGATGTCAGTGTAATTTACTTAAGGTAAATTACACTGACACTCCCTGAGATTTATATTTATTACAATTCCTCCTTCACCTTTTGAAAATTACATCTCTCTCCTTGAGGTTTAAAGTTTCATTACAGATTCCCCCCTCAGTAATTTAATTTTTTTAAACACCAATTTTGCCTTCACTAGGTAAATTACATTGACACCCTCACATTTTAGAAATTACAACCCCCTCCCTAAGGTTTAAAGTAGCATTACCAATTGCCCCCTCGATTAGTATTAGTTGGAAAAAAAATACATTTGAAAAAAAAAATTAATTGAAAAAAAAAATTGTTAGTAAAATTTTTAAATTTCTGTTTAAAAACCAACGTAAGCTCATTTTTTGAATTTATGTTTTTTTTTCTCAAATTTACAAATTGAGACAACCATTTATAAACCAAAAAAATTATCAAACAAGTTTTTATGGTAGTTTTTTTTTAATTTTTACAAATATAAATTGAAAACTGAAAACGAAATGGTTACCAAACAGGCTTCAGATGATAAAAATATCGTAAAATTAAAAAATAATTAAATAAGTTACCAATGCAAAAAATGACTTATCAAAAGATTCTTAGACTATGTATGATTTGATTTTTAGAAATTTTTTTTAAAAATTAAAAATTAATTTGGTTAAGAAATAAAAAATAAAAAAATAATTATCATTTTTACATAATTTTTATCTTTTGAGTGGTTAGAAATATTTTTTTACAAATTAAATTGAAACAGTTATATGTATGTATATAATCTGTTCAAAAATTAAAATGATAATTATTTTTTATTTTTTATTTCTTAACCAAATTAATTTTTAATTTAAAAAAAATTTAAAATCAAACCATACATACCCTAAGAATCTTTTAATAAGTCATTTCTTACGTTGGTAACTTATTTAATTATTTATTAATTTTACGACATTTTTACCATCTGAGACTTATTTGGTAACTATTTCATTTTTAATTTTCAATTTATACTTACAAAAATTTTAAAAATTGTCACAAAAACTTATTTGATAATTTTTTTGGTTTATAAACGGTTTGTCTCAGTTTGTAAATTTGAGAAAAAAACGAAAATTTAAAAAATGAGTTTACATTAATTTTTAAACAAAAATTAAAAAATTTTACTAACAAATTTTTTTTTCAATTATTTTTTTTTCAATTAATTTTTTTTCCAACTAATACTAACCGATGGAGCAATTGGTAATACTACTTTAAACCTTAGGGAGGGAATTATAATTTCTGAAATGTGATGGGTGTCAATATAATTTACCTAATGACAGCAAAATTAGTATTTAAAAAAATTAAATTGTTAAGCAGAAATCTGTAATCAAATTTTAAACCTCAAAAAAAAATATAATTTTTAAAAAATAAAAGAGAAAATTATAATAAATATAAATCTCAAAGATGTCAGTGTAATATACCCATTTATTTATCTAAATTTTAAAGATTTCAAAAAATTTGGGCACTACTCGCCTCCTAACGATTGGCCGTCCCGAGTCCCGACTACAGCGGGCAACTTCGTCTTCAGAAAAGGTCACTAAATGCACAAATATAAATTTACTATTTAGTCCTCGTATCTTACCTTCTTTACTTCACTATCCCCATTTCATTGCTCTTTGTTTTTCAAATGACCCAACCCACACAGGCCTATTTCAGTAATTTAAATTCTACCTACCTTATCTGGACTTGCATACAGTGGACCCCACTTGAACTTGACCCAAGTAAGTAACGCTCGCACAGTGCCTGGATGACTGCATGGGCCGCCACGTGTCCAAAACCTGTTCGTACAGTTACAATCAGGTGCATCCCATTCCCCCCCAACCACCTTCTAGAGTTGAGATTTCCTAAATTTAAATACCCCCAACGTGTTTGGAAAGAGAGTTGACTTAAAATTATTGTTAAAAGATAAAATAAATTAAAATAATAAATAAAACAAAATATTATATTAACTTATAATCATTTTTTTATAGCCATTAAATTGACTATGATAAAAATTAATTAATTTTTCAAACACAATTATTTTAATCAAATTAAAATAATTAAAAAATCAAATAACCATAAACTTTTCAAACAAGGCCACTTAAAAGTTAAAATTATAGTCATGTTAATAGTTTGAATTGTTCATCTCATATAATAAATTAAAAAAAATATGTAAATAAAAAATTAAATTATTCAGACATAAATAATGATGGTTAGTCAATTTTTAAAATATGTAGTGCATTTAAATAAAAATATTGTATTAATATAAACATTAATATCGGATCAATTTTATTTTTTTTATTAATAAATTTTTTAATTAATTATATAAAATAAATAATTTAAATTACTGAAATAAATTTTTAGGAATTGTTCGAAATGACTTACATAAGTGTATTTTTTATATTTTTATAAAAAGATATTCAAAAAAATAAAAAAATAATATGTTAAAAAAATAAAAAAATAAATTATTTTTAGATTGTCCATAATCTACTAATGAGTTAATTTCACCTGATATTTTCAATTTTAACGAATCCGAACTCATCTCTGCTCCCACTCCTGCTCCTACCCCTACCCCTAACCCTTTATATACTCCTCACTCACTCCTTCCAGTCTCTTGAAAAAAAACCCATCTCTCTCTCTATCTAGCTATGGCTTCCAACACCGGAGCTGACGAGCGTGACCAGAACAAGCCGGTAACCGGTTACCCATCTCAGGCTGGCCAAGTTGCCACCGGGTACCCCAGGGCGTCTCCGCTCGTCGACTCCGCCTACTTCTACTCCCCTCCGCCACCTTCCCCCTACTTCGCCGCCGTCGTCAGCCCCGCTTCCTTCTACCCCCCCCTCCGCCGCTCCAACTCCTCCTTCCTCCTCCTCCTCCGCCTCCTATCCGCTATGCTCTTCGTTTTCCTCCTCATCGGAACTATCTTCTTCATCTCCTGGTCCGTCGTCCGCCCCCGCCTCCCTGAGTTCCGCGTCTCCTCCGCCTTCGCCTCCCCCCTCAACGCCACCTCCTCCGACCTCTCCGCCACCCTCGACCTCTCCATCGTCGTCGCCAACCCTAACACCAAGTTCTGCATCCTTTACGATCGAATTGAAGCCTCTGTGTTCTACAGAGACGGGTTCTTAGTTTCGCAATCCAAATTGGCTCCTTTTCACCAGGCGAAATTGAATCAAACCCTAGTTTCTGCTCGTATGGCTATTGTTGGAGCCAATGTGGGGAACAATGTGGTCAAGGAGATTTTGGAAGATGAGAGGAATGGTACCGTGAGTTTTGGGGTTAGGGTTTTGGCTGTGGTTAGGTTTCGAAGTGGTGGTTGGCTTACCAGAAAGCGTCTCATGAGGGTTTACTGCTACGATGTCGAAATTGGGCATTCGGCTAGTGCTGGTGATGGGTCGGGGTCTCTCTTGACTCCATCTAAAGAATGTGAGGTTGACCTTTGACATATAAACTTACTGAATGTAAGGTTTTGTCAATCTTTAAATATTAAAAGCAATAAAAATAAAATCTTTCTAGTTAATAGAAAGAGGTTACATAAATTACTTTTGATCTTGTGCAACCCTGTTATTTATGTTCTTTTGCTTTTCTTGCTTATGTGGTGTTGGTGATTGTGTTTTGTTTAATCATTTGGGTCATAAATGTGGCCATTGGACATGTATGTTTTTGATTTATTTGGGTGTATTTGTAAATAGATCCTACATTTCTCAAAAATAGCATCAAATTCAACTTCAAGATTGATGATTAGGTGTTGTGGCCGGATGGATAATACGGGTGCTAACTTGCTTAAAGTTACCCGCTCAATCATATAGGATGAATTAGGGGTCTTGCACCTGCCCCTGCATAGTGGAATGCAGTTGGATGTGTAAATAGATTGCATTACAGTTTTTTGTTTCTCGTTGATGATTTATTACTCTTAACATTTTTTGGGGTTTCCCCTGAATTATAGCGTCAATGTGTTGGGTTGACATGCACCATTTGTGTCTGATCGGATCGTAGTTTTTGGTTACTTCTTGTTGGGATGTGATTGTCTAACGGTTAAGGGATGCTTTTTTGAAGCATTGAATCCTATTGATGGGTTGATACTAAGAGTAGCAATCAATTAACTATAGTTTTTGGTTTCTTCTTGTCGGCTTGGTTCACATGTTATGCTGTTTTTTTCTAATTGATGTATCGGGTAATAATAAAGTGTAGTGATTAGATGGACCTCTGTTTTTGGTTTGTTAGGGTTGAGAGAATTATAACGGATTGGACGTCAAACTAGAATTCATAACGTCGGTTACCTAGTGCGGGATTTTAGGAGCCTCAGGATTTGTGGACAATTGTAAGATTCTGTGGTTGGTAATTAATAATCTTTAATAGTCGGTTACTTAGTAGGTTGGTGTCGTATTTGGAAATTCATGCAAAAGTTACGATGTCGGTAGGTGAGAAAATTTCATGCAGAGTTAGATTTCTCACTTTCTATTGTTGGTAGATAGCATCTTTCAATATTCAAGTAAAATGTTGCTTATATGTGGTGAATTTCAGTGAAGATACTTGGAAATTTAACTATGATGCTCACACTCAAATATGCGTTCACATCTCATGAACTGTTGCTAGGAGACTTTGTTTTACCCCATGGAGTATGAGTGACTCAACACTTGAAAAAGATGGAAAACCGTTGTAAAAGGAATGAACAAGTCTTACATACAGACTTGCATCCACACTTTGACCCACAGTCCATGTAATCTAAATTTCAATTTGCTTGTTTGACAACAAATTATTAAATAAGCTCAGAATGTAGTTCTCATTTCCTGTTCTTGTTTTAAAATTTGTTCATGTGGCTTTGCCTAGAACACATTACTCTATATTGGGTGACCTATATCATTTTGCAACCTATTGAATTCTAGTTTGTAATCTCTCACTTCTAGGACATTCTTAGTTTACTGCCAAAATATTCTTTAGTGGTTCTAGGGCTTCTCTTGTGCGTTTCTATGTGTTTGGCTGATGACCAAGGGTTGCAGGTATTTGGATTATAAATTTTATTCATGAAAGATGCAACAATTTATAGTGATGTTTTTAGGAAGCAATGAACTTCTACATGTTGGGGTTTAATAGTATAGTGTTTTGTTTGTTCTAGTAATAGTATTGAGTAAAGATTCAGGGGATCTCTAAAACCAGTTTGACATTCTGTGTGATATGGGAGGGCCCTATGTACACGGACAGCAGGTGGCCACACTAGGACCTCCCGTAAGAGTTTGAGACTCAAATTTGCTTCTTAAGGAATTTTTGACTTTTTGGTTACCTAGTCTGTGGTTTTTAAATTTAACTATATTGATTTTGTGTTTTTCTCAATATTCAATATGTATTTTATCTTCTATTTATTTTTCCTTTATTTTTTATTTTTATTTTTATTTTTTTTCTCTTTCTTTTTGACATTCTGTTGGGTTGAAAATGAAGTGCTGCAATCAGTTTTATAAATGGGATGATAGAAATAAAGATTTAGCATCTCTAGTGATCAGTTCTATTCTTCTTATGTTTCCTCTTATTGTGGGGATATTTTATAGGCTTGGTGCCATTCATCATGTCGGGTTAGGAAAGGGGTCAAACAATGCATATCAAGCTCTTCAACACCCTCCTTCATGTACGATATTGTCTTGCATGTGGAGATGAAAACATTCAAACATGCACAGAAACATAATTCAAATGGGGAAACAAACGTAAACGGAGAAATATACACCCAAGACATCTCCTACCTGGAGCTCATATACCATATTATAGCGTCACTAATTCTAAAGTATTAAGTTGTTAGGAAAGGAACCCAACAATAACAGGGTATATATTGACTGCTAGTGTCCTATGGATCTCTTGATGGTTGCATAATAAATAGAGGTCATTTTTTTCTTCTTGTAGTTTTAGCACGTGGGGAATCTTGTGGATAATTTTCTTTTCTTTACGAGTAAAATGAACAATATTCAGACTGCTAGTTAATTTAATGTCTTTTGCTCTCTGTTTCAGTGAAGTTTATGAATAAAATTATCTGCAAATTATTGGCTCATTCACTGGCCCAGGTTATACTATAGGGAAGTTTGAAAGTAGCTAGAGGCAGGTTTCTAATGATAACATATGTGGAGAATCTAAGCTAGAATTGTTAACGATCAAGAACATCATATGATATCAACATATAAACACATTTTGATAAATAAATAAAAAAATGACAAAATGATCTAATATAGCTATATATTAGTGATCAACAATCTAATAGAAAATGTTATTTTCAATAACAAATGATGAAATTTTAATGTTAAGTGTCAGCAATAAATAGGAACAGCGATTATTTAAACTATATTATTCTTGTGAAGGGAAGCTGAGATGAATGGCTTTGTAAATGCACTTATCAATGACAGCTCTACATTGATGGACCATGCTAATGAGACTTGGAGTATTCCTGCAATCTGTATCATCAAAGAGAAAGACGGAAACAGCAAGAGTTTAGTATCCATGCTTCAGTTGTGCGTTCATGAAATGGAGAGATATGGGATAGTTTTTACTAAAGCGTAGAGCACAAAATCAAACTCCTTGTTACTTGTGTTGCTTGACCGAGTATTAATCATTCTTGATTGTGAACGATAGACTATTCATTTTATCACTAACTGGTTGGGATGATCGACAGTACTATAGGACAGTAATGTGCGTGAATTTCATGTTTGCGGGAAATAATAGATATGAAGGTGTAGTTTTGTGCTTTTTTATGAGAATCTTTCTTAATAACAGGAAACATTTTTTTTCCTCCTTGAGAGTTCAAAATGTGAATAGGCTTTGGCTTGCTGTTATGTCCGAGTGTTTTCACTTCTATGGTAACATATGAAAATGCCTCTTTTATGTTTCACTTTGGAGCCTTCTTTTCGAGTAGTTTTCAAAAATGAATTCGTAATCAATCTATGTGGAGTTTCACTTAGACACTTGCACAGCTCTAGATGAAGTCTAGATTAATCAGAACATTTGTCTGTATTAATGTACAGAATGAACCATGTTCAACAAGATCAAGTGTTGAAGCTAGAGTAAATAATACAAGCATGCAAGATGGAATCCTACCTATGATTTTACAGCTGGATGGCATGGATCTCATGATAGGTAAAGTCAGCATGGCCATATACTGATTCTGTTGTTTAGTTTCACTGATTGCTAGTTTCGTTTATGCCTCACTTGTAAGGGAGTTGATTATGCTGCTTTGTAAATATTTTCTACTAGCAGGCTTTCTGGTAGGTAGTTGCTCCTGTCAAGTTTCACCTGCTTACGGTGTACATGTCGATGCTTACATTGAGGGAATTAATTTGACTGAGTGAAAGCATTCTTGGCCTCATCTTCCTCACCTCGTATATCATGTCAGCCCCTTAGGTAAATCCTCTTTTCAATTTCATGTTGTTTCCAATCTCTTGTTCAGGGCTGCGCTAAGGGGAAGAATATCATAATTGTGTTATATTTCTTTCTTTTTATGTATATACATAATATTTATTTATTCATTGATGTGTTCATAATCTCATTGCGTAAGAGAGAGGCAATTATTTTCCTATTCATCTACTGATGGAAGTAAAATAATTTTGGAAATTTAGTCTCTTCTTACAATCATAAAATATTGAACAATGCCTAGGTGCGCAGAATGCACAACCTTCTCACATCATGTGGGTCCCACATGTGAGAGGGTTGTACATTCTTGTGCACCAAAACCTATGTGAACTTAGCATTTCTTTAATAAAATATTTTGTCTTTTTTACTATTCATAAACTTTGCTGCACTAGTTAATTAATGACTGTTAAAATCTTAGCACTTAATTGCACAATTAGCCTTGAAACAGACTTATTTTAGTGCCTTATGCATTTGGTAGCTTGTAAGTTAAACTGATCATCTCCATAATGTGATTTTCTTTAAACTAAATACTCAAAAATCACTCCTAATGATAGACTATATGTGATTTGTTGTGAATGTCATTTTAAAAATCTACTTGCGTCAAATATAAAACTCGTGGATTGGAAGAAGCTTTTAAGTCTCATTAACTAGGGTATTTTCGTAGTGTTTGCATGTAATTTAGCAATTATTTCATGTATTAAAACTATATATTTCATTCCATCCCTTAAGCTCTAGGGCACAATTCTGGAACAACTTAAAAGCAAGGAGCTGCTATGCCACATTTGGATGCAACAATGGTATTTTTCTCTGTTTATGTTCCTCCTCTTTTTTTTTTTTCTTTTTTTTAAAAAAAAATTATTTATTTATTTATTTATTTTATCTGACATTCCAGGTTCAGATGTTGCTTTGAAGAACAATCCTTCACCTCTACTCATTGTGATGACTTATTGTCTCGAGGTAGCACTGTTTCTTGGGTCAGGTCAATGGAAACTTTAATTACTTTGAAAGTGATTGTTTCAAATTAAGGAAAAGTGTTAGCTGTGTGTGAGATCAGATTTCTTGTTTAAGTTGCTTTCAGATGAAAATGCTTGACAAAACTCTGGTTGCGTTTCCATTTATGGATTTGAAATGAATATATTTGGCTGCATTCATTCTAGGGCTAGTATGACCTTAATGGATGGGAGAGTTTTAGAATAACGGATTTGAAATAATTAACTTGGTGAATATAGTTATTTGAAATTTTCCATGAATGATTCTAAAATATTAATAAAATGCATCTCTCTATCTCTTTGTCATCCTTTACTTCAGCATTATCAATTTACGTCCAATTATCAATCCACCTATCCAAACGGAGCCTAAGAAATTAAAAATTTATTCCAAATCTAAAGAGTTGCCTTGTGTGATGCAATTGGACAAGGTTTACCTTAATGGAGATGATCTATGGTGCTTTTTCTAATCACCCTCTAATTTGTAATCATTTGATATAGTTAATATTAACCACACTTTGCATGTGCATCAAAGATTACTTATTTTAAAAACTTAACTTTCCAATGGCAAGATTTTCACCAATACGGGTTTCAAGAGGAATGGTCTAACGAGGGTTGGAGTTTGTTTTTTCTTTTCTTCTTTGGCAAACGAAAAGAATTTCATTCATTAAAAAGAAATATAACATAGTACATAGTGAGTATATAAAGAAGAATTGAAAGAAGAAAATAATTTCATTCATTAAAAAGAATATAACATGGTACATAGTATAGCGAGTATATAAAAAAGAATTATGCTAGACAAGCGAGAAGAGATATTCCTTAAGATTATATACCAAGAAAATGACAAACAAAATCTCTTAAAAACAAAAAATTGAATGAATTCTGGTGTCCTACTCCTTCGTCCTTTTGCATTGCATCGTTTGACATCATAGCTTGTGGAAACTAGAGAAAATAACAATTTAATGTTATAGACTAAAAGTAATTACAGAGGGGGGTGGGGGGTACAATTCTTCCTGTGCGCAACTCTCCTCTCTATGCATGTACAAGAAGAGTTGCACCCCATGATTGTGTAATTATTTTTAATTTATTATTAAATTGTAATTCCTGCAAACAGCTAAATGGTTTTAACCCCCAAATTGGCATAATTGGAAACTTGTTTGTTTAATAATCAGCTTTTTTTGGATATTGCTTTATGTAAGCTTTGTTTGTTTATAGTTAATAATCAGATTTTTTTGGATCTTGATTGATGTACAGATACTTCCATATTGATTCCACGGATAGTTTTCTTTCATTTTCCATGCCTTTCTTTTCACAACCTCATCTTTTCATATTGGAGTTTTCTTCTCTGTAAGAATCTTCCTGTAGCTTTCTCCATGCTTTATTCCTACCACTAACTGGATTTCGTCTTTCACTAACAAATTTTCTTTTCTTTCCTTCTATTGGATCCAGATCCTCTGCAGTGGTGCTGGAGAGAACTTCCCTCCAATCATGGCCATTAATTACAGTTTGACCCCAATATTTCTTACTATCTTCACAAAGTTCTAAATTCTTTTATATTTTTTTGAGAACAAATATTTGCCCGTACTTTTTATATTTATATTTATATTTTTGTTTTTGTTTTTAAATTTATTATTATTATTATTAAATTTATTTATTTTTTATACTCAAGATATTAATGTAAAATTTCTTGAGTTATTCTATTTACTCTTTTTATTGTAAATTCTACATCTATTTTATTTGTTAAATTATTTAGTTTTACATAGTAGAATAAGTGACTAATCCTTGAGAAAGTAGGTATTGCAATTTTATAACTTTTGATGTTGACTAGGTAATTAATTTTGGCCCTTGGATTGTGTCTATGATGTTGTGGCTGTGGGTAAGTGTGGCCTAGGAAGATGACTGGAGGGAGGAATCTGTTTTGGACAAATTGTTTTTTGATTTCATATAATTTTTTTGATATCTATCCATATAAAAATTGTCCAAAGCGGTTTTGAGTGTTTACTTCCACCAAAAAACCAAAAAAAGAAAAACGTTGTTTCGCTTTTTAGATTGATTGAAAATCAATTTATTCACTTCATTTTCTTTTTTGAAATTTCAAATTCAATATTAATTTTATTTCAAAGATCTCGAAAAGACGAATTTATAAATATCAATTTTGTTAAAAAATAGATTTGTAGAATTTAAAATTTGAAATTTCAAACTTTTTTAATACAAAATAAACATAAAGATAAATCTATCTAACAAAAAATTTATAACCTTACGATATTAAGAATTGAACACTTAAAATAATTATCAAATAAATTTAAAAATTAAATTTATGACCTAAGTCTTTATAACTTAAGGCAAATATTAACAAGATTCATCAAAATAAACTTAAAATAATAAAAAATCACAAAAGAAAATGGGTAAATTATAAATACACCCCTTGAGGTTTGATTAAAATACAAATCACCACTTTAGTTTTGAAAATTATATTCAATCCCCTGAAGTTTTTAATTTCATAACAAATCTTCTATCTTATTAATAAATCATCAAGTCAATTAATAATTTTTAATGATGTTATAATATATTTTAATTAATAATTGAGATAATTTTATTTTTATATAAGAGAGTAATTATGAATTTTTTTAAAATTAATTTTGTTATATAAATTTTTTTAATAAAGAGATATTGTATTTATAAATTTTTAAATTATAAGAGATAATTTATATTTAAAAAAATTCTCAAGGTGTATTCACAATTTACCAAAAGAAAACTAAAGGGCCTGAGAGGCTCAAGCTTCGAGGATGATGTTGTATGGACTTTTATGAGTATACAACAATATGTAGGGGATATAATGATATGATAATCGACTCAAATGTCAGACCAAGAAAAGCAAATTTTGGTTGCCTGTCCCTACTGAAATTCTGCCTACGATGGATTGGTTTTTAGTTTTTTTATTTTTTTAGTTATTTTAATTTATGGTTAAAAAATTTTGTTTGGAATTTTTTTTTAATTTTTTTAATTTTTTGTGAGAAAAATAATTTAATAATTATAGGTTAGATATGACATTTTGTCTTATTAAATCAAAAAATTTATACTATTTTTTGTGACTAAAATAATTAAAAAAAATTCCAATTTTTACTTTCCAAACGAAGCCAATGTTATGGTTAACAATATAAGTAGTTCATCATTTTATTATTATTATTATTATTATTATTACTATTGTATTAATTTAATTAAGTACAACATTCATGTTTGTGAATAATACAATAATAACACATTATATTGATCACAATTAGGGGTGTAAATTTGGCCCGATCCTCCCATTCAGGTCCAAGCTCGGGCAGGTCCGTGTCATGCCACGTGGGCTCTCGTTAAAATTCGGGCCTAACTAGGCCGGCCCACAAGTTAAAAAATTAGGCTCAGACTCAGGTTTAGGAGATATTTGGGCCTTGGAAGACCCTCGAGCCGAGCCAACAGTCCTGGGCTAAGGCTTGGGCCGGGCCTGAACAATTTTTTTATTTTTTTTTTCTATTTTTTCCACCAAAATTTTATTCTTTTCCACAAAAAATGACACTGGGTCTCAAGTCGGGTTTTGAGCAGGCCTTGAACGGGCTGATAGACTGGCCCAAGTGGGCTGGGCTTCAAAATGACGGCGTAGGCCCAGGACTGGGCTCGGGCCGCTCACGAGTCGCGTGCCATTTTTACACGCTTAGTCACAACACAATAAGAAAAATAGAATTATTATAATATTATTATTGATGAAAATATATAAAAGGATATAGGCAAATATGAACAAGTGTCGATTGTTTAACGTTAGGATTAGTGTAAAAAGTGTGTTAAAAATGGTGAAAAAGTATTTTAATATGAATGAAAAATATTATAAAACTAATGAAAAGTGTATTGAATTCTACACTTATTTGGTCTTTTTTGTGTACTCTCAGGACACTTGTTAACAAGTAAAGTTGAGTAATGAATCCGTTAAATCTGCAAACCGATCCGGTCTAGTCCAATTCAATAGGTTTGGATTGATCTTTTGAATCCGTAGTTGGGTTCTGAATTATGAAATTGAGGAATCGTGTTTCGCGGATCAGTTCCGGATTACACTTCACAGTTTCGGCTTAAACTGATCTAAATCATATACAAATTAAACTATATTCATATCATAGACCCACATACATGCTGTCCTATCTCTTATATATATAATAAAACCAAAACCCTATTGTGGAACTAAAGCATTGATATGTTGCTACTTTTTTTTTTTTTCCTTTAACTCTATTTGGGCATGAGTTAGCCTTGAACTCTGCTCGTTGCTGCTATTATGAAACTATGTTGCTGCTATTGTGGAATTATATATACCGTTATGTTTATGTTTCGAAAAATTATGAAATGAAAATGTTATATGATTTTTCTTTATTAATAGATTATGTGAATTCGTGATTCTAAATTGAACCAAATTGTGTTTAAATGGTTTGATTTGGATTGATTTCATGATTTAAATAGATTGGATTGATTTCAATTTTTATGGAACTGTAAACAACGAATTGATCCTAACTTTATTCCAAACCGAACTAATTCGAATCATCACCGCTATTAACAAGACCCAATGATACATTAGGATCTTGCTACTATCACTACAAGAAAAGTGACTTTAAAACACGAAACTTTTTGGGACGGCGTGTATCCCGTCGCAAAAAGTGATAGTTTGCAACGGCATTTGAAGTCGTCTCAAATAAATGTCTTCTGCGACAGTAATCACCCCGTCGCTAATAAGCACAGAAGAAAAAGTGCCGTAAACACGGAAGTATTCGCGACGTATTGTGTGCCGTTGCAAAAATAAATTCTTTTGAGACGGGTGAAATTTACCGTTGCAAATAGTGGGCATTTGTGACGGCAATTCTCTATCACAAAAAAACCCTTATTAAAACGGCGTCGTTTTAATAAATGGATTTTATCATTTGTGACGGTTTATCTATATCGTCGCAAAAGGTACTGAAATATTCATCTCCCTCCTTTAGCCCAATTGGTGCTTGATCAAAACCCCCAAAATTTCATCCCAAATCCCTAACACCATTCTCCTTCACAATCACAGAGATTTCAAGTTCTCAATCTTAGAGACGAGTTCGAGTTCGAGTTCGAGTTCGAGTTTGAGTTCGTGTTCGTGTTCGTGTTCGTGTTCACTGACGATCACAGAGATTTCAAGTTCCCAATCACAGAGATTTTGATTGTTCACCAACGATCTCTCTGTCGACAAGCGACGACGGCTAGCGATAGTGCGGTGACGGCATGTTACGATCCCTCTCTCTTGCGCGAGCTCAGTCAGTATGCTCACACACACACACACACACACACACACTGATATATATATACATATTATTCTTCCCCTGTATGCCGATAAACTTTCTGATAAACTTTTTGTTTATGTTCAATGTTGAAATAAATGTATGTTGATTTGTATATCCAAGTATGAGTTAACATTGCTTCATCTAAAGACTATAATCATCAGAAATGATTTTTCATTTTGTTTATTAAAACTGTGATTTTAAAACTGCGATTTTAAAACTCTGATAAACTTTTTGTTAGATTTTATTACGATTCTACGGGTTAGATTTTAAAGTAGGGCGACAGAAAAAAGGGGTTTATTATGAATATTCAGTGATCAGCCTTTTTTACAGTTGTTAATCACCTATTTTCATGAACTAAAATTTTATATTTACCACCAAAAATTGAGAGGAGTTCGACCGCCTAGGCACGAAAGACTTGTGGAAGAAGACGGGGCTTGAATCAAGTTCCCGGTTTAGGAGTTAGAGTCGGATATCACTTTAGGCAAACTAGTTCCTTAAGAAACTTGAATTCGAGTTGTTGACGCCCCAAAATTACCAAACAACGTCGGTTTAGCACGAAACTTGGCACACACGACCGCCTAGACACGAGAGACTTATGGGAGAAGACGAGACTCCAATCGGGTTCTCGGTTTAGGAGTTAGAGCCGTATTTTGGTCTAAGCAAACTAGTTCCTTAAGAAACTTGAATTCGAAGTGTTGATGCCCCAAAATCACCAAACAACGTCGGTTTAGCACGAAACCTGGCACACACGATCGCCTAGGCACGAGAGACTTGTGGGAGAAAATGAGACTCCAATTGGGTTCCCGGTTTGGGAATTAGAGCCATATTTCGGTCTAGGCAAACTAGTTCCTTAAGAAACTTGAATTCGAGGTGTTGACGCCCTAAAATAACCAAACAGGGTCGGATTGGCACAAAACTTGGCACACACGGCCGCCTAGGCATGAGAGACTTGTGGGAGAAAACGAGGCTCGAATCGGGTTCCCGATTTAGGAGTTAGAGTCGGATATCACTCTAGGCAAACTAATTCCTTAAGAAACTTGAATTCGAGATGTTGACACCCCAAAATCACCAAACGGTGTCGGTTTAGCACGAAACTTGGCACACACGACCGTCTAGGCACGAGAGACTTGTAGGAGAAGACAGGACTACAATCGGGTTCCTAATTTGGGAGTTAGAGCCTGTAGACGTCCCCGAACGCCCCGGGGAGGAACGAGTCCCCCGTTCCGTTCGATATTGGGCTCACTACAGTTTGGACTCTCAATTTGTCACGGTTCTAAATCTGAACCAAAGAGTCCAAATTCGGCAAATTGTTTTGAAAAAATAGATTTTGAAAGAAGTGCCAAACATGGACTACTTTTCCAGATACAGAGTCGCCACCTAAATGTTTTATTTTGGGGAAATTTAGGAAACCCTGACTCGTTTTCCTAAGGCCACGTGTCCGTCATCACCAAAGTTGCCTCGGCTCGGGAACTTGGGTACGATTGGGGAAGGTCACTTCGTGAGCACCCCCGTTCGCCCGATCAAAGATCGGCCTCTACTAACCATGATATCTAGTTTTGAAAACTTTATGCGTTCTTATTCTGGTTATTAGCCTAGATTTACTATGTGATGCACACAGCATACAAGTATAGACTGGATCGTCTGAATTGGAACAAAACATTTCATGTTTGTTTATTTTAAAAATGGTTTGATGGTGCTACCCGCAAGTAGGCTAAGACGTGGATTTGCCACCCTCGGGTGGGCTTAGAAAAACATGATTTTGCCACTATCTAGTGGGCTTAAAACACACATTTTAACGAATTGCCCCAACTCAAATAACCCAACCTTCACCCACAGACATTCAGGCAGTTATATCACATAAGCATATAGCCTAATGGTAAGCATGCTATCATGGCAGTCACTCACACGCATGCAAGGATGCTAAAGCATAAAACTTACCGAGTACTCCAAGCCAAAACAGAAGCTAATTAGAAATCCATGCATGATCCTAATTATACGGAAATGCCTAATGCAACACATGCAAAAATGCAACTATAGCAGGCTCGGCTATTCTAAACATGGCATATGAAATCCTACAGCTAACATGTATTCAACTTGGAATTGAAAATACAATGCAGTTAGTATGATGCGCCGAGCCCGGTGCATGCAAAACAGATGAATGAATGTAAACATGCTATCATACTGTATGCTAATTGAAACATGCCCTAATCTAACCATCATAAGCGGGTAAATAAAAGGGAGAAAAACGTGGGGTTGGAAGACATACATCACACACACGCACACTTATTACAGTTGTGCCCTCGCTCGGAGGGTCCGAATAAATAATACAGTCCCGAATAAATAATTACAGTCCAAATAATTACAAAACCCTAATTAATTAACAAATTAAATTAGGAAAGCAATAAATTAGCATGCAAGCCAGGGACTGCCTCGACTCTGTTCCGAATGATGGATGATGCATGCTTGAGTCGCCTTGCGCGAAAATCCACTGCGATGCCCCAGTTTGCCTCTGTTTGCAATTGTTCTCGGGATGCGCGCTAAGCTCCGGAAGGCTGCTGACTCTTGATTTGCTGTAACAGAGAGCAAGAAAGGGGCATGGCAAAGTATTTTCACATATGTGTGCTTGACTACTCTTCAGGGAGTGTAGTCCTCGATCCTCGTGCCATCAATCACGCATATCGATGCATGATGGCCGAGGAGTCGAATTTGCACGACTCAATATGAAATGAATGCACATATAAATACAACAAAACCTAAACTCCATCATGGATAATCCGGAGTGTCGGTGACTGGGAATTGAGACACGTTCCGTCACTCGAAGTACAAAACGTCCCTCGTTTCCCGTGCTCGGGCTAGCTCTTATCCCAAGCACAATGCAGTATGCATGACATGCATGAATGCAACTAATATACAACCTAGTATGCACAATGCTATGAGATGGCATACACGATGCACGAGTTAACATGGCATACACAATGCTCTAACATACAACCTAGCATACGCAATGCTATGAAATGAAATGGCATACACAATGCACAATGGACTTACACCAACATAAGTGGACCTCAGCCGCACTCGCATCAATGGCCATTAGATGAAAATGAGACACTCGAGATGCGTGCACACGTGCACGCAAACCGAGGACCGAACCTAAGGCACAAATGCCACTCTAACAAAGCATGGCAAGGTATGAAACATGATATGCAAACATGCAAATTTCAGTACCAAAATATGATGCAAAACAGCCCCGAAATATGGAAACATGGCACCCGATGCATGAAATGAGACCCGAAACTCGAAACTAGGCACACGGAATGACTTATAGCTATACAAAGCATGCATTATTTGAATATGAAGCATAAAGACAGAATTAAGGCAGTCCCAAAACATGCATATTTCCAGTTTTAAGCAAGGCCAAAAAGTGAACACAAATAGGGCTAAGTTAACATGCAAAATGGCCCCAAAAGAGAGATAAAGAAGCAAGTAGCAGCTGCTGGCCCCAAACAATGAAGAGCCCTTCAACAAATTTTAAGAGAGGCTCAAAACAAGGTATTTTACAGTTTATGGCCGAGCCCAAAACAGTGCACAAGTAAGCTTAAAATACTATGCAAGAAATAGGCCTAAAAGAAGGTTTAAACACAAAGTGTAAAAAGGGAGCCTCAAACAGCAAAAGACCCTTGATCAAACATGAAGATGAGGTCAAAATATGACTATTTTCAGTTCGGGTCGGAGCCCAAAAATACAAGCACAAGGGGCTAACAAAACATACAAAAATAAGGCCAAAAGAGGGATAAAGAGGCAAGTGACAAAAGAAAGCTTCAAACCGTGAAGATCCCTTCAACAATATTGAAGAAGGGCTCAAAATAAGCCACTTTTCAGTTTATAACCAAGCTCGAAACAATTTACAAATGAGCCTAAAATACTATTCAAGAAAGAGGCATATAAGAGAGGTAAAGAAGCAAGTGTAAAAAGGAAGCCTCAAACAGGGAGAGGCCCTTAAAAAAACATGAAAAAGAGCTCAAAATAATGCTATTTTCAGTTAGGGTCGGAGCCCAAATATGCAAGAAAGAGGAGCTAATATATTAAGCAAAAATAGGGCCAAAGAGAGGGATAGAAGACTTACCCTTGAAGACCAATGCTTCAACAACTCTTGGCTTGAGAAAAGGTGCTCCTTGCCTCTGGAAAACCATCTCCAAGTGTTGGAAAGGATGGTGAGGAGGTGGTGCTATGTGGTGGTGTAGAAAGGGGCCAAAAAAACAAAAGAGTTTTGATGCTTGGAATATAGAGAGAGAGAGAAATTAAATGTAGGAGGCTTAAACAAAATTTTTTTTCTCCCCCAAAATGCATCTGGAGCTGCTGGTTTTATAGAGGGAGGAATGGAGGAAAATGAGGGGAAAATGGGAGGGAAAATCAATTCAAATTTCCCCCAAAAAATAGGCCTAAAAGAAAGATAAAGAGGCAAGTGGTAGCTGCTGGCCTCAAACCGAAGAGAGCCCTTCAACAAAGTTAAAGAGGGGCTCAAAACAAGACACTTTACAGTTTACATCAAGCCACGAAACAGCTCACAAATAAGCCTAAAATACCATGCAAAAATAGGCCTAAAAGAGACTTAAAGAGGCAAGTGATAGTAGGAGACCTCAAACAGTAAAAGGTCCTCAATCAAACATGAAAAGGAGCTCAAAATATGACTATTTACAGTTTGGGTCGGAGCCGAAAAATGCTTGCAAGCAAGGCTTAGATATAGAGCAAGATAGGAACAAAAAAGAGGAAAAGAAGCTTACCCTTGAAGACCAATGGACCAGCAGCTCTTGGTCTGAGAAATGGTGCTCCTAAACTCTGAAAAACAGCTCCAAGTCATTGGAATAGATGGTGGTGGGGTGTATACCAAAAACCGGAGCAAACGGAGGTGGTTAAGCGGTCTTGAACCGAGGCACACGGCCGACGGTTCCGAAAACCGGGAACCGGGCTCCGAAACGGGAAAAACGGCCTACGACCACAAAACGTAGCCTACGGCCACTGAGAGATGATCTACGAGACCTCTCCCTCCCTTCGGGAAGAGAAGACGGAGAAAACGGGACCTGGTTCGCAAACCAAGGTAAAGCACAAAAGAGTCTGGAAGTCCGGAGGCAAGGCTCACGGCCGAGACTCCGCGACTTCTGAACGAGCACAATATGCAATATCACCGAGCGCTCAATCGGTGACGTCTAAGTCTTAAGGTCGGTCAAAAATGGGGTGTCTACAGTTGCCTCTCTTTGACAGAACTCGAAAGTCGTAAGTGACGGGAGTGAATGTCAAAGCCCAGAGACGACCCATTTTTGACAAGGCCGAAAACTTAGACAAACATACTAGATAACAAAGAAATGTGCCCGCAGGCGGGGGGCAAGATGCAAAATGATATGCAAGAAGATTTTGATAATTGGACTTATACGCTACGCGAAGCCGGTTTGATAATTGAGGACTAATGCAATGCACTGTAATGTAGTGGCTAAGATGCAATGTAATAGCTAAGAGGTAAAGGTATCTTACAGGGGCAATTGGTAATGACTTACCTCGGCAATGTCCTACCTCATGCTGATGCGGGAATCTTCCTCTTCTTCTCAGTTGAACCACAGGTACTACTTTTCTCCCTGACCATGGTTGCAGCTTTCCCTATTCTCTAACAGGGCGACAGACTAGGTTGGATTAGTATCCAGAATTGAGGCGCATACAGATGCTATCTCAATCTATGGGACTGCCATACAAATTTCAAGCCGAGGATATACCCCTGGGTATTTAAACCAGACTTTAGTCTCGGAAATCCCGAACCTTTGCGTTCTAGGCAAGAGCCATTCGAACTCTAGTTTCCACCGTCTCAGTTGATCTCCTAGGAACTCACTGCTAACATAGGTAGGTGGCTATACCAAACCACTGGGAGTCGTTCGGGCACGACAAACACCAAAGGAATTGCACCTTTAGAGGATTTAAGGTCTCCTGGACCAGGTGAGTGTACAAGACAGTGCGAATAAATGCAAGTGCGATGCGCAAAACAGTGCGAGTGATGATGCAGGATTTAAGGTCTCCTTAGACCGAAGAGTGCATAAGACAGTGCAAATGATGCAAAAATACAATGTGCACAAGACAGTGCGATGCAGAGTGAATGTACAAAACAGTGCTAAACAGATGCACAAAATAGTGCGATGCTAAAGGTGTACAAAACAGTACGAGCAGGGTGAATGCACAAAACAGTGCGATACAGATAAGGTGCGCAAGGTAGCGCGATGCAATGCATGCATAATGCAAGTAATGGTCACGGCGCAAGATAGCGCGATGCAATACACTAACAAGTACAGGTGAAATGCGCAAGATAACGCGATGAAATGCATGCACAATGCAAGTAATGTGCACAAAATAGTGCAATGCGCAAAATAGCGTGAGTGAAATGTAATGCACTAATAAGTGCAGGTGGGACGCGCAAGATAGAGCGAATGATACAATGCACAAAACAGCGTGATACGCTAAACAGCGCGATTGATTTGAAATGCATAAGATAGTGCGAATGATAAACTGCACAAAACAGTGCGATTGAGGTGCACAAAATAGCGCGAATGTAAACTGCACAAAACAGTGCGATTGAGGTGCACAAAATAGCGCGAATGATAAACTGCATAGAACAGTGCGATTGTGGTGCGCAAAATAGCGCGAGTGATAAACTGCACAAAACAGTGCGATGGCGGTGCGCAAAATAGCGCGAATGATAAACTACACAAAACAGTGCGATTGCGGTGCACAAAATAGCGCGAATGATAAACTGCACAAAACAGTGCGATACGCTAAACAGCACGAGTGATTAGAAATACACAAAACAGTGCGATACGCTAAACAGCGCGAGTGATTTGAAATGCACAAGACAATGCGATTGAGATACAACCACAAAATGCACAAGACAGTGCAAGTGAGATACAAAGTGTAAGTGCACAAGACAGTGCGAGTGAGATAAAATGCACAAGAAAGTGCGATATGCTAAACAGCGCGAGTGATTTGAAATGCACAAAACAGTGCGATAAAATGCATCTTCTATGCAAGTATGGAGGCATTTTCCATGCAGAAGATATAGGCATTTTCTATGTAAGTATGGAAACACATTCTATGCAATATTGAAAGCAAGCATATTCTATGCATGAAACAAGCAAAGCATATTCTATGCGGAATCGAAAGCAAGCACATTCTATGCATGAATCATAACGATGCACGGCACGCATGCAACAACAGTGTATATGAAAGTTCACATTCTATGCAGTAGAAGAGCATCAAATATGTACTCTGGTGCCTCTGATTTACCTCTTAGAGGACTTTGCAACACACTCAGCTCAAAAAGGGCACACCCTGTTCATATTGGCAAGAGATAACATCTACTGCTGCTTTAATTGCCAGTCTGACTTGAAGCATGCTTAAGCTTGGAGTAGAGGCACACTCATTCTTCGGAGCACTGACAAGGCCTGAAGAGGTACATATGGAATGCAATCTCAGAATTTTCTGAAGGTGAAACACACTCAGATGCTCAAAATTTTCCCTCTTTTCTTTTGCTTTGCAGTCCGGAACTTATATAGCTTCAGATAGGTCCTTGTTTTACTGTTCACACTTATCGGGGGTGGAACCTGCAGTTTTATGAAAGAACAAATCCTGTTTTGCACAAAGGTGGAGAATGGCACAGCACTCTGAGCACAAGATGATTTTTTGAAATTGAGAAATGAGTTCTCGACCGAGTATTGAGCCTACAACTGAACACAGCGAAAAAGACTCAATAATGGAAAACAAAAGGTAAACAACCTAAACACATCGAGACACACTCAGACTGACTCAAAGCAAGAATCGAGATAAAACAAAAGACACAACACTCAAACGTGTTACAAAGACGAGAGACCTCTCAGTACGCGAGGAGCCAGTTTCTCCGGGTATTATTTTCCACCCTTTTCTTATTTGTGATTCTCACATCACTCGGCCCTCAGGCTCTGTTTTTTTGAAAAAGCCATTTCCTCACTTTTTCTCTCAGCGCACACCTCTCTATTCTTTAATCTCTCATTTTAAATCCCTCTCCTGGGCGGTTGATGGATAAACAGAAAGTTGTGGGCTCTTGCCCCTAGCATTCCGCTAGATTCTTCTTCTTCTACACGTGGCTAGTGAGTTTCTCCCATAGAGGGGCTGTGCTACAACTGGGTGTGTAGCAAATCTGCAACTGACATCGGTTGACGATGCTCTACTGGGGAGTTTGGACATGATCAGATCTGTCCAGATGAGGGAGTGGAATATCTTGATCCATTCCAGTTCATGCTTCGCACTTGGCTTGATACCTCGTTGCTCGGCGGGTGAGAGAGCTTTCAGCCCTTTTGCTGTTAACTTCAGTTGTGCCCTTTTCTGGCAGGTAGAGTGCCCTTCTTGGCAAGTATTGTGGCAATGGGGAAAAGACAGAACACCTGACTCGACTATGTCCCTAGTTCATCATTTCGACCATTTTTTGTTTTTTGGCTTTCTACTAAGACAATTTTGACTAAAATGAGAGTTCGATTAACATGCTTGTTCAATTTTCTGATTTAAAATCATGCAATTCAGGTTATGAGCACTGAAAGTTTTCCTTTTTTGGGTCCAAGAAATGGTCCAGTTTTGGAAAAATGGAATAATTTTTGAGAGAAAATTAGTCAACCTCATTAAAAATTCTCAAAAACTATTTTTGCAAACGGCCACTGCTCAACGAGAACGGAACCCGCTCTTGAGATGCACAACTTCAGATCCGAAGGAAAATTGCCCCATGCTTGAAGAGAGCTTCCTGGCAACGGAAAGTTGCCCCTTGTTTGAATGGCACCGCAGCGTATTGAATGGCAACAGAAAGTTGCCCCTTGTTTGGATAGCACCGCGGCGCATTATAGTCAGTACTCAGAGTGACGAACACAACCAAATTTTCGGATTCAGAGAAAGTAAAGATGATCAAAACCATTACATGGACACAGTGTTTTACGGCTGGACTTCAGAATGAAGTTGCCTACGTATCCCAAAGATGGGAATCAAGCCTCACGTAGTTCGGGGTTAAGGTACACTCGGGTATTAACCTTTCATTTTGCGCTCTAACTTTTGCCAACGCTGGCCTTTTGCTGGTTTTCAATCTTGCGAGCTATGTTTTTCTTCTTTTCAATTTTTGTGTTCTTTTCTTTTCTTTTCATTTCATTTTTTTTTTGTTCTTTTCTTTGCATCTTTCTTTTTTCTTCTTTTGTTCTTTTCTCTTTTTTTGTTCTTTTTCTTCTTTTCTTGCTCTAACTTTTGCCTAAGCCGCCCTTCCGGGTTTTCGGCCCAGTGAGCCTCTCAAGGGTAAAAGTATAGCTTTGTCCATGTCAAATGGTTTTGAGATCCCGAAGTCATCTGAATCCAGGAGAATGGCTGTTGTTCGCTGACGATGCAAGATTCCATCCAATGGAGGGTGAATTTGCCCCTAGTGTTTGTGGATAGGAACTCGGTTGTCCTTTAACAATGTCTTCTTCTTTCCTCCCTTCTGGGGTTTGGCATTCTTGCCGATCTTCATCTTGGACTCTTCGAGCACATTTGAAATTCTTGCCCCTAGTTCGAGGGGTGCTCCTGATCTGGCTTCGCAAGCTTCTTGATCTGACTTTGTTGCCGCTAATTCACGGGCTGCTCTGGATCCGGCCACACAGGCCTTACATTGTAGTTGACCTTTGAACTTTCTGAGTTCTAGTCCAAGGTTTGAAAATGAGGAGTCGAGTCTCGAGGCTGAGACCGATCCTAAGCTGCACAATCTCAAAAGCGATTCCACACAGGTCTTCGCAGGACCGCGTAAAACATTTTTTTTGAAATCTTTTAAGAAAGCGACTAATCGCTCGCGCTGAAGACGGTGTGGGACCAATCTGGATCAAGCCAAGATCCTTCTCAGTACTCACGTTAACACACATGATTTCATTCATTAAAGGCTTAGCACGCCTCTCTTTCTCTCAATTTGATCAAAGTTTTACAAATCCCGAGGAATTCCTTCCCCTTTGTTTTCATCACAATGTTCAAAAGCTTTTGAAAAACTTAGGTCGATGCAATGATTTTCAAAGCACAGAAAAGCAGGTGAAAAGCACTGTCGTTTTATTCAGAACTTCTGGCACAACTGGCACAAGGCAGAAGCGAACACAAGAATGTGAAAATCACTGTTGTTCATTTAAATCTGTTGGTGTTACTGGCTCCAAGACAGAAACAGACTCAAAAGAAAGCAAAAAGACAAACACAAAACAAAACAGTGATGCTCGAGGTAACACCCCTGGAATCACTTGACTCTATCAAAACAGGACTGACTCCGTACAACAAGACAGACCCAACTGACTCAGTAAGAAAAGACTGACTCTGTACGACACAACAAGACTGACCCAATACCCAAGTCAGAAAGCACAAAAACTGGTATTTGCATATTGCTCAGAACAGTGCATGACATTCCCACGTCTGGAGTTAATCGAGCGCTGCCTGCAGGTGGTTCATCTCCCGATCACATAACATTATCCCCCCAAATTCACCGATCCAGTGCCAATAGACTTTGCTGAGCTTGGCAGGAGGATGGCCCCATTGTCAAATAGATCCTGTACTTCATGGCGAAGACGGGAGCAGTCGTCGGTAGTATGGCCAGTTTGTTGATGGTACGCGCAATACTGGGTAATATCATGTGTAGCCGGAAGAAGGTTCGGGAGAGGCCGAGGCTCAAGGGGTTTGAGATGGCCTTGTCCAATGAGGATTTGGAGAGCTTTGGACAAAGGCATATAGAGGGCATGGAAGACCCTCCGACCTCGGGATTGGTACTTCAAGGCTTGTGGATTTTTACTGGGCGCACCAGCAAAGGGATTAGCAGGTGCTGGCCTGGTTTGCCGATCTCTTCCGAGTGGAGGATTAGAGATAACAGGATCGTCTCTGGTATGACAGCCCTTCTCTCGATGTTCTCTTTGATTCAGATTGCCCCCAACTTGAGTAGCGAAAGTGTCATCCACAGCTTTTGTAACAACTGCGAGGACTTGCTCTTTGTTCAGTCCCTCGGCTTTCAAAGCCTTAACAGCGAATAGGAGATGTTCATGGGGATCCATGCCCGACCCTACCTTGTTCTTTCCACTCACCTCCACTTTGCCAAGGGATTGGCCTTCCTCAAATGCAGCCCGTCCCAAGATCGGGGAGCCTTTTGACATGAAGTTCCCGGTATGTGGTGCGTTCGATGATGGAGCCAATGTCCCGGAGGCCAGATCTGTCACGGTTCTTTGAAGATCTTTAATCATTCCCATCAACTCAGAAGTAGTGGGTTCACGGGTTTGAGATGGTTGAGGTTCAGGTGCACCCATCATACATAAGTCCATGCTTTCTGGGATAAACACCTTAGGCTTGGGTAGATGGGCCGGGGTGATGTATATGCTGGGGTCATAGGTGGATGGCAGTATATGGATGAGATTGAGGTAGGCAGGAGATGTTTGGTCATTGGGGTCTGAAGGTGGAGCTATCGTCTGATTGTCGATGAGATTTTGGATCTCATGACGAAGGCGGTAGCAACGGTCGGTGCCATGACCGCGCTGCTGATGGTACATACAGTACTTGGCGGGGTTATGTCTGGCTGGGAGTGGGTCGGGAAGAGGTTGAGGATCGAGGGGTTTGAGATGCCCTTTTTCCATCAGGAGTTTTAGTGCGCTAGTCAGGCTCATATAGAGGGGGGTGAAAGTTCTGCCCTGAGCTCGGGCTGGGCCGACGGTTTGTAGGCTTGGTTTGGCAAAAGGGTTGGTTGTGGTGACTGTATTGATTTCAGTGGGTTCGGGAATAGCGCTACTTCCAGCATTGATACTCCTTGAAATTATCCTCCTTGTCGGTTCCCTTGTTCTGGGAATGATCCCACTGTTAAACGCATTCTCGACCTGAACCCCCAGTTCATGCAAACTTTTGAAAGTGAATAGCGGAGCGACTATCAACTTTTGCAACATATCATGCTCGAGGTTTCGCACCATCATCTGCACTTGATCTCTCTCAGAAGGACGACGATTTGTCATCTGTGCTGCCTTTGCTCTCCACCTTGTAACAAATTCCACAAAAGGCTCTGTTGGGTTCTGGTGGGTTGCTTCAAGTTCTTGGATGGTCATTTCAACTTGGGTATTGTAGGAATATTGATCGACAAAGGCCTCAGCCAATTCTTTCCAATTTTGCTTCACATTGTCCTCCAACTTAGCGTACCAAGTGGCTGCTACACCCGACAAGGTTCTTCCATACAGAGAGAGTTTCTGTGGCTTAGTCAGACCTATCGGCTTCAGGACATCCAAGAAAAGTCGGATATGTACCATTGGATCTCCAGACCCGTCGAAACGGTCGATATATGGCATTTTGAATCTGTCTGGGAGCCGGATGGCAGCCTCAGTGTGCCCATCCTCAATGTCGGGAATGGAGTTAAGGCCCTGTGCCTTTTTGAATTGCTTCTCAAGGTTTGCAATTTTCACTGCAGTCGGATTGAACTCATCAACATGAAAGGGTTGAGTTCTCTCATTAGGCTGCACCAGGGGTCTGAGCACCTGAGCTTGAGTCAACCTTTCTCGAGGATTCGGACACTGCAAATCTTCAACTGGCGGAAGTGGGTCAAAGTTCGGCTGGGGTCCCAAAGCTGGATATGAAACAGATGCCCCAGATGGGCACTGCGTTTCAATACTGGTCTCAGCCTGCATGGCAGATCCCTGATTTAACGCTGCTATCACGGCCACAAATTCTTCTGAACCCTGTGCCATCATGGGTCTGTTGATGATGTGACTGGTGACTGTCGGATCAGATGAACCAATGAGCCCTGTCTGGCCCTTCTTTGCCTTGCCTCAGCGAAAGAACACTGGTTGCCCTTGAATTGAATTTCTGACCTAACAAAGTCTATCAACACTAGTCCAATGTACACGGGGGATATCGGAGCCTTCTGAAGCTATGGTTCCCAGACTACCTAGCAAAAGAGAAAACACGTAGCATCTCAGCCTAACTTCACCAAAACAGATACGAGCATAGTAGGATGATTGTGCCCTCTACTGAATTCTGCCCCCAAAATTCTGCCTCAAATCTGATACCCTTGGGTAAAACTGATTCCCAAAATACTGAATTGGTGCCCGCAGGCCTGATGACCAGACTTGTAAACTGATACATGCATTCCTGTAGAGACGCACTCTAAAAGCACATTGAGAGCTTGAAATTATAATAAAAATTTAATTGGAAACTCTCTTTTAAGGGTCTCCTCTTGTGAGGAATCCCATTGAGAGCTTGAAATTATTGTGAAAGCTTCTATCTATTTATAAGAAAAAAATTCTTCCAAAAAACTCAAGAAATCTATGTGGGATTCAATCAAATTCATTGGAAGGAAACTTAAAATTTGATATCCCTCCAAAAATTTTGCTCTTCTTTCAATAAAAGTGTTTGAATTAAAATCATATGGAAGAAATATTAAATATTTAAATTCTTCTTCCAAAATGAAAATTAATAATATTTTTAAATATATTTTTATATTTTTTAATAAAAAAAGTATTAAGAGAAATATTTAAGATTATTAAAATTTTTAATTTATAATTTTATTACTTATATTTTTATTTAAATATAATTTTAATATATTTATGACGTCACGGTTCGATTCCGGTTCAACCCGACGGTTGAACCGGTGACCCATCCACCCGATCATTTTTCCGGTTCATTCACCGGTCCGGTTTTTAAAACATTGGAGCTAGGGTTTCACTAAGCACGCAGCGGTTTCAAACAACCTACGATCGGGTAAGCAACATGTCCTAGCTTGGAATGGTCACTACGGATTCCGAATATACACTAGGTCGAATGGTCAAAAGGGTGCCCTGGTAAAACCGGGGTTTGTGCTCCCATACTGGCAGAGCCCACAACCGGTCAGCCTTATGGTCACGCCTTGACAAGACAAGCCTCCGGCAAACCGTTCAGGAATAGCAGATGGCAAACACGGTGTCCTAGGCGCACCAATGCAAATGCAATGCAAAGAAACACATAAGTGTAGTCAAAACCAGATATCATGAGTTCGAGTCAAGTTCTCTAACTCCCTAGCAGAGTCGCCAGAAACTGTAGACGTCCCCGAACGCCCCGGGGAGGAACGAGTCTCCTGTTCTGTTCGATATTGGGCTCACTACAGTTCAGACTCTCAATTTGTCACGGTTCTAAATCTAAACCAAAGAGTCCAAATCCGGCAAATCGTTTTGAGAAAACAGATTTTGAAAAAAGTGCCAAACATGGACTGCTTTGCTAGATACAAAGTCGCCACCTAAATGTTTTATTTTGGAGAAATTTAGGAAACCCTGACTCGTTTGCCTAAGGCCACGTGTCCATCATCACCAAAGTTGCCTCGGCTCGGGAACTTGATGCGCACAGCATACAAGTATAGACTGGATCGTCTGACTTGGAATAAAACATTTCATATATGTTTATTTTAAAAATGGTTTGATGGTGCTACCCGCAAGTAGGCTAAGACGTGGATTTGCCACCCTCGGGTGGGCTTAGAAAAATATGATTTTGCCACTATCTAGTAGGCTTAAAACACACATTTTAATGAATTGCTCCAACTCAAATAACCCAACCTTCACCCACAGGCATTCAGGCAGTTATATTACATAAGCATATAGCCTCATGGTAAGCATGCTATCATGGCAGTCACTCACACGCATGCAAGGATGCTAAAGCATAAAACTTACCGAGTACTCCAAGCCAAAACAGAAGCTAATTAGAAATCCATGCATGATCCTAATTATACGGAAATGCCTAATGCAACACATGCAAAAATGCAACTATAGCAGGCTCGGCTATTCTAAACATGGCATATGAAATGCTACAGCTAATATGTATTCAACTTGAAATTGAAAATACAATGCAGTTAGTATGATGCGCCGAGCCCGGTGCATGCAAAACAGATGAATGAATGCAAACATGCTATCATACTGTATGCTAATTGAAACATGCCCTAATCTAACCATCATAAGCAGGTAAATAAAAGGGAGAAAGACGTGGGGTTGGAAAACATACATCACACACACGCACACTTATTACAGTTGTGCCCTCGCTCGGAGGGTCCGAATAAATAATACAGTCCCGAATAAATAATTACAGTCCAAATAATTACAAAACCCTAATTAATTAACAAATTAAATTAGGAAAGCAATAAATTAGCATGCAAGCCAGGGACTGCCTCGACTCTGTTTCGAATGATGGATGATGCATGCTTGAGTCGCCTTGCGCGAAAATCCACTGCGATGCCCCAGTTTGCCTCTGTTTGCAATTGTTCTCGGGATACGCGCTAAGCTCCAGAAGGCTGCTGACTCTTGATTTGCTGTAACAGAGAGCAAGAAAGGGGCATGGCAAAGTATTTTCACATATGTGTGCTTGACTACTCTTCAGGGAGTGTAGTCCTCGAACCTCGTGCCAGCAATCACGCATATCGATGCATGATGGCCGAGGAGTCGAATTTGCACGACTCAATATGAAATGAATGCACATATAAACACAACAAAACCTAAACTCCATCATGGATAATCCGGAGTGTCGGTGACTGGGAATTGAGACACGTTCCGTCACTTGTAGTACGAAACGTCCCTCGTTTCCCGTGCTTGGGCTAACTCCTATCCAAAGCACAATGCAGTATGCATGACATGCATGAATGCAACTAATATACAACCTAGCATGCACAATGCTATGAGATAGCATACACGATGCACGAGGTAACATGGCATACACAATGCTCTAACATACAACCTAGCATACGCAATGCTATGAAATGAAATGGCATACACAATGCACAATGGACTTACACCAACATGAGTGGACCTCAGCCGCACTCACATCAATGGCCATTAGATGAAAATGAGACACTCGAGATGCGTGCACACGTGCACACAAACCGAGGACCGAACCTAAGGCATAAATGCCACTCTAACAAAGCATGGCAAGGTATGAAACATGATATGCAAACATGCAAATTTTAGTACCACAATATGATGCAAAACAGCCCCGAAACATGGAAACATGGCACCCGATGCATGAAATGAGACCTGAAACTCGAAACTGGTAGCATGGAATGACTTATAGCTATACAAAGCATGCATTATTTGAATATGAAGCATAAATACAGAATTAAGGAAGTCCCAAAACATGCATATTTCCAGTTTTAAGAAAGGCCAAAAAGTGAACACAAATAGGGCTAAGTTAACATGCAAAAATGGCTCCAAAAGAGAGATAAAGAAGCAAGTAGCAGTTTCTGGCCCCAAACAATGAAGAGCCCTTCAACAAAGTTGAAGAGGGGCTCAAAACAAGGTATTTTACAGTTTATGTCCGAGCCCAAAACAGTGCACAAGTAAGCTTAAAATACTATGCAAGAAATAGGCCTAAAAGAAGGTTTAAACACAAAGTGTAAAAAGGGAGCCTCAAACAGCAAAAAACTCTGGATAAAACATGAATAGGGGGTCAAAATATGACTATTTACAGTTCAGGTCGGAGCCCAAAAATACAAGCACAAGGGGCTAACAAAACATGCAAAAATAAGGCCAAAAGAGGGATAAAGAGGCAAGTGACAAAAGGAAACCTCAAACAGTGAAGAGCCCTTCAATAATGTTGAATAAGGGCTCAAAATAAGCTACTTTTCAGTTTATAACCAAGCTCAAAACAATTTACAAATGAACCTAAAATACTATGCAAGAAAGAGGCATACAAGAGAGGTAAAGAAGCAAGTGTAAAAAGGAAGCCTCAAACAGGGAGAGACCCTTAAAAAAACATGAAAAGGAGCTCAAAATAATACTATTTTCAGTTAGGGTCGGAGCCCAAATATGCAAGCAAGAGGAGCTAATATTTTAAGCAAAAATAGGGCCAAAGAGAGGGATAGAAGACTTACCCTTGAAGACCAATGCTTCAACAACTCTTGGCTTGAGAAAAGGTGCTCCTTGCCTCTGGAAAACCAGCTCCAAGTGTTGGAAAGGATGGTGAGGAGGTGGTGCTATGTGGTGGTGTAGAAAGGGGCCAAAAAAAACAAAAGGGTTTTGATACTTGGAATATAGAGAGAGAGAAATTAAATGTAAAAGGCTTAAACAAAAAAATTTTTCTCCCCCAAAATGCAGCTGGAGCTGCTGGTTTTATAGAGGGAGGAATGGAGGAAAAGGGGGGGAAAATGGGGGGGGGGGAAATCAATTCAAATTTCCCCCAAAAAATAGGCCTAAAAGAGAGATAAAGAGGCAAGTGGTAGCTGCTGGCCTCAAACCGAAGAGAGCCCTTCAACAAAGTTGAAGAGTGGCTCAAAACAAGACACTTTACAGTTTACATTAAGCCACGAAACAGTTCACAAATAAGCCTAAAATACCATGCAAAAATAGGCCTAAAAGAGAGTTAAAGAGGCAAGTGATGGTACGAGACCTCAAACAGTAAAAGGTCTTTAATCAAACATGAAAAGGAGCTCAAAATATGACTATTTACAGTTTGGTTCGGAGCCCAAAAATGCTTGCAAGCAAGGCTTAGATATAGAGCAAGATAGGAACAAAAAAGAGGAAAAGAAGCTTACCCTTGAAGACCAATGGACCAGCAGCTCTTGGTCAGAGAAATGGTGCTCCTAAGCTCTGAAAAATAGCTCCAAGTCATTGGAATGGATGGTGGTGGGGTGTATACCAAAAATCGGAGCAAACGGAGGTGGTTAAGCGGTCCCGAACTGAGGCACACGGCCGACGGTTCCGAAAATCAGGAACCGGGCTCTAAAACGGGAAAAACGGCCTACGACCACGAAACGTAGCCTATGGCCACTGAGAGATGATCTACGAGATCTCTCCCTCCCTTCTGGAAGAGAAGACAGAGAAAACGGGACCTGGTTCGCAAACCGAGGTAAAGCATAAAAGAGTCTGGAAGTCCGGAGGCAAGGCTCACGACCGAGACTCCGCGACCTCTGAACGAGCACAATATGCAACATCACCGAGGGCTCAATCGGTGACGTCTGAGTCTTAAGGTCGGTCAAAAATGGGGTGTCTACAGAGCCATATTTCGGTTTAGGCAAACTAGTTCCTTAAGAAACTTGAATTCGAGGTGTTGACGCCTCAAAATTACCAAACATCGTCGGTTTAGCATGAAACTCGGCACACACGACCGCCTATGCACGAGAGACTTGTTGGAGAAGACAGGACTCTAATCGAGTTCCCAATTTGGGAGTTAGAGCCATATTTCGGTCTAGACAAACTAGTTCCTTAAGAAATTTAAATTCGAGGTGTTGACACCCCAAAATCACCAAACGGCGTCGGTTTAGCACGAAACTTGGCACACACGACCGCCTAAGCACGAGAGACTTGTGGGAGAAGACGGGGCTTCATTCGGGTTCCCGGTTTGGGAGTTAGAGCCATATTTCGGTCTAGGCAAACTAGTTCCTTAAGAAACTTGAATTCGAGGTGTTGGCGCCCCAAAATCACCAAATGGAGTTGGATTGGCACGAAACTTGGCACACACGACTGCCTAGGCACGAGAGACTTGTGGGAGAAGACAAGGCTCAAATCGGGCTCCCGGTTTGAGAGTTAGAGCCGGATTTCGGTCTAGGCAAATTTGTTCCTTAAGAAACTTGAATTCGAGGTGTTGACGCCCCAAAATCACCAAACGGGGTCGGTTTGGCATGAAACTTGGCACACACGACCGCCTAGGCACGAGAGACTTGTGAGAGCAGACGGGGCACGAATCGGGTTCCCGGTTTGGGAGTTAGAGTCGGATATCACTCTAGGCAAACTAGTTCCTTAAGAAATTTGAATTCAAGGTGTTGACGCCCCAAAATCACCAAACGGGGTCGGATTGGCACGAAACATGGCACACACGACCGCCTAGGCACGAGAGACTTGTGGGAGAAGATGGGGCTCGAAAGTGTATTCCACATATGAAAAGAAGCTTGAAAGTCTTGAGATGTCACAAGCTACATTGGAAGAGATGGTCAGTAATAAAGATGAAGAACTTCAAATTGCTAGAGCCACAATTGCCATGTGGAACAAAGGTTCCAAATCATTAGATGACATCCTCGTGTCTCAACAAATGGGTTGTGACAAAAGTGGGCTAGGCTATGGCGCGACAGCTCACAAGGGACAAGCCTCTACATCATATGACTTGAAGACTCGAGCAAAGGGAAAGTTGAAGGTAAATTAGGGTGATCCCTCTCTTTATCTACCTAACGGAGGTAAGATCAACAAAAATAAGGTAAAACCTGTTTTTATTTGTCATCATTGTGGTAGGCATGGCCACATTTGTCCTTATTGGTTTGAATTGTTTGGTAAGGTGTCTCAAAATGGTAGAAATTCGAATACTTTTTTGGTTAGGAGACAACCTTACATGTCTTGGCAAAATACCAAGATTCATGAGAGTGTTCACAACACCAAGACCACCAGACCTGGTTTTGTTAAGACCAAAAAGATTTGGGTGAGAAAAAATGATTTGACTTGTTTAGTTGTTCACACTGTTCTAAAAGCACGTGACTCACACATGTGGTATTTGGATAGTGGGTGCTCTCATCACATGTTAGGTGACAAATCCTACTTCACCTCCCTTGAAAAATATGAAAGTGGTACTGTTAACTTTGGAGATGGTGGCACTTCTAAAGTCATTGGTAAGGGCTCTATAAGTGTTATTGGTCTTCCCAAGCTTGAAAATGCTTTACTTGTTGATGGTCTTAAAGCAAATCTTTTGAGCATCAATCAAATGTGTGATTCCCACCATGAAGTATTGTTTTCAAAAAATAATTGTGAAATTTTGGATAAAAAAGGAAATACTGTCTTGCATGGGGTTCACACATCTGATAACTGCTATGGGAGTGTTACTGCTAATGATCTCACTTGTCACTCAGCCATCATAAGTAACATTGATTTGTGGCATCAAAGATTAGGTCACATGAATTTCAAAGATCTAACCAAGATAGCCAACAAAGAGCTTGTGAGAGGAGTACCTAAACTGCGTAAGAATCTAAATCATGTGTATGGACCATGTCAACTTGGAAAACAAACTCGTGCCCCTCATAAAAAGGTGAATAGCTTTACAACCAAACGTCCTCTTGAATTGGTTCACATGGACTTAATGGGACCCACTCGCACTGAAAGCATTGGAGGTAAAAGATACATTTTTTTAACTGATGATGATTTTACTCGTTTTTCGTGGGTAAATTTTTTAAGGGAAAAATCTGATACCTTTGATGCTTTCCAGGCCTTAGTCCTTAAAATCAGAAATGAACAGGGTGTTTCCATTGGGCGTATGATAAGAATCCGAACTGATCATGGTCGTGAGTTTAAAAATAGTTCGTTTTCAGATTTTTATGATATGCATGGAATTAAGCATGAATTTTCTGCACCTATTACCTCACAACAAAATGGAGTGGTTGAGAGGAAGAACAGGTTTGTTCAAGAGATGGCTAGGGTCATGCTCCTTAGTAAGAAACTTCCTCCAAAATTTTGGACTGAAGCCCTAAATACTGCTGTTTATGTCATAAATTGCGTGTATTTAAGGCCTGGCACTTTACAAACTCCATATGAATTGTGGAAGGGATTGAAACCTAATGTAAAATACTTCAAAACTTTTGGGAGTAAATGTTACATTTTCAAAGATAGAGAGCCTTTGGGAAAATTTGACTCCCGAAGTGATGAAGGTATTTTTCTAGGGTATTCAACCACTAGTAGGGCTTTTCGAGTCTATAACTTGCGAACTTCTTCTTTAATGGAATCGATCAATGTGGTTATAAATGACACAGGTTCTCCTACTCCAGCAACAGATGAGGATGAATATGGTGAGTCTCCAATCCTGGATACTATACCACAAAGTCAAAAAGAAGCTGAGGTCCAAGCACAAGAAGTTGAGACAACACCATCTTCACAGATAAGTCAGAGTCCAAAGAGTGCACAGGGAGATACCAGTTCTGATGCTATTGTCACCACAAGTCCTGAGTACAAACCATCCGCAAGGGTGAAACTGAATCATCCAGTTCAACAGGTGATTGGAAGTGTATCGGATCGAATGAAAACCCAAAGGCAAATTTGGGATGAGGTATCACATATGTGTTATGTTTCATTAATTGAACCTAAGAATATTAAAGAGGCCTTATTAGATGATAGTTGGGTGAATGCTATGCATCAAGAATTATGTCAATTTGAACGTAACAACGTTTGGACGCTAGTTCCCAAACCTAGAGACATGAATGTGATAGGTACCAAGTGGATCTTTAAAAGTAAATCTGATGAGAATGGTACTGTGGTTAGAAATAAAGCAAGGTTGGTTGCTCAAGGCTACACACAAGTAGAGGGTGTTGACTATGATGAGACGTTTGCCCCAGTTGCACGTCTCGAATCTATTCGTATTTTACTTGGTGTTGCATGTTTTCTTGGCTTCAAATTGTATCAAATGGATGTGAGAAGTGCCTTTCTAAATGGGTACTTGAAAGAAGAGGCTTATGTTGAGCAACCAAAAAGGTTTGAGGATCCTAAATGTGCAAATCATGTCTACAAGTTAGACAAGGCTTTGTATGGATTGAAACAAGCCCCTCGAGTTTGGTATGATAGACTTACTACATTTCTTCTTGATAATGACTTTCAAAGGGGTAGTGTGGATAAGACTTTATTTGTGAAACATACTAAGTCTCATATTCTTGTTGCTCAGATTTATGTTGATGATATTTTATTTGGATCCACTGCTGAACATCTTGTGAAATATTTTTCGGATTGAATGACACATGAGTTTGAGATGAGCATGATGGGAGAGTTGTCTTGTTTTTTGGGTCTACAAATTAAAAAGTCTCCTTCGGGTATGTTTGTTTCTCAGACTAAGTATACCAAAAATGTTGTGTCAAAGTTTGGTCTTGAGTCTGCCAAACATGCACGCACTCCCATGAGTACCAGTCTTCACCTTTCCAAAGATTCCTCTAGTATTGATGTTGATCCTACCATTTATAGGAGTATGATAGGGAGTTTTCTTTACCTTACAACCAGTCATCCTGATATTGCTTTCAATGTAGGTGTTTGTGCCCGTTAACAAGCCAATCCAAAAGAGTCTCATCTTCTTGCTGTCAAACGCATCATTAAATATGTTAATGGGACATTAGGGTATGGGGTTTGGTTTTCTACTGATACTACAGCTGAAATTACTAGTTTTTCTGATGCCAACTAGGCAGGGTGTGCTGATGATAGGAAGAGTACATCCAGGGGGTGTTCTTACCTTGGGAATAATTTGGTTTCCTGGCATAGTAAAAAGAAAAATGCCATCTCCCTTTCGATTGTGGAGGCTGAGTACATTGCTGCAGGAAGTTGTTGTGCACAAATGCTGTGGATGAAGCAAATGCTTCATGATTATGGGATAGAACAGAACACTCTCACTCTTTTCTGTGATAATACAAGTGCCATAAACATTTCAAAAAAATCCTGTCCAACACTCTCGCACCAAACACATTAACATTCGTCATCATTTTATTCGAGAGTTAGTGGAAGAAGGCCTTGTTGTTCTTGAACATGTACCCACTGAGCATCAAAAAATTGATATTTTTACAAAACCCCTTGATCTTCTTCGGTTTGAGTTTCTTAGAAACATCTTGGGTGTAGTGCTCAGTAACTAGGGTGGTCCTTGTTTTTTTAAGTGGGTGTGAGTGGTTAGCTTTTTGTATACTTGGATGTTATAATCTCATTGTCATTGATTCATGTCATCTTTGCATCTAGAAATATATGAACACTGCTCATGTTGCTTACAAGATCTCATTCGTCTTTGTTCATAGCTCATTCTGAATGTCCATGCTCATTTACTTCATGATCTCATTCTGTACACATCCTTGAGATAAACTGTTGCAGGGGTTTCCGCACAAGTGATCAAAGTTCTCCATGGACCACTAACAGTGTTTCTTATACTTTTTCAGAGGAATTGACATATACTAGTATATCATGGGTGATGTTGAGTCTCTTTACCATCTAACATCATTTTTCACTTCCACGGTTTCTCCCTTAGTTCATTGAAGTTCAGGCATTAGGAAAAGGCTACCTCAGAGGCACCAACCAGGCCATCCTTTTTTATTTCATTCTTCTCTGGTTTGGTCTCCATACTGTTGAGCGTGCATGCCACCAGTGAGTGCCCACAAGAGAAAAAAAAAAAAAAGGGAATCATTGATTGAGGAGGAGCCTCCACGTTTACTCAACAAATACCCCGTGATTCCTAGTGGTTTGACTTTTCTCTGTGATGTTCAGTTACTCTTGCCGGAGGTCTAGCCATCCGATCACTACAAAGATTAACTCTAGTTCTGTGGCCTCTCATGGATTGCCCACACACACATTATATTTGTGAGCTCTCATGTTGGTTTCTGAGTTATACATTCTCTTGTAGCTTATTATGATCATTGATTATATTTTATCTGATTTGCGCATGATTATATGCTTCATATTGTCAAAATTGCAAGTTAGCGGGCTTCATGGTATGTAGATTAGTATCACCTTCATGCTATTGTGCTCACTCACTTGTGTTTCAGGTTCCACTTCTTGGTGTGAGTATTGGAGTTTTGCTCCCAAAAAAAAAAAAAAAAAAAAAAAAAAAATTCATATCTTTTGTTTTTTTTCTTCTTCACTCAAGCGAAGGAGTTCTCGCTCAAGCGTGCTTTTTAGGCTCGAGCGACTAGATCTTGGCTCGAGCGACCCCGTGCGCATAAGTGTTCTCGCTCGAGCGAGAGAATTTTCGCTCGAGCGACCTATCGTGGTTTAAATGCTGCTACTACGTCTCTTCACTTCAGTTTTGCCCCTTTAGCTTCGATTGTTGTCTCTATCCCTCTCCTTGGGCGATTTCACTTCCATTGCTGCTTCATCCCATGGGTTTCACTTACTTTGGGTGTGTTTGTCTTCATTAGTCCTATATCTTCATTGCTGTAAGTTTTACAGTCATTTTGTTTTATTTTCTGTGTTTTTCTTCGGTTTGTGTATTGCTTTGGTCTAGTTGTGTCTATCTAGGGTTCTTCATTGTGCATTCTGGTTTCCTATCTCTCTATTGCATCTTGGTTTAGTGGTATTGGTCCATTTTTGCTAGGTTTGTCAGTTAGGGTTTAAATTGGGGCTTTATTTTTATTTTTTTTTTAAATATATTGCCCTGTGTTTCATATGTTCATTTATGTGGCCTATTTGATTTGTATGAATGTTGCTGCCACTAATCATTTCTGTCATTAATGGCTACCTCTGTGCTTGTTAATTTTAACCTAGCTCTGTTTTTTCATGACATCTATATTCTGCTAAGGGTATGAGTTTTATTTTTTGTCACACTGTTGGATTACTAATGTCTTTGCTGTGCTCTGTTGTTTGGATTTGGGGATTTCTAATTTTTCTTTGGGTATCTTGTGTTGTGGGTTACTGGGTTTTCCCTGTGCTTGTCTTGCTCTTGTGGGTTGTTTAGTCATGGCTGAGCCCTCAAAGCGTCGTAAAACCACTGTGTCTCGCCCCAGTTTCAACACTGAAAAATTTGAGTCCAAAGAAAAGTCCAAATTGTTTAAGGAATTCTATGCTTCCAGGAAAGTTCATCTTGAAAGGAATGTCGTTCTAGTGCATTTGAGTTGCTTCCTATCCGCTCATTGTTTGAGTCTTTAGGGGGTGATCAAGTTTTGGCTTTTTCTGGGCCTCAAAATCTGAGTTTAGTCCGTGAATTTTATTGCAACATACATTCTATTCGCAAAGAAATTCCTTCCTCCTTTCACACTTGGGTTAGAAAGAAATCTTTAGACATCACTGGCGATGTTTTTCGGTTATTTCTTGATCTTCCCCAAGTCCTGGATTTTTATTTTCCTCTCCTTACTCGTTCTGGTATTGATTTTGATCAAGTTGCATCTGAGCTTTGTGGTTGTTCTCGAACTTGGATTGCCGGGGCGCTCATTCAACAAAATAAGCTTATTCTTAGGTTTCGTCTTTTTAATATCATTGTTTGTGCTAATCTTCATGTTACCACTCATTCCTCACACATTACCCAAGATCAGGGTTATGTGTTGTATTGCATCGATCACAGACTTCCCATTGACCTACCGACCATGATAGTTACCAAAATGATTACAATTTATGAGGGTCGCAAGTCTTTGGGTCTTCTGTATGGGTGTTTTCTCACTCGCTTTCTCTCTTCTCTTGGTGTTCCCACTCTTGATAATGATGAGTTTGCCCATCCTATTAAACCCATCACCAAGTTAACTGTTTCTCAAAGTCAAGCACATGTTAAGGGGGGTGTGTCGGGAGTTGGGATGTCTGATACAGGTGATGATCCACTTGCTGAAGAGAAGGAGTTTGATGCAGCCCCTACTGATGCACCTGATCTGCCTGAGATGCGTCCTAGGTCATTTCATGGCCAGCTGCAGTAGTTTGAGCAGTCGGTCACTCATCACCTTGATCGGTTGGATGCCCGGCTCGATACCCTTGACAGCCGACTTGATCAGTAGAGTACCATGCTTGCTTAGATTCTTTCTATGCTTCAGATGCAGTAGCCACCACCTTCATCCGATTCCTAGTTTTTGACTCTTTGGTTTTGGACAGTTTTTATTATCCTCTTGGACAGTCTGTTTTTTGGTTTGTATGGACAGATTCATAACTATTTTTTTTGTCACTTCCGGACAAAAAGGGTGAGATTTTCGGGGGGTATATATGTTGGGCTTATATGTTGGGCTGTATGATTGACTGGGCATACTCATGATGTTTTTTTGTGGGCAGCATTGGATTAGTTTTTGTATGGACTATATGATTGACTGGGCATACTCATGATGTTTTTTTGCAGGCAGCATTGGATTAGTTTTTGTATGGACTATATGATTGACTAGGTTTTATAGATGTTGATATTTGAGTTTTTAAATCTTGATGGTTTCTTATGTTGAATAACAATTCTCTCTATGTTTATTTTGTGCAGATTGTTTTTCCATCAAGATTGGTTTGGTAGTTGGTTCGTTTTTTGTTAAGTTGGTTTGCTTAGTTAGTTCTTTTGTTTTTCTAGGAAATTGTGTTAGAGAGTTTTGTCCGGGAATTGACAAAGAGAGAGATTGTTAGGTCCCTTAGTCTTGTCAATCCCGCGAACAAACTTGAGTTGTTGAGTTGTAATTTTGCATTCTGTTTTGTATTGCTTGCTCGAGCGAATGAGTCCTCGCTCGAGCAAAGAGTGCGTCTATGTAAAAACCTGAAAGAGATGAATGTACGCTCGAGCTCAGGTTTATTGGCTCGAGCGAACAAGTACGTTTGTACAAAAACCTAAAAGTCATGAATGTACACTAGAGCGCAGGGTGCGTGGCTCGAGCAAAGGCACTTATGGAAATCACGCGAGATAAGATCCTCGCTCTAGCGAGAGAGTCGCCGGTCGAGCGAGCTCTGCAGTCCCAGATTTCTATAAACATCTGTTTTAATCCTAAACTACGATTAGGTTTTTGGAGATCCACTTTAAGGTTTTCTAAGGTTTTCGTTGAGAGTAGTTTTCTAGTTTTCCTTGATATGTTTGTGTGGGTTTTAAACCTATGATCTGAGATACATACATCAAGGAGTTTGTTTCTTCATATTTAAGAGTGTTCTTCTTCTGTGGAATCCGGAGATTCAAGCGTGGAGCATCAAAGGAGTTTGATACTGTGCGTGGTCATTGATTCGACATTAGAGGTTGTGGATTTAACTTCATACTGATCAATTCAGAGACGAAGGCTATGGTGAAAGAGTTACAGAAGGTTTGAAGACAAATTTGAGGCATTGGGTAATTTGTTTGTTATCTTTCTTTCTTCAGTAGTGGATTGATTAGTGGCGTTTCACCCGTGGTTTTTTATCACAATTGGAGGTGCTTCAATTGTGATTTTTCCACGTGAAAATCGTTTGTGTTGATTTATTATTTTTCAAAAACAACAATCTAAACCACTTTCGTAAGTACTTGTTGATTTAGATTGTGTGTTTTGAATAATTGGGAATTGGTGGAATTAAATTTTAAACTAATCATGAATTACTTAGAATTTTCACAAATAATGCAACACACATGCAATCAATTTAGAATTTCATCTTAATTACTTATCAGGAATTCTTAATCATGATTTTGGCTAATCATAGTTTGGGGTTGTTACACTTATAGTGACTTAAAAGTACAAGATTAAAATGTTGCAACACTTTGTACTTCTTGAGCTAGTGAGATTGCTCTTGACACTATTATTATTGTACTTGGAGTCTCTTTGGTTCATTTTGGGATATTGATTGAGGTGTATCATCATTGTAAAGTAAGATTGAACCAAAAATATTGATTCGGATAATTGTCCCACAAGTAGTCTTCACTCTTTTGACCTTTTCTCTTTCACACTTTGAATTGGATGTGAGGCTAGAAACATTGGAAAGTTTGTTTCCAGGGCTTCGATTTGGTTACAAAAACAACCTAAAATGGAGTACGGACGAAGGAGTTATGCTTGTTTGAAATTTGAGTACCCATATTGGAAGCAAGTTCACTCAAGCAAACTTTTGATTGCTCGAGCGGTCTGAATGAAGTTTAGAGATTTTGAGAGCTTCTTTCACCGCTCGAGCCAAGCTTTGACCGCTCAAGCAGTCTATTCGATATCAGGTGCTTTTAAGTGAGTTTTTGGCCCAAAATCATTATCCTTTCTTCCTCTCTTCTCTCTCTCTCTCCTCCATACCCAAAACCCTAGAGCTTTAAACACTTGGAGTGTGTTTGGTTTAGCTTTGAGAGAGAAGTTTTGGAAAAAAAATTCTAAAAAATTGTTTGGTTTGAGATTTTTCTCAAAAAAAATTCAAAATCACTTTCTCTCTCTTACACATCAATCAATCACTTTTTCTTCTTCTCTCTCATTCTCAATCACTTTTTTCTCTCAGACATATCTACTCAATTACAACAAAATATCAAATCATCCCAAACTCTAAAACTACTTTCAAAATATACAACCAAACAAATTTAAAAAATTTATAAACTCTCTCTCTCCAAAACTGTTTTTGAAAATCACTCTCTCAAAAGCAAACCAAACACACCCTTGATTTCTCCAATTTTTCCCTTAAATCCACCCTAGAACAAGTCTAGTTCGAGATATCTATCGATTGTTTCGCATTTTCATTGAAATTTCAAGTGAGTTTCCATCTTAAGCTTCCGTTCTTGAGGAAGATATATCTTTAGCTTATTATATCTTTAATTTGAGACCCACATATGGTAATTTCGTTAGATATTCACCTTTATATATATATATATATGGATTGTGTTTACTAATAAATGATTTGGAAGGGTGTGAACAATAATTCATGATTATAGATGGAAGTATGTCTATTATTGAGGATTAGTGTTGTTGATGATGGAAATTAGTCTCTAATTTATGAAAGAGAGAAAATCCCTAATTTTCTACAAACCCTAGTTTTGAAACTTATTTAATAAAGAAGGTTTGCTCAATTAATTTTTAAAACATGAAATTGGGTATGTTTATTTGACTTTGAGGTTGAAATATGAATTATTGGATTGTTGTGATACTAATGTGTATGAATGGTTGGAAGAGTTAAAAGGGGATTTTGCCTAATTGGCCTCTAGAACATAAAATTAAGTGTATTTACTTGACTTTGATATTGAAAAGTTAGATTTTGAGACTTTTACACTAAAACTGGAGATGATGATGGTTATGAATTGAAGAATCTCCTCATTGTTAACATGTGAAATATTGAATTGTTGCGCATTGAAATCATTTTAGGGGAAAATGAGAATTTACAAATTCATGCATCTAATGCATTATTGAATTTCTTTTATAATATAATTACGATTTGAATGGTGGAAAGTTGAGAGGGGGTAAATAGTCTATAAGTTCGGGTAGTGAGTCGGGCGGTTTTGAGTTGTGCCTTATATTTAGTACCCGCGCGGGGAGTTAAGGTGCTTAATTACCCTGTCTGCGCATAACACCGGACAAATGTGAGAAAATATTTTTGAGTGTCTATGATCCTGCCATTTCAGGAGTCGGCAAATGTGGAAAAATATTGTTTTGGGTATCTGCGGCTCCACCATTTCTGGAGTCGGCAAATGCAGAAGGGAAAAATATTTTTGGGTGCCAATTGCCCCGCCGTTTCTGGAGTCGGCAAATGTGCAACTATTTTCAGTATACAAAATCTATATCTATGTATGTATTTTGAATTATGGCTCTTATTTGGAATGTTATAGTATATTTACCGCTCCTGAAAAATCGAGAAATGCTTATTTAACCTTAACATTTGCTCATTTCATACTAATGAATAAAGATATTTGTATGCATACATAATAAAAATAATCAAATGTTTGCATTGCATGATCATGTGTATTCCAATTAATCATATAATCTGTTAAATATACTTCTTACTGAGCATTCGCTCACCCTAAAAACTAACAATTTTTAGGAAATGAAGTTGAGGAGCCATCTAAATGATTTACTATGGAAAGCAATTTGGATGAAGCATGAATGTTCACTCGTTTGATATTTTGTGTTGCAGCCTTGGGGCTATTTTATTTAAATGTCAAGGATTTTATTTTGAAATCATGGACACTTTTGATAGAGTGTTGCCTTTTTTCTTTTTTCATTTTACTTTTTTTTTTTTTGGGTATAACTTCATAGCTATGGAACTGTTTCCTTTTAACTCTGGATGTAAGCAGATTGTATAGAAGTTTTTGGAAATAGTTCAATGGTGAAGAAGTGTTACGGAATTGTATTATTATTTCTTTATCTACTAGTTGTATCTATACAGATTGAGATAGGGAAACAAGATTTGAAAGGTGTTTTCCCATAGCGTTACAAATTAAAATATGAGAAATTAAAGTGAAATTTGGATAAGCTTAAGGCCACAAAGTATAATTTATTGAATTTTAAATTTCTTTTTATAATTTCTGTATCTGCAGTTTTATTTATTTATTTATTCATTTTTGCAATTGTTCTTGCGAACATTTTAAAACTAATTGGCCAACCATTAGATTTTTTATTTTATTTTATATTTTTAGAAGAGGGAAAAGAGTAGATTTTTGATAATGAACAGCAAGATTGTTATCACATGTACACTAAATAAATATAGGACTACTCTAAAAATTTCCCAAGCAACACTTCTCTGATTCTTGCTTGGAGTGAGTAATGGAATGACCTGGATTAAACATCCTACTCTAATGCAAACAAAAATTCGGTTGGTTCACTTTATTTTATATGTCATCCCATTTTTATTTTTGGGATTCTTACAGAGAGAGAGAGAGAGAGAACAAAAAGGGTGGGTAGGACAGTACTAGCAGATAAGAATATCATAAAAGACAATGAGACAGTGGATAGAAAAAGCCATATTTCTTTTGCATGATAATATTTTTATATATATATATTATTTGTCACACGTCATTACCCTCGCTTCTATGACAAAATAAATTGAGGAAATTACAATTTTGTTTTGAATAATTTATTCATAATTTTTTTTCTATCTACATATATTTTATTTAATTTAAATTATTATTTTTTATGTTTCAATAAATTTTATAGGTGACATAGTTGTCACGACCCAACCCAGAGGCTTAGGGAAGAAATCACAACTTACTAAATAATTATAATCGTAACAATTTAAATGATGCAGGCGGAGGCAAAATGAAAGTAAGAAAATAATTAAATAGAAAATTTACTTCATTCTAATATTTTGATAAAAAAAAATACATCTATAGGGCTTTTATTATTTTATTATTCAGTGACCGACTCTTAGTAAATAAAAAAACAAAAAAAAAAACAAAAGGAAAAAAAGAAAGAAAGAAAGAAAATAACGGATCAGCATCAAATTTTCGTACAAGTTCCACTACACGAGGTTACGGGTCTTCCTTACATCTCATCACCTAAAAAGAAAACAGCTATAAGCACACCGCATAGTGAAAAATATTATGTCAAGAGTATAGAGAACACAAAATAACCATATATAGTTAGTTAAGGTAAAATATTTACATAACTTAATTTGAATAAACAAATTATTCAAAGTGACAAAAATTGAAATATAAAATCTATGTAAATAAATAATCATAACCACGGTACAAAACAGAACAAAACAGAATATAGGTCAATGGATCCATGACAAATAAAGGACCACAAAGTGACCAAACAGAGGCCAATGGTTATTTAAGTCCCCCAAGGCATAGGACTCCCATGGTGGTACTTATAAAAAATAATTGTTTACAAAATTATTATCAAATAATTTTTAAAATTTAAATAAACATATCCATGGGTTTCAATATAAACAAATGGAGTTAAGAAAATAATTAACGTAATTAAAATATAAATATAAGTTATAAAACATGACTTATATAAAAATAAATTATGATAATTCAAAACATACATAAAATATAATATGATAACTCAAAGTATAATATAACTCACCTTAAAATTAATACATCACTCTTTCTTTCTACTATCAAAGCCTTCTTGATAGCATTTTCGTCCCATTTCCTTGTTTGTTTTCCTTATTCTTGTTCACAGCCCCCACAACTCCTTATATACTACAGTGTAACATTTGCTCAGCAAGTTTTGGGATGGCACGTAGCACCCCACGTAGCCTATATTACAGCTATTATTACACTCTAGATTTGAAACTTATCCTTCCAATGGATAAGTTTAGATAGTTGTTACTTTATCTTTGGGCCTAAATTTTAACATAATTAAACCATTTTATTTACATTACATTTTATCTTTTGGTAAAACTCATGTCGCTGAATTAGATTACACTTTTTGCACACACTATTTCAATATTTTGTTTAATTTATTTATTTATTATTATTATTGTTATTCTTATTAGTTCATTTTATTTTTATTTTTATTAATTAAACAATTAAGGTGTCACATTTCTTCAATCCTAAATCGAAGTTTATCCCCAAACTTAACATACCTTGGTTGTCGAAGAGGTGTAGGTATTTGACTCGCATTTGACTTTCAGTTTCCCACGTCGCTTCTTCGATACGATGATTCCACCATAAGACTTTTACCTGCAGTATGGTCTTGTTTCGGAGAACTTGATCACGACAGTTGAGAATCCACATTGGTTGTTCTTCATAAGAGAGATCTTCTTGAACTTCCAAGTCCTCGTAATCAACAACATGCTCTAGGTCTCGAAGGTACTGTCGAAGCATCGAAACGTGAAACACATTGTGGACATTTGACAATTTAGGTGGCAGTGCAAGGCGACATGTCATAGGACCAATCCTTTCCAATATCTCGAATGGCCTGATATAACACAGGTTTAATTTTCCTCGCTTTCCAAATCAGATAACTCCTCTTGTTGGTGAGATCTTGAGGAACACATGATCCCCTACTTGAAATTCCAAGTCCTGTCTCTGTGTATCTGCATAACTTTTCTAGCGGCTTTGGACAGTGCGAATTCACTGCTGGATAAGTTGAATTTTATCACTCGTTATCTGTATGATTTCAAGGCCTAATAACCTCTTATCTCTGACTTCTGCCCAACACAGAGGTGATCGACACCTCCTTCCTTGCAGTGCTTCGTACGGTGCCATTCCAATGCTTGCTTGGTAACTGTTATTATAGGCAAATTCCACTAAAGGTAGGTGTTCATCCCAATTACCCTTGAGGTCCAATACGCACACGCGTAGCATGTTTTCCAAAGTCTGGATTGTTCTTTTGGATTGCCCTTTAATTTGTGGGTGATAAGCAGTGTTAAACTTCAATGTAGTCCTCAAAGCCTCTTGCAATTTGTTCCAGAAGTGAGACACAAATCAAGGGTCTCGGTCAGCGACGATTAAAACTAGAGTACCATGTAATCGAATGATTTCCTTGATGTATAAAATGGCAAACTTTTTAAGGGAGTACGTGATTTTGATTAGTAGAAAATAAGCCGACTTCGTCAATCGATCTACTATAACCCATATTGCATCATTCTTCGAAACTGACTGTGGTAGGCCGACCATGAAGTCCATAGTAATGTGCTCCCATTTCCATTCAGGAATAGGAAGTGGTTATAACATTCCTGCAAGTCTCTGATGTTCTATTTTAACATGCTAACAATACAGCTATTTGGAGACGTGGCTCGCTATGTCTCTTTTCATTCCTGTAAACCAGTAGTGTTCTTTTAGATCATAGTACATCTTTGTATTACCAAGGTGGACTGCAAACCTTGAGCTATGAGTTTCTGCCAATATCTTCTTTTTGAGTTCTGGAATGTCGGATATGCAGATTCGATTATGAAATTTTGGCATCCTATTGCTCATAGTGAAGTCAGAATCAGGTGCACTTCTTTGCTCCTCATACTTTTTCTTTAAAAGTTTATCTTCACATTGGCATGCCCTAATTTCTTCAACCAAGGTGGGTTTCACGGTTATGTTGGCGAACAATCCATTGATCTTGCGAGAAACAAGAGTACACGCCAAACTTTTGGTCGTCTTTTGGCTCAATGCGTCTGCCACAACGTTAGCTTTGCCTGGATGGTGATGGATCTCTACATCGTAGTCTTTCATAAATTCTAGCCACCAACGTTGCCTCATATTTAGTTCTTTCTATGTCAATAGATATTTAAGACTCTTATAATCAGTGTAAATTTCGCAGGTTTCCCCATAGAGATAATAACGCTAGATCTTGAGGGCGAAGATTACCGCAGCCAATTCTAAGTGATGGGTTGGGTAATTTCTCTTGTGAGTCTTTAGTTAACGTGAAACAGAAGCAATGACTTTTTCATTTTTTATAAGAACACAATCCAAACCATTATATGAGGCATCATTATAAATTACAAACCCATTTGTTCCCCTGGGGAGTGCTAGTATAGGAGCTGACACAAGTTTGCTTTTCAACTCTTGGAAGCAACGCTCCTACTTGTCAGTCCATTCAAAGAGCATGTTTTTATGAATTACTTGGGTCAAGGGTGATGCTATTTTTGAAAAATTTTGCACAAAGTGTCAATAATAGCCAGCTAGACCCAAGAAACTTCGAATTTCTGACACATTAGTAGATCGTGGCCAGTCCAAAATTGTTGCAACTTTTTATGGGTCAATTGAGATGCTATCTTTGTTGATGACGTGACCGAGGGAAGTGTACATTAGTGATCCAAAATTCGCATTTCTTTAACTTGGCATAAAGTTTGTGATCACGTAGGTGCCGTTTGGTAACACTTACGTTTTCAGTTTTCTATTTATATTTACAAAAATTTAAAAAGTCAAATAAAAACTTGTTTGGTTAAATTTTTTATTTATAAATCAGTGGTCTCAGTTTATAAATTTGGCTAAAAAATGAAAATACAAAAAATGTGTTTCCATTTTGAGTTTTTAATTTTTTTTTTTTTTATCACCCAACATTAGCCACCACCCGCCACCATTTTCCATCACCGTCTTCCGCCACCACCACCCACCACGTACCCTCCACCACCACCTATCACCATCACTCACCACCCACCTGCTACCATCCGCCACCACCAGCCACCACCACCCACCCCTCGCCGCCACCGCCACCATCACCCGCTTGTCATCTACCCGCCACCACCACTACTCATCCACTTACCACCACCACCACCACCACCCACTTGTCATCCACCCGCTACCACCCATCACTTGCCACTACCATTCATCGCTCGCCACCACCACCCGCCACTTACTTGCCACCACCACTCACCACCCACCTGCCACTACCATTCACTACCTGCCACCACCAATCATCTGCCACCCACCCACCGCCACCACCACCACCATCACCCATCACCCATCTGCTACCACCACCCACCACCCACCACCACCACCACCACCACCACCACCCACTCGCTACCACCTACCACCCGCCACCGTCACTCACCCACCCACGACCACCACCACCCGCCACCCACCTGCCACCACCACCCGCCACCCGCCACCCGCTACCACCACCCATTCACTACCACCTACCACCCGCCACCGTCACCCACCCACCCACCACCACCACCACCACCACCCGCCACCACCCGCCATCCGCCACCCACTTGCTACCACCACCCACCACCCGCCGCCACCACCCACTCGCTACCACCCATCACCCGTCACCCACCCACTCACCCGCCACCACCCACTACCACTCGCCACCGTCACCACCACCACCACCACCCACTCGCTACCACCTATCACCCGTCATCGTCACCCACCCACCCACCACCACCACCACCACCCCCCACCTACCCGCCACACACCACCACCCGCCATCGGCCACTCACCACCCACCACCACCCACCATCCGCCACCCACCTGCCACCACCACCCACACCTCCCACTCACTACCACCCACCACCCCCCACCGTCACCCACCCACCCACCCACCACCACCACCCCCCACCTGCCACCACCCACCACCACCAACTAACCACCACCCACCGTCACCACTTTCCACCACCGTCTTCCGCCGCCACTTGCCACCACTTGCTATTTCTCACTCCTTTTTATATTTTTGAAAATTTTTAAACATTTTGTCAATTACCAAACGCGTTTGTAGTTTATGTTTTTCTAAAAATAAACAAAAACCCGTTTATAAAATTTTTGTAAATATAAACTGAAAACGTAAACGTTACCAAACACACCCGTAGTGTTTGTAAAACCGTTCGCAAGTGCTGCTCATGGTCTCTTGGTGACTTGGAGTATATGAGAATGTCATCGATGAAGACAATAACGAACTTGTCAAGATAGGGTTTGAATACTCGATTCATGAGATCCATGAAGGCCGCTGGAGCATTTGTGATGCCAAACGGCATGACAAGAAACTCGTAGTGCCCGTAATGAGTTCTGAAGGCAGTCTTTTCGATACTTTCCGTTTTGATTTTTGGTTAATGGTAGCCTGAACGCAAGTCAATTTTTGTGAATACTTAGGTGCCTTGGTGTTGATGGGCTGTCATAGAGGATATAAGACATAGAGGGATGGAAATTCTGGTTCCTTAAAAAACAAGCTCAAGTTGGTTTGGTAGCCGGAGGGAGACCTTTTTAGCTTTACAATCAATAGAGGTGTGGTTGGTAGCCAGCCAATCCATCCCTAAGATCACATCAAAGTTTCCAATGCGGAGAGGAATCAAGTCTACGTATAAGGTTTGGCCTTTTAAGGATATAGTACACGATCTGTATATAGCAGTAATACATGCAGAATTACCAGAAGGAAAAGACACAAACAATATGTATCCTAAGGGTTCAGGTGTCGATGCTAACTGTCACGACCCAAACCCGCCACTATAGGTTTAGCACCGTAACCGGCCAGTAATCCTTGGATTACCAAAGGCCTTTGAACAGATTAACAAAATTACGATGCTAGCGGAAGCAAATACATAAATATAATTGTCCAATGAACTGTGCTGACTTGTATGAAACAGAACAATTAAAACTTTATATATACATTCAGTCACACATATGTTATACCCACACACATAATATCTGAAATACAGTCAACAAGATAAACAAGTTCCATATATACAGAACTGCCAGAATTTAAACACAAGACACTTCGGGAACCTCCTCGTGAGGCACGATGGTTGGCTGAAAACAGAACACAGTTCCCCTACAAAACCTTCGGGCTCGAACTCCAGAATGCTCACCTATATACATATATATACAAACAGTGAGTTAAAACCCAGTGAATAACATTGAGGTAAAGGGGTTAGTGAACGAACTCCGAACATATTATAAGTACAGAACAGAGCATAATCAGTGTCATATCAAAACGTAATAACGGTACATCTCATAGAACATATCACAGAACAGAACAGAACGTCTTCCGACTAGAGTAATCGGTTCCGAATACCGATTAAACACATATCATCACAATGAAGTGGCTAACGAGATCTCGTAATTACTTGTATGTCATGGTCCCGCATTTTCATGCCGTCCCCTATGACTTGGGACTATCTATGGATGCCATCATAGATTTCAAACTTGGGATGTTCGTTCACGTAAACAGATATCATATCAGAAATCATAATTTATCACATTTCATTTGGAATATAATTCATATGAATGTATCTTTACGATAACGTTACTCACAGTGGTTTCAGTAGGCAATCAATCAATCCCCAGTTATTGGCCTACAATCACAAAATACATAGCACAAGCATGTCTTATCATTACACATTCAAGTGGCCAACACGGCTTAGCTTTCATTATGTTGATTCATGCTCGTTCTTAGCACATTACTTAACTCACACACACACACTTGTAGTCTCGGAACTTAGTACATTCTTTCTTTAGTGTGTTTCTAATCCATAACCTCATTACTATGGCTTAATTAAGGCTTAGAAATGCCTAAGATGCAATGAGGATGCCAAAACATGTCTTGAAACACTTAGCCAAAATTTCTGAAAATGAGGTCCCTGCTCGAGCTTGTCTTTCCCCACTCAAGCGGGCATGCAAACAATGGAGCTCTGCTCGAGCATGATTCCCTCCTCTCGAGCGTACTGCAGAACATGGCAAAAGTGCTGGATGCTCAAAAATCACGCTCGATGGGCGCTCGACACCCGCTTGAGCGTAAGACACAAGGCCCCGCTCGAGCGTAAATAACCCTACTCCAGCGGACAGCAAAACAGAGGACAGTGCTGAGAACACGTATTTCACGCTCGAGCGCCAGTCACTCCGCTTGAGTGTGAGTTCAAAATCTGGAATTCCCAGATTTGAACCTCAAGCTCCAAATTAAGTTTTAAAGCATCAAATTTGATCCTTTTGGGCTAATTTTCTGGAAAACACTTCAAAACTCATAATATGACATGTTTCAAAGACTAATTTGAGAAATCAAAGCCCAAAGGTAGTTCATTTAAACACAATTTCAAACCAAATGTCATGAACAAGATGAACATGTAACATGCATGAATTTGATCAACTTCAAGGCTTCAAACACTTGCTCTAATGAGTCAATTGCTTCAAAAACAAGATGAACTCATGGATTAAAACAATAATGTGGACATGCATGCAAGAATTTCCATGAAAACAACTTGAAACCTCATGATATGCACATGCATGCATGGATTAGCTCCAATTTCAACACTTTAAACCAATTCTAGACTTAATTCTCTAACCTCTCATGGATCATGCAAAATAAAGCTTGAATTCACAAACTAAAGGATGAATATCCTACCTTAAACCTTGAATTCCAAGTCTAGGAGCTTAAATTTGCAAGGCCTCTTCAATTCTTCCAAGTCTCTAAGCCAAAACCTTCAATTGAACTCAATTCTCTCACTCTCTATCTCTCTAATCGGTTATGGACTCAAAAGTGGCTAAAGAAATGTTGTGAAATAAAGGCTCAATGTGTTGGAGAAATAGGCCACTAGTGGTGGCTAAATTGTAATTAAGGCCAACTCTTTAATTAGCTTATTTTAATCTAATTTGATCATACCAAATTGTATTTCAATTGAATATGCCATAAAATCACATTAATTCTAATGATCATAAAACATAAATCGATTTCTGGCTCGGCCGCCGATAAGGCCTTCAATTTGCAGTTCGAAGTTTAACACATGAACAGATCATTTGAACGACAACAGATAGAAAACCAGTTGACTTACAAAATGTATAATAAACACATAATTTATTTAATTCATTTAATTGGCATCCTTGATTACTGATTAGTAGCTAATTACGGGTTGGGGTTATTACACTAACTTGGAAACAAAGTGTGGTGCAACAAAAGAATGAGTTGAACCAAAGTCAAAAAGAACATGAGCTAAATAAACACACACAATAACGCAGCATATATATTATAATGCAGTATAGATATAAAATACAAACTTTACTATTTTTGCAAATGAAATGGTATATCCTTATTCCAAAAATCAAAAATTGTGTTAGTGTCTCATCCCTGTGGTACAAAAACAAAAGAGGAATCAAAACCGATCATGGTTAGCACACAAAAAGAATTCTTCTCTACAAGGTCTAGATGGGTGGATCGAACAACCATGAAAATTAGTGTTGCATAAAAAGCTCAAATTCCCACCCTAACTGTACCACTCTAAAACACATCCACGCTGCCTGGATTGTGGACGGACTGTATGTATCTCCAAAATGCTCGATCAACAATCCATCTAGGTATCTCTATGTATGATAAGTCACTACTAAAGTCAACATTTTGAATATTAATAATTTCCAACGGGTTAGGGACATTGGTGAAGATGTAATTCTCGAGGTACACATTTCCTCTTCTTGCAACAAAATCTGGAGGCAAAGGGCCAATGATGTAGTGCATGCGGTCATATCCTGAGACAAGGCTAAGAATGTGAGTGGGTCTGAGATATAGTTCGCACGTGTAGGTACGGCTTTGCCTCCACAATAAGTATGGTACATCAGTAGGATCAGTCTGTATATAGATTGGAAGACCCATCAATTAGGCAAGGCCTGGATGTAGTCTCCTAACTATATCTTTTGAGTCACCCCATCCTTCCGGTGAAGCGGGGGCGCGGTGTTCTGCTAAGATGTCCCCCAAATTTATTGCCTCGAGCTCTTTCCAAAAGGCCTTATTAAGATTTAAATCGGACATTCCTACATCACCAAAATTAGTCATAGTACAAATGTGAGATTTTACATAAAAGGGCTAACATCGCAGGTAAATATTTATTTCTTATTTCTAATCATTGCTCTGATACCACCTTTGTCATGGCCCAACCCCAGGGGCTTAGGACTGGAATCGCAACTTACTAAATAATTCAAATCGTAACAATTTAAATGACGTAGGCGGAGGTAAAATGGAAGTAAGAAAATAATTAAACAGAAAATTTACTTCATTTTACTATTTTGATAAAAGTAAATACATCTGTAGGGCTTTTATTATTTTATTATTCAGTGACCGTCCCTCAGTAAAAAAAACAAAAAAACAAAAGGAAGAAAAGAAAAGAAAATAAAGAGAATAACGAATCAACATTAAATTCTTGTGCAAGTTTCACTACACAAGGTTACGGGTTTTCCTTATATCTCATGACTTGAAAGGGTAACAGCTATAAGCACACAGCAGAGTGAGAAATATTATGCCAAGAGTATAGGGAACACAAAATAACTATGGATAGATAGTTAAGATAAAACATTTACATAACTTAATTTGAACAAACAAATTATTTAAAGTGACAGCAACTGAAATACGTAAATTATACAAATAAACAACTATAATCACAGTATAGAACAGAACCGAACAGAGGTCACATGAGTGACAATTAGAACAAAGGTCAATGGATCCATGACAAACAGAGGATCATAAAGTGGCCAAACAGAGGCCAATGGTTTTTTAAGTCCCCCAAGGCATGGGACTCCCGTGATGGTACTTATAAAAAATAATTGTTTACAAAATCATTGTCAAATAATTTCTAAAATTTTAAAAAAATATATCCATGGGTTTTAATTAGAGGTGAGCAGCGGATATACCAATCCGTCCAAACTGACCAAATCGAACTGATCTGCTGCATTTTGGACGGATGCGTGATGATGAGCGAACAGTTGCGGATTAATTTTTTCCAATCCACCTAGTTTTGGACGGATGACGGATTTGAGGTTCATTTGGCCGCAATCGAACCGCTAAACCGCCGAGTACCCCTAGTAATTTGTAAAACCTTGTGTTTTCAATTTGTTTATATATTCTATTTGTATTTTCAATTGAAAAAGAGTTTAAATATTATATCGAATATATTATGTTAAAAAAGATTTTTCAACTTAAATATATTTTTTGAATTGAAAAAAATAAATGTATTATTTATTTATATATTTAGTTTTTAAATCTAACTCTAAAAATAATAAATAAAAAATATTATATATGCTGGTTGGTTTTTGTTTTCAAAAACAGATATGAATGTAACAATACAGGGGCATATAATCTCTACTACTGCTTTGTTTATGGTTTTGGTGGTTTGAATTTTTTTTAATTTTAAGAATCACAGATTATAATACTTTATGTGGATGAGGCATGCTGTGATTGTAATATGTGGATAAAGTTTCAAACTTTGTTTTTTTGGATGAGGTATGCAGTGATTGTAATACTCTATTAAGTCATTGACTGTAAAAAAAAAAATTGTAGAGAAAGTGCACAAGTTGAATTATGTTGAAAATTTATAAAATTTTAAATCGCCAAACCGATTCGCATCCATTCGCCAATCCGTCAATCCGCTCAATCCACATTCTCCGGATTAGCGGACGAATGCGGATTAATTTTCTCTAATCCGCCAATCTAGCGGACGAATGGCGGATTGAAAGTTCCATGGCTACGACCGACCCGCGCCCACCCCTAGTTTCAATATTAACAAATGAAGTTCAAAAAATAATTAACGTAATTGAAATATAAATATAAGTTATAAAATATGAGTTGTATAATATAAATTATAATAATTCAAAACATACGTAAAATATATTATGATAACTTAAAATATAATATAGTTTATTTTAAAATTAATACCTCACTTTTTCTTTCTACAATCAAAGCCTTCTTGGCAGTATTTTCATCCCATTTTTTTGTTTGTTTTCCTTATTCTTGTTCACAACCCCTCACCTCCTTATATATTATGCCTCCGTTTGAGAAGTGGGCTGGCTTTTTGGCTTTTTTGGCTATTTTAGCTTAGGCTAAAAAGTTTGGTTTGGGAAGAGCATTTTAGTTTTTTGACTTTTTTAACTTTTTTCATGAAAGAAGAGTGTAATGATTATGGGTTGAATGTAATGTTTGTTGTGGCTAAAATAACTTATTTTTGTGATTAAAATAGCTACTATTTTATTTTATTTGTTATGACTAAAATAACCTATTTTATTTGTTGTGACATTTGCTTAGCAAGTTTTGGGATGACACGTAACAGCCCACGTAAGCTCTCTATATTACAGCTATTATTACACTTTTGAAGTTTATCATTGGAATGGATAAGTTTAGATAGTTGTTTATTTATCTTTTGGGCTCAAATTTTAACATAATTAAACTATCTTATTTACATTACATTTTATCTTTTGGTAAAACTCATGTCGCTGAATTAGATTATACTTTTGCACACACTATTTCAATATTTTATTATTATTATTGTTATTCTTATTAGTTCATTTTATTTTATTTTTATTAATTAAACAATTAGAATGTCACAATAATTACTAAAATATCCTTAATAACAATAGAGTGAAATGCGCATTAATGTTCACATTGACAGTGCAAATGCTCTATGATGGGAACATTCACCATGTTAAACTTATTTAATGTAAATGTCACATCACCAAGCTGCTAAGGGTTCATAAAATATTTGTATGGATAAAATTATTTATAAAATACTTTAAATATGAAAATTAAGATTTGGTGGATCAAATATTCAAAATAATATGACTTATTGAAATACAAGAATATTTTATGGGCTAATTGGGAGATACAAGTATTTGAAAGAGGATTTTCTAATAATTTTTTTTTCTTTTTTTTCATGATTTAAATTTTGAAAGAAAATAAATTTTTAATTTTATCAATTTAAATTCTAATCTTTTGCTTGATTTTCAATATAAACTACTTGCTTATTTTCTTTATGTAAAATTAACAAAAAATTAAATTGGTAGTTTAGTAATGTAGGTGTATGCAAAATGTCTAAAATAAATTTTTTCATAAATTTTAATGATTAAATTATCATTTTTTATCAGTTTTACTTAATAAAAAAATACAAATTATTAAATTGAAAACAAATTAAAAGATTGATATTTAAATTAATAAAATTAAAAATTTGGAGTTTATTCTGCTATAAAGCTCAAATTTTGAGATTTTTTTTTATAGTAATTTCTCTAAATAAATTTAAGGTGATTTTATTTTCACTTTCGTCAAAGATATTGCGTTTTAATTTTTATTATATATACTTTTGTATCTATAACAAAATTATTTGTCTCCGAAGATGAGATAAAGGAAGTGTAAAAATTTTAGAGAGGGGACAGTTTAGCTAGTTGACAAAATGTGAATAATTTATTAGAAAGTAATGCTATGGTATACACTTTTGATTTTATGAGTTGATTATACAAATGTCACAACTCAATTTTATAGGAGTCATAATTAAAAAATAAAATAAAATGAATAATAATCAAACATTACAGAAAATTTAATTAAAATAATATTATAACTAACATTTTAATAGATCATAACAAGATATTATAAAGATTGTAATTAAGGGCATTTGATACATATCCTTCCCTTTTTTATAACTTTGGAAAAAAGAGATGTATTTGGTTTAAAAACGAATGGGAATACGGTCACTTAAGGCCATTTGGTTTGAGCATAACCCCCCTAGGAGTGTAAAAATTGTCCGCAGCTCGAAACTCACCTGCGACTCAGGACGGGCTCAGCTCGTTTAGGCCCGAGCCCCTGGGCTAGGGCTAGGTCTAGGGCCTGGGCCATCGTTTTGAAGCCCAGCCCCGTGGTATGATCCATTGGCCCGTTTAAGACCCACTCAAGGCCCGGCCTGTCTGAGACCCAGTGTATTTTTTATGGAAAATAATAAAATTTTTGTAGAAAAAATTTTAAAAAACAAAAAAAAATTATCAGGCAGGCCCAAGTCCGAGGCCAGGCCCATTGGGCCCACCCGAGGCCTTGCCCATCGGCCTGTCCCAGGGCCGAATACCCCTAGGCTTAGGCCTAGGCATGGGCTTAATTTTTTGGCCCGTAGACCGACCCGACCTGGCTCAAATTTTGGCGAAAGTCCACGAGATCTGACATGGGCCAGCCCAGGCCCAAGTCCGAATAAGCCAGTTCGAGCCAGATTTACACGCCTACCTCCCCTCCCCCCTAAAAAAATGTTTTTAGTATAAGTTTGTTATTTTGTTTTGTTATTAAAAACAGTATTCTACCTAAATTATTCTCTCTCTTATATATATATATATATATATATATATTTTTCCCTTATAAATTATGATTGTGACAAAAATGATATATAATAATAATAATAATTGAGGGAAGAAGGTTGTTGGTGGGTTTACCATTAATTTTCTTAATCTTGTCCTTCAAATTCTCTAACTAAACTTCTTCTAGTCCAAGTAAAAAAAAAAAGAAACTTTATTCATAAATGGTAGATGTTTGCCATCAAAATTTTAACACAAACACAGATGTAGAATGTCTATTTAAAAAATTAAAAAATTATCATTTTCCTTTTTTTTTTTCTATAATCATTGTTATAATTTTAATCATTATTATAATTTTTTTTAACAACGCCTTATAAAAGAAGTTAACACATTTAAATAATTATGTATTCTATATCTATCTATTAATTTAAAATAATAATTGTTTTACTCTGGTTAATATTGTGATATTGAGGGGTCACGTTAACAAGATTGTTATCATTATTATAATGATTATCTAATAAAATTAGGAATAAAAATTGAGAGTTTTAATTTTAAAACTCTAAAGTGAGTTTTAGTGATGTGACAAGAAGTGAGACTCACCTAAAATGTGATGTGTGTGCTTATGCTTTTATTTTTTATTTTTCTTTTTATCTTGTCACATTATTAAAATTCTTTTTAGAATTCTAAAATTAAAACTCTCTATTATTATTGTAAAATTAGTTAATCAAATTCACACAAAATAAACTGGTGCTCTCACCAACAATATTATATAGGGATCTTTTCGAAAGTTGCTAAAAAAATCAATTTTTTAATTTTTTAACACAAAAAAACTAATTTTTTTAGTCAAAAAAATCACCAAAAAATTAAAAAAAACAAAAAATTAAATTTTTACAAACTTTATGTTGGCTTGGGAAGTGGGTTGGCTTTTTGGCTTTTTGGATTTTTTGGCTATTTTAGCCTGAGCTAAAAAGCTTGATTTGGGAAGGACTTTTTGACTTTTTGATTTTTTTTTAACTTTTTTTGTGAGAGAAGAGTGTAATGATTATGGATTGGATGTGATGTTTTATTTTTTGTGACTAAAATAATCTATTTTATCTTTTGTAACTAAAATAATCAAAAAAACCCAAAACCTAAATTGCCAAACAGAGGCTAATATTATAAATATATGTATACATGTAACCATTCCATGTTTTCGACTCCAAGAGCAAGGCTAGCCAGTTAGGGGTTAACGATGACCGAACACGTAGAAATTGGTAATTGGGCCGTTATTGTGAAGCAAATATTCAACATACACTAACATTATATTATTATTAATTAATAAAAAAAAATTAAGCACGGCTATACAAATAAATTTTTCAAACAAAATTTTCTTACAAATTGATGTGTCACTCAGAATATTAGTAAGTTAGGCCTCATTTCACATTCTAAAATTGTATTACTCCATACCACAATAATTTGTAAGAAAAACTTGTAAATTTTTTTTTTTTGTTTGTAAAGCTTTTTTCAAAACAAATTTTTGTCATTCATCTATCTGTTCACATATCATTTATTTATTCACTTCTTTTACTTATTTGTCCATATCATTACCACCACCACCCATTGTCACTTGTCACAACCGACTATTGTCGGACGCTGCTCATTAATTTTTCTAATCATTTTTCTGGCATTATTAAAATTTTAAAAAATACTAATAAAAGAAAATTGTAACTGTACGAAGAGCAAATATTCTGCGGAGCCCGTACTCCTTTCGTCTAAACTCCTTGTCTATCCAATCGACCTGCGAGCACAACGGCGGTGAGCTACCCGGCGGTGTATGGCTGGAAAACCCCTCCGACGGTCAAGTTAGCACACACACTTAGAGAGAGAGGAAGAGAGATAAATCAAAATGAGTATTTTACCAAATGATGTTCCATCCATAGCATTGGGGGCGCAGTCATGCTTATATACTTTCTGCGTTCACCTCTACACCCATTCGTCTATTGACACGTGGAGCTGCTCTTCCACCTGTCAGCGCAAATTCAGCTAAACACCACCTAATCAAACCGCCACTCGACATTGGCGGAACGGGCAGCCCGGCAGAATCATCCCGGCCTCCTTCGACCGAGCTACTTAACGAGTCCAACAGTGCCACTCGCCGAGCTCCATCATAACCGAGCTCAGTAGCATTCCAATACGGCTGAGCTCTAGACAGGTTAGGCCGATCCGTGAGAGACCTTTCTGCTGAGCTACATGCGCGAACAATAAGCTTGGGTTGACAGACGATCATCTCGGCCGAATGGGCCCTGGACCTCAACCGAGCAAACCACTCTGGATCAACCAACATTAGCTCGGCCCAAACACGCTCGGACCTCTTTTTAGCCCTGTCATTACCACGGCCCAAAGCCAGATTATGAAATCTCCCTCACAATTGCCCCTTAATTCTGTCCGCATTTGCGTGACCGGAATTACATTACAAGGTCGAGCTAGACTTTTTGCTCAGTGGTTCACTTTACTCGGTCCATAAACCTCAAAGTTGGCAAACAAAGTCAGCTCATCAACTCACTTCTTGGCGAGTAAAATCAGCGTAGTAACTTCTTGAGCGAGCAAAATCAACTTGGCAAGGACCTTCAAAGTTAACGAGGAAAGCTAGCTCAGCAACTTGATTCTTGGCGAGCAAGATCAGCACGGCAAGGAACTCCAAGGTCAGCGAGCAAGGTCAGCTCGGCAACTTTCTTCTTGGCAAGCAAGATCAGCTTGACATGGAATTCCAAGGTCGGCGAGCAAGGTCCGCCCCGCGACTTGCTTCTAGGCGAGCAAGATCAGCTCGGCAAGGAATTCCAAGGTCGGCGGGCAAGGTCCGCTCCGCGACTTGCTTCTTGGCGAGCAAGATTAGCTTGGCAAGGAACTCCATGGTCGACGAGCATGGTCTGCTCGGCGACTTGCTTCTTGGCGAGCAAGATCAGCTCGGCAAGGAACTCTAAGGTCGGTGAGCAAGGTTAGTAAGCAAGGTCAGCTCGGCGACTTTTTTCTTGGTGAACAAAATCATCTTGGCAAGGAACTTCAAGGTTCCGAGCAAGGTCCGCTCGGTGACTTGCTTCTTGGCGAGCATGATCAGTTCGGCAAAGAACTCTAAGGTCGGCGAGCAAGGTCATCTCGGCAACCTTCTTCTTGGCGAGCAAGATCAGCTCGGCAAGAAACTCCAAGGTCGGCGAGCAAGGTCAGCTCGACGACTTGTTTCTTGGTGAGCAAGATCTGCTCGGCAAAGAACAAAAAGGTCGATGAGCAAGGTCCGCTCCACGACTTGCTTCTTGGCAAGCAAGATCAGCTCGACAAGGAACTCAAAAGTCGGCGGGCAAGGTCCAGTCCGCGACTTGCTTCTTGGCGAGCAAGATCAGCTCGGCAAGGAACTCCATGGTCGACGAGTATGGTCCGCTCGGCGACTTACTTCTTGGCAAGCAAGATCAGCTTGGTAAGGAACTCTAAGGTTGACGAGCAAGGTCAGCTCGGCGACTTTCTTCTTGGTGAGCAAGATTAGCTCGGCAAGGAACTCAGAGGTCGGCGGGCAAGGTCCGCTCCGCGACTTGCTTCTTGGCGAGCAAGATCAGCTCAGCAAGGAACGCAAAGGTCGGCGGACAAGGTCCGGTCCGCGACTTGCTTCTTCGCGAGCAAAATCAGCTCGGCAAGGAACTCTAAGGTCGGCGAGCAAGGTCAGCTCGATGACTTTCTTCTTGGCGAGCAAGATCAGCTCAGCAAGGAACTCCAAGGTCGACGAGCAAGGTCAGCTCGGCGACTTGTTTCTTGGCGAGTAAGATCAGCTCGGCAAGGAACTCAAAGGTCAACGGGCAAGGTCCGCTCCGCGACTTGCTTCTTGGCGAGCAAGATCAGCTCGGCAAACTCCATGGTCGACGAGCATGGTCCGCTCGGCGACTTACTTCTTGGCGAGCAAATTCAGTTCGGCAAGGAACTCTAAGGTCGGCGAGCAAGGTCAGCTCGGCAACTTTCTTTTTGGCGAGCAAGATCAGCTTGGTAAGGAACTCCAAGGTCGGCGAGCAAGGTCAGCTCGGTGACTTGCTTCTTGGTGAGCAAGATCAGCTCGGTAAGGAACTCAGAGGTCGGCGGGCAAGGTCCGCTCCATGACTTGCCTCTTTGCGAGCAAGACCAACTCGGCAAGGAACTCCATGGTCAACGAGCAAGGTCAGGTCGGCAAGTTTCTTCTTGGCAAGCAAGATCAGCTCGACAAGGAACTCCATGGTCAACTCAGCGAGTTTCTTCTTGGCGAGCAAGATCAGCTCGGCAAGGAACTCCAAGGTCGCGAACAAGGTCCGCTCGGCAACTTGCTTCTTGGCAAGTAAGATCAACTTGGCAAGGAATTCTAAAGTTGATTAAAACCATCAACATATCTCTTGCCGAGTAAAATTCATCCGACAAGGAATTCTAGAGTTGATAAAATCATCAACAAACCTCTTGCCGAGCAAAATCCGTCCGGCAAGGAATTCCAAAGTTGATCAAAACCATCAACAAATCTCTTGCCAAGCAAAATCCGCTCTGTAAGGAATTTAGATATTTTCGTCAAAATGATTGTTAGTTGCCCCTTGGACCGCAGTAAATCCGCTTTGCAAGGTAAAAATACAACAATTCTCAAGAAAATAGTCTACTTGTTTCATTGTGCCAATTGCAAAAAGGGTTACAAAAATAGAACTAAGAACAAAACTTTAGATTGGCAGAGTTCGATGTTCTGAAAATGGATCGTCCATTTATATTCCGCGAGTTTTATGCCCTTTTTTCTCGACCTTCTTACAGACGTCTTTCAAAAACCGAACTCCCTATATATCTTCCATGGTGGTTTGTATGGCTATCATCTTGTCCGACTGCGTGAACCTTTCGCACTACTCTCTTATTCTCTACTACCAGACATGTCGTCACGATAGCTGCGGCTGCATCGTCTTCGACTCGGATATGCTCATTAATGTGTTGCATGAGCAATTCTATGGTTGACGGTTGATTCATTGTGACCAAGTCTCTCAGTCGATGTCTAACTGGAAGACCGCGCTTATACTGAGTGATTGCAAGGTTGGTCGGACAATCAAGGATCTCGTTGAAAGTCTCCCAATACTTAGTGTTATAGCCTTCAAAGAGTCGTCTGGCTCTATCTTTACTCTCAAGAGATGGTCAATTTCCTTGGGCATTTTAGCATTTGTCTTAAATCTGGTGACAAATGCCTCTACCAACTGTTGGCACCCCTCGATACTCTCATTCAGCAGCCTCTCGAACCATTTTAGGCCCAACTCGCCCAAACTCGATGGAAAAACAAGGTGTATGAGAGCATCATTTTTCCAGTGCCCAGCCATAACTTGTCGGAAATGGCTTACGTGCATATATGGATCAGTCTTTCCGTCATAGAGCGTGAACTTTGGTTGACGGAACCCGAGGGGGAACGATGTGTTCTCGATCTCTACGGGAAAAGGGGTGGCACTTAGCTTTGCCAACTCTCTGTCTGGTGGCACACGTGCCGCCAAGCGTGGTTGTTGCATGGTGTCCCTTTCACTGGCTCGCCCTCTAGGGACCAGCCGCTGCAGTGCAAGCACCCTCTGCGCCTCCTGTCGGCGACCGCGCTCCTCTAACACATCCCTTAAGTCTTTCGAACGGTCGGAGTGAGAATACCTCGACGCCGTCGTTGGCGCGTGAGGGGTGGTAACTGCTGTCCTGCGTACGATATATCGTCGCCGGTGCTACGTAGTCTCCAATTCTGAAGCTTCTCGTGACGGAGAGTGAAGGGGTGCGATGTCTATTAAGACTGCTAGAACGGCGGGAATGGGCATGCTCACTGTGGTTTCCCACTCCAGCGACGCCCTTTTCCTTTGTTTGGCGTCTCATGGCCTCCATCTCTGTCGCCATTTTCTTGATGATGGTATCTTGGTCTCTCAGCTTGTCTTCCAAGTGTTGAGTGTGTGAATCTCGTCGTCGGCGACACTCTTTTGAAATGACAGAGCACCTAAAACTCCTTGTGCGCTTGTCTTGCGCATCCCTGGGAAGTCCTTGTGCGGAGGTCTCCAAATCAGCCATCGTCGGAATGGCGGACAGGCTATCTCTGCGCCGAATGAACTCTAGCATGATGCCATCGATGGTGAACAATGGAATGTCGTCGTGGTTCACCATAATAGGTGACCGGAGAAGCTTAGAGGACAAGGTTTTGTCTGTCGACTTCCCACAGACGGCGCTAATTGTACGGGAAACAAATATTCCGCGGAGCCCGTACTCCTTTCGTCCAAATTCCTTGTCTATCCGATCGACCTGCGAGCACAACGACGGTGAGCTACCCGGCGGTGTGTGGCCAAAAAATCCCTCTGACGGTCAAGTTAGCGTACACACACACACACACACACAGAGGAAGAGAGATAAATCAAAATGAGTGTTTTACCAAATGATGTTCCATCAATATGATGGGGAGCGCAATCATGCTTATATACTTTCTGCGTTCACCTCTGCACCCATTCGTTTATTGACACGTGGAGCTGCTCTCCCATCTATCAGCACAAATTCAGCTAAACACCACTTAATCAAACTGCCACTCGACATTGGCGGAATGGGCAGCCCGGAGGAATCATCCCGGCCTCCTTTGACCGAGCTACTTAACGAGTCCAACAGTGCCACTCGCCGAGCTCCATCACAACCGAGCTCAGTAGCATTCCAATACGGCCAAGCTCCAGCCAGGTCAGGCCGATCCGTGAGAGACCTTTCCGTTGAGCTACATGCGCGAACAATATGCCTAGGTTGACAGACGATCATCTCGGCCGAATGGGCCCTGGACCTCAACCGAGCAAACCACTCTGGATCAGCCAACATTAGCTCGGCCCAAACACGCTTGGACCTCTTTTTAACCCAATCATTACCACGGCCCAAAACCAGATTATGAAATCTCCCTTACAGTAATCGTTAAATACATAAATTGTCAAATTGCATTTGCTCATCAATCTCAACGAGTTCATCAGTTGCCGCATGGATAGCGCGCCTTTTCTGATAGCAACGAGAGAGGTCTCCAAGAGTTCAAAAACGCTCTCAAGATGTATGATCAGGATAAGAATGGACTCATTTTTACTGCTGAGCTCCTTTTATCTTGGGGCAATCTCAATATCAATCGACTTCTCTCTACCACACTAGTTTCGAAGAGTTTATTGAATTCTATAAGGGCGGCGATAACAAAGGTCTCTGAAAGCTAATGAGTTCAGAAACTAACTAAAAATTATTTCTTAGAAATGTGGTGTCCTCAAATATTTTTTTTCCCCGGAAATTACTCTTCACTTCAAACAAACTTTACTAAACAAAATTTTCATATTAAATTTTATTTTTCTGTTTTGCAGATAAAAAAAATATATATTTATTTATTCATTAAAATGGTATTAAATAATTATTTGTACCCAACAAATTGAGCTTTTAATCTTTTCCTGAAGATTCCACTAGTACAAGTTAAATTATTTCGGCAAAAATAAAGAGTTAAATTATTTCGGCAAAAAAAAAGGTTAAATTATTTCTTTCCCTTAAGATTTCACTAATAAAGCAGGCCAAGTGATATGTGAATTCAATATAATTATATCAAAATTATGGAACTCATTATATTTTTTTCAAATTTAAAAAAAAGTCAATTTAATTTATCTTAATAATTTGATTATAATTCAACCCCACATGACACTTATTTTGGAAAGTGGATTAAAATTCATTTCACAGCTTTTAATCTATTTTTCTCTTTTCACAAAAAAATTAAAAAATAATTTTTAATTATTTTTCTAAAACACCTCAAAGTGTGACAACTGTTTAGTACTATTAAAAGAAGTCTTCATCAAATTTAAGTAAAAAAAAGGGTCTTGTCAATGTGACATGTTAAGAAAGTTTTATTTGTATATATATATATATATATATATATATATATTGTACATGCTTTCATCTAAAATGTATAATATTTTTAAACTTTTAAACAAAATTCATAAAAAAAAAAAAAGAATTAATTTGGGGGTGATCAATACATTATATAAAATTCGTATTTATTCAGATAATCAGTTATTTATCACTCCACTTAACATAGGAATATTATTATACAAACAATAGATCGATTCGTTTGAGTTGTTAAAACACATGCTATATCAATCTGGACTAATGTGTAAATAATTGTAACCGTTGACTTGCACTTATTTATAATCAAAACTTTAATCTACACTAATTTCTATGTTCTTTACATATATATTTATATATTAATAAAACTTTGTGCAATTTGATTTTGAATACTAATAAATAAACTGAATTTTGTTGTGACACTGTTTATGTTAGGGATTGTCACAAGTTGAGTTTGGACACCGGTTTATGATAGGGCAAATTACATATACACCCCTCGAGGTTTGGCTAAATTACAGATGCCCCCCTGAGGTTTGAGAAATTACGAATTCCCCCCTGAATGCTATATTTGCATAAGAAATTAGGGGGTAATTTGTTATGAAATATAAAACTCAGGGGGCAAATTGTTATGAAAATACAAACCTCAGGGGGCGGGATGTAATTTCCGAAACCTCAGGGGTATCTGTAATTTAGCCAAACCTCGAGGGGTGTATATGTAATTTGCCCTTTATGATAATCTATTTCCGTTCCGCATCATATTGGGGAGAGGACAAATCGCGGAGTGGTGACAAGTGTGGGGGCGGAGAATATATTAATTTTATAAGTTGAAAAAAAAAATTATTAATAAAAAATATAGATAATATTGTATATTACGGATAATAATTTATACTTTATGAGAATTATAAGTTATAAGATATAAGATAAAAAATAAATGAGAAAAAATTAATATTAAGTATAATATTTTAATATTTTTATTTATTATAATAAAAAAATTAAATTATATGTTATATACATATAAATATATTTAACAATACAATTGAGACCGGATTCGAGTAAAACGAGAGGAAGTAAAATCTATCCTCACCCCATTTCTTACTCGAGATGGAAAAAATTTGTGCAGGACAGAGCGGGACAAAATGACCATCTCTACTTGTGATAAATACTAACATAGATAAATTGCTATTTTTAGTTAACTTTTTATATATACCCAATAAAATTTATTTTTAATGTTTAAAATATTTCATAATACAATTTTCAATGAATATTAAAAAGACTAATATTAAAGTGCATTTATAAATAAATCAATAGAGTGCAAATAAAATTTTTCATAGAATAGCTAGTTTCATGAAACAATGCCTTCGTTTGAGATATGGGACGATTTTTAAGCTTTTTGACTACTTTAGTTTAAGGTTAAAAAGTCTCATTTGAGATAATTTTTTGACTTTTGTAAAAAAAAAATAAAATAATTATGATTTGAATGTAACAGTTTGTCTTATTAATTTTTTTTAGTTTTTTTTAATATTTTTTTGTAATTAAAATAGCAAAAAAAATTTATGCCAGCAAAAACCGTATATAGAAAATGCATAATATGATTTGGCGTAATCATAGACATATAAAGAGTTATTAAAATGATTTTTAATATCAAAATTAGCACTCATATATTTGATGAATAATTATGAATAGAAATTCTAAAAGTATAACAATTTTCATTCGAAAATTAACATGTCAGCAAAACTGCCTAGATATTGAAAGGTGGACACAGAATCCGGATCCTCCCTTTGGGTTTCTTTCTTATCTTCTTACTTATTGGCTTATTGAATTTACTTTTAGGTCTAATTTTAATAATTTGAACCGTCATATTTTAAAATTTGTTGATTATATTATATTTATAAAAATTAAAATTGATCGGATATCAGAAAGTATATGTTTGGAAAATTATTTATTAAATTTTTTTAAAAATGGTCTTTAGTTTGATGTCCGAACATATATTTTTTGATATCCGATCAACTTAATTTTTTATAGATAGAATATAATTAATAAATTTTAAAATATTAACAATTTAAATTATCAAAATTAGACCTAAAAATAGGTCCAAAAATCTAATAAATGGGAAGTTAAAAGAAAAAACTCAAGAGAGAACATGACTTGGTGGACAATAACGTATGATCCAACTGAATCATTACTTTATAGTAAACCTCACCATCTACTTTAGACTCCGTTTGAAAAGTGAGTTCGATTTTTAATTTTTTGATTTTTTTAATTATTTTAATTTAAACTAAAAATTTTAGTTTGTGAATAATTTTTTGATTTTTTTTTTTTTGAGAAAAGAGTGTAATGATTAAAAAAAAATTTTAACAAGACGTCACTTGTGAAGTTTATTCTCATATTATTTTTTTAAATAATTAAAAAAATTTCTATTAACCAATTTTTACTGAATCATTTTAAAAAATAATAATTAATCTATTTAAAAGGATCCATACTGCAATTACGGCAGAGACGAAACTCAAACGTTCATGTTCTTTGGATACTAAGAAATATATTTAGGCCTTGTTTGATATATATCATGTTATTTTAATAATTTTTTGATTAAAATATGAGGTAAAAAAATTTAGTATATTTAAAATGATTTTTTTGATTTTTTATAAAATGATGTACAGAAAGTAAAAAGAAATTTTTTTTTTGATTTTTTAATTTATATAATGGAGTTTTTTATTTTTTCAATAATTTTTTACTTTTAACATAAACTAAACACATGCCAAACAAGACTTAATGCCTAAAAAAATTATAAAGACTTAACCCAAAATTTAAATAAAGAACCCAAAAACCTTACCCCAACCAACCATGTTGGTATAGTTGAAAAAATTTTGTTGGGTAGCTTTACTTGCTCTATAAAATACTTTCTCATCTATACCGGAGGAGGAGTAATTTAAGGGTGTCCTAAAGGTGTGTCCACCCCATTCTCTCTCCCAATCCTCACCGCCACCACCACCACCACAACCACCATCATGTCGGAAAAGGAGTGCAGCCTCCACAAGCACAAAAAACACAAACTCCTCCGCCGCATATTCGCCGGAATCCTAATCACCCTCTTCATAATCCTCATAATCGTCCTGATAATCTGGGCCATACTCCAACCCAAAAAACCCCAATTCAGCCTCCAAGACGCCACTGTCTACTCGTTCAACATCACCGCCCCAAACTTCCTCACCTCCGCAATCCAAATTACAATCTCCTCCCGCAACCCCAACGATCAAATCGGCGTCTACTACGACAAACTTGACGTCTACGCCACGTACCAGAACCAGCAAATCACATACTACACCTCCATTCCTCCGACCTATCAGGGCCACATGAGCGTCAACGTCTGGTCCCCCTTCGTCTCCGGCACCACCGTCCCCGTGGCTCCGTACAACGGCGTCGCTCTCAGCCAGGACGAGGCCGATGGAACAGTCAATCTCTTGTTCAAAATCGACGGTCGAGTTCGATTCAAAGTCGGAACGTTCATCTCCGCTCAGTATCCTCTCTTCGTTAAATGTCCCGCGGTCATCACGTTTGGGAGCCGGAGCACCGGCGTCGTCGTCGGTGACGCCGTTAAGTACCAGATGTTTCAGAGTTGCAGTGTTACTGTGTGATGGAATGGGACTCAGTTAACGCCGTTAATGTATTGCTACTCTCTCTCTATGGATATAAATTAATGTCGTTACAATTTTTATTTACTTTTCCTTTCTTTTTTTTTTTTAATTTTATTGAATTGTAAATTTTGCTGATGGATACGAAGACGAGAACACAAAATAGCAAAATTACAATAATATTGGGAGAAAATTTAAGTTATAAATGATGATGATGATGATGATGGTCCTAATTAGTTATTACAAGTCATTAATAAATATTGTAAATTACAAATACAATTCTTAAGGTTTACTTAACATACGAATTGTGTTCTATGGTTTAAAAATTATATTTTATCTTTTGAAATTTTTAATTTCATAACAAATAACACATTTTATTAATAAATTATTAAATTAATTAACAATTTTTAACGATATCATAAGTTTTTTCAATTAATAATTCAAATAATTTTATTATTGTATAGGAGAATAATTATAAATTTTATTTTTTAATTAATTCTATCAAATAAAAAATTTTAACAAAGAAATATTTGTAGTTCTTTATATTATAAAGAATGATATGTATTTTAAATAAATCTCAAAATATATTTTTAATTTATTCTTATAAATAGAACAATAATTGTATTTTTTGGAATATAAAAAGTCAAGAAGGGGTGTGTAGTGGTGGTTGTGGTGTCACTTCCTCTCTCATTTTTCTAATGTGAAAATTCGACTATTTACTTATTGTTTACTCTTTTCTCTTCTTTTTAAAAATTTATTATTATACGCTTTTGCTAATTAAAAAAAAAATCTATATATTTGATTTACTCTATTGGGTTTAATGTAGGTCTAGTGAAGGCCATACCCTATAAAGAATATTAATTATTATGAAAATGGTAAACGCTATCAACACATAATAACAATTATAGGGTATAGACTCACAAATAATTCGGTCAGATTCAATCCTTATAAATGTTTTGTCACTTTTTATTTTGTGTCACATTTTTTTTTGTCGGTGGCATCCTTACTTCTATTTAGAGTTGATACTATTAAAAGAGAAATGAGGTCATTTGAGTTGTTTATATGGAAATGGAGTCCAAGTTGGACATTAACATTGTAGGCAAGAGGGTCTAAAAACTAATCTTTAGAGTCACCCAAGACCACAGAAGATATTACAAAACTAATAACCTTTTAGTATAATGTTGTTGATGATGGACTGTTGGCTTGTGTCCACTTAGTAGAGAGCATAGATTAAGACAAAGCCCTCCAATAGAGATTAGACGGATGGTCTATGTACTGTCATTTTAGTTTATGTTATTTCTGTTTTATTTAAAAAGACAAAGAATCAAAACCTGTCATTAATATAAAGTTTACATTGATGCATTAATCAATCTTATCAGAAGAACTTTAATCATTTGATTTGTTGAGCCTTGTTTGGAATCTTTTAACAGCATTCTGACCAAGAGTGATGGCCAGTGCCGGAGTCAGATTTTAGTTTAGAATGAGTACTATTGAAAGTTGAAATTTCAACAAAAAATTGTAATCTAATTTAATCTAATTTTTTATTTTTTATTTGATCGTAGAATTAAAAACTAGTATGATTCAAAAGTTATATTTAAGAAAAATGATAAATGAACCGACTTTTTAAACTTATTTTATAAGCTCAAGTTAACTGATCATTATCTTTATTGTTATTAATTTAATTTTATGTATGAATCACGATTTAAAAAACAATCACATATCCTCATAAAATATGAGAACAAATTTTCATTGAGATGCACACACACAAAAAAAAAGGTGAATACATAATATATAGTGGTTTCTATATATATCATTTGTTTTTTTTTTCACAGTTATGAATACCTAAATTGCATGATAATATTTTATTAGTTGTCATTAATTGTATAATAATTATTTGTAAACAAATGAATCAATTATGAGTTCATATAAGAGGTGGTATAAAATAATGTCTAAAAATTTGTGACATATAATATTTCTCTAATACAAAATTTATAAGAACTTTTTTAGTATAATTAAACATTTAAAATGACAAATTAAACATATTTTTCTTAAAAAAATGAAGAGAAAATAGTGATATAACAGTTTTAAAAAATTGCTTGAAATGATTGAAATAAAATATATTTTTTGTTAGAGGCAAAAGTATAATTTTGGAAAAGTTAAGGGGGGTGTGTGTGACCCTCCTGAGCCTCACGCGCCTCCGCCTCTGGTGATGCCCCCCTCAAGATTTTATAAAATTATATTTTAAATTAAGGTTGTAAAATTATTTTCAATCTTTTCATTATGTGTATTTAATTAATATATATTTTCTTTTCATTTTAAAGAGTTGTATAAATTTAAGGAAAATGAGTGAGAGCACTAATTAGTGCTATCACTAATGATGTGGCAGTAAGCCCCACCATAAATGATTTGATATTTTAGCCTTGCTGTTGTATTTTTTTTTTATTGAGTGTCATGTCATTAGTGGTCTTTTTTGAGCTCCAAAATTAGTGATCTCTATCATTATTGTAAATTTAAATGGTATAACGCTGAAGTAGTTTTGGAATATTGATAATTCATTTTGTTATTATTATTTGTTTTCAAATTAAACGTTATGTTCCTAACCAAGCAGAGCCAATAATTTATCTTAATAATTCCTTTCGTATACTAAAATCATGATTCCCATGAAATTGATTTTTTTTTTTAACAAAACCAAATAGTTATTAGTTTTTGTTTTTTTAAAAAGTTATAAAACAGCAATATTAAAATAAAAATAAATAATGTACCGATTAAGAAAAAAATAACTTTAAAGGGCCAAACAAACAAGCTAATAAGAGTTACAAATAACAAAATACAAAGTCACAAAAACACAGTTATGATCCAATAAAAAATCATTGATCTTGCCATTTCGTTGACGTCATCCCGATCAACGCTGCCCAACTCTGCTACTGTCATATTTTGGTTACTATCAAAAATTAGAATTGAAGAGAAAGAACACCCACAACAGTATATAGAGGAGCATTAAGAGAAGAGAGAATTATTATGAGTGTCAAAAATTTAAAAATTTATGTCGAAATCGAGAAAGAAACTCCCAAATCTCTCTTCCTAAGCCTAAAAAATCTAAATCTACACTTTCAAAATATTTTAAAAGCTCACTAGAAATACATCAAAAAATTACCAGAAAAATGTTGAAAATCACCTTAAAATAAAGAATAATTATTCAGTAATTCTAGAGTATGAACACGTGGTATTTCATATTATTATGATTGGTAGAGAATGTGAGTAAGTAAAGTATTGTATTAGATGATTAAGAAATATGAAAAGACATATTAAATAATAATTAATAAACACAAGATACTCCGAAAATATTTAATAATTTTTCAAAAAAAAATAGAGGCACTCCAACGCCGCACAAGGTTCATTAGCTATTAGTTTTTGTTGATAGTAATCTCTACCATAAAACACATCAAATCAAATCGTAGCCTTACAATTTCATCAAATGGTAATTTCGTAGCAAAGGGGTTGTGTTGACATTGACAGTAGCAAAGCCTCACCGACGTTGCTTTCCAACCATTACGTCAGTCCAATGACAGCATGTTTTTTTTTTTTAATTACATAATCAGAGATTGGAGGATGAAAAAACGAGGCCTGCAATATATCATAATTTTATTTTCTTTACTTTTTTATATTATTAGAATATATGATAATATATTATTTTTAACTTTATTAATTTTTTAATATTTATTTTTTAAATAAAAGAAGTAATCATGAGTGTTCATATAGAAGTTGATATAAAATAATGATAAAAAATAAATAATATATAGCATTTCTGATGAAAAAATAATAGGTATATAAAAATTATGTAAGGCATTTTCATATTAATTGGAATATTGTTCACTCTTGGTTTGAGGTTGTAAAATCCTCTATTAAAAAGAAAAATTAATGAAATATCTCTCTTTAATTTTTGATAGTAAGAAAGATTCAATATATATCTTTTTATTAGTTAAGACCTTCACTAATATTATTAGAGAAATTTCTCTGTAAATTTCTTTATGTCAAAAATTTTCTATGAAAATGTTAAGATCCAACTATTATGAAAATATTATAAGTCATTTATCTTATGAAATCTTAATATCAAGAATTTAAAACTAAAAATCCTCTATAAAAAGGGTATAGATTAATTTGTTTAATTTAAATATGAAAAAAAAAACAGAATTATTATAAAAATTGGCTATGAGTAATTCAGTGTAGCTCTTTAAATTTTAATAGGAAATCTTTAATCAATTAGACGAACCATGTGAAAATATTTTCAATATTTTTGGTTTTTATTTTTATTTTTTTTATTTCACTTAATTCACAAAGGAAAATCATATATAAGTCCATTTTCTAAACCCATTTATATGTAAGTGAGATTATTGATTGATAATTAAAGAAGACATGAGAGACAAAGAGTTACTTTAGATATTCCAATAGACTATGACACCGTTAGGTTTGAAAATTTGCTCTAATTTTTTTGTTCTAAGTAGCATTACCCATTCATAATAGTTGTTAGGGGAACTTAGGTATAGATTTTAATAGGTGGACTTATTATTCAATAGGTCACATGATAATTAATGGTATTTTTCATTAAACACTTTTAAAAAAAAAGTCACTAATTGTTAATTTTCAATGACAATTTAAAAAATTTGTCATAAAAAACATTACTAATTATAAGTTTTAGCAACAGTTTAAAAAAAGGAAAAAAAAATAGTGAAACATTCTTCTCCAACTTTGTGTAGTAGTAGAGGTCCAATTTTTTTTTTTTTATTAGTTGAGGTCCCTCGACGAAATTTCTCTGTAAAAAAAAGAAATTTTTTTGTGAAAATTGAAATTTTTTTGTGTCGAGACCGAAATTGCTCTGAGTCGAGCGAAATTGCTCTAAGTCAAATTTTCTTTGTGAAAATGTTGAGGGACCTTAATTATATGTAAATATTATATATCATTTATCTTATAAAATCTTAATATCAGGGATTTAAAAAAAAATCCCTTAAAAAAACGTTATAAAAAAAGTCATTAATTTTTAACTTTTAGTGATAATTTGAAGATTTTGTCATAGAAAAACGTCATGAATTGTAAGTTTTAGTAACAATTTATAAAAATCGTAATAAAAGAAGTTCACTAATTGTTAATTTTTAGCAACATCTACAAAAAAATTATCACAAAAATTATTTTTAGCGACGATTTTAATAGAACTGACTTTAATAGGATTTAATGAGAATTAAATCTAACTATTAAGACTTATCGATAGTTTATCTTGATTTTTAAAATTATGTTTATGACGGCTCCCTTTTGATTATTGTCAACATGGTTTCTATAGCAATCCCGGCTGTCCTTTTACTGTTCAGTTGTATTCCGGACTCGGTTCCGTGGAATGGGTAGCTGTATTTATCTTGTTGTCGTACTTTAAATCCATTTGTTTGAGTTTTAGCGTGTGTTGGGCTTGGTTGTTACAGGTTGGTAGAGCTTTGGCTCCCATTGTTGTTGCCCAATTTTTGAGTGATCCGCTCGAGCGGGTCATTTTGCGCTTGAGCGGGGTTTACACCCTTCCAGCATTTCGAGTCCCTGCAAAACTTCTGCAGGTGTGTTTTCTACGCTCGAGCGGGTTTCTTGGGCTCGAGCGGGTTGCGCTCGAGCGGGCTTGTTGGCGCTCGAGCGGGTAGTACCTCTGTAACGCCCTCAAAATAACACATTAAACCCATCAATAAAGACATGCATTGGTAATAAAGATAAACATTTTTCTATTCATCAGAGTAGTTCCTTACAAAGGTATTACATGTTAACAACAAAAGCAAATGTCCTACGGGCTTACAGCTTTCCAAGTTAACACTTGGTTACAACAAAAGAGTACTAACTCATTTACACATTAAGCCCTTGGCTTGAATATACATGTAATACATCAAAGAAATAAAACGACAAAAAAAGTCCGCCTGCCTCTAGCCTCCCAAGCTACGTCCTTGGAGGTGGCATGCTACCTGTACCTGAAAATGATATTCCCATATAGGGTGAGCTACAGCCCAGTAGAAATATACTAAACCAAATATGAACAATGACTAAAAGATTAGCAGTTGATAGATGGCCAACATTGATACTTTCCCTTATCACACTTTACATGTTCGTGACATACAAGTCCATATTACCATTCATTTTCGAATTCCTTTCAACTCTCAATTTATAACCATGGCTCAGAACCTGGCCAAACAACTCATATGAGACAGTAACTCATATTAAGCACTTTCCCATTTCATAATAGATAAGCATACTAGCTATATCACACACCAACAGATAAGCATACAAGCTATATCATTACTTCCACAGATATGCATATGAGCACTATCACACTTCCAATGACAAGCATATGAGCTCTGTCAACACATTACTAGATAAGCATATAAGCTCTATCTACGGAGTCCATCCCCTATCTCCTCCCAACAACATCCGGTTTAGAGGTCCATCCCCTATCTTCCCCTAAACCGCGGAGTACATCCCCTATCGCCTCCAACACAACACAATGCATATAAACAACAATTATACACATCATCACACAATACATAAATTTAATGTATTTTTTCAATCGTCAATCTCAATGACACATTCCAGTGATTAGTTTCAGTTTGCCTAATCATCATGCATTGTCTACAACAATCACGACTATCCTCCACCGATAGCCCAAAGCAGTTATTTCTATACAGAAGATAAATGCAACAATGGATATATAATCAACATTCCAACTAGGTGAGTGATAAATAATCCAACTACACCCTTTTATCCCATGTCTTCCTAAATCAATTCCTCATTTCTCATAATTAATTATGCAAATTAATTAACCAATGTAATTAGGGCATTTTTTATATTTAACATTACAACCCTTAGGTTCCATTTTCATTTATGTTTTAACATTAATTTCACTTTTCCCATGCCAAACATGCATCTAGGTTTTATATAGCTAAAACCCCAACCTTTGTAAATTTACACAAAAGCCCCAAAACCTTCACAAAATTACCAAACCAACCCCAACATCTCAAAATAGTAAAATTTAAAGACAAAGCTCATAAAAAGGAGTAGGATATCCCTACCTCGAAGTTAGAGCTCGGATGGAGAAGAGACCAAAAACCAACGTGCTCCAAAGACCAAGATTTTCAGATCAAAACGACGCCCTCGACGATCAACGCAACTTTTACAAAGGCCGAAGAGAAGGAGGACACTTTAACTAGATCAAACCCTAGAGAGAAGGGAGTATCTAGAGAGAGAGGCTCTCAAAAAGGGTTTTTAGAAAAAGTAAGAGAGAGAAAGAAAAGCAAAAAGTGATTTGAAATCACCCAGCGGATAACTCATATACGTATGACCCGCTCGAGCAGAGAACACGACGCTCGAGCGTCAAGAACAAAACTCTGGACACGCTCGAGCGCAATAAGGCCCGCTCGAGTGCCAAGACACAAGAATAAAGCACTTCCGCTCGAGCGCCAAAACCAGTCCGCTCGAGCGTAGATTTCCACCTCCTAGAACTTACACCCAGGAAGTACTACCCGCTCGAGCGCCAACAGACCCGCTCGAGCTCCACCGCTCGAGCGTAAAGAAACCCGCTCGAGCGCAGAAATCACATCTGCAGAAGTTTTGCAGAAACCCGAAATACTGGAGGTGTGTAATCCCCGCTCGAGCGCAAGAAGACCCACTCGAGCGGAACGCCTAAAAACTGAACAACAAGGAATTGAAACCAAGTCCTAACCAACCTGTAACAACCCTATTCAAAACATCCTAAAACTCAATCATGTGGAATTAAAGGACACAACAAGATAGGTACCACTACCAACTTCACAGAACCGAGTCCGGAATACAACAGAACAGTAAAGGGATAACCGGGATCGCTATAACCTCGTTGGTGAAAGTTCTGGGAGATGGAAATCTACGCTCGAGCGGACTGGTTTTCGCGCTCGAGTGGATGTACTTTATTCTTGTGTCTTGGAGCTCGAGCGGGCTTTCTTGTACTCGAGCGGACTTAGTTTTTTATTCTTGACGCTCGAGCGTTGTGTTTTCCGCTCGAGCGGGAATGTCGTATAACAGAGGGCAGCTGGGCATTTTTGAACCATTTTCTACACTTCCTCTCTCTCTCTTACTTTCCCAAACTGCCATTTGAGAGCTTCTCTCTCTAGAAACTCCTTTCTCTCTAGGGTTTGATCTAGTTAGAGTGCTTCCCTCCCCTTTGACCTTTTGTAAAAGTTGGGTTGATCATCGAGGGCTACATTTTGATCCGAGAAACTTGTGATTTGGAGCAACTTCGTTTTCAACATCTTCTTCTTTGGGTGTCATCTTTTGAGGTAGGGATTCTTACTCACTTTTATGGTCTTTGACATAGATTTTTGGTTATTTTGATAAAGTGTTGAAGTTGGGTGATTATGGGACTTAGGGTTTCAAATGTTAAAAGAGAGTTTTGTTATTTTGATTCTAAAATGTGTATAGTGGGTTTCAAAATAATGATATTATTGTTGGTTGTTGATATATAGACCATTGGATCAATATTGAGAAATGGGGTAGAAAACCCTAATTGATTGTATAAATTAATTGGTATGATTAATTTGGGAAGATTATGGTTATATAGAATTGAGTTGGAAATAATGAAATTGGTTCATTATATAGTAGAATAGTGGAGTTGGATTTATTAATCGCTCACTCTTGAAAACATTGATATTTTATCTGTTGGAGCTTTTATTATCTGTTTAGAAATAATTGCTTGGGCTACCGGTGGAGGGTAGTTTTGATTGTTGTAGACAATGTATGATGATTAGGCAAACTAGAACTAATCAATTGGATATGTCATAGAGTATGACGGTTGATAGAATACATTAATGTTATGTATTGATTGATTGTGTATATGACCTATGTGTATATACGTTGTGTGTGTGTGTGTGAGAGGAGATAGGGGATGTACTTCACGGTTTAGGGGAAGATAAGGGATGGACCTCTAAACCGGATGTTGTTTGGGAGGAGATAGGGGATAGAATCCACTGATACAGCTCATATGCTTGTCAGTTAATGTGTTGATACAACTCATATGCTTATCTTTGGAAGTATTAATATAGCTAATATGTATATCTGTTGAAATGTGGATATAGCTTGTATGCTTATCTGTTGAAATGTTGATACAACTAGTATGTTTATCTATTGTAAAATGGGAAACGTTTAAAATGAGTCATTGTCTCATACAAGTGGTTGGCCAGGTTCTGAGCCGTTGATGCAAATTGTGAAATTAATAAGAAATGGAAAATGAAATGGAACATGAACACAGTGGTTATGAATTGGTTTATGGAAATTGAACATTTATCAATTGCTAATGTCTTAGTCATTGCTCATACTGTGTTTAGCATATTTCTACTGGGCGTTGGCTCACCCTATATGGGACATTATTTTCAGGTACAGGTAGTATGCCACCTCCAAGGATATAGCTTGGATGATGATGAGAGTTGAAGACTCTTTTTGTTTATTTTGTTTGTATTACATGTATATCAAGCAAATGGCTTATTTTGTATAGAGTTAGTACTCTTCTTTTGTGTAACCAGGTGTTGACTTGGAAAGCTGTAAGCCCATAGGACATTTGCTTTTATTGTTAACATGTAATATTGATGTAAGAACTACTTTGATGAATAGAAATGGTTGGTTTCTTTTATATCAATGCATGTTTAAAGTGATGAGTTTTATGTATTTTTTTGAGGACGTTACAGTTTCGATTTCTAATTATTATTTTTTTTTATTGATTCTGTTAGGAAATTAGAGAGCCCACAAGTGCACAACACCGGTCTAATTTATTAGGAAGAAAATTCCACAGTTCACAAATATCATATCGCGACTCAACATACATTATTTGAAACTCATACCCACTTAAAAGATTAAACCTATAAGTGGAGAGCCCATCTAATATATATTAAAACCGCTCTATTTTATTCTTTATCCAATATGGGACTCTATCTTCACACATGCTCTAACAATCTCCCTATCATTGGTGAACCAAACATTGGGTCTCGCCTTGCTTATTAAGACCCATTTATTTTATGCTTTATCTGATATAGGACTCTACCTTCACATATGCTCTAACAATCTTCCCTTCATGTATGAACCAAACATTGGGTTTTACCTTATTCCCCATAGAGTTTGATATATTATCAACACGTTTATCATAGATCATACGCACTCCCTATAATCTTGATCTATAACTCTTCAACATTGAGTCTAACTTGGGCCACCTGCACACACTCCATCGTGAGCCACCATGCTCCATTAAGAGCGACCTTATTGCGGTCCAACTTTGCCACATACATTAGGAATTTTCTTTGCTCCATCTACCTTGTCACAGTGCCACTTGAATACACTCCATTGTGAGCCATCATACTCCATTGAGAGTCAACTTGTAATAATCCAACTTTGCCATGTACATCAGGAATTTTCTTTGCTCCATCACCTTGTCGAGGTTCAACTTTGCCACATGCACTAGGAACTTTCTTTGCACCATCAAGAGTCATCATGGATTTTTCTTACTCCATCAAGAATCTTCGTGCAAGCCCAAGCCCAACAACATTGGTGTTCTAGGAGAGCCCGTCCATATATCGCTAGCCATTGGCTCTAATACCAATTGTTAGGGAATTAGGGAGCCTACAAGCGCACAATAACTCTGGCCCAATTCATTAGGGAGAAAATTCTCAGAGTCCACAAATACCTTATCAAGGCCCAATATATATTATTTAGAACTCATACCCGCTTAAAAACTTAAACCTATTAGTGGAGAGCCCATCTAATGTATATTAAGATCTATCTATTTTATTCTTTATGCAATGTGAAACCTTACCTTCACACATACTCTAAGGGTGTGTTTGTTTAGACGGACTAGATAAAAAGGGGACTGAAATCCATCGGATTGTAATCTTGGTATTCTTAGTCATGGAACTATTTGGTTGGATATAATATGTATCTCATGTTTATTTAGTCATGGGATTAGATGACAGAAAAGGACTATTTGATTGGATAGTATATGAATCTTATATTTGTTTGGGATATTATGGAGAATGATAAATGCTCAAATGACTATTTTACCATTTTCAATTATTTATTAAGTAATAGAAATATTAAACATATCTTTAATATTTTAATTATTTTTAACTAGATTAAATAAAAATTTATTTTATTTTATTTTTTACACAATTAAGTAAATTTATTTTTTAAAAATTAAAGAAATAAAATATCAATAAAAATATATGTTATTTTTTAATTAAAATTTTAAATAAATTTATTTTAAAAAATAATAATAATTAAATAATGAAATTAAATAAAACATTTATTAAAATTTAAATAATGAAATTTAAAAAAATATAAACAAAAATTTAAAATAAAACATCAATAAAATACCTATAAAAAATTATTTAAAAAAAATTAAATACAAAAAACATCAATAAAAATTATATAATATTATTTTATTTTTAAATGGAGACATTTAAATTTTATTAAATTCTACTAAATATAATACATAATTAAATAGTAGAGGGTCAAAATGATCATTTCATCACCTAATCCCATATTTCCCCTTATTCCCCATTTGTGTCCCACCCCCATGGGACACAATAATCCAACACATTTGGGACTAATAGTCTGAAGGAACTATTAGTCTGGAGCAAAATTGAAAAACCAAACAAGAGATATAAATCCTATTCCATCCTCCAATCCCTCCAAACAAACAACACCTAATAGATTCAAGTTCTGAATATAATTTTGCTTCTAGTAGGCAAGCTCAAGAGCATGTACACAAACATACAATCCCATGAATTGCATTTTCACTCTTTTGAAACGAAACAAAAACCATTTGCACCTTCTTCTTTTTATTATCAAAACTTTGATGTTTAACCATGAAAATAAAATGAAACAAAATTTCATTCAGTCCGACCGACAAAAAGATAGTATTGAATTCAGTTTTGCATATTAGGGAAGAGACAAATTAAAGCCACAAGAAATGGGCAATAATTACTATTTTTTTTTTTAGATGGGAAAAGTCCAAACCTAGGACAAAGGAACCTCAGCATTAACGAAAGAAAGAATTTCTTCAATCCACATAGAAGGTGACGTAATGGACCCAGCCAACCGAGCTAAAGAATGAGTCACACAGAAATGGGCAATAATTGACCTCATAAAAATTGAAATAAATATATATATATATATATATTTCAGGAGAGGTGGCCCATTTGGGTGGTTGTGGTGCATGGTTCTCCGTTTACAATTATATATATATATTTTAAAATAATAGAGAATCAATTTTTGCATTTAGTAAGTATTAAGCTCTTGATTTTTTGTATTAAAGTGTATAAGAATGATCAACTGAACTAACTCAATTAATTTAGAGAAATTACTAATTAAAGAACACTAAGTAATACATATCACATGATATAGAAGTAGAGAAGAATGTGTGTGAGATTGTTGAATAATTGGGCAGTGTTGGTCTGTGTTTGGGGGTGTGGGTTCATTTCTCACATGGCCTTGTGGGGTGGTAGTCCTTTTCAAACCTCCACCGCCTCTCACCTACTAAATAATGCCGTAATGGAAAAGGGAACTTTTACATTGTCTACTATCGATGGTCCTCATACATCTTCCTTTAATTTAATTAACACTTAATCCCACCCAACACATGTATCATATATTTATGGTTTTTGATACCCAAATGAGAGTGGTTATTTATTACAAAAGATGATTCTCTTCAATACCTTTTAATTTAGTCATCAATCAACAGTTGATTTAAAAGTCATAATTCAATCGTTAGTCATTATTATTCCTTACGGCTTTTAAATCAACTATTTATAAAGTCTAGGGCTTTCAAGAAATTAGTCATTGTCATTACCCGAGACTTTGAATCATCCATTTATTACCTTATTTATTTCATTTATTTTGTATTTATGCTATAAATAATGTGTATGTATATATATAAAGTTCATATTTTGGAAAATAATAAAGCCCAACATGTTACATGAAAAGTCACATAAAAAATAATAATAATAAAATATTTAAATGATTTAGAGGAGCATTCTATCTAAATTGAGCATGATATAAACACTTTTATATTTAAAAAGCCACTTGTATATGATACCCCCCAGTGGTGGAACGGGACCGGACCGGGGTGGCCACCAAGTTTTGGAAATTAGAATAATACCCCTAATTTTATGTATTTTTATAAAACATGTAATGGATTGATCTTATAATTTTATGAAATTTATTTATTAATTTCTTTTTTCATCGGGATTTCACAATATATAATGAGATGATCTCCAATTATTTTATAATCTAGTTAATAACATCAATTTTGTTTATGCAAAATATGTGTTACTTCTTTTGGTTTTTTTTTTTAAAAATAAAAATGGTATGTATATTTTTATTTAGAATAAATTACACTGACCTTCCGTAAAGTTTGAAAAAAAATATAATAAACTCTACACATTTGACTTAATTATATTGGACTCTTCTAAAGTTTTAACTCACATGACCTTTAACTTATTTTTCATCAAAATTCATTAGTCGTATGGATAAAAAAATAATATTGTCGTATCTTTTACACTGGAATGAATATCATACCTTGTTTATCTTTATATTTGCACACCATCAACATATTTTTGATCCTTTTAACCTTATTAAAATGACAGTTGGTGTAATAATTCCAAAATGTGAAACTAATTGCATTATCTCCAAATCTTATGGGAAATTAATATAAGTTGCTTTTCTATTTATTAGATTATGTCAACTAACAAAATGGTGTAAAAGGTAGTCTAATATAACCAATTGTCTTTGATTAGTTATGTAGTAAAAACTTTTTTTTTTTTTTTGGCACACCTTGGCACCTAACTAAAACTTCTGATTCCACCACAAATCACTTTTTTCTAGAGGGAGTACAAACAAATGTGTTAATAGCAATATATATATATGCTGTATTATACATCAGTGCTAATATGCATACCAATTTCCCTTAATTTGGAAAGTGTTATTTATTTAATAGTTTTAGATGGGTCAAATGCTTTTAAGTATAACTTTTTTTAACTTATAAAAGAAACGGAAAAGAAATCAAAATTTAAAAAGATGAAAGTGCTTTCAAGTGTTTTCAATAGAGCTTTTTAAGTAAAGAACCTAGAAAGAAAAGAAAAGAAAAGAAAAAACAAAAAGTTTACTTGCCAAACGATTTCAACTTTCTTTTCTTTCTTTTTTTTTTTAAAGGCAAAAGAAGGTGTTTTTTAAGCAGTTCCCAATTGGACTATTAAATGGATGGTTGCCATAGACTAACAACCCTATACTATTATATATATATATATGAAAAAAATGGCTTTGTTTTAGAGGGTAGATCAATCACAGTGGAGTGGTTGGAAATTTGGTGGGCGAAAATTTATCTTTCTTGTATCTTAAATGGACGATGATTTCATGACAAGCTAAATGGAGAGAGATTAAATTAGATTAAGATGTTTAATTATATTTTCAATAGTAAGCTGAACGATAGACATGGATGGAGATAGGGATGGAGCTACATAGGGTACAGGAAGGCACGTGTCCGCCCATTTTTTGAAAATTACCCCTTTAACTCTAATTAGATTTTTTTTTTCATTTAACTCCTTTTTAATTTTCAAATATATTTCAAAATATTTATATCTCATCTTTCTTTTATCTTTCTTTTTAATAAATTTACCATTATACATGATTAATTTTTTCAAAATATTCTTTTATAATCAAGTGGGAGTCTTGGAATTTGTGATAATATTAAGAGTTATTGTGGAGCACCTGCATGGTTCAAATTCCATCTTAAAAAAAAACACACGAAAAAGAAGGCTTAACCAAAAGCAAACTAATTATGTGACTTTCCCATGAAGTTGTCCAACCTCTCTGCTATGATAAAAAATAAAACATTAAAAAATTAAAAAAAAAACACACACACACACACACACACGAAAAAGAAGGCTTAACCAAAAGCAAACTAATTATGTGACTTTCCCATGAAGTTGTCCAACCTCTCGGCTATGATTAAGGTTATATGAACTGTACTATTGTGAGCATAAACTGGGCTATTGGCCCAAAAAATATGTACTGGGCTGGTATATATCCAATTGGACAGTCTCGGTATCTTTGCAAAAGCTATTGGGGTTTAAAGGCTTTATCAAACAACGGGAATTCTATGTTTGTTTGAGTGATTTGGGAAATAATTTGGAAAGATATTTGGTAAGAGAAAATAAAAAAGTATATCAAATATAGATATATTTTATTCACATTTTATCTATCTTTTCCCTTTCTTTTTCTAAGTCTCTTCCCAAATCACCCAACTAAATATAGTGTTAGGGAGAACTACATGCAAAGTGAAAGAAGGGAAAATAAATTACCAACATATGAGGGGATGCAAGAAGGGAAAATAAATTATTAACACATGAGCGGGTGCAAATGACACTTGCACCCCATCACAGTCACACTTGCAACCACAATGTATTGGTAATTTTTTTTTCTTTTCTTCTACTGGCATATAGTTCCCCCCTTTATTTACACCCAAAAAATTATTAAATATGTCTAATTTTTCAATATACTCTATTATATTATTTAAGGTATAATTTACTCTCAATAAATATATATATTTTTTCCTTTCTAAATTACCCTTCAAGATACATCAAATAAAAAAAAAATCAAAAATTTCAAATTACACGACGCAAACACAAATAAAATAACAATCACCAAACACAAATTTCAGCCACACAAGAATTCTAGAACAACAATTGAAATTTCTCAAATATAACAGATCAAAACTTAAAAAAAAAAAATTGGCAATTTATGTTTTCGGCCGTTTAGCCAATTCTTCTTGATATTCAACGCCAATTGCAGAGTTTAACCGCAGTTGACGTAAGGTTTGTCCGAAGAGGAGCCAATGGAGCTGCGCATTGCTTGGCGAGACAAGCTTTGAAGGCTAGTGGGGTGAGCACGTGGGAGTTTCATCCCCCAGTGTGGCTTGTCCCTTCTTTAGAAAGTGATTCAGTTTTGTTCTAAATAATTTATTCCTGCAATTTTGACCCCCCCCCCCCCCCTCCCCAAAAAAAAAAAAAAGGGTTTTAGGAATAGGTTAAAAAAAAGAAAGAGGAAAACTTGATTGGAGCATTGTATCTATATATACATATATATGACTACTCTGTCACTCTCGCATTCTCTGTTTAGTATAATTTTAAAAATCTGATTCAGGGGTTGTTTGGAGTGTCTTTTTATCTTTTTGGACTAAAAAATTGAGAAAAAAAATATGAATATTTGGGTTAATTTTTTGATTTTTTATAGAAAAATGTGTATTAAAAAATTATATAAATTAGTGTGTAGATGAAAATTAGGATTGAGAGTTGTGCAGCCGTAATTTTTAACTTTTAGTAAATAGTGATAACTTTTTAACTTTTTGAATAACTTTTTAACTTTTTACTTTTTTTAGGATTGCCAAACTTAGCCTCAATAATAGTTTTGATTTTAATTTCAGAAATAGAGGAAAAGGTTTACTCCGTGAGAATTTTTTTTTTTTTTTTTATATTGATAATTGAAATTTGTGGAAGATGATGAAGAGAGTTGAATGTGAAGACTACATTTAAGTGATTTAGGTGTATTATGAGAAAAAAAATTATATTTTATTTCAGGATTTAATGTGTATTTTCCTCATTAGCAAATTTACATTAAGCTATAAAAAGATAACTCACAATTAAGTATACATTAATATGTGTTTGGGAGAGGAAAGATTAAGTATTGCACGCCTAACCTTGAGTAAAATATATACAATGATTGTTCCAAGACTTGAACTCATAATCTTAAGATTATTAGGGCAAGATTTTTTTATTGAAACAATAAATTATAACAAGTGATGTTTTTTTATATTGATTTTATTAAGATTGCAAAGTAAATAATAATAAATAAATTAAAAAAAAAAAAAAAAAAAGAATTGAGGAAGTTATGAATGTTTTAAGATGATAGTTCGGTGTTTGGGCTTTGATGGTCCAATAGTAACAACCAATAGTAGAAATAAGTTTGGGCCAAATAAATTTTCATGTCGAATGAGACTCTTTAAATTGACTTGAATATCAATTTCTGCTCTATTAACTATTGTATTTGGCCTTAAAATTAAAGTTTGGACTGAAAACAATTATAATTGGACTATGACGGCCCAAACAAACAAGCCCCAGGAGGAACGTTAGACTGACTCAAAGGGGGCATTTCTAACAGTGTGAACCGGATTAATTCATTAATGTTATGTTTTATTCATGAATTTTGATAGGGATTTAAAAAGAGAAAAAAAATGTATGTTATACGAGCACGAAAAATATCTTACATGTGTACTGCTTGTAATCAAACTAGAAATCCTATAAATGATGGTGTTCCTCTTGCAAAGCAACTTCGATGTGCTATCCAGCAGGTGTGTGTCGGTAAAGAGCAAGGATCCTCTAGAGTGATTTTTTCCTAAAGTTTCCTAGAGTGCTACATTGTATGGTTGAAATTTACTGACAAGTTACATCAATTTTTCTGATGTGACTTGTCAGTAAATCTCAACCACACAATGTAGCACTCTAGGAAATTTTAGAAAAATTTCACTCTAGAGGATCCTTGGTGGTAGGGAAATCTCTCTAATACTTAGTTCTCAAGATCTATATGAGAAAAGCTCTGTAAATTCTGTAAACTAAAGATGCGTTATCTCTCTTAGGTTAACTCTAAACTTTTATGTATTCTACATGATAAAATTCTAATAGGACTCTAATTCCTCTTTGTAGAATCCTATTAGGAGTGATCTTCTCAAAAGTTAAGGCTTATCCATTAACATCCTTATCACTTAAATTCAAGTGAAACAGCTTAACTCCTAGGCCGACAACCGAGCTAAACAAACCACTAGCCCAGTTGCATGTCAATTACGCAACAGCTTAGAGGTTGAACCTTACTAGCTCCAAGTAAAAATGCCAAGCAAAACACTACACCGTGCTAACCTTGCTCGGCAAACTTTTGTCAAGCTAAACATATCAGTCAAAGACTTAGCATAACCTTCCAACCCGGTCAAGAACTTAGCATGTCTTTTTGCACAATTAACATCATACATTATTTATTCGACTAACACTTACATGCTGTTTGCAAGGTCGACATCCAAGTTCCGTTTATTCGGTCGATATCCAAGCACCATTTGCTTGGTCCAACTTGTGAAGCCTAGCAAGGTCCGTTTGCAAGGTCGCCAAAGTTAAGTCTGGCAAATTCCATTTGCGAGATCGTCAAAGTTAAGCCTTGTAAGGCCGTTTACAAGGTCGTCAGAGTCAAACCTAGCAAAGTTTATTTGCAAGGTCCGTTTGCAAGGTAACCAAAGTTAAGCCTAGCAAAGTCCATTTGTAAGATCGTTAGAATCAAGCCTAGTAAGGTCCATTTGCAATGTCGCTAGAGTCAAGTTTAGTATAATCCATTTGCAACCAGAGTCAAGTTTAGTAAAGTTTGTTTGTAAGGTCGTTAGAGTCAAACCCAACAAAGTCCAGTTGTAATGTCTGTTTGTAAGGTCGCCAGAGTCGAGTCTTTCCTGGCCCACCAGTCCGATAGAAATGTCCTCATATGTAAAATATAAATAAAATATTTTAGTCAAATTCATGAACCGAAGAGAGTATAAGAATGACCAGACTGGATCTCAAGTTTTGGTAATTACATGATTTTAAATTTTTTAATTTTAAAAAACTCTGAAAAGCCAATCTCTGTAGGTGGCTAGCCCTACATACCTAACCACATGGTAATTACATGATTTTAAATTTTTTTTAATTTTAAAAAACTTTGAAAAGCCAATCTCTGTAGGTGGCTAGCCCTAAATACCTAACCACTTCACTCGTTAGAGACCTGTTCTAATTACACAAGTTCTAGAATGTCTTCAAAATTTCTCCGTAATAAGACTATAAATCAAGATTTTTTATTCATCATTATCAATTAGAGATTTAAATTTATTCTGCAAGCAATATTGAACAAATCTCCACCAAATTTCTGACACAATTTTTTTTTTTTTTTTTTTTGAATATTTCTAATTTGACAAGTGACTTTTTTTTAATTAAAAAGTTAAAAAATTATTAAAAAAATTAAAAAGTCAACGACTTATATAAAAAAGTCAAAGTCTTTTCTCTTTACTTTTTGAACATCTTTTCGTAAAAAGTCAAAAAATCATCCCAAACATACTAGTTTTTTTTATATCACATTTTAGTTAAAAAATCAAAAAGTTACTAAAAAAACATGCTCCCAAATGAGGCCTTAGGGCTGGTTTGGCAACTAAAAAAAAAGTTAAAAAATCAAAAAGTCATCAAAAAAGTTAAAAAATTATTACTATTCACCAAAAAAATATAAAAAAATCAATATACATAATATTAAATACCAATCAACTTCACGGCAGCCTATGTACAGACCTGAAATTATAGGAGTGAAAGGAAAAAAATAAAATATTACATGTGTATTTTCATTAAATTGGATGGTAAAGTTGGGCCCATGGAGGCCCACCACGGGTCCCTTTTTTCTAATCGGAACCGTCAATATGTAGAACTCGTCGAGTACTATATGCCTGTAAAAAATCATGTCTATCGGATATCACTAACTACATGATCAAATCAGTTTTGTATAAAAAATAGATGGTGTTATAATTAACATGTGAAAAAAAAAAACACGATCAGATAGCTATCGATATTCAATGAACGTGATTTTTAATAAGAATATAGTACTCGAGGAGTTCTACACATTGTACGGTTCCGATTAGAAAAACGAGACCCGTGGTGGGCCCCCACGAGCCGAACAACACCGTCCAATCAAAGGCCAAAAAATAGGCAATCTTTTCCCATATCCTTTTCAGCTGAGGCACTGTCCAACTGTACGGATTCATTAATTATCTTCTCCTATACACTTATTTATACAATATTTTAATACACATTTTTTCATAAAAAGTTAAAAAATTAACTCAAACATCCATATTTTTTTTCTCAACTTTTTAGTAAAAAAAAAAATACACTTATTTAAAACACCCCAAACAACTTAAGCCTTTTTGGACATATAAATAAGCATCGTATTAATTTATTTTAGTCATATTATTGACATATTTTTTCACGTATTTTCATTATAAATAAAAGTGTCAATTTATAAATCATATTCAAAACAATTCTTAGGGTGTGTTTGGTAACGTTTACGTTTTCAGTTTATATTACAAAAATTTTATAAACTGATTTTTGTTTATTTTTTGTTTATTTTTAGAAAAACATAAACTACAAACGTGTTTGGTAATTGACAAAATATTTAAAAAAATTTAAAAATATAAAAAAGAATAAGAAATGGCAAGTGGTGGCAAGTGGCGGCAGAAGACGGTGGTGGAAAGTGGTGACGGTGGGTGGTGGGTAGCTGGTGGCGGACGGGTGGTGGTGGTGGGTGGGTGGGTGATGGTGGCAGGTGGTAGCGAGTGGGTGGTGGTGGTGGCAGTGGTGGCGGGTGGTGGGTGGTGGTGGCAGGTGGGTGGCGGATGGCGAGTGGTGGTGGCAGGTGGTAGTGATGGGTGGGTGGGTGACGGTGGCTAGTGGTGGGTGATAACGAGTGGGTGGTGGTGGCAGGTGGATGACGGATGGTGGTGGGTGGGTGACGGTGGCGGGTGGTGGGTGGTAGCGAATGGGTGGTGGTGGCGGTTGGTGCGTGGTGGCGGTGGGTGGTGGCGGATGGGTGATGGGTGGGTGGGTGACGGTGGCGGGTGGCGGGTGGTAGCGAGTGGGTGGTGGTGGTGGTGGCGGTGGTGGCGCGTGGCGGGTGGTGGCGGCAAGTGGGTGGCGGGTGGTGGTGCTGCTGGATGGGTGGGTGACGGTGGCGGGCGGTCGGTGGTAGCGAGTGGGTGGTGGTAGTGGTGGGTGGTGGTGGCAGGTGGGTGGCGGGTGGGTGGTAGGTGATGGTGGTGGTGGTGGTGGTGGTGGTGGGTGGTGGCAGGTGGGTGGTAAGTGGTGGTGGCAAGTAGGTGGCGGGTGGTGGTGGCGGGCGGTGGATGGTAGTGACGGGTGGTGGGTGGTGGCGGGTGGATGGCAGGTGGGTGGTGGTGGTGGTGGTGGCGAGGGGTGGGTGGTGGTGGCGAGTGGGTGGCAGGTGGGTGGTAGCTGGTGGTGGGTGGTGGTGGCGGAAGACGGTGGTGGAAAATGGTGGCGGGTGGTGGCTAGTGTTGGGTGGTAAAAAAAAAAAAACTAAAAACTCAAAATGGAAACACATTTTTTGTAAATCAAAAATTTTACCAAATAAGTTTTTATTTGAATTTTTTAAATTTTTATAAATATAAACAGAAAATTGAAAACGTAAGTATTACCAAACGACATCTTATTGTTTCTCTTTTCTTTTGCCATCACACCAAGGATAAAAGCTTCAATATAACAGTAATATTAAATCATTATTAACATTTGTTATTGTTGCCAATATACATCTGATAGTTATATGCATAAATTTACCCATCTCATTTAATATTTTATTATTAAATAAAATATTTCGCATCAATGACGACCCCAACATTGAACATTTGAATCAAAAATAATAATAATGATAATAAAAAAGTATAAAATAATTTTTGTTAATCTACCTTGTAATCAAAGGAGTCAAAGTCGTAAACATGGATCTCAAACTCTAAAAAAAATAAAATAAAAAATATTGAATGTACTTGGAAGATTGCTCCATATTAATTATTGTTCGTTATCTGTCTTTCAAAGTACCAATATAAAAATAATAAATTAATTAAACCAATAAATACAAAACGTGTAAATGGAATTGCTCATAGAGAAGGAACAGAAAACCATCCAGGTAATAACTAAACATCACCTTCTGAATGTGAAAGATCTGGTACCGTGTCCGAAGTCAATAGACGGAAAACATAGGAAGTTTTATTACGATTATGGAAAATATTTGAGGGTCACAATTTTTGTGGTTACAATGGCTCAAAACTGTCAAAACGACGTCGTTTTACCACAATTTTTGTGGCCACAGCGACGTCGTTTTGACAGTTTTGAGCCATTGTGGCCACAAAAATTGTGACCCTCTAGCATTGTTATACTATTATTTACGTAATGTTTTAAATTAATTATGTGCTAAAAAACTTTATAACTGAGATATATTGACACTCTTTTCATACAAACAATGCAATATGGTAATATGGAAGTATCAAATAATTATTTTTATTTTTTTATGTTTTTTATTTTTTTTTGAAGGATATCAAATAATTATTGAGTGGTTTCAGATTATCCATGTGATACTCTCAATTAACAGTGTAGCTGTAATAGTGAATTCTAATATTGATCCACCATGTTAGTTAGTTAGAAACAATGAGTAACTCTTTTTGCAATTTCTCATTAAATAGAGAAATGCCATATAAACAATAGAAAATGTTATGGACCTTGAAATTGTGTCTTGAATTTTACCCTAAAAGCGAGGTGGGTGATGCATATTGTTGATAAATTATGGTATTATAGGGCTAATCAATAATTTTCCGAATAATAAGGACTTTTACCCAAAAGTTGTTCCAGATTTTCAGATGTTTCAGATTTTCAAAATGACTAGTGTGAATAGTTTTGTTGTTGTGGGTCATTTCATGAATTTTTTTTTTTATCACCGGATATTCGGGTAAGCTTACGTATAACTTGATTAACATCTATGCGAAACGCCCCCTTCCATATAGATCGGACATACACACGGGCCACTACAAAAAATTAAAATTTTAAAGATCAAAATTTTGAGACAAAATTATTTTTTAAAGACTAAGGCTCTGTTTGTTTGTATTCCCAAATCAATTTTCTACGTGTGTTTTGGAGCATCATGTTTGGTTACGTTTTCAAATCAATTTTCTACACTCTCTGCAGAGAACTCTACGCACACAGGCGTGTTTTCTGTCCACCGGATGACCACCCGGTAGACCACCCGGATGACCACCCGGTAGACCACCCGGATGTCCACCCGGATGTCCGGCTGATTTCCAGATTTTTTTTTTTTTTTTTTTTTTTTTTTTTTTTTTTTTTTTTTGCAATTGATTTACATAATCGGGACAAATATTTTCTGAAAATTTTTAAATTTTTTATGTGCTTTAAAATAATTTTGAATTGTATATTTAGTTATGAGTTGTAAATTTTTGTATCACATATCAAATGTCACATCAATAATTCCCCACTCAAATCAAACCTCTTTTCCAAAACTATTTTCAAAACTCTTTACCAAACAAATTTTCTACACTCAAATCATAATTCCACAACACACAAACTCAAAATATAACTCATATTCTCAAATCACATTTACAAAACTCTACCAAACGCTACCTAAATATTTTTGTTGCGAAAAGTGTTATTATTATATTTTTAGCAACGAAAATTGAATATTAGTGATGAATTATTATTTTTTTATGACCAAATTTTTTGTCTCAAAAAATAAATCATTTTGAAATCAAATTATTTTTTCTCTAAAAGTTTATTTACTAGTGATATTTTCAAAATTTTTTCACTAAACACTACTAGAAAACAGGGCTTTTGAGTCGGCAGCGTGCCGTCGCAAATAGCGTATTTGCCGACGCAAAAACTTTTTGCGACGGCGTTTCGACGGCAACTCAAGGGACGAAAATGGTGGGGTCGCAAAAAGTTTTTGAGTCGACAATCTGCCGACGCAAAAGGTTTTAATTTTTTGAGACGGTAGATTGCCGACTCAAAAAGTGGTTAAATATTTTAAAAAATTTAACTCATAATTTTCTCGGCTCCCAAGTTTTGAACACACACCATTTGGACAATTTGACCTGAGGTCCCCGCACTAAATCCACTTCACCACCATACCTCTTTCAAATATTAAACGAGATATATATTATTTATAGTATATACACTCAATATTAATATAAAAATATATGTATAAATAAATATATTTATTAAATATAATCAAGTAAATATATATATCTTGGCTATAAATTTTTTTTTTTGCTACGGCATCAGTTGCCGACACAAAAAGGTCTAATTTTTTGCGTCGGCACAAATTTGCCGACGCAAAAGGTCTATGCTGACTCAAAAGGTCTATGCTGACTCAAAAGGTCTATCTTTTGCGTCGGTAAATTCAACCGACTCAAATAATCCTATCAAATATTAATTTTTTGTGTCGGCCAACGGTGCCGACGTTAAAGGTTTGGTATTTGAGTCGGTAACTCTGTGCCGTCTCAAAAAGGCTACCTTTTGCGACGGTAAAATTTGCCGACTCAAAAAACCGACTCAAAAGGCCCTTTCTTTAGTAGTGAAAATTGTTTTTGACTTTTTAGCACGATAGTATCCTCACATCGATAGAAATTGACTCTTAAATATCTTTTATCACAAATTTTCACTTTTAGTGATAAAAATAATAATTTTTAAAACTCCTATATGTTGTGACCCTAAGAAATTGATCGATAATAAAAAATTAAAAAATTTAAAAAAACCTTCAATATTCTATTCAAAACTCACTTGGGGGTCCTACATGTAACATCGATGTGGAGCTCACCCTAATATTGTGCCAAATTTTCTTATAGAATTTGTGGGCTTTCAGAAGATACCAGCCAACCTCCTTCTTCACACATAAGCAACCGCGTTATTCCACAAATGAATATCTTATTCACGCGCACACGAAGTGCCGTAATCCTATTTCCATCAACGAATAAACCAAACGCCTCCTATCATATCCCCATTATTCAGACACAACACACATTATTACTCTATATATATCCACCACATATCAATATTAACATATATCACTTCCATTCTACCTCCTACACCATCCCCAAAACCCATCTCTCTCATTTTCTCTCATTTTCTCTCATTTTTTTTTCTCCAAAACCATGGCTGATAACACCAAACAACCACAACTAAACGGAGCCTACTACGGCCCCTCAATCCCACCCCCCTCCAAAACCTCCCACCGCCCCGGCCGCAGCCACGGCGGCTGCGGCTGCTGCGGCTGCCTCTTCGCCCTCATCTTCAAAATCCTCATCACTCTCATTTTCGTCGCCGGCATCGTCGTCCTCGTCTCCTGGCTCGTCTTCCGACCCAACAAAGTCAAATTCCACGTCACCGACGCAACCCTAACACAATTCGACCTAAACACCACCACCAACACCCTCTACTACGACCTCTCTCTCAATCTCACCATCCGCAACCCTAACAAACACATCGGCATCTACTACGACCGCCTCGACGCCCGTGTTTATTACGAGGACCAGCGCTTCGCCGCCGAATCTCTGACTCCGTTTTATCAGGGACATAAGAATACTACTGAACTTGGGTTTGTGTTTAAGAGCCACAACATAGTGAGTTTGAATTCAGAGATTGCAAAGTATGATTCAGAGAAGAGTTCGGGATCTTATAGTATTGATATGAAGCTTTATCTTACGGTTAGGTTTAAGTTGAGGAGTGTTAAGACTCCTAAGTTTAAGCCGAAGATTGAGTGTGACTTGAAGGTTCCATTGGCGTCTAATGGGAGTGTCTCTGGCAGCTTTGAGACTGTTAGGTGTGGAATCGATTGGTAGTGTGGGTTTGGAAGATCGATTTCTCATCGATGGGCACGATTGTTCTTATTCTGATCTGCAGAGCTTATTCTTCTATTATTTTTTTATTTTTATTTTATGCCATTGAGTATCTGTTGATTCTATAGGTGATATGTATCTTTTCATTGTTCTAGGTCATAGAAACGGATACAATTTTCTCAGGTTGAGTGAGATCTACACATTTAGTAGAACTCAATCTATATGAGAGGATTGTATTTAGTTTTATGAATTTAGAATTTTTTTTTATATTTTATACATTTGTTTTGTTTATTGATATGGGATTTAGGTGGTTATGCTATAGTTTCACAGGGGTGAGGTGATGATTAGATCATTGTATTTTTTTTGATATATATACTGACGTAAATAAATAATGGCATTTACTTTATATTTTTCTCCATTTTATTATGAATAGTTTTTGTGGAAATGTGAGGTGTTTGATGTCATTGGTTTTGAAAGATGCAATTAAAATTTGGGATAACGTTCAAAGTTGTTGATTTTAAGACAGCAACAAGAAAGAAAAAAAAAATTGTGGGGATATATTCTTGTGAATGACAATACGTGGCCAATGTGATACTGAAATGTCCTGGTCATGGTGCTGATTTGATCTCAGTAAGGCCGAGGTTATTTGCGGAGATATCAGAATCTGAGATGAACGAATAAGGGTTAAGAGTCCTAGAGTAGGGGAGGACCTCAGTCTGGATAAGGATAAGGCTCCTAGAAAGTTTATCTTTATATATTTGAGAGTCTAGGATAAGCATTGAGCCAGAATCCATTGAAACTAGGCTTCTACGGGGATCAAGTCAGTACTAGCTATAAAAGTAAGGCATTCTCGTGGATATAAAGTACGCTTTTTGTATTCTGACTGGTGAGTTGAGTACTAATTGCTATCTTTGAGAGATAACTGAGTATTGACTTGATCGTCGGAGTGCCTCCGGGTGGACGAACCACCGCCGGAGTCTTATCTTTCTGTGGCCGGTTTTTTGGAGGAGATCTATTCTGCCGATGTTCTCCAACTGGGTACTTGTTTGGCAGTCTCCAGCTGGGTACTTGTTTGGCAGTGTGATCAGAAATTAACACCCACAATTTTGCACCATCTGTGGGAAAAAAAGGAGAATAGATTGCCAACAATAGATAGAAAAGAGAAGATTGGAGACGACATCCCTACTGGGAGTGGTAAATATATTGACCCTAACGTAGAGGATGATAACTGCAATGAAGAAACTCAGGATAAGAATCTCGGAGAGAAAGACGTCGGCCAGAAGGGAGACGTACCAAATAAGGCAGACCGAGGCGAATATTATAACGAGAATGACCTCCAAGTATGGAAATATAGGTGCCTACGAAGGGACGACGAGATGAAGGGAGTGGCGAACAAATTAGAAGACCTGCAATCGGTCATCAGTTTCATGATGCAGAATAACGTCATGTAGCCACCGTTTCCGTTACAAGACACGCTGATTCCAACGGCCAAGAACGATGCCCAGAAAAGGGGGCAGAAAACAGGTCCTGCAGTCCCTCAGCGTGACAAAGGAACATTCTCACCGGTCTTCATGGGAGGTCGGGCGGGGAGAGTCGATAAAAGGAGAGTCTCAGAGGACACGTCGTACCAAAGAAGCTTACACCAAAGAACATCGGCATGTTCAAGGAAATGAGCTTTTTGTTTCGACACGACTAATGGAGGGAGGTCCAAAAAGACTTATAACGACACCAGGAGTAGCGCACCAAAAAGACTGAAATCTGTTGATAGCCAAGCTCCTGGACGGACCAAGGAGGATTTAAGGGATTACCTCTAGAGGAAGCGACAAGATGCCGAGGTAACCTCTCCGGTTAAGCCGAGAATGTCATTTTCAGTAGAATTAGACAAATTTGAAGCCCCAAAAAGGTTTCACATGCCGAGATTCTACATATATGACGGTAAGTCAGACCCTAACGTCAGCTTGTATCTGAACTCAATGGCACTGTACACTGGGAATGAGCCGTTGCTCTGCAAGGTGTTCCCCTCATCCTTTTGGAAAATCGCATCAGACTGGTTTCACAAGTTGCCGAAAGGAACTATGAAAAGTTGGGAAGGCCTGGCCGAGATGTTCGTGGCCAGGTTTGTGACAACCAAACTATAGCCGTTGACGGTGGACTCCCTGATGGCTTTGAGAATTGGCCATGATGAAAGTCTCAGGGCTTATGCCAAAAGGTATTATGAGGTGTTCAATCGAATACTAGGGTGCAACCAAGGGGTGATGGTCGTGTCTTTTAAGAACGGCCTAAACGATGACTGTCTGTTTCAAAAATCACTAGCAAAGACATTGCCAAAAAGTATGGAGGAACTTATCGCCAGAATAGAGAAGTATGCGAGAGCTGAGGAAGATACGCTAGGGACAAAGGCATCTAAACAAGAGAAGAGAAATGGCTCGCCGAAACGAGGCTGAGGTAATACTAGATACAACAAGCAAGAGACAGGACTAAGAGCTGCACATGCAGTCACTACCGTATTCCGAATTCCAGTTTACAAAGTCCTGGAAAGAATTCGGAATCAGCCCTATTATAAAGCACCAGGGAAGATTCCTGGCGAATTTATGAGAAGAAATCTGGGGAAACGTTGTGCCTCCACAATGAGGATGGACATCTGACTCAGGGGTAAAGAGCCCTAAAGGCACATCTGGAAGATTTGGTAAGACAAGGTCATTTAAGGGATCTAGTAGATAAGGCCATGACAAGAGAAGAACAAGCAAGATTGCCTCAAGCACCAGCAGCACCACCTCCACCAGCACTACAACTGCAAGCAGGCGGTCCTCGAGTGATCAATGTGATTCACTCTAAGGTCAATGAGAATGAGATATGTGGGGAGACTCAGAAGGTGAAACACTTACAACATATGTATCAGGTTCGACAGAAAAGACCAGGGGCAAACGAGTGCCAGGGACCAATGGTGTCCTTTACTGAAGACGACCTAGAGATGGTGTAGCATCCACATAATGATGCTCTAGTAATATCTCTCAAGGTTGGAGAATTCTAGGTAAAGCGCATTCTAATTGACCAGGACAGCTCTTGTGACATCATGTATGTCAGATGTTACAAGGAGTTTGGCCTTCACCAAGATGATCTGGAGCAATCTAGTGGTCCAATGGTTGGGTTCAACGGAACATCGACGTGGCCCCCGGGAGCAATAAGTTTGGAGGTGTAGGCTGGCACTAAGAAGGTAAATATAGAGTTCACAATAATTGACACCCCCTCCGCTTACAATGTTATCTTGGGAAGGCTGTGGCTGTATTCAATGGGGGCCATTCCCTCAACACTATACTAGCTATTGTGGTTCTCAACAGAACATGGAATTGAGGAGGTCAGAAGGGATCAGGTGTAGGTAAAGAATTGCTCCATGGCAGCAATGAAATCCACCTGCAACGTGTGAGAAGCAAAATCAGCAGAAATTGAGGACGAGGACATGGAGGTCTTGGATGACGTCGGCAAGGAACTGGCCGACAAAAGCGAAGAAGCCCTAACAAAGATCCTGGTCCAGCAAGGGGATGAAGAGTGCTTTTTTCTTCTCGACTCAGGCTTGACCGAGGAGGAAGAAAATGAGTTAGAGGTGTTTTTGCGAGCAAACATTGAGGTGTTTGCCTGGACATCGTACGAGATGCCTGGCATCGACCCCGAGGTCACTTGCCATCGACTGAATGTAGACAGGTCGGCTAAACCTGTCATTCAACGAGCTAGAAGGCCGACCTTGATGCATGTTGAGGCAGTAGAAGAGGAGGAGGATAAATTGCTAGAGGCCAAAGCCATTCGAGAGGTAAATTAGCCAACATGGTAATCAAACACAGTTGTTGTGAAGAAGAAGAATGGAAAGTGGAGGGTCTGCGTGGACTTCACCAGTTTGAATAAGGCTTGTCCTAAGGACAGTTTCCTACTCCCCAAGATTGACCAATTGGTAAATGCCACTTTAGGGCATAGAAATATGAGCTTCCTGGACGCTTACAGGGGGTACCATCAGATAGTTATGTACCCCTGATGAGGAGAATACTGCATTTATCACCCCAAAAAGGTTGTATTGCTACAGAGTGATGCCTTTCAGGTTGAAAAATGCAGGAGCAACCTACTAGAGGTTGGTGACTAAGATGTTCAGACATCTAATTGGCAAAACTGTGGAGGTATACATTGATAACATGGTCGTGAAGACCAAAGAGCCTCAGGATTATTTGGCCGACCTGAGAGTAGTTTTTGATATCTTGAGGACATTTCGGCTCCAACTCAATGCATCGAAGTGCGCATTTGAAGTTGGGTCTGGAAAGTTCCTAGGATACTTGGTTACTAGAAGGGGCTTTGAGGCAAGCCCAGATCAGATTAAGGCAATCTTAGACTTGAAGAGCCTAACATCGGCAAAACAAGTGCAGATGTTAACTGGAAGGGTCGCAACCCTGAATAGGTTCATAAGTAAAAGTTCTGACAAATGTAAACCTTTTTTTAGTTTAGTGAAGAAGGCCACAGATTTCTTGTGGACAGAAGAGTGTGAAGTCGCCTTAGACGACTTAAAGAAATACCTGACCACAGCTCCAGTTCTCTCAAAATCCAGTACCTGGAGAGGAGCGGTTCCTATACTTGGCTATTTCAGAGCATACAGTGAGTGCAGTGGTAATCAGAAAAGAGAATGGAGAACAAAGAGCCGTATACTACGTGAAAAAAACCTTAGCGGATGCAGAGACTAGATACTTACCCTTGGAAAAACTGACACTGGCCTTAGTAATGGCTTCCAAGAAACTAAATCATTACTTTCAGGCCCACAAGATTGTGGTATTAACTGAGCATCCTTTGAAATCCCTGTTACAGCAAGGAGATCTGACAGACAGGATAGCCAGATGGGCAGTGGTGTTGGGCCAATACCACCTGAAATTCAAACCCAGAACAGCAATCAAAGGCCAAGTTTTGGCCGACTTAGTGGCCAAGTTCACACCTGGCGCCATCCCATATCGGGTTTCGTTGAGTCGCGGTCTAGGATGTCCATGTAAGCAGGAAGAAACCCAGCAGTGGATAGCAGAACAGAAGAAAGAAGAGAAACTTAGGCCCTGCGATATTTACGTCGGCAACTCCTTCCACTTGTTTGTTGATGGGAGTTCAAATCGGCAGAGAGCAGGGGCAAGAGTAGTGCTAGTATCGCCTGATAGGCGGATGCTGGAACAATTTATTTGTTTGGGGTTTAAAGGCTCAAACAACGAAGCAAAAACAATGAAAGTCGACGATGTGGTGGTCTTCTGTGACTCCAAGCTTATCGTCAACCAGGCAACAAGTGAATACGCTGCCCGGGATGAAAGAATGATGGCCTATGTAAAAGAGGTTGTCAGACTGATAGCCTTATTCCAGGATTACCGACTACAGCAAGTTAGCTGAGATGACAACAACCATGTTGATGCCTTGGCTAACCTGGTTAGTGCAATAAAATTAGGAGAGGCAAGGACAATAATGGTTGACTATTTGTTAGGCCCAAGTGTAGAACCACTGAACACAGAGTATGAAGCAATGTGTGTGGAGATAGGGACCGAGTTGGATGAATGCGATAGTAGTGTTCCTTAGAGGTGAGAATTTGCCAGATGATCACAAAGAAGCACACAAGATTAGACTGAAGTCAGCGAGGTTTAGTCTGACAGTAGAAGGACATTTCTACAGGAGGTCTTTTTCTGGTCCCCTTTTAAGATGTGTGCATCCTTCACAAGTTGAAGACTTCCTGCATGAAATACACGAAGGGGTATGCGGAAGCCACGTAGGGGGTAAGTCACTCGTTCATAGGGCCATTACTCAGGAGTATTGGTGGCCCTATATGCAGAAAAATGCTGAAGGTTATGTTAGAAAGTGTGAGAAGTGTCAGAGGTTTATATCTTTGATACATCAACCAGCAGCAGATTTAAACCCAGTGTCCAGCCCTTGGCCATTTGCCTAGTGGGGCATGGATTTTGTTGGACAATTACCTCAAGCAACTGGACAAAGGAGGTTTCTGCTAGTAGCAATAGATTATTTTACAAAATGGGTAGAAAGCTGAACCCCTTGCGAAAATTCGAGATATTGATGTAAAGAATTTCATATGGAGGAACATTATCACCAGATTTGGGATTCTGAGGGCAATCATAGAAAAATGGGTAGAAAGCTGAACCCCTTGCGAAAATTCGAGATATTGATGTAAAGAACTTCGTATGGAGGAACATTATCACCAGATTTGGGATTCTGAGGGCAATCATAGCAGACAATGACACACAGTTTGACAATAAGCTAATCAAGAGCTTCTGTGCAAAGTATAAAATTAAGAACTATTACTCTACTCTAAACTTCTCTCAGAGTAATGGTCATGCAGAAGCATCCAATAAAACAATCCTGGATGGGATCAAGAAGAGGCTGGAAACAGCAAAGGGAAAGTGGGTGGATAAGTTGCCCAATGTGCTCTGGGCATATCGGACTACGCCGAGAAGATTGACTTGGGAATCTCCATTTGCCATGGCCTATGGCACTGAAGTAGTTATCCTACTAGAAGTCGGCATCCCAGGGATCAGAACCCAAGGAGTAGAGAATGGGATTAATGAGGCATTCTTGGCCCGAGATCTGGACCTGTTGGAAGAAAAAATGGAGAGAACAGCAATTCGGCTGGGGGCATACCAGCAACAACTTTCTAGGGCTTACAACAAGAAGGTTAACCCAAGAGAATTCAAAGTTGGGGACCTTGTGCTAAGGAAGGCTGTCGGCAACAAGAAGAATCCCAGAGAAGGCAAGCTTGGCCCAAATTAGAAGGGACCTTATATAATCATCTTATCGCCGGCAATGGTGCATATCGGCTTGAGGACAGTGATGGCAAAGAGTTGCCAAGACCCTAGAACACTTACAATTTGCAGTTTTTCTATCATTAGATTTTTTTGTTTATGTTATAATTTTATTAGTCGAGGTATTAAATAAAGTTTTAATTTGGTGGAATTGAAATTGTGTGATTGGGCTGAAAAAGACCTATGGCGATGTTTCTGATTGAAACATGATGAATAACTTAGACTTTTTATATGGCAGAGTTAAATTATACTTGCATATAATAGAGTTGAACTAAGTTAGCGATGTTTCTGATTGAAACATAACGAATAACTTAAACTCATTATATGGCAGAGTTGAAATTATACTTGCATATAATGTAGTTGAACGAAATTGGGTTAACCTAGATTTGCCATGCCGGCAGAATCAAACTTAGATTGGAACTAAGTGCCTTTCAATAAAATTAACAGAGGAACAAGCTTTAGAACATTGGCTAGCCTTTGTTTGAATCTAACTTCGGCAATAAGATCATAGGAACATGCTTAATGTGAACGTAAGTGAAACTTAAGTTCACATTAGGGGGCAAGGAGCTAAAAAGTAATAAGTAATAGTTTAAAGTACTTGGGACTTGTTGAAATTTTATAGAAAAATTTACAAGTTAAAGTTAAGCCGAGATCAATTTGAAGGAAGTACACACGTATTTGCCGAGATTACCAGGTTGCCAAACTTAAAATGTATAGAAGACTGAAGTCTTGACAAAAGACAATAAGTAAAGTGGAAAGTTTTAAACAACACTTGTGAAAATATTTTTACAATGTTTTCAAGTGTTAAGCCAAGGTCGAGATGAACAAATTGAAAGTTATGTCTGAGGTACTTTACTCCGAGGAGACTATACAGCTTAATAAATAAACTGAAGACATACAAAATATTCTAAGTATGAAAGCAGTAAAGCATACAAACATACAAACACTTGAAAGAAGAAATTATAATTGCATTCAAAAGAAAAAAAAAAAGAAAAAAAAAGGCACTTCAGTCTGTAGAAGGATTACTTGTTTAGATAAAAAAAAAGGGCACATCGGCCAAATGTAGAGCTAACATTGTTCAAACAAAGTATTGCAGCTGTCCAAAGGTAAGAAGGAAAAATAGAAACAAAGAATACAAGGAAAAACAGAAATATTCTAAGTACTAAGATTGGCTTCATCGGCTGGTGGTGTTACACTCTTATCGGCCTCTACTTCGGCATCAATGTCACGCAGTGTGTCATCTAGGCTCTTACTGGAAATCTCGACCTTGGCTTCAGAAGTGGTCTTTTGGACCTCGTCCTCCTCATCCTGAGTCAAGTCCAGGACTTGCTCATTCAGAGTTAGGGACTTGGCCACAGTAGAACCTTCAGCGTCGACTTCCACTTCGGCCTCTTCGTCTCCTTCTTCTGCTTCATCTGTTTCTTCTCCTTCTTTTCCCCCAGTCTTAGCCTCAGATTGGCTTAAAGCAGGCGGGAATGGCACCACAAGTTAGCCTTCATCTCTAAGGGGAGAGTCCTCGAGGACAGCCAATTCCTTCAGAGTAGCCATCCAACCAAGGGTGTAACCCTTGTTGCATGCCTGTCTGACTTGTTTCTTGTACTACTTGCGGACAACGGCTGCTCTTTTGGCATAAGCTTTCTCGTCTGCCGCTTTGATTTCGGCTTCTTTTGTGGCCAGGGCACTTCGAAGCTCTGCTTGGGCTTCGGCAATTTTTGCTTCAGCCTCTTTTATTTCGGCTTTGAGAATCTCAACAACAGCCTCTGCAGTACCTGCCCTTTCCTCGGCTTGATCTTGGGCTTGTTTAGCTGCTTTGGCCTGATCTAGCAAGGATTTCATTTTGGCCTTGGCATTATTTAAAGACTTAAGCAAGCCAGTATCTTCCTTGGTCTTGTGGACCAACTCCTTCTTCATGTCGTTAGCCTGCATCGCAAAGGAGTGGACGTGCTAGATCACTTAGAAAAAGTGGAATGAACAAATGTAGTAAACTTTTTTAGTATGAAAACAAAGAATGGAGAGTACCAAGTGTTAGGAATTTACCAGTACAGAGTGCTACACCATAAGAGCGAAATTTTCATATTTGTTAACCTCAGCCATACGGTTGAGGTCATTGGGAAGGAGCAACGCAGTGGAGAGGGCAACGCCGACCTCAATATCAGTAGCGCTATCACTGGCTCTGACTGGCTTGTCCTCAATCATGATAGAGGGGGCCTAGGGGTCATCAGGTTTAAGAGAACCTGAGGTGGCTGTAAAGTCCGACCTCGGCTTCTTTGACTCAGTGGTTTTGGAGGGGTCAGCCTCAACAGGCCTCTTCTTGGCGGCAGAGGGGCATTTCTAAACCTCGGCTAGCTTGGATATAGGGAAAGTGTCCTCAGAGTCGATCTGAGTCACTGTTGCCTTGGCTTTGGCTTTCTTCACCCTTTTGGCTTGGCCTTTAGTTGGGATTGTGATGGTGAAGATTGAACTATGACAACATCGGGGATGTCGGCTAGAAGGTCTTTGGACGGCCTTGTTGCGTCCCATCTCATCGGTGACGACGGTGACAGTGACTCTAGTACCGAAATGGATCACTGGAAGTGCAGTTGGTGGGTTGGCTAGATCGTAAGTCGACGCCTCAATACTTCGGCGTTTTCGGCTACGAGTTTTGCCTGCGGGTGTATGCAGTAGAGCTCGATTTCGGCGTTGATGCTGGGCTGGAGGAATTAGGTGAGGAGCAGATGTCGATGGCTGCTCTACTGGGTCAGAGGTTGAGGCTTGATCAGGCTTTGGCGATGAAGTAGCAGGAGGAGTTGTTGCAAAAGGTGGAGATTTACTCTTCCGAGGGATGTCGAGGAGAGGACTCCGATATGTTGGGATATAGTTGAGGAGGATTGGAGCCTTGTGAAACTCGAGTGGCAGGCCGAGAAGGCGGACCAAGTCTTTGCTCGGCGCATAGTATCAGCGAAAATCCTTTTCTGGCTGAGGGAGAGCTGCAAAAAGAGATCATACATAAGAAACAAAATGACAAAAAGAAAATTAAAGAAAATAGGAGGGACTCTAGGGAGGAAAACTAAGTCCTTACCCCTGTTATCCCTAAAAACCTCGCGGTGCAATGGGAAGAGATGGAGTTCATCATCTGGCGCGAACTCCTAATTGCCCGAGACAATCAGGTAGTCGTCAGTCGCGCCCTTATTTGAGTTTGGAATGTCGGCTATCAACTTGTATTGGGTGTATCTCGGCTTGAGGTAGTATGTGTAACCAGCTTTGGTTTTAAGGCCACACATCGTATAGCAGTATTGGATATCGGACAAGGAGATCCTGGCATTTTGCCGACGTTTCAATTCGGCGATTCCATTTATGATCCTAAAAGAGTTTACGGCTAATTGCATGGGGTTCAGTTTGTAATAGTGAAGGACCTCCCTGAAAATGGTGTTAAGGGAGAATCTAACTCCTCCTTCTATAATGGAGACTACGGGAAAGGGCATATAATCCTTCCCGGGCATAATGGAGTTCTTCTCTCCAGCTAACCAGATTTGAACGTCGGCCAAGATAGAGAACTCTTGCCTAAAGTACTCTAGTTTGGTTAGGGTGTCCACCCTCCACCTAAACATACCCATTATCTCGACCAAAGTGGGTCCAATCTCAGGTTTTTCAGTAAGAGGTTTGGAAAGTGGCAAAATATCTCGGCTAAACCCTAGAAAGCACTGAGGTGAATTTTTCTGAAAATCTAAGGGGTTTTTGGTTTGATTGTCCTAAGGAACAAGGTTCTAGAACGAATCCCAAGCCTAGGTCTATGAAAACAAGAATTGAAGGCAGGAAAAACAGAAATTCAAGAACTTGTACGAAGTGTGTGCAGATGTGCAAAGCCAAGAACAATGGCAAGATAGCAAGTGTGTGAGCAAAATGCGTATAAATATACCCAGAAACAGATTGGACAAAGGCAAAATCACAAGCAAAATGAAATTTAAAACACAGATGAAGATTTAAGAACATAAGTAGATTCACAATGGTAGCATACAAGTGTAAATAAAATTTTGAAGTAAATTGAAGACTGAAAAGGAGGAAAAACAATGACTTACCAAAGAGAATGACGCTGGTATGAGGTACGTTGGAGTCAGATGGTGACATTGAATGGAACAGAACGGTGAATGCTTTGCCGGAAGGGATAAATGGAGCAAGTTACAGAGCTTGAGAAATTGGGCAATGGCTGTTTAGAAGCAAGAAACTTTATAGAGAGAAAGCTTGAGAGAAATTAAAGAACATAAAGTGAAAAGACGGAAAGAGGGAAGAGATTTTGTTAAAACACGAAAAGACGGCAAGACCATAATGAATGTGCCTTGGACAACGTGCTTGTCAGGCGGCGCGAGTAGAAGTGACTCGACCTGATGGCGCGTGTCAAATACAGATCAATGAGGAGAAGACGCGTGGAGAAAATGGTTGTGAAACCGTACGTAACAGTTGATTCGCAGATAGAACTTTTGGAGTTCTTGAGTTCATGAAGCAAAGACCTCAGCTAGGAAGACGATCTCGATTAAAGAACTTAAAAAACCTAGTTTTTGGTTTTTTTACATTAGTAAAACAGACTTCAGTCTTGGACAGATGTAGCCGATGTGTGATGACATCGGTAATGAAGGTTTAAAAGTAAGTTTTTAGTCGACATGCTATGTGGATAAACGGTATAGGTTCCATCACCTCAAATACCGAGGTAATAGAACCTAGGGGGCAGTTGTGGGGGCATATTTTTGTAAATGACAACACGTAGCCAAGGTGGCACCGAAGTGTCAGTCGAGGTGCTACGTGTCCTGGTCATGGCGCTGATTTGATCTCAGCTAGGTCGAGGTTATCTGCGGAGATACTGAAATTCGAGATGAACGGATAAGGGTTAAGAGTCCTAGAATGGAGGAGGACTTCAGTCTGAATAAGGATAAGGCTTCTGGGGAGTTTATATTTATCTATTTGAGAGTCCAGGATAAGCATTGAACTAGAATTCATTGAAGGTAGGCTTCTGCAGGGATCAGGTCAGTGCTGGCTATAAAAGTAAGGCACCCTCGTGGGTCTAAGGTACGCTTTTTGTATTCTGACAGGTGAGTTGGGCACTAATTGCTATCTTTGAGAGATAACTGAGTATTGATTTGATCGTCGGAGTGTCTTCGGGTGGATGAACGACCGTCGAAATCTTATCTTTCTGTGACAGGTTGTTCGATGGAGATCTATTCTGTCGATGTTTTTCAGTTGAATATCTATTTGATAGTATGATCAAAAATCAATACCCACAAAAATGATTACATATTATAAAACAAACATGTCGCAGCCAAGTTTTATTTATAATTGAATGAGAGTAGTAATAAAAAAGATGGACAGCGAAAAGGATTGGAACCTTTGGGGCGCGATTTTGCTGCTGTGGAACGAGCTGCGGTCACGTCCGGTTGATGTGTTGGCACAATCCACAATTTGTCGCGTGTTCTGTGGGCCACAAAGAAGGAATAACTATCGATTTCACTTTAACGAATGATAACAAAAGGGAAGAGAAGTAACTGGTGTGTGATTGAATAATTTAAAAAAAATATGTAAAATTATGTAAAATTTAATTATATTTTATATATTTTCTTTTATTTTCAAATCACTTCTCAAATTTTTAATCTAATGTACCACTAGTGTCATCATCAGTGCCCAAGAATTATGTCTCGCTCTCTTCACCAAGAATTGTTTCTCTCTCTAACTTTATTTACTTATTTAATGTAAGAGCTTAATTAGTATATGCTAAAATAAAACATATTATTTTAATATATTATTTTATATGGGTTATAATCCTTAAGTTTTTTTTTAATATTCTAAAAATAATAATAATTTAGAGAATTAATTCACTTTTCAAACTATTTAAAAAATTAATATACTTTTTGAAATCACATTTTGAAAATATAATTTTGAAATTGAAATTACATTTTCAACATGTAATTTCATATTGAAATCGCATATTAAAAATGCAATATATCTTAGCGAAATCCATGTCTATTGCATTTTCAACATGCGATTTTAAGATAAAATTATAGGTTGAAAATGTAATTTCAATTTAAAATTGTATTTTCAAAATGCAGTTTTAAAAATGTTAATGTACACCTCCTACACCACTAAAACCTACCACTACCACTACACACCTCCACTACTCCTCACCCACTCCACCTACCACCTCCACTTTACCTACTACCACCACCCACTCTACACCTACTACTCCCAAAACCTCTCTATATATAGGACTTGTAATATACAGATACAAATAACAATACATCAATCTTGTAATATACACAAATCAATAATAATACATCAATTTATTTTACATGGTATCAGAGCTAGGTTAACAACCTAGTCATTCTGCTTCACCGGCGGGCGGCAGTCTCGCCTTGGCCGCCCGCGCGGACCTCTACACATACCTTCTCTCCCGCTGTTTTGATTCGGAGTTAGCAGAAGCGTCACATATTGATCCACACACTGCCATACACACAAACACCACAACACACACATGAGCTGAGGGCTCTGGCTCTCTTTCTCTTCAGAAGGAAGCTGTCACTCTCTCAGTTTCCAGATCTCATTTTGAAGGCAGTCGTTCAAAATCAAAGTTGTCTTCATGTTCATCCTCCAACCAAGAAATAATTGTGTCGTCTCTGTTTGTAAAATTGAGAGAGAGAGATATCCACACAGTTGGGCAAGCATGGAGCATCGATCGCCATCATGGGTCGACGCAAAAACCGCAAGGGAATTTTACTTTAAAAATCTTCCCCCACCCCCAAACAGACCCTATCAATCTGTTTCCCCTATCTCCGACACCACTCTCTCTCTCTCTCTCTCTCCTCACATCTCCGGCATGTCAACCAACCCATCGGAGAGCTACACCGACGACTTCCTCGAGCAAATCCTCGCCATCCCTTCTTACGCCGCCGGCTTGGCTGGACCCGATGTCCGCTCATCTCAAGCCACACCCTCCCCGCTCAGCTCCGCCGGCGGCGGCGACGGCTTCCATCAGCCGTTTATTCCGTTGGGTTTGAGCTTAGACAACGGCCGAGACAGCGTTAATGGTGGTGGAGCTTTTTCAGGGAAGAGTGAGAGAGAGTCTGTGAATATGGGGAGTCTGTTTCCTGTGTTTGAACATTTGCAGCCTCACTCCGTTCGCTACTCAACTCCTCAGGTTTTTCATGGACAACCGACTCACAGCACAACAATGACTTTGCCACATCCCACTGTCATCCATCGAGGGGGGGGGCAAGTCTCATCAACATGTGAAACCCTAAAAAGAAGTTCCCACTATACCACTCTCTAATTATTTTTCTTTCTTTGCTTTTTCGTGGGCCAGAGAGTACACCACTTTCTTTGCTTTTTGCTTTTTCGTAGAATTCAACAAACCACACCACGTTCCCACCACACCATTTTACTTTTTTTTTATTTTATTTTATTTTCCATTTTACTTAAAAAAAAAAAAAAAAAAAAAAACAGACGAAGAAGACGAACTGGATGAACTGCACACCAAATTCATTTTATTCCTGTCGGGACTCACCCCGATCCATTTTACACAAAAAAAAAAAAAAAAAAAAAAACACAAAAACAAAACAAACACCACCCATATCCAACAACCTCATCCACAGGCGGGATTTTTCTTCTCTACTCTGCAGCCGGTCTCTTCTTCTTGCCACTGTCCTGGGTGGCCCTTGCCGATGCTGCCTCCATGATCACTCCACCCTGCTCCTCCACTGCAGCATATGGCGGCCCTCCAAATCGGAACATCACGGTGGCCTTCCGCTTCAGCTCCTTGTTTTCTACCCTTAGCACGCTTATCTCTGCTCGCGCATCCTTATACATGCGTTGGAGCAGAGCCAGTTGGGCGTTTAATTGCTGCACCTCATTTGTCCTACTCTGCAGCCGGTGCGACAAGTTTGTGACCGCCGTCATGGACTCCACACATGCCTTCAAAGTATACTGATTAGCCTCCACATCCATTTGCACTGCCATTTTTTGCTCCACCGACTGCATCGGAAAGTTCAACGGAGCAAACCCAGTGGTGTTTGGTTGAGGTTCACGGGACACCGCACCCGTTATCTCTCTTGTTGACTCGTTGAGGTCGGGAAAGAGAGTCAACAGACCACGGGACGACGAAGCCATTTTCTCTCGCAACAGAGTGTTACAGACTCTCTCTCTCAGCACAACAGTGTTACAGCCTCTCTCTCTCAGCACAACGCAGAGTTTTACAGAGGCTTTCGCAGGTTTTTTGCTTCTGCCTCGGCCTCCGGCTCTGTCTTGGTTAAATAGCCGAGGCAGCCACGCGCATCGCGCGCCTCTTGACGCCAGACAAACGGGCACGCCAGCCAAGGCACTCACGTGCCTCGCCATCATTTTGGCACGCCTTTTGATGAATCGGGCACGCCTTTTGATGGCACGCCTTTTGAGGGTGCGGGCACATCTTTTGAGGGCACGACTTTTGTGGGCTCGATATCTACATCCATATATATCTTTTGGGCAGCCAATATACACACTCATACAGTGTCTTCTACACCGGTCAGCTTTCTCAATCCCTTTTCAACCTCAAATAGGTTTTTCTCTTCACACCTATTTGAGTTTGAGGGGGGGTTATACACAGTATCATGTATAAGTTACTCATGGCGCACTCCCTAAGTCGCCCCCTTGGTGCACCACCACATTCTGCTACATCGGTCCGACATGACCCCGTAAACTGTCTTCTACAACGGTCCGACATGACCCCGTAAACTGTCTGCTTCAACGGTCCGACATGACCCCGTAAACTGTCTGCTACATCGGTCCGACATGACCCCGTAAACTGTCCTGCTACATCGGTCCGACATGACCCCGTAAACTGTCTTCTACAACGGTCCGACATGACCCCGTAAACTGTCCTGCTACAACGGTCCGACATGACCCCGTAAACTGTGTCTTCTACAACGGTCTGACACGACCACACAGTGTCTGCTACAACGGTCCGACATGACCCCGTAAACTGTCCTGCTACAACGGTCCGACATGACCCCATAAACTGTCTTCTACATCGGTCTGACACGACCACACAGTGTCTGCTACAACGGTCCGACATGACCCCGTAAACTGTCTGCTACAACGGTCTGACACGACCATACCGTGTCTCATATCCTGTTTTATTTATCAGTTTACTTTCCTGTTTTGTTACTCTCTTCAAACTCAAGTTGGTTAGTTCCTATCCTCCTTGAGTTTGAGGGGGGCTGTTAATGTACACCTCCTACACCACTAAAACCTACCACTACCACTACACACCTCCACTACTCCTCACCCACTCCACCTACCACCTCCACTTTACCTACTACCACCACCCACTCTACACCTACTACTCCCAAAACCTCTCTATATATAGGACTTGTAATATACAGATACAAATAACAATACATCAATCTTGTAATATACACAAATCAATAATAATACATCAATTTATTTTACAAAAAAGTAGATCAATTTCTCAAATAGTTTGAAAAATGGATCAAGCCTCTAAATTAAATATTTTTTTAGAATATTTAAAAAAACAACTCTATAATTTTCTCTAGCATATCACTTCAATTTCAACTCATATTTATTACACTTACCTAACAAATATTATTGCTGAGTATTTTTTCTTTTACCCCCTTTCTATTTTTATTTTTTATCCTTCTGTTTATCGCCGGAGCTCCGCAAGAATTTGTTCCCCAATAACACCTCCTGGTTCAACGATCGACTTCCCACGTTCATGATGATAATAATGGAGCCGACAAAAACAATCAATTGGTTGGTTTGGCAAGGGCTCATTGGGCTTTTTTGGCTCAATGAGCCATAAAAGATAGAATAGGTTCGTGAGCCACAACAGACAAAACATTCCATCCAATCTCATAATCATTACACTATTCTCTCACAAAAAATCAAAAAAGTCAAAAAGTCAAAAGCCCTTCCCAAACCAAGCTTTTGAGCCCAGGCTTATATAGTCAAAAAAACCAAAATGTCAAAAAGTCAACCTACTTCCCAAACGGATGCTAAGTGGGTGTTTGGATTTTTTTATTTTTTTTAAGATTTACGTATAAATCTTAATAGATAGATTTATTATTCAATAGGTCCTATGATAATTAATGATTTTTTTTTATCAAATAATATTAAAAAAATCTCTAATTGTTAATTTTGATAGACAGTTTAAAATTTTTATCACAAAAATTGTCACTAATTATAACTTTCAGCAATAGTACAAAAAAATCATCACAATAAAAGTCAATAATTTTTTTTAGCGACAGTTTAAAAAATTTGTTATAAAAAAATGTCATTGATTGTAAATTTTATTGACCATTTAGAAAAACTGTGACAAAAAAAATCACTAATTGTTAATTTTTAGCGGCATGTGTGAAAACTCGTCACTAAAAATTATTTTTATTGACGATTTTAGTAAGACTTATTTTTAACAGGATTTTACGAGAATTAAGTCAAACTATTAAGACCTATTAGTAGTTTGGTTTTTTATTAAGTAGTTTTTCTGTAGTTTTTTTTTAATAATTTAAAATATTAAACATTTTTGAGTTCTACTCAATTAGAAAAGATTAAAAAAAAATTATAAAAAATTCAGGAAAAGAACAAAAATAATTATTGAATTTCTTATTTTATTTTTTAGATTTGTCTGCACGGACTTGAAAAAAAAATTGACATAATTTCTAAAATAAAATTATTAAAGATAAAAATTCAAAAAAATTGTGATTTTTTTGACTATATGATAAACTCATTAGGTATACAATATTTATGAAAAAAATTATGATTCCGTATAAGTAATTAATAATTAATTTTATAAATATTTTAATTAAAATTTTAATTTTTTTTAATGAATATGTTATTATTGTAACTTCCCCTTTCTCTTATCAACTCCCAATCTTTTTTCCTTGGTTTTTTTTCTTTCAATTAATCTTGTTCCAGAAAGACAAGTGTAGAAAAGAAATGGCGATTTGAGTTAGAGTTGAAAAGCGGTAGAGAGAAATAATTCCTGACATCATAGCTTTGTGAGAGTAAACACTATTCTGCTGAGAGGAGGATTTTCTCCGGCCCAGTTTTTAGATCAGTGGTGCTATTTGGACACGTGAAATTCATTATAAGTTTGTTTCGGTAATTCGAATTATTTATTTTATTAAATAATTTATGTATTTCATCTATACGGATTTTTTTAATTAAAAATATAATAAATTAAATAAGTAATACTTATCAAATTGACCTAATTTTTTATTTAAATAAAATATATAAAATATTTAACAAAATAAACAATTTAAATTTTTAAAACAGACCACATAATAAACCTGACAAGTCAAATGACGCCTTCCAATCCAAAATTCTCCTCCATTCTTCTATTCTCCCGTTGCCATCCGTTAAACCAAAGTTGTTACTTCATTTCTTTTCGTAGCCTACAGAACACGCGGCAAATTTTGAATGGCGCCAACACATCAATCAGGCGTAACCGCAGCTCCTTCGACAGTAGGAAAACCGTGCCCGGAACTTAAGAATCCACAAATGCCACTTGCCATAAAAGGACAAAAACAAAAAACCAAAAAAAAAAAAAAAAAAACAAACAAAAACAAAAACAAATACAAATGTCACTTGCCATAATCTTGCCAAATGATGATCATGATATGATTTTTATTTTTTATTTTTTACCATACGTTTTGTGAGAGTATCATAACATTCGCAAGTTCTAATTCTAAAATAATTGATTGTTGGTTAGATTTAATTCAATCCAGAAAAAATGATTTATTACCGAAACAAGAGAGGAATGCACCAACCCTAACATAAGAGGAAGAATCACAAGTAAAGTACAATGCAGCTAATTTTAATCATTTGAAAATACGAGTCATTAATTAAGACTCAAAAATCGAGCCTTGCTCACCTGTAAAGAAGGAACACACATTTCCACTCCACTACCATCCCCAATGGTATGATAAAAATCTTCTATTATAACCATATAGTGTAATAAAAAGAATCAATTCATACACCAAAAGCAGAAAAAATAAAGGAAAAGAGAATTTCTTGAATTGGAGAGCGGTGTTTGGCTCAGTATGGCTTATCAAGGGTTTTATTTTAATGATTTGAACTATTTGTTTTGCCAAGTAATTTATGTATTTCATCAACATAAAAAAAAAGGGGATCAATTTGATAACATAGTCAATTTATCATGTTTGTCACTAAAAAAATAAACGACAATTTTATTTTTAAAAATAAATCATTTTTTTTTGTTGTGACAAACATGATAAATTAAATAAATTACAATTATTGAATCGATTTAATTTTTTGTGTTGATAAAATACAAAAAATATCCAACAAAATAAATGATTTAAATTATTAAAATAAAATCCATAATGAACTTTATGAATCCAAACACATTTCAATCTAGATTATAGGAAACTGCCTCCTTTTTCTAAACTAGTAACCATAGCAGCACATTTAAATGTTTATACCATTATGAATGATTACCTCTTATATAAGTAAAATCGATTTGATGAAATTGATACTAGTGATTAACATGTAAAAGAATTAAACAGCAATTCATTAACATCATGAAATGCTAATGAAATAGAGAGGTAATAAAATAATTTTCAAAAAATTAAGGGGCCATCCAATTATGCATTAAGATTACTCATGAAATATAAAAACTAATAATAATAATAATAAATTTTTTCAAAATCTGGAGGATGGCTCCTTATGTGGTCCTAGTTGGAGTGGATCCCACATAGGTTTAGGGGTGTAAAATCAGCTATCAACCCACGACCTCAAGCGGTCCGGCCCGACTCATTCAGGATTGAACTCGGCCCCTGAACCTGGTCCTAGTCGTGTGTTTTGGGGCTCAACTCGACCCGATTGGTCAACCCGAAGCCCACTCCAAGGCCTGCTTAGCCCACTCGAGATCCAATGTCATTCTCAAGTTATTTTGGTAAATTTTTTTATTTTGGTAATTTTTTTTTCATTTTTAAAATAGTTAGGCCAGCCTAGGCTCATGGCTTGATTTTAAAAAGTCCATACTATTTAAGAAAAACTTGCGGGGAAGCCTAGAGGGCAAAATTATTAATAATTTTGCCCTTTGAATTCAACTAACCAAAAGTTAAAAAATTAAAAATAAAAAAGCCAACAAGAATGGTCCCGTTTGGTGTAGTTGTTAAAACAGCTTATAGATTATAGCTTAACAGATTATAGATTATGATTTTAATCATAAATTGTTAATTTGTTTGGTGTAGCTGTTGGATTATAGATTTAAGTTGCTGAGTAGTGTTTGTTAAATAAGCTGTGAAATAGCTTTTTCAATTAATTTTTATTTTTGTTTGTCTACATTTCTCATAAAAAATAATAATAATAATCTATAGTCCATTTGAATCTTTTTCTATTTTTAAAAAAATAAAAATAAAAAAATTTAAGAGTATAACCATAAATTAACATGTCCACAGCAGAAACTAATAATGGGTGAGCAGCTTCTCAGAATTAGCTTTTTGGAGTTAAAATAAGCTGTTAGAATCAGAAGGTGTTTGAAATAACTTTAACCAAACAGTCCAAAATAACTTTTTCAAAACTAAAAGCCATAAGTTAGCTCTGAAAAGCTGAAACAAACACCCCCAATAGAATGGTTATTTTGATTTTACTACAATATTTTATCACTACAAGAAAAGTCCTTATAAAACAAGGAACTTTTTTCGACGGTGCATTTCCCGTCGCAAAAAATGATCTTTTGCAATGGCAGTTTAAATCGTCGCAAATAAATAGCTTTTGCGACGGTAGTTACCCCGTCACTAATAAACATACACGAAAATGTGTGATAAATACGAAAGTATTTGCAACGCCTTATGCATCGTCGCAAAATTTTTTTTTGAGACGGGAAAAATTTGCTGTCGCAAATAGTGGACAATTTGCGACGGCAAATGTCCGTCGCAAAAAAACCCTTATTAAAACGACGTCGTTTTTACCTATTTTTATTTATCATTTGTGACGGTTTAAATATACCGTCGCAAAAAGTAATGAAATTTTTTTGTCCCGCTTCTCCCATTGTTTGGCGCTCGGTCATTTTGATCCAAAATCCCTAAAACTTTGAAACAAGATCTTTTCCCCCAAAATCCCCAAACAAGCTTGCGTGTTCACCGGCGATTTCTCTCTCGACGAGCGACGACGGCGAGCAATGTCAATCGCTCTCGGCACGGCTAGTGGTGGTGCGGCGTCTCTATCTTTCTCTCGCGCGAGCTCAGTCAACCTCAAGCGCTCCTCTCTCACTCACTCAGCGAGTGACGCTTGTATGCTCTCTCTCTCTCTCTCTCTCTCTCTCTCTCCAAACACTCCTCACACAGACTGCTTCTTGTCTCTCCTCTGATGTTTCTTTCTTTCCTTTGCTTTCTAAGAATGTATAACACAGAAAAGCTAAAAAAAATTAGCTCTTTATCTTCAAAACATGGCTTCCCATAGCGTTGTTTCACTGTTCTTCATCTACATTTCTTTGTTCTCGAGCCTCTGTTTAGCTGACGATCCATTTGTTAGCTACGAATTTGTGCTCTCGTACATCACAGCTTCTCCTTTGGGTGTTTCCCAACAGGTTTGTTTGAGATCTCTTTCTCACTCTATTTTCTCTCGAATGTACTCTGTTCCTCTTTCCATCTGGGTTTTCTGAAATTTCACAAACAGTTGGTGGGTTAGTTTTTGTTTTCAAAATTTTGAGTCTTTAGTCTCAGATCTACAAAATATGCTTAGTTTTTGAAGTTTCAGTGATATAGTATAGTGAGCTTAGGGATTTTCCTAAGCTGCGTTGTGATGAAATTCAAGAGCTACTAGGGTTTTAGTGATTTTCATGAACTGCATTGTTTTGAATTGCAGGTTATTGCTATTAATGGTCATTTTCCAGGGCCTATCATTAATGTGACTACTAACAAGAATGTCGTTGTCAATGTGAGGAACAAATTAGATTGAGGACCTTCTCATGACTTGGTATGATTTACAGTAGTTTTTTTTTTTTTATTAATTTGATTTGGGTTTTGGATCTATGATGGTAATTTATGATTTAAAAAATCAATGGTTGTGAACAGGGCTGGTATTCAACAGAGGAGAAGTTCTTGGCAAGATGGGGTACTCGGCACGAACTGTCCGATTCCTCCAAAGTGGAATTGGACTTACCAATTCCAAGTGAAGGATCAGATCGGGAGTTTCTTTTACTTACCATCGCTCAATTTTCAATGGGCATCTGGAGGTTATGGTGGTTTTATTATTAACAATAGGGACATAATTCCAATTCCTTTTGCAACCCCAGATGGGGATATCACGATTTTGATTGGTGATTGGTACACTCGAAACCACACGGTTAGTGTTTGATAAATTGTCTAATCGACATTTTAGGTGTGTATTGAAGCTTAGCATCCAATGTGTCTTGTGGTTGATCTTGTTTTGGTATATATAGGCTTTGAGGAGAGAACTTAATGGAGGGAAAAATCTTGGGATGCCAGATGGTGTTCTTATCAATGGGAAAGGCCCCTATAGATATAACACTACACTTGTTCCTGATGGCATTGACTATGAAACAATTGATGTTCACCCTGGTGAGTATTTCAGAGACTGTTTTTGAAGAATCTGCTATAACTTATACGTTTATCATCAAATCAATTAGTCTATAAGTCATATGCGTTCAGGAACTTTGTTGATTTAGAAGTTGGAACAGATTTGTTCTTGTTGGATTCTCTGAATGAGCTGTGCCCTTGTTCCTTTTATGCATTGAACCTACTTTTGAAGCAACTTATACCATATGGCTTTTTGACCTTCCAGTTTTGGCTAGGATGTGCCTGCTTCTCTCTTCTAATTATTTTAACTATTTATTTGTTATTTTCGGTGAATTACCGTATTTGATGGTATTAGTGTTAAATACACACTAAACTCATGGTAGCACTAATACCATCATCAGATTGTGATTGCAATAGGGCATTATTTAAGAAAACATGTTCTTTCATTGGGTCTTAGGACTTGGGACTTGGCTTCAGCAATGGAGTGTACTTCTTTGATGTGATATAAATCACATTAACAAAAGTAACAAGTTAGGTGTTAGGATGTGCATCAGCATTGCACTTCTTCCTTATATATATATTATTCATATATTATTTTTGTGAAAAATTGAGGACATGCATATTTTAGGGGTTATAATTCACCCTTATAGTTGAATAATTTACCTATACACTCACATGCAACATGCCACTGCATGATAGTTAGGAACTATACATCCCAGGAGAACTTTTTGGTCAGGCATTGAGACATAACATTTCTTTTTGGTAGGTATATTGTACATGTCAATGCTTGTGAAAGTTGTTTTTCTTTCTTACATTGTTTCCTTATATTTTTTTAGCTTCTAATTGTTTATATTATAATGTTGGCCAGGCAAAACATATTGCATCTGTGTACACAATGTTGGTGTGTCAACAAGTTTGAATTTCAGAATTCAGAACCATAACCTGCTTTTAGCAGAAACAGAGGGATCATATACAGTGCAACAAAATTACACTAGCTTAGATATTCATGTTGGACAGTCTTATTCTTTCTTGGTAACCATGGATCAGAACGCAAGTTCTGATTACTACATTGTAGCAAGCGCTAGGTTTGTGAATGAATCACTCTGGCAAAGAGTTACTGGTGCTGGTATCTTGCACTATTCAAATTCGAAAGGGAAGGCATCTGGTCCCCTTCTGGACCCACCAAATGATCAATACGACAAAACCTTCTCAATGAACCAGGCTAGATCCATCAGGTTTGTTTGCAATTTTTTGGATTCATTGGCACATTATTTATGTGAATATAAATTATATCATGCATAGGAGGTTTTATGTTTTCTGTTCTTAGTAGTGATTAAGAACCACTTGTCCTTTAGGCTGGTGAGCTTATAGAGAGGCTTGATCTAGATGTTCCACCGGTTGTAAAAAAAAAGCAGAACCTTTGAACCTATGAAATGTTTTAAAAAATATTTTCCTTCTAAATATATGTAAATTATTTGAATTTAAAATTTTAAAAAAAATTATTTAATATATTTAAAAACTTAGAATAACTAAATAAAAAAAAAACTCAAAAACATTATTTTAAGGCCCGTTCAATTTTGGTGAGCTGCTCACAATCGCTCTGTTAGCTGCATATTTAGCCGAATATTAAAATTTGCTTTTTTTTAGCAAATTTAGTTTTAGTATCTTGGAGAGATCAACAGTTATATCCATCTTTGACATGAAACTTGGCACATACGACCGCCTAGGCACGAGAGACTTGTGGGAGAAGACGGGACTCCAATCGGGTTCCCGGTTTGGGAGTTAGAGCCGAATTTCACTCTAGGCAAACTAGTTCCTTAAGAAATTTGAAATGGAGGTGGTGATGTCCCAAAATCACCAAACGGCGTCAGTTTAGCACGAAACTTGGCACACACGACCGCCTAGGCACGAGAGACTTGTGGGAGAAGACGGGACTCCAATCGGGTTCTCGGTTTGGGAGTTAGAGCTGGATTTCACTCTAGGCAAACTAGTTTCTTAAGAAACTTGAATTCGAGGTATTGACGCCCCAAAATCACCAAACGACGTCGGTTTAGCACGAAACTTGGCACACACGACCGCCTAGGCACAAAAGACTTGTGGGAGAAGACGGGACTCCAATCGGATTCCCGGTTTGGGAGTTAGAGTCGGATTTCACTCTAGGCAAACTAATTCCTTAAGAAACTTGAATTCGAGGTGTTGATGCCCCAAAATCACCAAACGGCGTTGGTTTAGCACGAAACTTGGCACACACGATCGTCTAGGCACGAAAGACTTGTGGGAGAAAATGAGACTTCAATCGGGTTCCCGGTTTGGGAGTTAGAGCAAAATTTCACTCTAGGCAAACTAGTTCCTTAAGAAATTTGAAATGGAGGTGTTGACGCCTCAAAATTACCAAACGGCGTCGATTTAGCACGAAACTTGGCACACACGATCGTCTAGGCACGAGGGACTTGTGGGAGAAGACGGGACTCCAATCGGGTTCCCGGTTTGGGAGTTAGAGCCAGATTTCACTTTAGGTAAACTAGTTTCTTAAGAAACTTGAATTCGAGGTGTTGACGTCCCAAAATCACCAAACGGTTTCGGTTTAGCACGAAACTTGGCACACACAACTGCCTAGGCACGAGAGACTTGTGGGAGAAGACGAGACTCCAATCAGGTTCTCGGTTTGGGAGTTAGAGTCGGATTTCGGTCTAGGCAAACTAGTTCCTTAAGAAATTTGAATTTGAGGTGTTGACGCCCCAAAATTTCCAAACGGCGTCGGTTTAGCACGAAACTTGGCACACACGACCGCCTAGGCACGTGAGACTTGTGAGAGAAGACAGGACTCCCATGGGGTTCTCGATTTGGGAGTTAGAGCCGGATTTCCATCTAGTCAAACTAGTTCCTTAAGAAATTTGAATTGGAGGCGTTGACGCTCCAAAATCTCCAAACGGCGTTGGTTTAGCACGAAACTTGGCACACACAACCGCCTAGGCACGAGATACTTGTGGGAGAAGACGGGACTCCAATCGGGTTCCTGGTTTGGAAGTTAAAGCCGGATTTCTGTCTAGCCAAAATTATTTACTTAATTATCTTTGTAATTATATAGTAGTTAATTTTTTATGTATTTTTATAATTAAAATATTAACACATAATTATATTGTCATTAATTATTTTTATTTTTTGTTTCCAGATATTTTTCGAGTAGCAGTTTGCTTCTTGTGGAATATAGGCGTATGAAGATTGCGATTTACTTTTGTTTTTGTCATCCACGGAAGAATCATGAGGGAAACTTTTGTTTTTGATTTACGTTATTTTGAATTGTGAACAACATTATGTATTTAAACATTGTGTATGTATTATGCATTTTTATATAGTGTGATAATTTTGCTTATGTGTTGTAATGAATGAATGTAAGAATATTTGTATTATGAATGAATTGTTATTTTTATATTGGAATTTTTATATTATTATGTAATTATTGGTTTCTTTTTCAATTATTTTTCATTTAATACAGGTAATTTTCATATTTTTAATAATTTTATTGCATAAATTTTTTATTTTTTTTTTGAGACGGCATCACATTGCCGTCGCAAATGATATTGGCAGAGTTGAGACAAAAGTTTTTGCGACCGTACTCTTTGCCGTCGCAAATAACACCTTTAGCGACGACAACATAGTGCCGTATCAAAAAAATTCAGATTTTTTCATATTAATGGCGACGGAAAAATGCCGTCGCAAAAAAACAACTTTGTCGTTGCAAAAAAAAGGCGACAGTAACGTGCTGTCGCTAAAACCTTTTTGCAACCCCCTCTGTTGTGACCCTCCACTTGCCGTCACTAAAAGTCATCTACCGTCGCAAAAAAACTTTTAAGATGACATTTTGAGTATTTGCGATGACATTTTACCGTCCCAAAAAATTAAATTTTTTGTAGTGTATTACATATCTTTTCATAGATATGCTTTTGTAGATAATTTTTATGGTCTATAGAGATGCTTTTCTAGATAATTTTTTTGAGTACTTTTTGTAAGTTGCTAATATATTGTTGATAGATTATGGTATTACGGGGCTAATCAATAATTTTCCGAATAATTAAGTACTAAGAACCAGGAATTTACCCAAAAGTTTTTCCAGATTTTCAAAATGAATAGTTTGAATTTAGTTTTGTTTTTGTGGGTCCATTTCATGGATATTTTTTTTTCATCGGATATTCAGGTGAGTTTATGTATCATTTGACTAATTTTAACATCTATGCAAAGCGCCCTTTCCATGTAGATTGGATATACCCACGGGCCACTATAAAAAATTAAAATTTTAAATATCAAAATTTAGAGATAAAATTATTTTTTAAAAACCAAATATTTTTGTTAGCAAAAGTGTCATATTATTATATATTATTCTTTTTGGATCAAATTTTTTATCTCAAAAAATAAATCATTTTGAAACCAAATTATAGTCTATTTACTAGTGATATTTTCAAAATTTTGTTACTAAAATTATTTTTGACTTTTTGGTACGATCTTTTAATGACTATCCTCATGACAATAGAAATTTGTTCTTAAATGTTTTTTATAACAAAATTTTTAAAAAATTTAATTTGTAAGTGGGTTGATTTTTTGGCTTTTTTAGCTTGGGCTAAAAAGCTTGGTTTGGGAAGGATTTTTTGGTTTTTTAGTTTTTTTTTTTGGTGAGAGAAGAGTGTAATGATTATGGGTTAGATGTAATGTTTTGTTTATTGTGACTAAAATAACTTATTTTGTCTTTTGTGACTAAAATAGCCACAAACCATCTTCCCAAACCTACGTGACCTTAAGAAGTTAATAGATTTCTAAAATTTTTTATAAAAAAAACTTCAAATATTCTATTCAAAACTCACGTGTGGGTCCGATGCGGGTCTCGAGCAAGGATCCTCTCATTAACTTCCTTACTTGACTCCCTACTTGATGGGTCATTGGATTTACTTTTGGATCAAATTTCGATCATCTGAACCATTCATATTTTAGAATTTGTCATGTACATCATACCTGTAAAAAATCAAATTGATCGAATATCAGAAAAACTAAAAACTATCTATTAAAAAATTGTAATAAACAATTTTATTATTTAATAAAACTTTTAGTTCACATAGTTTTTGATATCCAATCGACTTGATTTTTTACAAGTATGATATACATGACAAATTTTAAAATATAAACGGTTCGAATTATTAAAATTTGAATCAAAAATTGGCCTAATAACTCATTAAGTAAGAAATTAAATAGGAGAGTCAAGAAAGGGATTCTTTCTTCGTGGGTCTCACCCTAATATTGTGCCAAATTTTTTATAGAATTTGTGGGGGCTTTCAGAAGATACCAGCCAACCTCCTTCTTCACACATAAGCAACCGCGTTATTCCACAAATGAATATCTCATTCACGCGCACACGCCGTGCGGTAATCCTATTTCCATCAACGAATAAACAAAACGCGTCCTATCATATCCCCATTATTCAGACACAACACACATTATTACTCTATATATATCCACCACATATCAATATTAACATATATCACTTCCATTCTACCTCCTACACCATCCCCAAAACCCATCTCTCTCATTTTCTCTCATTTTTTTTTCTCCAAAACCATGGCTGATAACACCAAACAACCACAACTAAACGGAGCCTACTACGGCCCCTCAATCCCACCCCCCTCCAAAACCTCCCACCGCCCCGGCCGCAGCCACGGCGGCTGCGGCTGCTGCGGCTGCCTCTTCGCCCTCATCTTCAAAATTCTCATCACTCTCATTTTCATCGCCGGCATCGTCGTCCTCGTCTTCTGGCTCGTCTTCCGACCCAACAAAGTCAAATTCCACGTCACCGACGCAACCCTAACACAATTCGACCTAAATACCACCACCAACACCCTCTACTACGACCTCTCTCTCAATCTCACCATCCGCAACCCTAACAAACACATCGGCATCTACTACGACCGCCTCGACGCCCGTGTTTATTACGAGGACCAGCGCTTCGCCGCCGAATCTCTGACTCCGTTTTATCAGGGACATAAGAATACTACTGAACTTGGGTTTGTGTTTAAGAGCCACAACATAGTGAGTTTGAATTCAGAGATTGCAAAGTATGATTCAGAGAAGAGTTCGGGATCTTATAGTATTGATATGAAGCTTTATCTTACGGTTAGGTTTAAGTTGAGGAGTGTTAAGACTCCTAAGTTTAAGCCGAAGATTGAGTGTGACTTGAAGGTTCCATTGGCGTCTAATGGGAGTGTCTCTGGCAGCTTTGAGACTGTTAGGTGTGGAATCGATTGGTAGTGTGGGTTTGGAAGATCGATTTCTCATCGATGGGCACGATTGTTCTTATTCTGATCTGCAGAGCTTATTCTTCTATTATTTTTTTATTTTTATTTTTATTTTATGCCATTGAGTACATGTTGATTCTATAGGTGATACGTATATTTTCACTGTTCTAGGTCATAGAAACGGATACAATTTTCTCAGATTGAGTGCGATCTACACATTTAGTAGAACTCAATCTATATAAGAGGATTGTATTTAGTTTTATGAATTTAGAACTTTTTTTTATATTTTATACATTTGTTTTGTTTATTGATATGGGATTTAGGTGGTTATGCTATAGTTTCACAGGGTGATGTGATGATTAGATCATTGTATTTTTTTGATATATGTACTGATGTGAATAAATAATGGCATTTACTTTATATTTTTCTCCATTTTATTATGAATAGTTTTTGTGGAAATGTAAGGTGTTTGATGTCATTGGTTTTGAAAGAGGCAATTAAAATTTGGAATAAAGTTTGAAGTTGTTGATTTTAAGACAGCAACAAGAAAGAAAAAAAAATGATGATATATTATAAAACAAACATGCCGCAGCCAAGTTTTATTTAATTGAAAGAGAGGAGTAATGAAAGGGATGGACAGCGAAAAGTATATGGAACCTTAGGGGCGCAGTCCCGTCCGGTTGATGTGTTGGCCCACACAGAAGGAATAACTAATGATTTCACTTTAACGGATGATAACGGAAGAGAAGTAAAGTGGTGTTTGGTTGTGGAATTTAAAAAAGATTTATGAATTTATATAAAATATAAATATATATTTTTTATATTTTTAAATTTTTTCTCAAATCTCAAACTAATTGCACCATTGGTGTTATCATCAGCAATACTGCTACAGACCCCCACTGGGGGTAGACCCCAGTGACATGGCGCAACGCCATTTGCCGGTTTTCTTTTTTTTTTCGTTTCCGGCCAATCACCCACAGCCACGTGGGCTGGGGTCGCTGGGGTCGCCCCTTACTGGGGTCCCCTGCATTTTCCTATCATCAGTGCCCAAGAATTATGTCTCGCTCTCTTCACCAAGAATTGTTTCTCTCTCTAACTTTATTTATTTATTATTTTTTTTAAGAGCTTAATTGGTATATGTTAAAATAAAACATATTATTTTATATGGGTTATAATCTTCTCTACCATATCACTTCAATTTCAACTCACATTTATTTTCACACTTCCCAAACAAATATTATTGTTCAATATTTTTATTTTTTTTTCCTTCTGTTTATCGCCAGAGCTTTGCAAGAATTGGTTCCCCAATTTGCCAAACAAAAAATGGTTGAGACCACTAATTAGTGGTAACACTAATGATGTGGCAGTGAACTCCACTCACTGCCACAATATTGCTGTGCTTTTTTTTTTCTTTAAATATGTGCCAACTTAACCGTGATGCTTTAGAACACCACTTTTAATGATACGTACCATCCACCTTTGCCAAACACAACACCCACTGGTTCAACGATCGACTGGCCACGTTCACGATGATAATAATGGAGCTGACCAAAACCATCAATTAAGTGGGTGTTTGGATTTTATTTATTTTTTTTAATTTTTTAATTTTTACATTTTGGTTTTAGTAGATAAATTTATTGTCTAATAAGTTCTATAATAATTAATGATATTTTTCATCAAACATTATTAAAAAAAAATCACTAATTGTTAATTTTTAACGACTATTTGAAAATTTTCTCACAAAAAATGACACTAATTATAACTTTTAGCAACAGTTTAAAAAAATCATCATAAAAAAAGTTAATAATTTTAAATTTTTGGCGACAATTTAAAAAATTCATCACAAAAAATGCCACTGATTGTAAATTTTATTGACAATTTATAAAAATTGTAACAAAAAAAAAAATCACTTATTGTCAATTTTTAGCGACATATGTAAAAACTCGTCACAAAAAAATTATTTTTACTGACAATTTTATTAGAGAATTAAATCCAATTATTAGGACATATTGATAGTTTATCTTTTTTTTAAAGTAGTTTATCTGTTTTTTTTTAATAATTTAAAAAAATTAAACATTTTTGAGTTCTACTGAATTAGAAAAGATAAAAAAATTAATAAAAAAATCAGGAAAAAAAAAAAAATAATTATTGAATTTTTTATTTTAGTTTTTAGATTTGTAAACATGGATGTGAAAAAAATTGACATAATTTCTAAAATAAAATTATTAAAGATAAAAGTTCCAAAAAATTGTGATTTCTTGTGACTATATGATAAACTCACCCTAGGTATACAATATTTATGAAAAAATTACAATTCAGAATAGGCATAAAAAAAAAAATTCAATTAATAGTTTATTTTATAAATATTTTATTTAAATTTTAAATTTTTTAATGAATATGTAATTATTGTAACTTCCCCTTTCTCTTATCTTCTCCCAAGCTTTTTTCCTAGTTTTTTTCTTTCAATTAATCTTGTTCCAGAAAGACAAGTGTAGAAAAGAAATGACGGTTGAGTTAGAGTTGAAAACGGGTGGCCAGAGAAATAATTCCTGAGATCTTAACTTCGTGAGAGTAAACATTATCCTGCTAAGAGGAGGACTCTTTCAGGTTTTAGATCGGAAAGTATTATTTAGACTCGTATAATTCATCACACGCCTTGTTTCGATAATTTAAATAATTTATTTTATCGAATAATTTATGTGTTTCATCTATACAAACTTTTTAATTAAAAATGTGATAAATTGAACAAATTATACCTATCGAATTGATTTAATTTTTTATTTAAATAAAATATACAAAATACTTAATTAACAAAATAAACAATTCAAATAATCAAAACAGACTCAGTAAGAAACTCCACAAACTCAAATAATGCCATCTAGTCCAAAATTCTCCATTCTTCTATTATCCTGTTGTCATCCGTTAAATTGAAGTTGTCACTCCATTTCTTCTTCGTGGCCCACAGAACACGAAGCGAATTGTGAATTGACACCAACACATCAACCAGGCGTGACCGCAGCTCCTTCGACGATAGCATAACCGGGGTTGGGGATGCTGCTGTGCTTAAAGCACAACAGCAATTGCTGCAAGCTAAAGCGGCACCGTTTTTCTTTCCTTTTTTTTTTAATTTTTTTTTCCTTGGTATGTGGTTTGTCTTCTTGTTTTCTTAAAGTCACAAATAGTTTGAACAATGTTCCACTTAATTTTATCACTGGATGTGTACGGGGAGGAAATAATTCTCCTCGTATAATCCTGTTGACCAAGTCCACGCTCCTCCGTACGACGTCGCTTTGTCACCTGAAAACACAAACGTGAGCTAGCCGGCGGGTGTGTGCCGGAAACCTCTCCGATGCCTAAGTCAGTAAGCTTGACAAATAGACAAAGTTTTATGTTCTCAAAAAGGTTGTGTTCAATTACCTCCTCTAAGGTGATGTTTGTAGGTTTTTATAAGTTTCCCGTGGCACAATCCTGGTAGGACTTGTATTTCTCCATGCAGAGTCCTCCTAGGATTCATACTCCAAAGGATAATGCTTATCCTTTTACACCCTCCCCCACTGCTTAAACCAAGTGGGATGGTTTTCTCCATAGCCGAACTACCACATGACCGAAATAACATTGGTTATGCCGAACCGTAGAATAGGCCATACTAACCGTAGTTCGGTTCTTCTTGCCATACCATATATTGGTTCTCCCATACACGAACCGTGGTACGTTTGAACCGCTCTACCCAGTAATAACATTCCGACCGATGTGACCGGAATAACATATAACCGGACTATCTCTGAGATCGGTTTAACTACAAGCCACCCCGGGCCGGAGTAGCTTTACATTCCTGAGCCGAAGTAACTTTTAGTCCTCCCAGCCGGAGTAACTACCTTTCTCCTGGGCCGGAGTAACACTGCTCTCCTGGGCCGGAGTATCCTTTATGGCCTTCTTACTTAGTCCTTCGCGTTGTGGGCCTCAAAGCCCAACTTGCAACTCGGCCCAATTTTTCCTAAAAATTACCCTCTCAATTGCCCCTTAATTCCATCTGCATAGCATGATTGGGATTACTAAGTGTCCAGCCGAGCTAGATGTTCTCAAGTTTTTCTAGCCGAACTAGAACATCGTTTAAGCCTATCCAGCCGAGCTAAACCTACTCCGGGCTCTATTTTGTCCGGTCAAAACGTCTCCTCAATCGCGACTGTAACGCTTCCCATTCCGTATACACGTGGCATGTTTTGGTTGGCTAAGGACGGCTGTCACGCCGTCTTCGTGCTTCGTGAATTTGAAACAGTTCCCGCCCTTTCTGCTTTTACACAGGACAGTCCCTTTTCACAAAATAACTTTCCCACCTCTGAATCATTTATCTGCATCTACCTTCTCTCTCTGTCTTCATCTTCTTTCTGTGCCCTTCCATACTCAAGCTTGTGTTCTTGCTGCCACCGTTTCCGACTCCAGTCTCCTTTCTCTCTTTTCCGGTAAGAAAATCTAATCATCTTGCTCTCTATGTTTTCGTATTTTACTTTCCATGCCTTGTATGTTTTTTGCAAATATTTTTCTCCATTTATCTGCTTTGCTTTCGTACTTTTTATGAAGAAACCAGTAGAACTCCATGCATGTATGAACTATTTTGTAGGAAAACAGTCTTAGATCCAAAATCACCTAGCAACCGGACTAGGATACTGTTTATGTCATGTATGTAGATAGATTCAGCAAATAACCGAACTAGAACTTGTAGGAATATCAGAAGTTTCTTCTGAACCACTCTAGCCAAGATAAGACCACCGAACAAACGTGCACATACCGAACTAGGTACTTCGGTCTATAACCGAGCTAAGCCTTTCGGGGCCAGGCCGGCTTTCTTAGTTCTTAAACCGAACTCTGAAAGCCGCCCCTAAGGGCTCAACCGAAGTAACTTTCCTCATAGTGCAACCGATTTAGGCCTTGGGACTAAACCAGATTTCTTAGTTTTGTAGACCGAACTCAGAAAGCTGCCCCTAGACGTTAAACCGGTCTAAACTGCTCAAAACCGAGCTAACAAACCTTCTGATGGGCCGAGGTAGAACCAGCCCACTAAGCCGAAGTAGGATTTGTATATCTTGCTTATAATTTGTAGCGCGGTCCAACGATCTGTGCTTAACCCCTTTGTTTTCTACCTTGCAGACTTAGGTTGCCCAGGCACTCCTGCGTGTGCTCAACCGAGCTACTGAGCCAAATTTTTGTACCGAAATAATTTATTCATAATTTATTCACCAGATGGGTAAGTATAGATATCTAGTCGAGACCCCTGGTGGCATGGCCAAATTTAGGGAGGATTACCAAATTCCTGACGACGTCCAACTGACGTTGGCCGAAAAAGATGCTACTCCCTGGAACAATGAAGGCTTCGTCCCTTTTACCCTTCAATCCATAATAGAAACCGGACTACGGTTTCCTGTCCAACTGCTAATCTGCGAATTTCTTAGACAGACTAGGTTATGCCCCACCCAACTGTCCACCAATACATATCGTATTATAATGGGAATAGCCGCATTAAACCACCAAACCGGACTAAATCTTGGCCTAGCCGAAATATTCCATCAGTATTCCATCGGCTCGAAGAATGCTGGGTGGGTCTATTACCTTAGGATCCGCCGCCGCCGAGAGAAGATAATTAAGCATACACCGGACAAAGACCTTAATGATGATGACTTCTTCTGGGTCTCTGGGAATTTTGAGGACTTTCAAGCCCAAATTCCTGGCCGACCTATAAATTGGAAAATGGGAGAGCCTGGTAATTTAACTTCGGTCTTCTTCCTTGCAGATTTTGCCCACCTCCGTTCTCTATATAGTTATCCCAACCTTGCAATTTTGCGAGCCGCACTACGGTGCCAAGAGAGGAGTTGGGCTAAGCTTCTGAATTTTGAGCCGACCTACCGGTATAGCGGTCGCCGAAAAGCCAAGGTAACCGATTTTCTTCTTGAGGAAGCACCGGAGCCGGACCCAACTTTGCCCGAGATAAGACTTGTCCAACTAACTGCTGAAGAAGAGATGGCGAAGAGAAGCAGAGTTAGGGCCCTTCTCACCGAAACAACTAGGCCCGAAGTAACGCCTCCCAGTCAATCGCAGCCTGCTGTTGTGGCCCTCCCTTCTCAACAGCCATCCTCTTCCCGCCGAACCAAACGTGCCCGAACTGCCGAAACCGAACAAGTTTTGGTTGATGAAGAACCTGCTATTCAGCCGAGCTTACCACCGAGCCCCCAACCGGAGTCCTCTGACCGAACCATCGGCTGCTGGGCACCGAAACTAACCTTCAACGACCGAGACATTCTAGACACAGACTCGGTTGTTGCTGAGAAAGACCACCTGTTGGCCATCAATCTGGCCAAGAGCGTGTGTCTGCCCAGAGACATGGAGCATCACCAAAAACAATTAACCACCGAGCTGAAGTCCATTCGGTCTACGACTAAATCAATGATTCTGGTTAGTAACTTCGGTCGAATTTCTATTTTTTCCTTTTTTTATTTTCAACTTTTTCTTCGGCTAACAGGAAGTTGCTTTGTCAGGCCATTCAGAAGAACCAAATCACCCACAGGAGAGTGCTAGAGCTGAGGAAAGTGACCAGGCAAGCAGCGGCAGAAGTAGAGGCGAAGTCGGCCGAACTGGAAGAGGCCAGAAAGGAAATGGCCGAACTCCGAGGCGAGGTCGGCCGACTGACCGGAATGGTTAGTTCGGCCGAAGCTGAAAAACAAAAGACTGCCATTGCTCTGAAGGACAAGTACTTGCGTGAGCTGGTGAAGCTCGAAAGGAAGAAAGATGCCGAAATAAAGGAGAAGGTGAAGGAGGCTGACAAACAAGGCTTCAAGAGGGCAGAGGATGCTTATGCCCAACAATGTAATGCTGCCAAGGAGCTCTTTTTTAAGTGCGGCTGGAGGGGAGCCGTTGAGAGGCTCGGTCAAGATCCTCAGACCGAGGTTTTCAACCCTCCAGCCTACTTTATACCGAACTCCCTGATGGAATATGCCACGGCCATGCAACAGCAGTTCCTTGAGGGCTCAGATGATAAAGACTCTGATGAAGACTCTGCCCCTGAGGATACTTCGGTTGTGAATGCAGATCAGGTAGTTCGGTCGGAGCCCATGGTGGAAGATCTAACTCTTGATCAACCAAGTGAAACCGTGGCTCCAGCCGAACCCATTCTTCCTTCTGAAAATGTTGTTGCGCCCGAAACCGGTCTTCGGGTTGACGCCGATGCTGCCTTCGACGCCGAAATAGATGAACTTTTCTCTTAATTTTGTACTCTTTTCTTTGTAACCGAACTAAGCCCCCTTGTAATGACTTCTCTTTGAATGAAAATTTTACTTCAACTCTTATTCCGGTTGTGATATGTATGCTTGTACTTTGTAATGCCTTCACTTACTTGAACTGTTGTTTCGGTTTTAGGTGGTTTAAACTATACTTGCCAGCCAACCACTCCTTAGCCGAAATAATTACTTCGGCTGAGGAGTACACAGTGTTGGTTCATTTCAGCCAACCACTCTTCAGCCATACACTTACTTCGGCTGAAGAGAAACAAGTGTTGGTTTATTCCAGCCAACCACTCTTTAGCCATACACTTACTTCGGCTGAAGAGAAACAAGTGTTGGTTTATTCCAGCCAACCACTCTTCAGCCATACACTTACTTCGGCTGAAGAGAAACAAGTGTTGGTTTATTCCAGCCAACCACTCTTCAGCCATACACTTACTTCGGCTGAAGAGTAACAAGTGTTGGTTTTATTCCAGCCAACCACTCTTCAGCCATACACTTACTTCGGCTGAAGAGTAACAAGTGTTGGTTTATTCCAGCCAACCATTCTTCAGCCATACACTTACTTCGGCTGAAGAGAAACAAGTGTTGGTTTATTCCAGCCAACCACTCTTCAGCCATACACTTACTTCGGCTGAAGAGAAACAAGTGTTGGTTTATTCCAGCCAACCACTCTTCAGCCATACGCTTACTTCGGCTGAAGAGTAACAAGTGTTGGTTTAATCCAGCCAACCATCGAAGTTAGTTTTTCCAGCTAACTTAAAGTATTTGGTTATTCCGACCAAATGTCCTGCAGCCTGGATCCTTATCCTGGGCTTAGGAAGGGTGTTGGTTTATTCCAGCCAACCACTCTTCAGCCATACACTTACTTCGGCTGAAGAGTAACAAGAGTTGGTTTATTCCAGCCAACCACTCTTCAGCCATACCCTTACTTCGGCTGAAGAGTAACAAGAGTTGGTTTATTCCAGCCAACCACTCCTTAGTCATACACTTACTTCGGCTAAGGAGTGCAAAGTGTTGGTTTATTCCAGCCAACCACTCTTCAGCCATACCCTTACTTCGGCTGAAGAGTAACAAGAGTTGGTTTATTCCAGCCAACCACTCCTTAGTCATGCACTTACTTCGGCTAAGGAGTGCAAAGTGTTGGTTTATTCCAGCCAACCGTTGAAGTTAGTTTTTCCAGCTAACTTATAGTATTTGGTTATTCCGACCAAATGTCCTGCAGCCTGGATCCTTATCCTGGGCTTAGGAAGGGTGTTGGTTTAATCCAGCCAACCTCTAAGTTAGTTTTTCCAGCTAACTTAGAATAGAATGTTTGCAATATACTTAAGTTTTGAAAGCTAACTTTTACAAAGAGTAATTTGTGCTAAAAAAGAATTTCTCATTTTATTGAAGGAAGAGAGAATTACATATGTTTGAAAAGAAAAAGCTAAAAGTAAAATAACTTGAGATTGGCCGTATTCCATGGCCTAGGGATTGCCTTGCCATCCTTGTCTTCTAGGTGGTATGCCCCTTTGCCTGCTAACCCAACCACCTTATAAGGACCTTCCCAATTTGGGCCTAACTTGCCGTCTCCTGGGATCAGGGTGTTTCCCATCACTTTGCATAGTACCCAATCCCCAATCTTGAATTGTCTTGGATGCACCTTTTTGCTGTATTTTCTGATTAACTCTCGTTGGTATGAGGCGATGTGGACCAACGCTCTTTCTCTTCTTTCTTCTGCAAGGTTGAGTTCTAGGGCTATGGCTTCTCCATTTAAGTCTGGATCAAAATTTTCGCTTCGTATTGTGGGGAGGCCAACTTCTAGTGGGATCACTGCCTCCATTCCATAGGCTAAGGAGAAAGGTGTTTCTCCAGTTGATCGCCGAGGAGTGGTGCGGTAAGCCCATAAGACGTGAGGAAGTTCATCCGCCCACTTGCCTTTTGCTTTCTCTAGCCTTTTCTTTAGTCCATCCAAGACGACTTTATTTGATGCTTCAGCTTGTCCATTCGCTTGAGGATATGCCGGCGTGGAATTGTAGAACTCTATCTTGTACTCCTCACAAAAGCTTCTGAAGATTCTGCCGTCGAACTGAGTACCATTGTCTGAGATGAGTGCTTTTGGTATGCCAAACCGAGTGATAATATTTTGCCAAACAAACTTCTTCACGTCTTTTTCTTTGATTGACGCCAATGCTTCTGCTTCCACCCACTTTGTGAAGTAGTCTGTTGCTGCGAGAAAGAATTTTCTGCCCCCGGGTGCTGTTGGAAGTGGTCCTACTATGTCCAAGCCCCACATTGCGAAAGGCCATGGGCTAGTTAAGGGTAGGAGTTCTCTTGCTGGTTGATGTATTTGGTGTGCGAATTTCTGGTATTTTTCACACTTTTTCACATATTTCTCTGAGTCTGCTTGCATATATGGCCACCAATATCCTTGCGAAATAGCCCTGTAAGCGAGTGACCTTCCCCCTTGATGACTTCCACATACCCCTTCGTGTATTTCAAACAGGAATGCTTCTACTTTGTTGGGATGAACGCACTTGAGGTAAGGCCCAGAGAACGACTTCTTGTATAATGCCAAAGATGGAGATAGCCAAAATCGCTGCGATTTTGCCCTTATTTTGTTGGCTTCTTTTTTCTCTTCTGGTAGGATGCCGTCTTTCAGGAACAGGATGATGGGATCCATCCAAGAAGGGCCTAATTCTGCGCAACATACTTCTTCTGCTTCGGGGTCTTCTATGCTTGGTCTTGGTAAGAAGTCGATGAGTAATGGATGAGGGATTGATGTATCTGCCATGGAGGCCAGGCCTGCTAGCTCATCCGCTCGGCTGTTTTCCTCCCTGCCAATTTGTTCTATCCTTACCACATCAAACTTCTTGATCTCTGTTCTGACTAACTCTTGGTACTTGGCCATTCTGTCGTCCTTTGCTTCATATTCGCCAGAGATTTGGTTTACCACCAGCAGAGAGTCACTGTACACCATCAGTTCGGTTGCTTTCATGAAGTGTGCCGACTTGAGTCCTGCGAGAAGCGCCTCATACTCTGCTTCATTGTTGGATGCTGGGAAGCCAAGGTTGATTGCTTGCTCTATAACCAGGCCGTCTGGAGAGATGAGGACTATGCCAAGCCCTGCACCATGTCGGTTGGATGCTCCATCCACAAAGAGCTTCCACATCTCTCCAACGAATAGTTTCCAACAAGTGGAAGGATCGGATGATGCCATGGGGTCAAGGATGGTGTTTTCTTCAAGGTCCATGTTGGCTGTCTGTCCTTTGTCCTCCGTTTGAACTGCTGGTGAGTCTTTGTTTGTCTCTTCCTTGCTGTCCTTAGTATGGTCTGCCTTGGTGCTTGATTGACTACCTTCCACTAGGGGTTGCACTATTCCGGCGTCAACTTCCGTCCCTAGTTCGGTTGTGTCAGTTTGGTCGACTGGGCAGATATGGTGACTTCCTGGAGTAAACTCTGCGACGAAGTTTGCCAAAGATTGGGCTTTTATTGCGGTTTTGGGTTGGAACTTGATGTCGAATTGTCCCAACTCGACCGCCCACTTCAAAATTCGCCCACTAAAGTTCGCCCTTTCAAACAGAGCTTTTAATGGAAAGGCTGTGAGGACGACTATGGTGTGGGCGTGAAAGTAATGCGCCAACTTTCTGGATGCCATCATTAACGCTAATGCTAGTTTCTCCAAGGGCAAGTACCTTGTTTCGGCTCCCAACAATGTCTTGCTGACATAAAAGATGGGCAAGTGTTGTATTCCTTCTGCACGAACCAACACTGCGCTGACTGCGTGTTGAGAGACTGCCAGGTACAAAAAGAGTTCTTCACCAGGTACTGGAGTAACAAGTAGTGGTGGGGAAGACATGTATTCCTTCAAGCTTTCCAGAGCTCGGTCGCATTCTTCATCCCACTCAAATTTGGCTTTTAAAGCTTGGAAGAATGGTCGTAGTCTGTCTGATGACCTGCTTATGAACCGGTTGAGTGCAGCCGCCATACCAGTGAGATGCTGCACTTCTTTGACTGAGTTTGGTCTCTCCAACTCCTGGATTGCTTTGATCTGAGAGGGGTCGACTTCTATACCTCGGTTGGTCACCAGGAAGCCCAAGAATTTGCCAGATCCAACTCCGAATGCGCATTTGGACGCATTGAGGCGTAGCTTGTGTTTCTTCAGGATCTGGAACATCTCGCCTAGGTCTTTAAGATGGTCATTCTCATCCTTGCTTTTGACCACCATGTCGTCGATGTAAGCCTCCATTGTTCTGCCTAACAATGGTTCGAACATCTTGGTGACCATCCTTTGGAATGTCGCCCCAGCGTTCTTTAGGCCAAAGGGCATGACCTTGTAGCAATATAACCCCCTTGGTGTTGTGAAGGATGTGACCTCCTGGTCTGGTTCATGCATGGCGATCTGGTGGTAGCCTCTGTATGCATCCAAAAAGCTAAGTCGGTTATGCCCTGCCGTTAGGTCCACCAATTGATCTATCCTTGGTAGAGGGAAGCTATCTTTGGGGCATGCCTTGTTGACTGTTTTGTAGTCGACGCAGACACGCCATTTACCATTCTTTTTTGGCACTACGACGGTGTTGGAGATCCATTTTGGGTAGTGCACTTCCCTTATTGCTCCTACCTCCAGCAGGTTGCCTACCTCTTCTGCCACTATTTCGGCGTGGTGAAGCGCCGATCTGCGTGTGCGTTAAATAACAGGTCTGGCGGATGGGTGGACATTGAGTTGGTGGCTGATGAAGTTTGGATCAATGCCTGGCATGTCGTAAGGTGTCCAGGCAAACACTTCGATATTAGAGGTCAAGAATTCCAAGACCTCTAATCTCTCAGTGCTGGACAACGATGAGCCAAGCAAGAAGAACTTATCCGGGTTCTTCTCATCTATTTTTACCTCCACCAAGTCCTCCACCGCTTTCTGATCAGCCTCTTTGCCGACGTCCGCGAATAGTTCATTACTTTCTGGTTCTTCCACCGAATGAACGTATCCTTTGGCAGCTCGGCTTCCATTCGCTGTGGCAAAGCACTGTTTTGACATGATCTGATCGCCATAGACTTCTTCAATTATACCGGCGTCATTAGGGAACCGCATTACCTGATGGTAAGATGACGCTACCGAACGCATGGCATGCAGCCATGTTCTGCCCAGGATGATGTTGTAGGTGGAGGGGACCTTCAATACCCAGAACTCCACTTGTTTTGTTACACTTCCTGCTCTGACTGGAAGGATTATTTTGCCGACAGACCACTCTGGCATGGAGTTGAATCCAATCAGGGGAGAAACTGCAGGTGCCAAGTCTTTGTCTTGCAGCTTTAGTTGCTTGAATGTGTCGTAATACATGATCTCACATGAACTACCCTGGTCAATCAGAATCCGCTTGACGTCAAAATCCTTGACTCGGAGAGTGACAATCAGAGCATCATTATGGGGGCAGTAAATTCGTTCCAAGTCCTTATCCGAAAAGGACATGACGTTTGTTGCCTCTGTCCTCCCCTTCTTGATGGTAGGTTGGGCACTTAATACTTCCCTGAAGTGCTCAGCCTTCTTGATTGAACCTTTGAGCTCGCATACGCGCTCAGGTTCAAAAACTCCATGAATTACATTGATAATGCCTTGAGGTGGTGCATCGATTGGCATTCTGTTGGGATGGTCATTATCATCTTGGGGGGCCGGTTGCGCTCCTCCTTCAATGTATTTGTCCAAGTGGCCTGCTGCCACCAATTCTTCCAAGTGCTGTCTTAGTGGCGTGCAATTCTCAGTTCGGTGCCCCTTTTCTTTGTGGAAGGTGCACCGTGATCTGTCGTCGTAATTCTTCTGGGCTTTCCCAAGCTTGGCTGGCCACTTGACAAAAGGCTCATCTTTGATTTCGCTCAGAATTCGATATATTGGTTTTTTGAACACCGTTGTTATGGCAGTGCGGATTCTCAGCCATCTTTTGTCCGGGTCTTCTCCGTTATCTCGTTTGCCACGCCCGTTTTTGTTCTGCCGATCTACTGTATTGACCTTTGCTGAGGTCTTCTTTTCTAGTACTACGGACGCACTAGATTTTGCCTTTGCACGGGCGCCATCCTCTTCTACCCTGATGTGCTGATGCACTCTCTCCATCAGGGCCTCCATGGTGAGGGGTGGCGTCATGGTAATTGAATCCCTTAGTCGGTTCCCTACTGGTAGGCCTCTTTTATATTGCGTAATGGCTAGATTGGTGGGGCAGTCTCCAATCTGGTTAAATGTCTCCCAGTAGCGGCTGTTGTAAGATCTGAGGGTCTCTTTTTCACCCATGTCGATGGAGAGTAACTGGTCTATCTCCACCGGTGTTTTAGTATTTGTCCGAAACCTTGTTACGAACGCTTCTGCCAATTGGGCCCAGGAGGTTATGCTGCCCTCTGGGAGTTTTTCAAACCAAGTCAAGCCTAGGTCGCCCAGACTTGATGGGAAGAGTATGCACATTAAGGCCTCGTTTCGCCTGTACACAGCCATGACTTGGCGAAAGTGGCTCAAGTGTGAATACGGGTCCGTCTTCCCTTCATATGTATTGAATTTCGGCTGAAGGAAGCCTGATGGTAGGGGTGCGTTTTCGATCGCTGGGACAAACGGCGAAGTCTGTAGTCTTGCCAATGCCTTGTCCGTTGGTTCGTAGGCCGGTCGCGGTATTGGCATTCCAACCTCGACGCTTCCATGCGTCCGAGGAGCCAACCGTTGTAAGGCCGAAACTCGGTGTGGATCTCTTGCCCTGGCATCCTCCTTGCATCGTGCTTTTTCTTCTAGCACGGTTCGTAAGTCGGATGACCTGGGCAGCTCTGTTTGTCTGGATCTGGTTTGGTGTGAATGTGAAGGCCAATACGTGCTTCCTTCAGTGTATGATCTTTCGGTTCTCGTCCTCTCAGACCTGGAGTGACGAGTTCTTGAAGACAAGGAGTGAGTGTCGCCTGTCCTAAGGCTTCTGCTCTCTCCTTGGGAGGGCGTAGTATTCCTACTACGATTCTCTGAGTGGCGAGGGGGCGTCTTATGCTTGCGCCCCTCTCCTGTCGCCACATCTTTAGTCTTCATCTGGCGTTTTAAAGCCTCCATGTGCGCCGCCATCCTTCGAATTAGTTCATCCTGTTCCTTTACGCGATCTTCCAGGGCTTGAGGATCAATCCTCCTCCTTTGTCTGTCGGGACTTTGAGAGTGACGAGGGCTGCCATTCCGCCTTCCCCTGCCACTCCTCCTGGAATTATATTGCTGGGGCTCCAAGTCCGCCATGGGAGGGACAGCAGGTAATCCTTCACGCCTCGCGCCCCCTTCTGGAGTTAGTCCGTCGACGGCGGACTGCGGCAAGTCTTCAATGTGTGCCATTGAATGAGAAAAGGAGAAGTTTAGTCAAGAGGTTTTTGTTCTTGTCTGTTCTTTCCCACAGACGGCGCCAATTGTACGGGGAGGAAATAATTCTCCTCGTATAATCCTGTTGACCAAGTCCACGCTCCTCCGTACGACGTCGCTTTGTCACCTGAAAACACAAACGTGAGCTAGCCGGCGGGTGTGTGCCGGAAACCTCTCCGATGCCTAAGTCAGTAAGCTTGACAAATAGACAAAGTTTTATGTTCTCAAAAAGGTTGTGTTCAATTACCTCCTCCAAGGTGATGTTTGTAGGTTTTTATAAGTTTCTCGTGGCACAATCCTGGTAGGACTTGTATTTCTCCATGCAGAGTCCTCCTAGGATTCATACTCCAAAGGATAATGCTTATCCTTTTACACCCTCCCCCACTGCTTAAACCAAGTGGGATGGTTTTCTCCATAGCCGAACTACCACATGACCGAAATAACATTGGTTATGCCGAACCGTAGAATAGGCCATACTAACCGTAGTTCGGTTCTTCTTGCCATACCATATATTGGTTTTCCCATACACGAACCGTGGTACGTTTGAACCGCTCTACCCAGTAATAACATTCCGACCGATGTGACCGGAATAACATATAACCGGACTATCTCTGAGATCGGTTTAACTACAAGCCACCCCGGGCCGGAGTAGCTTTACATTCCTGAGCCGAAGTAACTTTTAGTCCTCCCAGCCGGAGTAACTACCTTTCTCCTGGGCCGGAGTAACACTGCTCTCCTGGGCCGGAGTATCCTTTATGGCCTTCTTACTTAGTCCTTCGCGTTGTGGGCCTCAAAGCCCAACTTGCAGCTCGGCCCAATTTTTCCTAAAAATTACCCTCTCAGGATGCAATAAAATAAAAATAATTGAATAAACTAAATATAATAAGGGCACATTTATGCATTATATTCGTTTGAAAAATATATATATGTTTGATAAATTATAGTAAATCCCTTTAAATTACATTTACATTTTATTCTCTTAAATTTTAAAACTCAATAGTTAAATTATAACCCATTTGAATTTTATCCCCTTCAACCTGAACACTCAATAGTTAATCATTTCAAAGTATTATCTTGTTACAGTTAACCTTTTTTGTTGGGATTCTATTACGAATTTACACAATTAGATAATGTGTAAAGTATGACACATCACACACACACACACACACATATATATATATATATATAAGTAGTGTTTTTCTCTTGCTTAGGTGACATATTCTAAAAATTTACTTTTGCCTAAAAAATCTTCATCAGCATGCCTTTTTTATTTACATATAAAGTTCTACACAAACTCAGTTTTAATTATAATAACCAATTTTCTATGGAATCTATTTGAAAAATACTTATTTTTCATATATATATATATAATTTAATTATTATGATGTTTGAAAAAAATTATCTCGATATACAAATAAATAAGACAAAATGTACTTAATTATGTGCATTGCACAAATTAAATTAATTGTTTTTATATTTTTATATTTTTTGCCTATCTTATTGATGTCTCTCTTCTATTCTTTTATATATATATATATATATATATAAAAGTGCCACATAAAATGCCCTTATATTTAATTATTTCTAAAATAGAATATTTTAATTTTTTTTTACTTAATCTAAATTACCCATAAATAAAATTTACAATAATTATATATACTAAAAAATACTTTACGAATTAATTTTCTTCTACTTTTTTTCACTTTTATTCAAGTATTCAATTTTTATATTAAAATTATATATATATATATATATATATATATATATAGTCTATCTTGTTTATATTTTATTATTAATTTATACTTAATTTCCTATTTAACATGATGTTGTTTATTATGAAAATTTTATATTTAATTTAAAATTTATATACATATATATAATTATATATAAAATGTATAAACAATTTTCAAATACGTATTAAAGAAAAAATTAATACTCAACATAATTAATCTATCTATTTTTTATTAATCTAACCGTAGCATACTTATATTTAATTTTTTAAAATAATTTTTTTATAACTTCCATTCCTACTTTTTTCTTTTTTCTTTTTTTGATTTGCAACTGAATAAATAAAAAAAAAATTAGAATCACTTTGAATTATATGTTACTATTTTTCTTCCCAATTTAACTATTATTATTAATGCCAAATTAAGTGTTTATTTTACTAGTTTATAATTTAATATCATATAAAATTATTATATATTTATTTTAATTACACTTTTATAACACGATAGAATTAAAATTATTAAATTACACATAAATAATTTAATAGATCACGTCATTTATATATTATTATTATTATTATTATTATTATTATTATTATTATATTTCATGATAAAAAAAAATTAAGTGAAACATTATTCAAACTATTTTCCATGAGACCAAAAAAAAAAAAAAACAACAACAACAAAACAACAAAATAGTTTGAATAATGTTTATATCTCATACGGCACCGTTTTGTTTTTTTTTTTTTTTTTTGGTCCCATGGAAAATAGTTTGAATAATGTTTCACTTAATTTTTTTTTAATCATGAAATATAATAATAATATATAAATGACGTGATCTATTAACTTATTTATGTGTAATTTAATAATCTTAATCCTATCGTGTTATAAAAGTGTAATTAAAATAAATATATAATAATTTTATATGATATTAAATTATAACATAGTAAAATAAACACTTAATTTGACATTAATAATAATAGTTAAATTGGGAAGAAAAATAGTAACATACAATTCAAAGTGATTCTAATTATTTATTTGTTTTTTATTCAGTTGGAAATCAATATATATATATATATATATATATAGTAGAAATGGAAGTTATAAAAAAAATTATTTTAAAAAATTAAATATAAGTATATTACGGTTAGATTAATAAAAAATAGATAGATTAATTATGTTGAGTATCAATTTTTTTTTAATATGTATTTGAAAATTGTTTATACATTTTATATATAATTATATGTATGTATATAAATTTTAAATTAAATATAAATTTTTCATAATAAACAACTTCATGCTAAATAGGATATTCAATATAAATTAATAATAAAATATAAATAAGATAGACCAAAAAAAAAAAGAAATATATTTAATTTTAATATAAAAATTGAATACTTGAATAAAAGTGAAAAAAGTAGAAGAAAATTAATTCATAAAGTTTTTTTTAGTACATATAATTATTTTAAATTTTATTTATGGGTAATTTAGATTAAGTAAAAAAAAATTTAAATATTATATTTTAGAAATAATTAAATATAAAGGTATTTTATGTGGCACTTTTTTTTATATATAAAAAATATATATTAAGTATAAAAATAAAATAAAAAGAAAAAATAAAAATAAGTAAGTATATTAGATAGGCAAAAAATAAAAAATATAAAGAAAAAAAACTTAATTTAATCCGTGCGATGCACATAATTAAGTATATTTTGGCTTATTTATTTGTCTATTGAGATAATTTTTTTCAAATACCATAATAATTAAATTATAATTATATATATGAAAAATAAGTATTTTTCAAATAGATTCCATATAAAATTGGTTATTATAATTAAAATTGAGTTTGTGTAAAACTTTATATATAAATAAAAAAGGCATGCTGATGTAGATTTTTTAGAAAAAAAGTAAATTTTTAAAATGTGTCACCTAAGTAAGAGAAAAATACTACTTATATATATATATATGTCATGTACTTTACACATTATCTAATTGTGTAAATTCCTAATAGAATCCTAACAAAAAAAGTTAACTGTAACAAGATAGTACTTTGAAATGATTAACTATTGAGTTTTAAAGTTGAAAGGGATAAAATGCAAATGGGTTATGATTTAACTACTGAGTTTTAAAATTTAAGGGAATAAAATGTAAATGTAATTTAAAGGGATTTACTGCAATTTATCTAACATATATATATTTTTCAAACAAATATAATGCATAAATGTGTGCTTATTATATTTAATTTATTCAATTATTTTTATTTTATTGCATCCAGTGATAAAATTGTGGAACATTATTAAAACTATTTGTGACTTTGAGAAAACAACAAGACAAACCACATACCAAAGAAGAAAAAAAAAGTGCAAAATGGTGTCGCATTAGCTCGCAGCAGTTGCTACTATGCTTTAAGCACAGCAGCATCCCCCAACCCAACAAAACCGTGCCCGGAGCGTAAGTGTCCACAAATGCCAATTGCCATAATCTTGCCAAATGATAATCATGATATGATATCACATATATATATATTTTAACCCTAAAGAAAGACGGTTCGTGAGAGTTCGTAACTTTCATAAATTTTGATTTTTGAGTAATCTATTATCGGTCATATGTAACCCAATCTAAAAAAAAGAATTCACTATCGGGACAAGAAAGTAATGCACTAACTCTCAACACAAGAGGTAGAGTCACGAGTGGAGTACAACGTAGTCATTTTCAACCATCTGAAAAAATTGGTCGCCAATTGCGTCTCCCAAAAATCAAGCCCTACTCACCTGTAAGGAAGGAACACACCTTTCCACTCCACCCCACCCTCAGTAGTATCATGATATGATAAAAATCTTCTATTATAACCATGTACTGTAACAAAAAGAATCAATTCATATCAAAAGCAAAAAAAAATAAGGAAAAAGTTATTATAACCATTTACTCTAATAAAAAGAATCAATTCATATCAAAAGCAAAAAAAATAAGGGAAAGGGGAGAAATTCTTGAATTGGAGAGCGGTGTTTGGGTTAGTATGTGTACGAGCACGAAATTATTCTTCTCGTATGATCCTGTTGATCAAGTTTGTACTTCTCCAAACAACGTTGCTTTGCCACTTGAAAACACAAACATGAGCTAATCGGTGGGTGTGTGCCGGAAACCCCTTCGATGCCTAAGTCAGCAACTATACAATAGACAATAAGCTCTGTGTATTCTAGAGTAAGAATTAGGATTGTGATACCTGTACATAGGTCTGGTCATGAGCTTTTATAGACTTTACTCGGCACAATCCTAGTAGGATTCCAACTCTCCTTATAAGAGTCCTTCTAGAAATCACACACTCTACTCACTACCAACCAAGTGAGATGGTTTGCACAATCCTAGTAGGACTTTACTCTCCTTAGCAGAGTTCTTCTAGGAGTTACAATCCTACTCATTATCAACCAAGTTAGATGGTTTTGCATAATCCTAGTAGGACTCTACTCTCCTTAACAGAGTCTTCCTAGGAGTCTCAAGCCCAAGGATAATGATTATCCCTAAAACACCCTCATCACTGCAAGCCAAGTGAGATGGCTGAACCCTTACCTCGGCTAACATTGCGGTCAACCGTGCTCACACAGCTCGGTGATACTTTAAGCACCACTGTCAGTCTTGACTCTGAGATGACGCCCTGCAAAGCTATCCTGTAGCTCGGTTCTCCCTCTACTAATACCTCGGTCCAGGATAGCTAGGTCAGGTTATTGGTAGCCCATCTCTGACCGACCCGATATTTAGATGATCAAGGACCGTGCTACATAAATAATTACCTCGGCCCATAGTTCGGCCCAAACCCGAAATATGAGATGTCTTCTTGGCCTAAGACCGAGCTACACCAGCCCTTATCTCGGCCCATTACGCGGCCCAACTCCCAAAGAAGACTCTTCCTAGCTCGGCCTAATTTGTTTACAAATTACCCTCTCAATTGCCCCTTAATTCCATCTGCGTAGCATGATTGAGATTATTTTTCCTCCAGCCGAGCTAAGAACACCCCACTCTGTCGAGCTAAAAAAGTTGATCGGTTTCACAGCTCGTTCGGCCCTAACAAGCCTTGTCAATTGCTCAACATATCCTTTCACTAATCTGGTATGACCTCATTCCCAGGATACATGAATTGCCCCTATTATCCACGTTCTCCTGTTACAACCGTCATGCACCTTCAAAAATTTGAACGGCCCCACTTTTTTGCCTTCAACATTTATACCCTTCGTGGTTGCAATCGTACGAGAAGACATTCTTTCTGTATAACCGGGCTATATGTCCCACCTTTCCAATTAATGAAAAATTTCGATCTCTTGGTGCGGTTACTGTAACGACCCCATCACGTATAATGATTAGTACTTGATTAACTACGAGGATTTGAAATTTAATTGCCGAGTATTATAATTTGATTTGAGAATTTATGAAAATTGTGGGATCTGACTCGTATATGATTTTATTTAAGATTTATTTTGGAAATTAGAAATTAAGGGTCCAAATGGCTTAAGGAAGTAAAATTGATAAGTTGAATCAATTTAATTTTAATTACGGACCCAATTGGGAGTTTAATTAAATATTTGATTAAATTAATTAAAATTGAGATTCGATTAATTAGATCCTAACTGGAGTTGACCAGGTTAATTAAATTATTAGGATTGAGAATCGTGATTATTATGAATTAAATTCATTTATGGGAGGTCCGATTCGATTGTGTAATTTATTGACAATGATTTGGTGTCTGATAAAAAATTGAAGGCCTAAATGATGTGGGAAATCAAAATTGATAATGAAAATAAGTTTAATTTAATATTTAGAACCTTTTAGGAGTTCGATTAATAATCTGATTCAGATTTATAAATTTAATTATATTTAATTAGGCTCTAATGGAAGTCAATTGACTAATTAAATTATCAACCGTGCTACGTAGCTCGAAACCAAGACCCCCCTAATCCCCCGAAACCAAAACGACACCATTTCGGCGTTTTTGAATTTTTTATTTTTTTTTGGTTCAATCAGAAAGAAGAAGCAGACGGGAAGAAGAAGAAGAAGGGAAGAAGGGAAGAAGCAAAAGCAGAAGCAGAGGCAGACGGCGGCGGCGGAGGCAGACGGCGGACCGACAATCGGCGGAGCTGCGACGATCGGCGGAGCTGCGACGATCGGATGCTCGGCCAGAATGTAGGGGCCATTTGTGTGTGTGTGTCTCCATTCCCTCTTCTCTCTTCTCTCCCTCTCTTTCCCTCTCTCCTCTCCGCTCTTCTCCTCTCCGTTCTCCCTCTCTCTCTCTCTCCCTCTCCCTCTTCCACCTGCGTTTTGAGCTCGAAAATGGTGGAAAATGGCAGAAAAAAAGACCTAATGCCCAAAACGACGTCGTTTTGGGCATTAGGGGGATTAGGGAGGGCAAATTTTCAAGCTCTCAAGCTTTATCCTTAAATTATATGAGATGTGAGGTTAGTTAATTAACTAATTTTATGCTAATCAAAATTTATTAAGATTAAATGATGCTTAATTAAATTAATCCTAGACATGAATTAAATTATGGAAACAAACTAGAATTATGTGGGTGTGTGTGCAGAGAAATTTTGTGTGTGTGTGTGCAGAGAAATCATGTGTGTGCGTGTGCATGTAAGTCTTAAGGTGGAATTCAAAAAGTGTGTGTGTGCTGGGTTGATGGCAAAGAAGAGAGGTGCATGTGTGTGTGTATAACTAAGGAGTTAAAAGGTGTTTGGGTTAGCAATTGGTGGGTATGTGCTGTGAGAGTCCTAGAGGGAGAGAGAGAGCCGAGAATGAGAGAGAGGGAGTGAAATATAAGGGAGTTCATCAGCTTTTATACCTGCTGGAAATGGAGAAGAAAACTAAGGAAAAAGAGAGGAAGCAAGAGGAAGTGAAGGAAAAAAAAAAAGATTAGGAAGAAGGCTTAAGAATTCAACAATTTTAGGTAAATATTTGTCTTAATCTTTGTAGATAATTTAGCTAAAAGCTAAAATTAAGAAAGTTATGGAACCAATTCCATGGGTTTGTAGGAAATTGGGTTCTGAGCAAGAAATTAAATTAGATTCATGATTATGGAAATTAATTTAGAAATTAATTAGTTTGAGTTGATTTTCATTATTCTCCATGAATTTGAGGTTCATCCTTGCATGCATGTTAGAATTTCAAGTTTTAGATTTAAATCATGTGTAAAAAGACTTTTGAGATTAAATTTGGGTTTGCATGTGAAATCAAGTTAGGACCAAGAGTACGAATTATAATTTCTTAAATTTGTTAAACTTGGGTTCAATTTCATATAAATAGATGAAGTTAGCAAGATGATGAATAAATGGGGTTATGTTCAATTTATGGAAATTAAATGAGAAATTAATTATTTTGACTTTAATTTTGTAATCTTGCATGAGATTAAGTTCCATTTGTTACACGCACGAATAAATTTTACAAGTTTAATACTCTAATGATACATACATCATGGATTTTGAAGGATTTGGGTTAATTCAATCTCATATTTTGAAGAGAAAAAGGAAATGTTTTAAGAAAATCAAGTTTATGAAAATTTGGAATTAATCCTAAAGTTTTGGTTTTATAATTAGATTTTTATTCAACCCATGCATGTGATGTAATTCAAGAGTTTTATTCAATTAGATACATTTTAGAACACCCATGGTTATAAATTAAGTTTTTGGTTAAAAATTGAGTTAAGTTGAATTTCTAAGAAATTGATTTGTGTAATTCATAGTCAAGTTGATTTGGTTATTAATAATAAAATTAGATCTATTTGAATTACCTACATCATGGAATTTCAAGAGGTTGGGAAGTCTAATTTATATTTTGGAATTGGGTTTGATATGGAGAGGATGAATTAAAACTAAATTTGGGACAATTGGGAGCATGATTTTGAATGAATGTTTTCTAATTGAAAGTGTTTACTAAATCATACAATGGTTCTCCATTTTGTGTACTAAAAATACATGTTTTGAGGTTTTGAATATTAAATTTGAACTTCATTTGCAATTCTGGAATTTTCATAATTTACACTGTCTGCTCGAGCAAGGAAATTCTTGCACGAGCGTGAAAATCGAGCTCCCAGTAGTTTTTCAAAATTTTACAGTCCGCTCGAGCGACCAAAGTGGCGCTCGAGCGAAGACCCCATTTTCAGCATATTTTGGAAAGTTGCATTTAGTTCATATTTTTATCCTCATCTCTTCCCAAAGCATTCTAGACATGATTTATGACTCAATAAAGATTAATAAGCTACCAATCAACATAGATTAGTTAGTTGAAGCATGAATCATTGATCTAGTGGTAATTGTTTAAGAAGCCAAGCAAAAGATCAATCTATTTGAAAAAGAAGGACTTAGTAATGAAAGAATATGTGAAATAAAAACCCGGTTTATTTGAATGAGAAAGAATAAGCGTAGTAGAAGACTGAAAAAGTCAAGTTTGATCAAGGGAGTAATATTGTATTTCAATGTGTATATGTTATGTGCTTGTGTAGGTCACGCGCCATTGTCTGCTTGATTTATCTGATATGTTCAGTCCGTCTGATTTGCTTCTGCGGCTATCTGTGAGTAATAACTTTGTAAAGTTATGTTCAACTGTGTGATAAAATGAGATCTATTTTCTGAAATGATATGTTCTGCACAATGAATGATTGTCCAATTTCTAATATCTATTCGTGACATCTTTAGCATCATGTGATATCTGTCAGCTGTCACCCGGTATCGGAGGTTCCTTTATGGAACTTAATCTGTCAGCACTCTGTTACCCATACCGGAGGCCCCGTCATGGGGGCTCAGCTTCTGTTCTGTTCCCGGATCCGGAGGTTCCTTTATGGAACTGGTTATTCATAACCTCACGTGTATACGTTCTGTTCTGTTCTGTTAATGCTAATGGATGTATCACGTATGCTTGCGCATGACTTATGATTTCTGTCTGTATATGATCTGGACAAATTATGATTTTGATACGAAACTGAATTATGATTTCTGAATCTGTACAGACTCATTCATTGAAACCCCTTTACTCTGTTATTGTTCACTAAGCTTTCGCTCACAGTTTATATTATGTATGTAGGTGAGCCGGCGCGTGATCAGGGCCAGAGTTGACAGCCTTCATTTCTGTTTTTGTCAGCCAACCTATGTGCCTCTCGTAGAGGTCCCGAATATGTCAAGTGATTACCGCTATGTGATTTAAAGTTTAAGTTTTGTTTTCGTGTTTGGTTGAACAAGTCTTGTGTATTTTGTAAATAGGGCTAAGTCTCCTTTTGTCTAATCTATATATATATGATGACTTAAAGATAATGTGTATATGTGTATATAAAAAGTTTAAAATTTTTCTGTCTTATATAAGTCTGCACAGCTCAATGGACGTTGTATATTGTTATTTGCTTCCGCTAGCCCCTAATATTATGTTAATCTGTCTCAGAGGCCTTCGGTAATCCCAGGATTACTGGCCGGTTACGATGCTAAACCTATAGGGGCGAGTTTTGGTCATGACAGTTACTGTGCTTCTTTTTCAATGTTTTGCATCATTCTGACTGCATGTCCAGTCGAACTCACTAGCTTGGCCGAGATACGTACATTGGCCTCAGCTGAGCTAAGAAATGCCCAATCTGACCGAGCTAAAATACGAGCTCGGTCCCTTGTTTTTCCTTCATTATAGTGCTTTATTTTAACTGCATGTTTAGCCGGGCTCACCAGCTTTTACTTTATCCTGCCAACCTTCATTGGCCGAGCTAACTATCATCCCGGTCAAATTGTTCAAAAATTTGTTGGTCAAACTTGCCAATTTTGGCCGAGGTAACTATCATCCCAGTCAAAAAGTGCCAAAAAATCTTGTTGGTCAAACCTGTCAACCATCTCAAGCCGTGATCCTTATCTCGGCTGAAGAATGAAAAGGGTTGGTCAAACCTGCTAACCTTCTTGAACCTAGATCCTTATCTCGACTGAAGAAAAAATGTGTTGGTCAAACCTGCCGACCACCTTTAGCCTAGATCCTAATCTCGGCTAAAGGGTGCAAAAAAGTTTTTGTTGGTCAAACCTGCCAACTGCCTTTAGCCTAGATCTTGATCTCGGCTAAAGGGTGCAAAAAAGTTTTGTTGGTCAAACCTTCCAACCGCCTTTAGCCTAGATCCTGATCTCGTCTAAAGGGTGCAAAAAAGTTTTGTTGGTCAAACCTGCCAACCGCCTTTAGCCTAGATCCTGATCTCGGCTAAAGGGTGCAAAAAAGTGTTGGTCAAATCTGCCAACCTTTTTTATTGCCCCCCAGTCGGGCAAAGACTTGTTAGAAAGAGTTGGTCAATCTTGCCAACCCACTTTGCCCCCAGTTAGGCAGAGATTTTTGCGCGGTCGGTCCTACTTGTCAACCGTGTTAACTTTTGCCGAAGGTGTTTTGTCCGACATCGCTGTTATGCTAGACTCTGCCTTGGTGCGTACCCCATCTTCCTCTATCCGGATGTGTTGGTGCACTCTCTCCATTAGGGCCTCCATCGTGAGGGGTGGCCTCATTGTCATTAAGTCCCTCAATTTGTTACCGACTGGTAAACCCCGTTTGTACTGTGCGATGATGAAATTTGTAGGACAATCCCCAATCTGGTTGAAAGTTTCCCAATATCGACTGTTGTAAGACCTTAATGTCTCATTTTCGCCCATGTCAATAGAGAGTAGCTGATCAATCTCCGTCGGTGTCTTAGTATTCGTTTTGAATCTAATCACGAACACCTCTGCCAATTGTGCCAATGAGGCGATGCTGCCTTCTGGTAGCCTTTCGAACTAGGTTAGAACTAGGTCACCATGGCTGGATGGAAACAAGATACACATCAGGGCCTCGTTTCGCCGGTATACTGCCATAACCTGGCGAAAGTGGCTTAAGTGCATGTAGGGGTCTATCTTCCCCTTATAAGTAATGAATTTGGGCTGGTGGAAGCTTGAAGGTAGTGGTGCGTTCTCTATTGCTGGAACGAACAACGAGCTCTGCAATCTTGCTAACATTTTGTTTGCTAGTTCATAGGCAAGGCGCGACTTTGGCATTTCTACCTCGGCACTCCCATGTGTTCTAGGAACCAATCGTTGTAGTGCGAAGACTCTGCGGGTATCGCGAGCCTGAGTGTCTTCTCTCCTTCGAGCTCTTTCAGTCCTTATTCTCTCAAGCCTGGAGTAGCGTGTCCTAGAAGTCTTTGATTATGTATCGCCCGACCTGAAGCTTCTACTTTCAGTTTGTGATAGTGTGACTTGTCTGTCACGATCTTCTAAGTGGCAAGAGTGTGTGTTGCCTTTGCGCCCCTCTTTTGTTGCCACCCATTTGCCTTTTATCTGGCTCTTCATAGACTCTATGTTAGCCGCCATTCTTCTTATTACTTCGTCTTGCTCCCTTACGCGATCTTCGAGGACCTGAGGATCCATCTTCCGCCTCTGTCTATCAGGGCTTTGAGAGCGGTGTGCACTTGAGCCCTGTCTTTCTCTCGCTTCTCTCCGCGGATTCCTTCGCTGGGGATCTAATTCTGCCATGGGTGGGATAGAAGGTAAACCTTTGCGCCTCCCACCTCCTTCCGGTGTTTGCCCATCAATAGCAGATTGCGGCAAGACTTCATTGTGCGCCATTGCTTTCAACTAGAGAGGAAAACTTAATAAAGAGGTTTTGCTCTTTGTGAAATTCCCACAGACGGCGCCAATTGTACGAGCATGAAATAATTCTTCTCGTATGATCCTGTTGATCAAGTTTGTACTCCTCCAAACAACATTGTTTTGCCACCTAAAAACACAAACATGAGCTAACCGGCGGGCTTGTGCTAGAAACCCCTCCGATGCCTAAGTCAGCAACTAGACAATAGACAATAAGCTCTGTGTATTCTAGAGTAAGAATTGGGATTGTGATACCTATACATAGGTCTGGTCATGAGCTTTTATAGACTTTACTCGGCACAATCCTAGTAGGCTTCCAACTCTTCTTATAAGAGTCCTTCTAGGAATTACACACCCTACTCACTACCAACCAAGTGAGATGGTTTGCACAATCCTAGTAGGACTTTACTCTCCTTAGCAGAGTCCTCCTAGGAGTCACACTTCTACTCACTACCAACCAAGTGAGATGGTTTTGCATAATCCTAGTAGGACTCTACTCTCCTTAGCAAAGTCTTCCTAGGAGTCTCAAGCCCAAGGATAATGATTATCCCTAAAACACCTTCATCACTGCAAGCCAAGTGAGATGGCTGAACCCTTACCTCGGCTGACATTGCGGTCAACCGTGCTCACACAGCTCGGTGATATTTTAAGCACCATTGACTCTGAGATGACGCCCTGCAGAGCTATCCTTTAGCTTGGTTCTCCCTCTACTAATACCTCGGTCCAGGATAGCTAGGTCAGGTCACTGGTAGCCCATCTCTGACTGACCCGATGTTTAGATGATCAAGGACCGTGCTACATAAATAATTACCTCGATCCATAGTTCGGCCCAAACCCAAAATATGAGATGTCTTCTTGGCCTAAGACCGAGCTACACTAGCCCTTATCTCGGCCCATTACGCGGCCCAACTCCCAAAGAAGACTTTTCCTAGCTCGGCCCAATTTGTTTACAAATTACCCTCTCAACCAATTGTACGAGCACGAAATAATTCTTCTCGTATGATCCTGTTGATCAAGTTTGCACTCCTCCAAACGTCGTCGCTTCGCCACCTGAAAACACAAACGTGAGCTAACCGACGGGTGTGTGCCGGAAACCCCTCCGATGCCTAAGTCAACAATTAGACAATAGACAATAAGCTCTGTGTATTCTAGAATCAAAGTTGTGTTACCTTTACATAGGTTCCGTTGTGAGCTTTTATAACTTTTGCCTTGCACAATCCTAGTAGGACTCTTATTCCTCCATGTAGAGTCTTCCTAGGAATCACACTCTTGAAAGATAATGCTTATCCTTCAATACCCCCCTCACTACTTAAACCAAGTGAGATGATTTTATCACGGTTTGGATAATAGTATGACCGAGCTAACACTAGCACTTTGTCACACTTAATCCAGCGCCTTCACTTGCAACTCATAGCTCGGTTCTTGTTCACTTGTACCTTGGTTTTGTCTGTTGAGACCGAGCTAACTGCAGCAAGCTTTGACCGCGCTAACTGGAGCAAGGTCCACCACAAGAAGCCATAATACCTCGGCTCCGGTTGCCATGACCGAGCTAATTATCATCACTCCGACCGTGGTGACTGTAATCATTCTTGGACCGAGCTAACACTAAGGTCCACTTGCTAAGGCCTTTTCACCACGGCCCACCTAACGGTCCACTACCACGCCTTGGCCTAGCTCGGCCCTAATGCACATAAAATCCCCCTCTCAGTATGGTTTATCAAGAGTTTTATTTTGATGATTTGAACTATTTATTTTGCCAAGTAATTTATGTATTTCATCAATATAAAAAAAAGGATCAAATTGATAATCGTAATATAGTCAATTTATCATGTTTACAAAAACATGAACGACAATTTAATTTTTAAAAATAAATCTTTTTTTTTTGTGATAACAAACGTGATAAATTGAATAGACTACAATTATTGAATCGACTTGCTTTTTTGTATTAATAAAATACAAAAAATATTCAACGAAATAAATAATTTAAATTATTAAAATAAAATTCGTGATGAAGTTTATAAATCCAAACACCAACTGCCTCCTTTTTCCAAACTAATAACCATAGTAGCACATTTATTAAACGTTTATACAATTTTAGTATCTCATTCATAATGATTACCTTTTACCTATCTATCTGAGAGAGTAATTTGTATAGCCAAATTGGGTCGAGCTAGGAAGCATTGTTTCTGAATATTAGGTCGCACTAAGAGCCAGGCTATAGGCCGGAATAGGGGCTGATAGCTCGGTCTTGGGCCAGGTTGGTCAGCTGTGACACTGAGGCTTGGACCTAGTTGTTTATAGGAAGTTTTGTTGCAAACCGAGGCAACATCAATCGCGAGGGCCGAGTTGTGTATAGCTCGGCAGGCTGGCAATCGATAGATCGGCTTTCGATCACACGGTCCGAATGGCAGGGGACCGAGAAAAGGTAGTTTGGTCAGGAATGTATAACCGAGGTAAAGGGTTCAACCATCTCACTTGGCTTGTAGTGATGAGACTCCTAGGAGGACTCTGCTAAGGAGAGTAGAGTCCTACTAGGATTGTGCAAACCATCTCACTTGGTTAGTAGTGAGTAGGGTGTGTGATTCCTAGGAGGACTCTTATAAAGAGAGTTGGAATCCTACTAGGATTGTGCCAGGCAGAATCTATAAAAGCTCGTAGCAGGATCTATGTACAGGTATCCCAATTCTTACTTTTGAATACACAGAGCTTATTGTCTATTGTCTAATTGCTGACTTAGGCATCGGAGGGGTTTCCGGCACACACCCGCCGGTTAGCTCACGTTTGTGTTTTCAGGTGGCAAAGCGACGACGTTTTGGAGGAGTACAAACTTGATCAACAGGATTATACGATAAGATTATTTCGTGCTTGTACACTATCTATCTATATATTATGTAAGGAAAAGAGAATTTTTAGTGAGAAACTTTCTAGGAGCTCTAAATTCTCATTCTAATTTTTTTGATTTTCTTAATTTTAAATAATTACTTTTATTTGATAATCCAAATAGAGAAAAGAAAGAAAAAAATGAATTGTTTTACTTATATAAAGAGAATCTTATACTCTCATCCTATTTAGTGAGGAGCCTTGTAAGAGTTTCAATATCTTATACTAATTTTCTCGATTTTCTTAATTTTAAACAATTAAAAAAATCTCCATTGGCTAACTTTTATTTGATAATCTCACATCGAGAAAAGAAGAAAAAATAAATTAATAATGCTGCAATAGTTTACATTGGAAGATTTTATCATATGATTCACCAAACTGTACAGTGAAAATATGCCTCTCTAATAGGAGGTCAACTTATATAATTTAAAAGTTTTTTTAAATAATAATAATAATTATTATTATTATAATAAAAGGGTTTCGAATTTGGAGGCTGTCACCCATCTCCCCTAATTGGGTCCATCTTGTTTGCATGACTACAATTAATTATATTTTTAAAATAATATTTTGTTCAAAATGCAATGATACAAGTTAATTTCACGATTATGACCACATAGATGACAATGTAACAAGGCACATGTCGGAGAGGAGAAGAGGTCACTTGATTGACTTTGATTTATTTTTAGTTTTTATTAGCAACATTCTAAACAAATTAAAATTCGATTTATTTTGAGCGAGACTATCATTTATAACAACGTAATTTTATTATATTTAATTTTTAAAAATAAATAATTTATATAATTTTATAAATATATATCAAATATTTTTATTAAAGATAAATATATTGAAATCGCATGAACATGACTTTAGAATGAATTTGATTTTTTTTTTTTTTTGTAATATGCATATGAGTTTACAAAATGATCGAGTATGATAAATTCACCAACCTAAACTGTGCTTCTCTAATTCCCATTGAGTAGCTTGCATTTACCTTTTATTTTACAATCCCACATCGAAAAAAGAAAGAAAAAGTGAATTATTTCACTTATATAAAGTGAATCTTATCCTCCCATTTATATAAGTAAAATGTGATTTTAGTAAGAAACCCTATGATCAATATCTCATTGTCACGACCTAAACCCGTCCCCATAGGTTTAGCGTCGTAATCGATCAATAATCTTGGGATTACCAAAGGACTTTAAACAGATCATCACATAATAAAAGGCTGCAGAAGCAAATATATAAAACATACATGGTTCATAGAGCTGTGCAGACATACATGGGACAACAATTTTAAACTTCATATACATAAACGTGACATGATATAAGCAACAGTCTTATGCCACTTCACTTGCAGATAACCAAAATAAGACTTAGCCCAATATAGCAATAAAACAAAAGAAAACTTAAACAGGATTCTGGATCACAAAACATTGACCATAAGTAGGTTTCGGAACCTCTGCGGGAGGCACTATGGTTGGTTGGACAAAACTAACCTCCAACAAACAGCTTAGGCCTGGTCACGCGCTTGATCACCTACATACATAAATAATACGGTGAGCTGGAGCTCAGGGAATAATAACAGAGTAAAGGTTTTAATGAATGATGTTTATAACAGATTCAAAATTCAGATTCATATTAAAAAACGAATACATATTCGTATTCACGTTCAAAGTTCATACATTTCACATGATCATACGTGCTACATTTATTAGCGTTAACAAATTTGATGACCCATAAATGGACGACCATAAAAGCATTCTGATGACCCATAAAGGGACAACCATAAAGGCATTCTAATAACCCATGTGCATAGAGACATTTCCGATGACCCATAAAGGGACAACCATAAAGGCATTCTAATGACCCATAAAGAGACGCATATCATATGATGCTAAAAATGCCACGAATACATTTCATAAACTTGGACAATCATTCATTCATATAAAACATAGCATTTCAGAAAACTGATCATTTCATATCATCAAAAATAATTAAAGTCAAACATAACTTTACATAGTCATTAGTCATAAGTGGCTCCAATAGCAGATCAGATGAATCAAACAAACCAAATGGCTAAGGCGCGTGACCTACACAAACACATAGCAGATACACATTGAAACACACAATCTGAAAACACTTAACTTGTTTCTTTTCTATCTTAGTGTGTTTCTAACTCTTATCCTCATTATTATGTCTTAATTAAGGCTTAGGAATGCCTAAGATGCAATAAGGATGCCAAAATATGTGCTACAACACTTAGTCAAAATTTTGAAAACAGGGTCTTTGCTCAAGTGCAAGTTCCTTCACTCGAGCTAAGGTTCAAAAATAAAGGTGGTCGTTCGAGCGCAACTTTGGTCGCTCGAGCGGTTTGCAAAACTCTGCGAAAGTACTGGTTGCATGATTTTTCCACTTGATGGTCACTTGCAAGACTGAGTAAACAAGGTCCTTGCTCGAGCGCAACTTGGTCGCTCGAGCGATCTGCAAAATTTTATAAAACTTCTGGGTGTATGAATTTTACGCTCGAGCCAACTTTTAGTCGCTTGAGCGAAAGTGCAAAACAAAAAGTGGTCGCTTGAGCACAGCTTCTGTCGCTCAAGCGATAATGCAGAATTTTGAAATTTCCAAATTGATGTTCAAGCTTCAAAACCCAAATTCAAACCAACAAAACCCATCCTTTTTGGGCCCAAAACTTGCGAAAACACTTATAAACTTACAAAACATAATAAATTAAAGATCATTACACAAAATTAAGGCCCAAAAGCAAGTGAATTATTCAAAAATAAACTTGAATTGTATGTACGTATAACATGCATATATTGTCATGGCTTCAAAGTTTTCAAAACATGATCAAATGATGTCCAATAGTGAGAAATGTTATGAATCTTTAAAACCATGCTAGAATTACCATATGCATGAGAGAAATCTTTGAAAACAACTTCAAAACGCTATGAAATGCACATGCATGCATGGATTGATTTTCAATTCCATTCTTTAGCTCAATTCTCATATTTAACACTTAAATCTCTTGAATTCTCCTTCTCAAGAACTTAAACACAAAGATTAGGAGTCAAATAATCACCTAAGATCTTGAATTATTAATGATTTTAAGTTGCTCTTCCCAAAACTCAAGTCTTTAGCTAGGTTCCAAGCCAATTCTCCTCAATCTCCTTCTTTCACAATGTTAAACTCAAGTTCTCTTATTCTCTCCCTCTTTCCATGTTTTTAGCCTCAATATTGAAGATGTAGTGTATGTAAGGTGGAGTTCTAGAGTGATATTGGCCTTATATAGGCTCATTAGTGGAGTTTAATTAATTATAGCTTAGGCTAATCAAAATGATTATTTTATTCTAATTATTGGGTTCCGAATCAAATTTCAATTCAACCTACCATAAAATTTGAAAAATGCTAATTGGCATGCATTCTCGGTCAATTTCACATTCTGCGGCCGATAAGGCCTTCAATTCGCAAAATAGAGCAGAAACACAGGCAGATACAAACACAAATAACAAAATTCATATGCAATTAACTCAGAATTTTCTCTTAATTCCATATTAGGCATTCTTAATCGTGGATTAGTAGCTAATCACAGTTCGGGGTTGTTGCACTCATACTCATTTTTTTTTAAATTTTCTTAATTTTAAACAATTAAGAAAATCTCCATTGGCTAGCTTCCATTTAACTTTTATTTTACAATCCCACATAGTTTTGGTTTTAAAAATAGTTTTGTATAAGATTTTGAAACTCTCATAATATTTAAATTTAAAATAATTACAATTCTACATCGAGAAAAAAAAGAAAAAGTGAGTTGTTTCACTCATATAAAGTGTTACACTTATATAAAGTGTTACAATCCCACATTGGGAGAAAAAAAAGAAAGAAAAGAAAAGTAAGTTATTTTACTTATATAAAATGAATTTTATAAATAGAGTTTTAAGGGAGAAACCTTCTAAAAGGTCCAAACCCTCATTCTAAAATTATTGAATTTTTTTTTAATTTTAAACAATTAAGAAAATTCTCATTAGTTAGTTTCCATTTACATTTTATTTTACAATCCCAAATCAGGAGAAAAAAAGAAAAAAGTGAATTGTTTCATTTACATAAAGTGAATCTTATGCTCCAATTTATATAAATTATTGAAATTTCTTAATTTTAAACAATTAAGAAAATCCCTATTGGTTAGCTTCCAATTAACTTTTATTTTACAATCCCACATCGGGAAAAGAAGAAAAAAAAGTGAATTGTTTCACTTATAGAAAGTGAATATTATGCTCCCATTTATATAAGTAAAAGAAAATTTTTAGTGAAAAGCCCTATAATTAATACCAATTTTTTTGTTGGTTTTGTTTAAGAATACATGTACAATACTTCTAGCATATCACTCGTGCTATGTGAAGATGCATTATGAAGGTGCTTTTGTAAACATAGTTTCAATTTGCATATCCATTTAACTTTTATTTTATAATCCCACATTGGGAAAAAAAGAAAAAAGTAAATTGTTTCACTTATATAAGATGAATCTTATGCTCCAATTTATATAAGCAAAAGAAAATTTTTAGTGAGAAGCCCTATAATCAATACCCATTTTTTTTTATTTTCTTAATTTTAAACAATTAGGAAAATCTCTATTGATTAGCGTTCATTTAAATTTTATTGTACAATCCTACAATGAAGTTTTGATTTTAAAAATAATTTTGTATGATATTTTGAAACTCTCATAATATGTAACTTTAAAACAATTACAATCTCATATCGAGAAAAGAAATAAAAAGTGAGTTATTTCACTTATATAAAGTGAATCTTATACTCTCATTTAATATTATAGTATTGTGCATGTTTTAGTTCAAGATGATTTAAATTTTAAAATAAAATTTAAAGATTTTAATTAATTAATTTTGTTGTAAATTGGTTGGTCTTTTGACTTGGCTGATTAGGCTGAATCGTTTTCAGTATAACTGATCACTGGTTTAACCACAATTTTAACTGTTTTATGAAAATATATTGCTTAGATTTGTTTGATTTGAAATAAACTCATATTGACCTTTATTAAAAATTGAACGACTAAGATTGCTTGATTAGAAATGAATTTCCTGTCCAAACAACTGTTAACTTTTATTTTACAATCTCACATCAGGAAAGAAGGAAAAAATGAGTTGTTTCACTATATAAACTTTATGCTCCCATTTAATATTGTAGTGTTGTATGTGTTTTAGTTCAAGACAGTTTAAATTTAAAATTAAAATAAAATTTAAAAGTTTTAATTAATTAATTTTTGTATAAGTTGGTTGGTCCTTTACTCTAGCCAATAGGGTGAACCTTTTTTAGTTTGACTGTTTTGTAGGTTTAATTGCGATTTTAACGGTTTTATCAAAATATATAGGTTAAATTTGTTTGATTCGAAATAAATTAAAGATTGACCTAATTAAAGAATAAACGGCTAAGATTGCTTTGTTCGAAATAAACTTTCCACACAAACAATTGTTAACTTTTAAACAATTAAGAAAATCCACATTGGTTAGCTTTCATTTAACTTTTATTTTATAATTCCACATCGAGAAAAGAAGGAAAAAGTGAATTGTTTTACTTACATAAAGTAAATCTTATACTCCCATTTATATAAGTAAAATGAGATTTTTAGTGAGAAGCCTGACGATCAATATCTCATACTAATTTTTTTTTATTTTCTTAATTTTAAACAATTAAGAAAATCTCAATTGGTTAGCTTCCATTTAATTTTTATTTTACATAATATAAAAAATTAAATATAATTAGAATATTTTTATTAAATAATATATTATTTTCATGCATAGTACGGGTGATATGCTAATATAAATAAAATCGATTGGATGAGATTGATACTAACAATGTAAAATAATTAAAAATTATTTCATTAACATAAATTCAAACACCTTTCAATCTAGACTATAGGTTGAAAGGAAACTGCTGTTAGGGAAAATATATGATTCCCCACAAGTAAATCAAGCAATGGAAATAAAAACTAATACGGAAAAATTAAATCAATAACGACACAAGAATTTTATGTGGTTCCCTCAATGTGAGGTACGTCCACAGGATTGAAATCCAATTCCACTATCAACCAAAGAGTTTCTAAACAATTACAAACGAAACACGCATGGTTTCACAAAACTACCCTTAAATGAATTCCAAATAATAAAAAATAAACAAGAAGAAAGACCTCACCAAATAGCCGAAAAAATTATTTTCGAAACAGAGTTATAGAAGACCCAAAATAATATACCCAAATCAACACTGAACACTGAACCAGACGCTTCCAAACAGAGTAGCAACCAAGGCACAGATTCTTGAATTTGACCAAGTCAAATACACAACAACAATCAACACCAATTGAGACCCACCAAATTGAGTTATACACTAAGCACTCTCACCGAAAAGAATTAATCGGCAGCCACTACACTCTCTACCACAGGACAAAGACAATACATTATATATATATATATATATATATTGTGAACTTTTGAACTTTTATCAAAACTCTAGTTGTACCAAACTGATTATAATCAAACTATTGGGCTTCCCAAAGTTAGATATAATATATTAAAAATATATTATAACCAAACCAAACCAAACCAAATTAAAATTCTTTTAATAAATCAATTGGGTCTTAAACTCCAATAAGGAGGTATACCCAATAATTCTCCCCCTATCGACTTAGGTGGAGACATCAACCATGCCCACCAAAATTCGACACTTCAGATGTTTGTCTCTCGGTAGAGTCTTAGTCAACATATCCGAAATATTATCTTTTGTGTGAACCTTTTCGAGTTGCAACAATTTCGAATATAACACATCACAAATCCAATGGTATCTCACATTAATGTGTTTTGATCTTGAATGAAAAGTAGAATTTTTACTCAAATGAATAGTACTTTGACTATCACAATAAAACACATACCTTTTTTGCTTTAAGTCCAACTCTTGCAAAAATTTCTTCAACCATAACTCTTCTTTGCAAGCTTCCGTAATGGCAATAAATTCAGTTTCGGTAGTTGAGAGAGCAACACATTTTTGTAATTTAGATTGCCATACCACAGCTCCCCCAACAAAAGTCATTACATTCCTTGAAATAGATTCCCTAGAATCAACATCACTGGCCATGTCAGAATCCGTGAACCCATGAAGTATCAGCTTATCATCTCCAAAACACAAACACACCTTCGAAGTCTCTCGAAGATATCTTAGAATCCATTTTACCGCTGCCCAGTGTTCTTTACCCAGATTAGAGAGAAAACGATTCACCACACTAACAACGTGAGCAATATCCGGCCTTGTACAAACCATGGCGTACATCAAAGAACCAACCACTGAAACATAAGGAATTTTCAGCATCTCTTCCTTGTCTTTCTCACTTGTAGGACATTGATTCAAACTAAGCTTGAAGTGACCCGCAAGTGGACGACCAACCAGTTTTGTTTTATTCATGTTGAACCTCTCAAGGACTTTCTTAATGTATCTTTCTTGAGACAACCAAATCAATCCCTTTTTGCGATCACGAACAATTTTCATATCAAGTGTTTGCTTTGCCGGCCCCAAATCTTTCATAGCAAAAGACTTGCTCAACTCTAATTTCAACCTGCTAATCATAGTGTAATCTTGACCCACAATTAACATGTCATCAACATAAAGCAAAAGAATAATAAATTTGCCATTCGGAAAATTTTTCACAAACACACAATAATCCGAAGTGGTTTTAGAAAAACCATCATTTATCATGAAAGAGTCAAATTTTTTGTACCATTGCCGCGGGGCCTACTTGAGGCCATACAAACTTTTCTTCAATTTGCAAACAAATTTCTCCTTCTATTTTTCCACAAAACCTTCTAGTTGCTCCATGTAAATTTCTTCTTCAAGATCACCATGAAGAAAGGCGGTCTTCACATCAAGTTGTTCAACTTCAAGATTCATACTTCTAGCCATGCCAAGTACAACCCAAATAGAAGACATCTTCACAACCGGCGAGGAAATCTCATCAAAGTCAATACCTTTCTTTTGCCTAAAACCTTTCACAACAAGACGTGCCTTGTACTTCAGATTCTTGCTATCATTCTTCAATTTGAAAACCCATTTATTTTTCAGAATTTTTCTCTCCTTAGGCAACTTCACTAAATGATAAGTGTGATTTTCAAGTAAGGAACATCTCCTCTTCCATGGCCTTTTCCCAATCTTCTTTCTTTGCATGCTTAATTGCTTCTTGGTAGCTCTCAGGCTCCCCCTTGATTGAAATCAACACAAATTTATTGGGATGATACTTTCTTGAAGGTTGTCGGTCCCTTGTAGATTCTCAACTCAAGTTGTGGTGGCGGTTTTTGAGTTGGATGCTCTTCCTCAATTTCGAGCTCAATTTTATTTGGAGTAGCATCATCATCTACATTTTTAAGAGGTGGCTGCACATCTCCTCCATTTTCATCATCGACTGAAGATAAAGGAGATAGATCCATGTCAATAAGATCACTAGTTTTTTGCTCTAGTTGATCACCTTTGCCAAAGTTTTCAATTGTTTGGTCTTCAAGAAATACAACATCACGGCTTCGAATGAATTTCTTGTCAACCGGATCCCACAATCTATAACCAAATTCATCATGTCCATAGCCAAACAAAATATATTGTATTGATTTGCTATCAAGCTTGGACCTCTCATCTTTTGGAATGTGAACAAAAGCTTGACAACCAAACACTCTCAAGTGCACACAAGACACATCTTTACTGGTCTAAACTCTTTCGGGAACATCACCATTCAAAGAATAGTAAGGAGACAAATTGATCACGTCAATCACTGCCCTCATTGCCTCACTCCAAAAGGATCTTGGCAATTTAGCTTGTGAAAGCAAATACCTTGTTCTTTTCATAATGGTGCGGTTCATCCTCTCGGCAATGCCATTTTGTTGAGGAATCTTCTTAATTGTCTTTTAGTGTCGAATACCTTGGCTACGACAATACTCATCAAATGGCCTAATGTATTCACCACCATTGTCTGATTGGATGTACTTTAATTTTTGCCCTGTTTCTCGTTCAACCATGGCCTGAAAATGCTTAAATACATCTAGAACTTGATCTTTAGTTTTTAGTATAAAAGCTCAAACTTTCCTTGAATAATCATCAATGAAAGTAACAAAATAAAGTGCACCACTATGTGTTCTAACTTTTAAAGGACTACAAACATCCGAATGAATCAATTCCAAAACATTTTCTTTTCTAGAAGCAACATTTTTATGAAAAGAAACTCTATATTGTTTACCCGCCAAACAATGAACACAAGTTTTGAGATGTGTACCTTTCAAACCGGATAAAAGGTCTTTCTTGAACAAAACTTGTAGCCTATTTTCACTCATGTACCCAAGCCGCTTGTGCCACAATTCAATAGAAATATCATCTTCAAGTGCATTGACAACACCTTTACAAATTTTTCCTTACATCGAATAAAGTGTATGAGTCTTCTTACATTTAGCCATTACCAAAGAACCCTTTGTGAGCTTCCATATTTCATCACCAAATTTGTTGGTGAAGCCTTCATCATCTAGCTTCCAGGTAGAGATCAAATTGAGGCGAATGTCGGGAACATGCCTCACATCTTTAAGCAATAACTTGCAGCCCAAATTTGTTTCCAAGCAAACATCACGCATGCTAATAATCTTGGACAAACCTTCATTACCCATTCGAACAGAACCATAATCTCCTTTGGTGTAGGTAGTGAAGAAATCAACTCGAGAAGTCACATAAAAAGAAGTACCGGAATCAATCATCCAATTGCTCTCTTGGCCCACAAAATTGATACAATCATCTTCACAAATGATCATGAGATCGCCATTGGTAGTTACCGCCGTTGTGTCTTCTTGCTTCTTATCTACACTTTTGTCATGCATTTTCTTCTTGTTCTTGAGTTTTCGGCATTACCACTTCATGTGCCATTTCTCATGGTAATAATAACACTCAATGTCTTTCTTTGAAAAAGAACCATCTTTTGATTTATCACGGCTTTGATCACGCTCATGAGGAGTCTTACTCTTCCCCCTTGTTTTGTTTCGGCCTCTCACAACAAATGCTTCTGAATGAGAAGAACCCGTTGATTTTCTTCTAGTTTCTTCATTTAACAAGCTACTAGTGACTAGGCTCATTGTGACAACTCCGTCGGGCGCCAAATTACTAATCGTCACAACCAAAGTCTCTCAACTTTCGGGCAGAGAACTAAGTAGCATCAAAGCCTGTAACTCATCATAAAAAACAATTTTCATAGAAGCAAGTTGATTAACAATACTCTTTATTTCATTCAAATGTTCCGGAATAGGGCTGCCCTCTTTATATTTTAAATTAACCAACTTACGAAGCAGAAAAGCTTTATTTGTGGCTGATTTTCTGTCATAAAGGCCTTCTAATTTTTTCAATAAATCATGTGTTGAAATTTCAGTAACAACATGATAAAACACACTGTCATCAATCCATTGACGGATAACACCAACGGCTTTTCGATTAAGCCTCTTCAATTCATTATCTTGCATACTCTCGGGTTTGCCACTGTCACCCTCAATAGGCACATACAAATCTTTATAAAATAATAGGTTCTCCATTTTGGTTTTCTAAATTACCCAATTACTTCCATTAAAACTAAACATGCGACCCACATTCTCCTCCATTAATTTACACAAATAAATAAACCTAAATAAACTGTAAGCTCTGATACCAGGGAAAATATATGATTCCCCACAAGTAAATCAAGTAATGAGAATAAAAACTAATGAGGAAAAATTAAATCAATAACGACATAAGAATTTTACGTGATTCCCTTAATGTGAGGTACGTCCACAGGATCGAAATTCGATTCCACTGTCAACTAAAGAGTTTCCAAATGATTACAAACGAGACACGAATGGTCTTACAAAACCACATTTAAGTGAATTCCAAATAATCAAAAATAAACAAGAGGAAAGATCTCACCAAATAGATGAATAAATTATCTTCGAAATAGAGTTGTACAAGACCCAAAATAATATACCCAAATCAACACCGAACACCGAACCAAACGCTTCAAAGCATAGCAGCAACCAGGCACAAATTCTTGAATTTGACCAAGTCAAATACACAGCAACAATCAACACCAATTGAAACCCACCAAATTGAGTTATACACTAAGGATGTGTTTGTTTGGATGGATTAGATAAGGGAGGATTGTAATCCATTAGACTGTTAGTCTTGGGATACATTGTCCCCAGACTATTTGGTTAGACTGAATTTGTATCCTATGTTTGTTTAGTCATATGATTAGATGTCTGAATTGAACTATGTTTAGTGAATTCAATGTTTGGCTGGACGGACTGGATGAAGATAAATGTTCAAAAGACTATTTTATCCTTGTAATTTATAATTTTTATTTAATATATAATTTTAAATTTGTAATCTATAATTTATATTTAACAACACTAAATTTTTTTAATTTATAAGGCCATAATTTTTAATTTATTATTTTCAATTAAATTAAATTTATAATTTATATTTTTTATTTAATATATAATATTGAATTAACAACACTAAAAAAATAATTTTATTTAATATATAAATTTAATTTTTAACAACACTAAAAAAATTTAATTTATAAGGCCATAATTTTAATTTATTATTTTTAATTAATTTATAATTTATAATTTATATTTTTTATTTAATATATAATTCTAAATTAACAACACTAAAAAAATAATTTTTTTAATGTATAATGATTACCTCTTATATAAATAAAATTGATTCGATGAAATTGATACTAGCTATTAACAAGTAAAATAATTAAAGATTATTTCATTAACATCATGAACTACTAATGAAATAGAAAGGTAATAAAATAATTTTCAAAAAATTAAGGAGCCATCCAATTATACATTAAGATTACTCATGAAATATAAACATAATAATAATAAAATTTTCAAAATCTAGAGGATGGCTCCTTAGAGCATCTCCAATGGAGCTGCTATATCACTTGCCAAAGCTAAAAAATGACAGGAATAGCAAAAACAGGTCTCTAATGGTCTGCTATTTCACTTGCCATATGTGTTCTCAAATATGGCAAGTGAAATAGCAACTCCCAAGCTTGCCAGATCAGCAAAAATGAACATCAATTTGGCACTAAATTCAGTTGAAAACAACAAAATTTAAATAGTAGGGAACCCGTTTTTCAAAATCAAACTCAATTTTCAGAATCAAACAAATTTTAGAATAAAGTTGCGACAAACCCAAATTCAGTTTTTTAATTTTTTTTTAAATTCATTTATCACCAAATCTCAGTCAATCCAAATCAGATGGTATGCATTCACAATAAACCAAACAAAATCAGATCCAGTTTGAGTTGTTTGCAGATCCGGTATGAAGACAAATATCAAAAATTGAAGAAAGATATCATACGAAATCAGATGGTATGAAGACAGATATAAAAAATTGATGGATGAACAAAAATTGATCAAAAAAAATAATTAAGAAAATTTGAAAAAAAAAAAAACCATATTTGAGTTGTTTGCAGATTCGGTTTGAATCCATTCTCAGCTTTGAGATTCAAAAATCACGATCACCGATCCACATCAATAACCAGAATGAGTGGGAATGATAGAGTGAATCCATCTCTTACTCTGTCTTTCGATCCACATCAACAACCAGAAGGGATTGGTTTGAGGAGGGGAAGGGAAGACAGAGAGAGAGAAAGGAAGAGTGAAAATAGAGAGAAGAGGAAGACAAACTGAGAGAGTGAGAAGAAGACAGAGTGAGAGACCGAGTGAGAGAGTGATAGAGTGAGAGAGGGGTTTCGATCATGGAGGAGAAGGGGGAGTGGTTTCAGAAGAGAGAGACAGAGTGGGAGAGTGAGAATGAGACAAATTGAGAGAGTGAGAGAGTGAGAGGGAGAGGGAGACAGACTGAAAGAGTGAGAGAGGTTTTGATCATGGAGGGGAGAAGGGAAAGGGGTTTGACAAGAGGAAGACAGAGTGAGAAGGAGAGGATGATGGTGGATCATTCTAGATGTATACGTGGACGGTGATGCCTCAGTGTGTAAGAGAGCCGTTGTGCTCTGTTTGGTTTTTTTTTTAAATATTAATTCTTTTTTACAACAGGTAAATTTATAATTTTTTGCCAAAATATTAATTCTTTTTTGCCAAAATATTAATTTTGTATATTTATCTAGTTGAGAATAATATAAATATATAATTTTTTTAACAAACAGGTAAAAAAATGTCACAAAAGATAAAAAATAAACAAAAATAAAATCACAAAGAAACCTACATCCAAACAACACCTACAAACTTGAAGGGAAAATTGGTTGAGATTTGTCAAAATAGCAAATGACCATTGGAGCATTATTGTTATAATTTGGAAAAATAACACTATTCATTGTCAAATTATAACAATGACAATAATATTATAGCAATAATGGTTGGAGATGCTCTTATGTGGTCCTACTTGGAGTGGATCCTACATAAGTCTAGAGGTGTAAAATTGGCCTATTAGCTTGTGACCTGTAGCGGCCTAGCCCAAGCCCAGCCCTTGAACATAGTCTTGGGCCGTGTGTTTTAGGGCTCGACCTAGTCCAATTGGCCAACCCAAAGCCCACTCCAAGGCCTTTCTGGCTCGCTCAAGACCCAATATCATTTTCAAGTTATTTTGATAAAAAACATTTTAAAAAAATAATTAGTCCAGCCCAAGCTCGTGGCCTGATTTTGAGTAGGCTTAGGCTTGAGCCTAGACCAAGATTTTTTCCACGTGGGCTAGTCTCGCCTGACCCAAAAATTGAAGGGAGCCAGCGAGTCTTGACTGTGCCGCGTGGAATTTATACCCCCTATAAGTCTCATTAATATTCAATCACGTAAGTAAATACAATAAGATATAAAATTATGAAAAATATAAAATCAGTCATAATATTAAATAAATTATCCATGAAACTTTTGGATAATTTTTTTGTAAGTGATACTCCACTCTAATTACTAATTAACAGATTTTATATTGTCTTTTAAAATATGAAGACGACCCTATAGATAACGTGAAATTTCACCTAAACTTGGTCCAAGAATGATGACCTAGCCCACTAAGACCAAGAATACCGTAAAGGAGCAATACATAAAATTTGAGAATGCAGGTTGAGGGTGGGTAGGTTCTCAAATATCATATATTTTAGAAGCCACGAGAAGTAGGTTTAAACTTATAAATATATTTTTTATTTTAGTTTTTATCATTTTTTTTTCTTGTTTCTTTTTTGCATATTTCTTTTTGGGTAATTTACAAATACAACTCTTAAGATTTGATTAAAATATCAATTATCCTTTTATTTTGAAAATTATATCTTGTCCCTTTAAGTTCTAATCACATAACAAATAACTTATTTTATTAATAAATTATCAAGACAATTAATAACTTTTAATAATGTTAGAAATATATTTCAATTAATAATTCAAACAATTTTATTATTGTGTAACAGAGTATTTAGAAATTTTATGTTTTCTACTAATTTTGTTAATTTTATTTTTATAAAGAAGTATTCGTAATTTTTAATTTTTAAAATCATAAAAGACGATTCGTATGTTAAAAAAATTTTAAAATTATATTTTTAATTAATCATTTTTCCTCCTCCTTTTTTTTTTTTTTTTTTGTAAGTAGAATAGAATATCGAGCCAGTTCCTCTCTAATAATGAGAGGGGGTTGTTCGGCATTGGTAGGGCTTGATTTAGGTCTATGTTGATTATCCAAATCGTTCGATAAAAATAATATACTTGACGAATTTTATAAATAATGTCAAATTAATACATATTAATGTGTTTAGAAGGGAAAAGACTGATTACATACTTAACTTTTGATAGAATACACACTCATAATCTCAAAATTATTAGGTGACGAGTTTTATATGTGAAACAATTTAAATAATCAATCTGAATTCATATCAAGGCCCACCAACATTGAACAGTCTCCTTCCGTTACTGGAGAGGAGTTGGGGTCCTAGAATAAAAGGCAAACAATGCAACAGAGAAGCTAATCCTATAACACGTTTCAACTGCAATATGTTGGCGTTGTGCGAGGCCTTGACTTTATTAATGGAAACGCTGACGTGGACCCGCGACTAAGCAAATAGGTTGTTATGGCAAACACCAAAGTCATTCAAAGGAAAGATATTCTAATTCGCTACCAACTCTTGCTTAAAATTCAAACCACGTGCCTTTTCAATCCTTAAGATGAACATTCACATTATTAAACTAATTGGTACAACTTAATCAATAGAATTAATCACTATATTTGATTTTAATTATTTAAGTTGTTTTTTTAAAAAATGATTTGAAAATTATGTTTTAAAAATGGATATATGATTGGTTTTCAAAAATTTGACTATTGCAAAGAAATTTAAATTTTCTTTCATACATAAAGAGAAAGGGTAACTTCAATGATGTATTCAACAATAAATTTTAAAAAAAAATTATTGCCACATCAAAAGTAAACAAAAAAAAAAAGAAGAAGAAGAAATAGGAATAATAAAGAAATAGGAAGGAAAATAAAAAAAAGGGGAAAAATAAAAAATAAAAAGGAAAGAGGAAGGTAGGTGGGTAGAGGAGAGAGATAAAGAGAAAGAGAGAGAGAGAGAGATTGTATGAGTGAACAAAAAAAGGGAGAAAAGAAGATGGCTGAGCGAGAATTAAAGAAATCTTAACCCTTAATCACTACAACATATAAGAGTTTTATAGACCAAATGTTTTAGTCTATAAAAGTGAAAGTTTTGTTATAAAAGATATTTAGAGACCAATTTCTATAGTCATGAGGATAGTCGTTAAAAGATCGTTATGAGAATTAAAAAATAAGGCTTTTAGCAATAAAATTTTGAAAATGTTACTAATAAATAGACTTTTAGGGACAAAATAATTTAGTCTCAAAATGATTTATTTTTTTAGATAAAAAATTTGGTCCAAAAAAGATAATAATTCATCACTAATATCTAATTTTCGTTACTAAATATATAATGACGACACTTTTCGCAACAAAAATATTTGGTCCCTAAAAAATAATTTTGATCCCTAAAATCTTAATTTTTTGTAGTGAATGAATTTGAAAATTAATCTTAACGCTTGAAACAAAATGTATCTCTTAGACATTTTGACACATTTTAAAAAATCATCATGTTTTATTATATAGATATATGTGCATATTGTATGTGTCAAAAAATAATTTGATATGTACCCTTTTATGAGTGCATACCCTACCATTAAAAAAAAAATTAGCATTAAAAAAAATACATAATTTACAAACTTTTGTAACATTAAATACAAAATTTTAGATTTTTTTTTATAAAAAATTATATATATATATATATATATCAATCACATACTACGTAATTTCATCATAAATTGACATTAAAAAAAAAATTAACTAATCAATTTACAAACTTTTGTAACATTAAATACAAAATTTTAGATTTTTTTTATAAAAAAATTGTATATATATATATATATATGTATCAATCACATACTACGTAATTTCATCATAAATTGGCATTAAAAAAAAATTAACTAATCAATTTACAAACTTTTGTAATATTGAATACAAAATTTTAGACATTTTTTTACGCTAATTTCTGATGATATTATACATATTTGTATTAATATTATAAAATTTTGTGATATATATTTATGAAAATTTATAAATATAATTTTTAATCGCTTACAAAGTCATTTTAAAATTGTTGAAGTTTATAAATTTATATTTGAAATTTTTCTTTATAAATAGTTGAAGTTAATATAATTTTTTTTTATATTTAAAATTTTATATTTATGAGCCTATTTAGGAGTAGAGTGGTAGAGTGTAGAGTCTATTTAGGAGTAGGGTAATAGAGTGTAATGGTGTTTCGCCTATTCATGTCACATAGAGAATAAAACCCAAAATAGAGTTCCGAATAATCAAACAATAACTCTACAATTTTCAAAAAATTATGTCCGGAAAAGAAGAATCAAACGGAGTGAATAGCATTCCAAGAACAAGTAGTATATCCAAAATTAGACGGTCTTTTTGTTTGGAGCTTGCTTTTTACCACCCATTTGAATATTTAGATTTTTAGTCAAAAAAATCACTAAAAGTTATCCTATTATTCTTTTTATTTTTTTACATGTCATTTTTGTAAAAAGCTAAAAATTAAGTAAAATAGTTAATTCCCAAACAGAGTAATGCAGGTTTTGTTCGGGGTTGATTTTTGTTTTTAGTGAATTTTTTAAAAATTTCTTTACATATACAAATTTTTAAAAAGAAAAAATATGAAAAAATTTCATTAAAATAAAAATACAAAAACTCAAAAGCAGAGCAAAAATTCAATATATACCACATCATCAGTGACACATGGTATCACTGGTTAGTCTAGCAATAAAATTAATTGATTATTTAGCACAATTAAATAATAATATATATAAATAAAGAACGAGATTAGAAAAACATAATTATGAGACTTTGGGAGTTGCGTTATCTCTATCCAAAAATTGTTTTTCATCCCCCTTGTGAAAATACGACCGGAGTGAAGCAGCTCTAAGATAAAACCTATATTGCTCACAGCATCTCTCATCTAATGTTCACGACTATTAGGAGGCTTGAACTATACCACAAATCAAAATTGCCCAAAAACGTAAAGGGTAAACTACCAATAGATCCTAATAATTGGACTTAATTCTCATCAAGTCCTATTGAAAATAAGTCTTGGTAAAATTGTCGCTAAAAATAATTTTTTCGTTATAATTTTTTATACATGTCGCTAAAAATTGACAATTAGTGACTTTTTTGTAATGATATTTATAAATTGTCGCTAAAAGTTATAATTAGTGACATTTTTTTATGACAAATTTTTTCAATGGGACCTATTTGACAATCAATTCACTTATTAAGACCTACACTTAAATATCCCAAACATAAATACAGAGAGCACTCTCAACAATTCATATTTTATTCTCTCTTATTCTCTACAACAATCCTTCTTCAATATATGTTACAAATATGATGGATTTATATAGATGCATAATCAATAGAATTAATCACCATAAATATTAAAATGGTTATATAATTAAACCATATAATGAATTGTATTTATATGAAATATTAATATGTAATAAAACTTGAGATTGAATACATTAAATGTATTAAATATAATTTATTTTTATTAAAATATTCCAACAATCTCCCACTTTTACTAAAATAAAATTTTTAATATTCTCACAAAATTTATAAAAGACCCCCACCTTTCAAAACTATAATTCAAAATAATATAAATAGAACATATATAATATGGGCAACATATACTGTGTAATAGGTGTAGGTGTCTTCCGGATACGAACCTCATTTAGTAATAAAAGTTTCCCTCCGAAAAATCATAGTGAACTAAGTCTTGAACTAAACTCTTTGGACTGAAGGTTAACATGTTATATGCACAGCACTAGTACTACACTACTAGAAAAATGAGCATTTGACACGGAACAATTTGCGACGGTTTAAGTGCCATCACGGAATTTTTGGTTTTTGCGACGGAGAAAGTTACACCGTGGCAAAAAATAAGGTTATATGCGACGGTAAGTTAAACGTGGCAAAATTTTTATGATTTTAATTTTTTTTTCCTGTTTTGCGACGCTCTTTTGCCAATCCGTCACAAAATTTTACTTTTTTCTCTTTCATTTGCGACGGCCTTAATATCGTCGCAAAAAATAATTCCTAATTTCGCGCCAAAGCCCCTCTCCCACTCTCCCTCTTTCCTGATATTCCCAAATTCTATGCTACCTCTTCAGATAAAAAAAAAAAAACCCTAATCTCACTACTCTCTCCCTCTCTCTCACCTAGTCGTCACTCTATCTCTCTTGCACCGGCAACAGCAGCGTCTAGGTAACCAACCCTCTTCTTTCCTCTCGCGCTTGCTCACGCATACCCTCCCTATCACCCAGTCGTCGTTCTGTCTCTCTTGCAGCGGCAACACCGTCTCTCTCACGCATACCCTCCCTCTCACCCACCGTCGCTTTGTCTCGGGTAGGTATGTCCTCTGTTTCGTCCTCTCTCTCTTTCTCTCTCTGTGCGTGTGTGTGTGTCTCCCTGTCTTCCTCTCTATGTCTCCTTCGATTCGCATATACCTTCACACCCAACCGTAAAGTTGACCCAGCCCCAAATCGGGGAATTTGGGGCTTTATTGGCATCAAACTGGAAAGGGTATGACCCTCTCCTAATTTCTTTTTCTCATGTTTTTTCTATTACTTAAGGGGATCGAAAAGGCATTGGTAGCAATATGTAATGGGTTTTATTGGACTAGGATATGATTTTGAATATTGGTATATTAATTAAAAAGGTCAAATCTTCGACACAGACCCATTGGTATTGGAGTACAGGGTCTTCCATATACCTTTATTTTACTTGGCATGGCATTTGATTCACCTGAGGTAAAAGCAAACTTCGTTTGTGCTTCTCTATTGTAACTTCTAATTAGATCACTTGGGTCTGATGATTTGTTGGTTGTGGAATGCAGGCTCAACAACTGAACAAAGACATATTTGAGACCATATATTATCATGCTCTAAAAGCTTCTTCAGAGTTGGCTGCAAAAGAAGGCCCATATGAGACATATAGTGGAAGTCCTGTGAGTAAGGTATGCTTTCCAAGCGGTGCTTCCATGAAAGTGTGATTTAGCAACTTGGCTTCTGTTAATGAAACGTCTTATTATGGGCTAACAAAAGGAAAATTCACTTTGTTCTCGAATTTTGCAATTGTGGGCTAACATGTTTGTGGTGAGAGTCTCCAGTCCATAAAATGATATACCTACATGTTTAACAATAGTTAAAGATGCTTATATGGTGTTTATCCTGTCCAGGGAATTCTTCAACCTGACATGTGGGGGGTAACACCTTCAAGTCAATGGGATTGGGGTGCACTTCGGGATGTGATAGCAAATAATGGAGTAAGAAATTCACTTCTTGTGGCACCTATGCCCACTGCTTCAACCAGCCAGATTCTTGGAAATAACAAGTGTTTTGAACCGTACACCTCAAACATCTATAGTTGCAGAGTTCTAAGGTTTGTAATTGCCATTGTATGCTAATGAGTGACTTCTAAAGGTTGATTTTTCCTTCTTGTCATCTAATACTCTTCTTTCCCTTTTCAGTGGTGAGTTTGTTGTGGTGAATAGGCATCTTCTTCATGACCTAACCGAGATGGGTCTTTGGTCACCTGCTCTTAAGAACCAGATAATTTATGAGGATGGTTCTGTTCAGAAAATCCCAGAAATTCCTGATGAACTAAAAGTTATTTACAAGTATGAATTTTCTAATTTGTGTGTTTCCTTTTTCGTCTTCCTTTTCCCTTTTCTTATTCATTCTGCCTCTAGACTAACACATTTTGCTGCATCAGGATTGTTTGGGAGATTAAACAAAAGACATTGGTTGATATGGTTGTTGATCGTGGATGCTACATAGACCAAAGTCAGAGCTTAAATATACATATGGACCAACCCAATTTTGGAAAACTTACTTCATTGCACTTTCATGCGTGGTCCAAGGTAAGAATTTTTGTTCTAATTAGCATTTGGTGGTTTGAGATTTTGATGATGAGGTTTGCCATACTTTTGTGGTCAAATTTATGTTGGTATAACTTATATTATGCTCATTTAAGTTGATGTGTCAAAGATATCAATGGATGGTTTTGGGACATGTTTTTATACATTTGGTTTTCAAAATTATGTCTCGTTTGGTTGTGGAAAACAGCCATTAACAAGATAAGAAAATGGATGTAGACCATTACCAACATTGATATCCTTATAAATGATTGGTGTGGAGGTTCTCCTTTTACATTGGATGAATATAATTGTCGGTGTATGGAAATTAATTGTTGCAAGATTTGATTGTAGTATAAAATTGCTTCCTGAGTTGGATGGTGCAGATGATTGTTTTGTGCAAACATTTTGAATTAACAATTGTGATTTTGGTGAAGTGTTCTGTATTAATATCTGATTCATTTTTTCTCCTTGTTCCTTGATACAAAAGGGTTTGAAAACTGGAATGTATTATCTAAGATCACATGCTGCAGCGGATGCCATCAAGTTCACAGTGGACACTTCTATCCTTAATGTAATGATTTGTATGGATTATTATAATCCTGATCATTTCAAGTATATTTTTTGTAAATTATTGAAATAAATCTGACATTCGTTTGCAATGCAGGAAAAACCCAAAATTGAAGATGATGAAAGTTCCAAAATGTCACAAATGGTATGTTCTTTAACAAACCGTGAAGAGTGCATGGCTTGTGGCAGTTAGAATTCTATGTAGTAATTCCAAAACATGCGTTGCTTTTTGCTATAATTGCTTCTCTGCTTGCTGAGGGGCCACAAGATTTGGCACGGTTATGGTAGTCTAATAATGATGAATGTTGGCAATGGTAGCACTATGCAATGTTTTGTGGAGAAAAAGATGTGGTCAAATTATTGTGATGTGACGTCTAAACGGCTCCAAACTGTCTTTGTATAGGCTACAACATAGTATTCTGTCTTTTTGTTTCAGATGTGTTTGTTTCAATAGTTGTTAATTGTCCTGGGTTCATGGATTTTGCTTTTTACTTGGTCTTTCAATATATTAATTGTCTGTCAACTACAAATGGGAATTTGGTTGTAGAAAGAATTTCATTGTCTGTTGTTCAATGAGTTATCAGCCCTGAAATTCTAGTGCCTTAGTACTGGACTAAGATTGACGTGGGTTCTATTGAAAGCATGTTTGGTTGTGAAATTAATTTCCGGATTAATAATCCAATATGATTCATAATCCCATTGAGAAATGGGGCTAGCATAGCTAGTAATGACTTAGGATTGAGAAATGAGTCCCACGGGACTTAAAGAGACCCATTTTTTTTGTAAGAATTGTTTTTGACTTTTTTTTTAATATAGATATATGTTTTTTTTTAATTTTATATAACAATAATTTATTAATTCAATTGTTAATCATTTTTTACAATGTTATTAAAATAAACACATTTTTATTTAATTCTCATTAGTATAATTATGTTTCCAAATTTGTACAGAATCAAAAACAGGGCAGTTATGTTACTAGTCTAGTCTGTTGAACTCAACAAGGGTTAAAGAGTGTTTGTTTGTTACTCTTCAAGCAGAAATATTGATCGGTTGTGTAAGTAAATAGGAATTGAATTTGTAAGATGCCCATGAAGTCCTTCACAAGAACATATTTCCTACACATACATAGCCAAGTTTTTTATTTTTCATATAAACTACTTGCATTATGCTCACTACCATAATCATTTTTGCAGGTTAGTGAACAATGGGTGTAGGTGGCCGAATGTTTGTTCCTCCTGAGGGAAAGAAGTCAGACCGTGATGTCATCCAGCGAGTTCCTTACTCGAAACCTCCATTCACAGTTGGCGAGATCGAGAAGGCCATACCACCCCATTGTTTTCGTCGATCTTTTCTCCACTTATTCTCCTACGTTGTTTATGACTTGATCATAGCCTTCCTGTTCTACTATCTCGCCATCAATTACATCCACCTCCTTCCTCAACCTCTCTCGTACCTTGCCTGGCTGGTTTACTGGATCTGCCAATAGATTATAAATAGTCTTCAAGCAATTGATAGGTAAAGGCCAAGTCTGAGATTGCTTATTGTACTGCATATTGTGTGTTCATTCTTTTTCCACGAGTTCCTTGCTTTCGAAATTAATCGGTAAACAAACTTCTCTGACCTTTGTTTGGTCAACTAGCAGGAGACCTGACATTACTGATGGGTTGAAGAGACTTAAATGTCGGACACTCATATTTGTTGGCGAGGACTCTCCTTTCCATTCAGAGGCTGTTCACATGACATCAAAACTGGATAGAAGATATAGTGCCTTAGTTGAGGTATGTGATGCATCAAATCAGTATGTAAGAATGCTTGTATGATATGAGATGAACAAAACATATACATGGTGGTGGCCCATCCAGGTATAAGTAAAAAGATTGGTGTTCGTTCGGATGGATGTGGATTTCAAATCAAGAGATTTGAGGTTAAATTTTATAAAAATCTTAGAGAGTTAGTCACTGTAGAGAAGGTAAGTTGATATAGAAAATATGTATTTCAGTAAGATCTTTGAGCTAGGAGGAGACCCCTTAGTATGATTTCAAATATATATTGTAATAAAGCTTTATAATCCTCATTATAAAGCTTTTTAATCCAATTTTGAAATTCTTAGATGAATTATCTAACTTGAATTTGAGTTATTCTTCTTGAATAATTAGGGCTTGTTTGGGAATTCGATTTTTTAGTGTCTTTTTGGCTGAAATGTTTGGTTCCTAAACATAATGCCAAATCTATGCATTTCAAATGGAATTTTAGTTTTTGTTAAAGCATTTTCAGTCTATCCAACTTGTTTTACTACATATAACAAATTTTATTCCTGATATAATATATGCCATGAACAATAACCCCTTGTTCTAGGGCTTTATTTCTTGAACTTCTTTGACTATCATGCCATCTAATTGCTAAATTCTCTATCTTTTTAGGCTGGCAATAAATATATACAATATATAATATATAATATATATAAGCTTGAAATTAATTATATTGTAAATGATTTTTTTTTTTTTTGGTTTTTTTTTTTTGCAGGTGCAACCTTTTTGAGTACGTGATGATATCTTCGCATATCGATATCAAAGTTTACAATCTTATTTATTTATTTATTTTTTGAAAAAAAATATCAAATGTTTTACATTTTCTGTAAGCTTGAAAATAATTATGTTGTAAATGATGTTTTTTTTTTCTTTTTTGTTTCTTTTTGCAGATGCAAACCTTTTGAGTACGTGATATCTTCGCATATCGATATGGGAGCTTACTATTGATATCAAAACAAGCTACATTATATCTTTTTTTATTTTTTTATTTCTATTGTCGATATTAAAAAATTGAGTTCTTGAATTTCAAAAATTATTAGTATTGTTAAAGGTTATTTTATATATTTTTGTAAATAATATTTGATTGACAATTGTTACAAGGTACATATATTATTCTTGGTATATGATTTTTTGAATGTGAATTTGGATGTGGATGTGGATGTGGATGTGGATATGGATGTGGATGTATTTTTAAAAAATATTAATAATTTGTATAGGAAATATTTAATAAAATATGATTTTATAAAAAATAATTTTATTGCGACAATAATAAACCGTCGCTAATGTAATTCTCATTTCCTTATATTTTATTAACGATGAGTTAACCTATCGCATATACATATTAGTTCCAATCTTTTGCGACGGTTTCAACTGTCCCAAATAAATATTTTGCGAGGGTTTAAACTGTTGTCAATACGGTATTAACTTAATACTACTTTTTTGGCGACGTTTTAGACCGTCGCTAATAATACTTTTTGCGACGGCAAATACCGTCGCTAAAAAAGGTTTTTTGCGACGGCAATCAACATCGTCACTAAAAATGCCATTTTTTTCCTTTTTTGTGTCAGGCGAAACCGTCGCAAAAACTATTGATTAGCCGTCGCTACAAGAATACGACGGTTTGTAACCGTCGCAAATACTTTTTGTCACGCCCCTTTCCGCCACCCCCCATTTTCCGTCGCTGCTCCGTCGCAAAAAGTCTTTTGCGACGATATATAGACCTTTTGCGATGTTTGAGACCGTCGCAAAAAGTCTGAATTTTAGTAGTGCTAGTACTGGATAATAGTTCGCGGGTTAGTGCTTTTAATGGCCATGCACTCTGATCTTGATTCTTATGAGAATTTTAGAGACTAGCCCAAGTCCCACAGTCGTAGCCTCACGACGGTTCCCACTTAGTAGAATCATCCAATGGTACAGTGACGAAATATATCTTGCAAGAGGTTGTTTACCTTGGATTTATTTAAGGTAACACCTTTCCTAACTAGCCACTCATCAGCACTATTGCCTTAGGGATGGGTAGAACCACTCTTATGATGTCTCCTAAAATAGAAAGTGTTGGAATCAAATCACAATTTAAAGATTGTTTCTACCCATTGAACCTCCTTCACGGGGTTGCCAATCACAGAGGTTGTGTTACTTCCTTAGGTGATTTCCTTAGGGCTTAGCCCATTTCCCTTGACAAATAAATATGGATCTAATCTCGATAATCTAGAGACTAACTCCTCAAATTTATTAATTTAAAATTTGCCTCAAATTTGATTTCACAAGTCATAATAATTTTGACATTCTCAAGCGTCAAACTAATTTTCATATATATGGGATTCTCAAGCCTCAAATTTCATATGTCAGCTAATCAATTATTTTCTCCATCACATACTTTTATTGGATTCATCATGCAAATATATATAATTTCTCACCAAAGCAACATGGATTTACCAAGCAAATATCATCCTTATATTTTTCGAACTAAGACATTATATTGAACCTGTCAAATATATTTGTTCCAACTAGTCAATAGCCATACTACTAGAAATCACAAATTTTGGTGACCAATAGTCTACTATTAGGAACTACACAATATGGCCAGTAATCTCATAACGTGCTAGGAACCACAAATTTCTTTTCATGTTCTTTCTTTCCTAAGTAAGAGTCCTTTTGAACAATAATAAATAAATCAACAATAATCTTTTTTAAAAATCTTCAAATACTTGATCTCTTTTTCACAGAATACTAATTTATAAATATACAAAAAATTTCATTCATCCTTACATTATAAATCTTCATAAAGCTAATACACAAATAATCATTTTCCCTAGAGATATTTTCTTATCCACACTTGTATAAAAATTGAAAAATATTTCTTGAAAGAATATATCACACATAGCTTATTTTACTTTCATAAAAAAATTAATTAATTATTTTACTTCCACAAAACAATTAATTATACAAATAATCCACCACCACATTCCAATCCTTGTTTTTAATTTTAAATTTTAATGTATATAAATCTCACCAATAAAAATATTTTGAGATTAATATACATTAAAGTTTAAAATTTTAAAAAAAAATTGAAATGTGGTGGTGGATCATTGTATAATTAATTATTTTGTGAAAGTAAAATAAATAATTAACTGTTTTATAAAAAGTAAAATAAGCTATGTGTAATATTCTTTCAAGAAATATTTTTCAAAGCAAAATTAAAACAATAACGAATCAATAAAACAAAACCTTTACATATATAGGAGAAAGAACTTATACCCACTATATGCATGCTAATATGCATATTTGAAATCACTCAAATATTAAAACTCATCATCAAATAACATAATCCATAATTTAGAATTCCTAGGAGGAAATGGGTATTACCTTAATGCAATTATCACATAATCAAAAGTGGCCAAATAACACAAACACCAACTCTACTACACCTACTAATCTATACTATATATTAAGTAAAAGGAAATTTTTAACCCCAAACCTTATGTGAGTTCCAATCTCCCAATTTAAATTTTCTGATTTTTTGATTTAAAGAAAAAAAAATCTTAGCATTTATTAACTTCTCTCAACTCCCAAGTCTTACCATCATAATAACACTTTAATGCAATAAGAACAACCATAAAAAAAATTCTTTGAAATCTAACACATATGAATTCTTTGAAAAATTTCAACACATTTGATTATTATCCCTCATAATAACACTTTAATGTATTAAGAACAAGCATAAAAAAAATTTCTTGAAAAGTCTAATACATATGATTATTATCAAAATGTTAAACTTTAATATAATATAATAAAAAAGAAAGACATTTAATTCCTTGAAAAGTCCAACACATATGATTATTATCAAAATATTAAACTTTAATATAATATAAAAAAGGGAAAAAAAAAGACATTTAAAAAAAAAAGAAAACATTTAAAAATCACAATTCACATATATAGATAATTGTAAATACAATCCGTGCATAGCACGGGTGATATGCTAGTAATCTTGAAGGAAAAGTAGTTTTAAATTATTAGTCTAACAATAAAATTAACCGACTATTAAGTACATTTAAATAATAATATATATAGATAAAAAAAACTAAGATTAAAAAAATATAACTATGAGACTTTGGAAGTCACATTGTCACTGTCCTAAAACTGTTTCTCTTACAATTAGAGTGAAACAATTTCAAGATAAAATTCATATGTTGCCCAAAGTTCCTCATCTAGTATTCACGACCATTAGGAGGTTTGAATCATACCATGAACCAATTGTCCAAAACATAAATAACATATATAAAATATAGAGAGTACTCTCAACAAATCATATTTTATTCTCTTTTTGTCTCTACAACAATCCTTCTTCAATATATGTTGCAAAATATGATGGATTTATATAGGAGATGCATAATCAATAGAATTAATCACCATAAATATTAAAACGGTTATATAATTAAACCATATATAATGAATTGTATTTACATGGAATATTATATGTAATAAAACTTGAAATTGAATATGTTAAATGTATTAAATATAATTTATTTTTATTAAAATATCCCAACATCACCAACCAATACCTTGGAAGGGGTTGAACCCACTCACCACCTTGCCACATATGCATACGAGACAAAATAGCAAAATTCTATTAGATGGTGATATTATGTCATTGGTATCACTGTGATATTGATTTTTTTTCAAAAAAAAAAAACCTTTAATAGATATGGAACGAGGAAGAAGAGATTCTCTTAAGCCTTGCGTCTGTCAATTGTTTTTTTGAAGCCCTTATGGAGAATGGCAAGCCCAAAAGGTTCATTCTCATGCTTCGACCCAATTATTTGGGCCGGTCTACACCCCTATCTTTCCATTGGTACCCATTTGGGCTGAGCCAACGAAATGGCGCAAGAAAGAAAGCAAATCTGATCCAGACAATATAGACCACAATAACTGTTCCAATAAACATAACAGAATTCCTATAATATTTCCACATATTTTATTTTTTTTAGAAAAGTACAAAAACTTGAAGAAGTTATAATTATCAAATTTACTTAGTTTTTTTTGTTAAATGATATACACAAAAAAATCTTATAAGACAAAATATTCGAATTATTAAAAGAAAACCCATAGTCAACTCTATAGGCTCAAACACCACCCTTCAGATTAAAGCAAAATCCATTCGAAGTAAGACAAAATATTCGAATTATCAAAAGAAAATCCATAGTCAACTCTATAGGCTCAAACCCCACCCTTCAGATTAAAGCAAAACCCATTCCTTCAAGGATACTACAAATTTAGAAAGAATATCCAGTGAGTATATCTATAAATCACAAATATTTTAAAGTAGAGCATGACTATTCAAGACAAAAAAAATGAGACCAAATTTTCAAATTCAAAAATGTGACAATCAATTAGGATATTAAAAGTAACGCTCTCTTTCATATATTCTCTAATCATCAACTAATCATATCATTTACACATTATTAAGTTAAAAAGTGATCTTATATATCATTTTTCTTAAACCTTATTTAATCAAATTTAAATTTACACTATTAATCTCATTTTTAGAGTTCAATTTGAGACACAAATTTATGGTATATAGCATTTTTCATAATATTTTGTGAAATCTGACAATTCTTTTTAAAAAAATGATAGACATACCTATCAAACAAATAAATTTTTTACGCACGACACACATAGGCATAAGTGTAGCCCACACTCACGTGTCTAGTTGGTAGAAAATTAATAATTTAGTAAAAGTATCTAACAAAAGCTTTTGTTTTAACTCAATTCTACGACATGCACAGGATTCACATAATAATTTACATACAAAACAAATAATTTTGTGAATGACTTATGTGCTTATAGTTTCACTTTCGAATAGTTTTCGCTTTATGTTTTCTACTATCAAAAACAAAAAAAATATATGAAAATTTTGTTCGATAAATTATTTTTGAAAATTTGCTTTGGGGAATTTTTTAGCATAGTGTTTTATGATTTTTTGAAAATAATTGTGATATGACACAGTTCTAACTTATCAGTATTTGAGACTTCTTATACTCATTATTTACCAGTATATCGGCTTACTATCCAATACGGATCGATATTTAACCATATCATCGAGGAGTTTGAGTCACTGCTATACAGATTGCACAACAGTGATTGTTGTGCAGCTCATGAGAATTATTTCAAACTTTATTTTCATTATCTGAACCGCCCAATTTTTAAAGAACATCGAGTAGAATATACCTGTAAACAATAAGTTAATTGGATATTGATAGACCCTTTATCAACTCACGTTTGTATTCAATTTAATATTCATATATTTATTTTTTATATATACAAATTTGAGTTTGTGAAGGGTATATTGATATTCGATCAGCTTAATTTTTTACAAGTATATTCTACTTGATATTTTTTAAAAATTGAACAGTTCAAATAACGAAAATAAAATCCGAAGTAACTCTCATGAGCCGCACAACAGTGACCCTGATCCCTATCATCGTTGATACCGATGATACATTACCCAATACCACTATTAAGAACCATGAATTAAGGTTCACTTTCATGAGAAGAGCTCTGAACCTACAAAAGCTGTAAACACACAAATATGCTGATAGGAAAACGACTGAACAATCATAAAAAGCATCATTCATCATCATCATGATCATCTCCGAAATCTAATCGTCACCCACATTCTTTGTTTATTCGCATGTGCTCCTTCCTTTTTGACCAGTCCTCTCTACCAGGGAGGGATGGATAATTCTCTCTGTCTCTCTCTCTCTCTCTCTCTCTCCATAAGTGACTGAAGCATGCAGCAGTGGCAGCAGCAAATGAAGTACAATTCTCTTCTCTCCTTGGATCCCTCAATTATCAACTAGCATGATAAAGCCATAAAAGCAACAACTATAGAAGTTTCATTCATTATACTTGTATACATGTTCGTATACACACACACACAGAAGTTGTTATCTGTAGAAGGCATCCACTTTAGGATCTGAGATTTCACTTACTTCGAAGCAAAACAAGAGAAAGAAAGAGGGATGTGTAGAAGGTGATCTCATTAAAAAGAGCCGTCTGTTAGGCTCTCCTTTTCTTGAAGTCTGCAAAAGCTCCAAGTTGTGGAAACTTTGTCTTCTTCATTCTTATATCTATCTTTTGTATATGCCAACAAATTAATTCTACTTTGTTTTGGTGGGTCTTTTTCTTTTGAATTTTTGTCTTGTTCAAGGATTGATATTTGGTGCAAGGAAAGGTATAGATGCACTTCTCTTCCCAAACATCCCAATATAAGCCATACTTGATGAGTTATGAAAACTAAAAAATAAATGATATTTATCACTATATTTATTTTATTTATTTTACTTACATGGCACATATGAAAAGTCACATAATGAAACGTGTTGTTACAATTTACTATGATAATAGTTTTTTTCCCCTGCTATGCACTTGTTGTGTTTGAACCTTAATTTTTCATAAATTTTTAGTTTTAACATATCATTTTTTAGTAAGTCAGTTAAAATTATAATCAAACTAAGTTTGAAAATATTATATCAGTAGTAAATCAATTTTTAATTTTTAATATAAACATAACATAACATAGCATTTTGCATTTTTTTTTTCTTTGACACTTTGACATAACTCAAAATTATTATAATAAATTTTACAAATTAAATTTGATGCTATATCCTATTTTCAATCACTATAATATTTTTTTTTTTCAAATAACAAGACTATTTCACATTCTATATAAAATTTCACACATTTAGAATCATCAATTTTATTTCCTTCCATTTTACTAATAATATATGATAAAAATCATACAGGATGTTTAGATTAAATTTTAATTTTTTGACATGTGAACTCTTTAATAATATATGTATAATTTTATGAAAGTTGAGAGAGAATAAATTGAGATGGTTTGGTCAAATACAACGAAGACCAATAAATGCAGTAGTAAAAAGATACAAGACAGTGATGGTAGATGGTAGTGTTAGGGAAAGGGATAGACCTAGATTGATTAGACTGGTTATGAATATTCTTAATTTAACTAACGAAATGGCCTTGGATGAGTCGAGTGAAGAAGAAGGATTCATGCAACCAACCTTATTTGATGGGACTTAAGGCTTGCTTTGATTTGGTTTCTTGATTTCCAAATAAACCATGACAGCACATGAAATGGCCTTCCAAACCTTATCTTCTACTTTCTTAAATTTGATACCACTCCATCACTGTAGTAGATTGTTAATTGAATTTGGAACAACCCACTGTAGTCCCCACCACAGTAACAGATCTGACCACACATTCCAAATTAATGGACAATAAAACATTACATGCGAGACAATTTCTTCATGAATCTTACAAAATACACAAAGCGTACAAACATTTGGTTGCACCACACCTATATTATGAAGAAAAACTGTGGTTTTTAACCGACCCTTCCATGCTAGCCATTCAATGAATTGAACCTTATGAGGGGTTAAATTTCTCCAAATTGATCTATATTCCTCCTTAATAGTTGCATTACACAATTTAGTCCATTGGTAGACAGAGTTGATAGAAAATTCACCTGAGGCATGCTGTCATGGCCTTGGTTGTTTCCAAGCTATCCATGCGGCACTTAGACAATCTCAAGTCTTACTTGATGATGTTAAGTCAGCCTAACTCACAAATTTATAGGAAAGAGAAGTTAGAAGAACACAAGAGAGTTTGAGAGAATGCCTTGTATTCACTTGGGAGAAAGCTTTACAACTCTTGAATGGATTGGAGCAAATGAGCTCCTCTTCTATTTATAGTCTCCCTAGGAGCATTTTAGAATTCTCAAGAAAACATCATCTAGAAGCTTCCTATGGAAGCCTTCTTTATAGGCTATAAGAATGTTCTAGAATACCTTCTAGAACTATCTATACAAATATCTAATTATATGTACAAATGTATAGGTTCTTGAATTCCCTAGGTCCTTCTAGAATTTTCCATAGTCTTCATATGTGCTAGAGTTTGCTAGGGAGTTTTAGATTCTTCCATTAACCTCACTTCCTTGCATGTTCCTCTCTAGATAATTTGGAGAATTTTGTAAGGATGTGACATTTCTCCCCACTTATGCTAGCGACGTCCTCGTCGCATCCTCCTTGCGGAACTTTGTATTTGCTCATTGAATTGCGATAAAACATCGGTTGTTCCCAGCTAGCCTCGTTTTCAGGTAATCCTTTCCATTTAACTAAGTACTCAGTGGAAGGAGGTACTCTATGTCTTCTAATGACTTAGTCAGCCATCATGTATTCAGCTTCTTTGTCATATGAGGCTACGACCGTCGTTGGTGCCCTTGATGACTCTCCACCGCGTAGATCCTCTGTGTCAGCATGATAGGGCTTTAAGTAGCTTACATGGAAGACGAGATGGATCTTGAGTTTTGGGGGTAACTGAACTTGGTAGGAAACTTTGCATACTTTTTTGTAATAGGGAAAGGGCCCTCATACTTCCTTATTAGCCCTTTGTGCACCTTTCTTAGGGGCTTGAATTGTTGTGGTAGTAGCTTGATAAGCACCAAGTCCTTCACTTGGAATTCCACCGCTCGTCTCTTTTTATCAGCCAACTTCTTCATTTTCTTAGACGCCTTGTCTAAGTAGGTTCGTGCCACATCGGCTTGCTCTAGCCATCCTTTAGCAAACTTGAATACTGCAGGACTCCTTCCTATATAGCCAAACATCACCGTGTGTGGCGTTAGTGGCTGTTGGCCAATAGCTAGCTCTAATGGGCTGCGATTGGTGGACTCACTTCGTTGCAAATTGTAAGAGAGTTAGGCTACATCCAGCATCTTAGCCCAATCTCACTGATTAGCACTGACCAAGTGCCTTAAGTAGAGTTCCAACAAAGCATTCACCCATTTAGTTTGGCTATCAGTTTGGGGGTGAAAGCTTGTAGAGAAGTGTAAGTCTGACCCTAGCATCTTGAATAGCTCGGTCCAAAATTATCCTGTAAAGCGAGGGTCCCGGTCACTAATGATGGACCTAGGCACACCCCAATATTTCACCACATGTTTTGTGAATAACCAAGTTGCCTCATCTGCTGTGCAATCTGTTGGGGTTGCTATGAATGTGGTATACTTAGAAAATTGGTCAACCGCTACCATAATAGAGTTGCACTCTTCCGACTTAGGCAAGGCTGAGTTGAAGTCCATGGTGACACTCTCCCAAGGCATCTTAGCTATGGGCAATGGCTCTAGCAAACCTCTCGGTGCTTGCTGCTCTACATTGTCTTGTTGACACACAAGACTAGCCTTCACGTATGCCTCTATATCATTTCGCATTCTTGGCCAATAGTATGCCGATTTTAACAATGCCCTAGTACGCCTTTGTCCTGGGTGGCCTGCCCATTTGGTATCATGACATTTCTTCATTAGATTCCTCCGTAGGTTACCCTACTTTGGAACATAAAGTCGTTTCCCCTTCATATAGAGTAAGCCATCCTCCATCCAGAAACGTTTAGTTTTCCCACTGTTGGCTAATGCAATGATGCCTTCGGCGAGAGAATCATGTTGCAGTCCTTTTTTGATGAGTTCAACCATCTCTCCTTGGGGTTTGCTATCCAAAGTTGCCAATTTTGCCTTGCAGTTTAGTGCATCAGCCACGAGGTTTTCCTTTCGTAGCTTGTACTCCAGGACATAGTCAAATTCCACTTAGAAGTCTTGCCATCTAGCTTGTTTAGGGCTCAACTTCTTTTGGGACTGAAAGTAACTGGTGGCAACATTGTCTATCTTGACCACAAATTTGGATCCCAGCAAGTAGTGTCGTCATGTGCGCAAGCAATGAATTATTGCCGACATCTTTTTCTTTTACACCGTGTACCTCAATTTGGTGGCATTAAGCTTGCGACTTTCGTAAGCAATAGGATGCTCATCTTGCATAAGTACTCCCCTAATAACAAAGTCTAAGGCATCCGTATGTACTTCACATGGCTTGGTGTGATCGGGTAGTCCTAAGACTGATTCCTCCATTACTGCCTTCTCTAAGTCCTCGAAGGCATCTTGGCACTTCTTCGACCATTCCCATGCCTTGCCTTTTTTTAGAAGCTAGGTGAGTGGTGCTGTCCTTGCCGAGTAGCCTTTTCTGAAGCGTCAATAGTAGTTAACAAAGCCAAGGAAAGATCTTAGCTTTGTTACATTTGTGGGAGCTTTCCATTCTTGTATTGCCCTCACCTTGTCTTCGTCCATCATAAGCATCCCTTCCTTGATCTTATGCCCCAAGAACGTCACCTCGTTCGTTGTAAAGTAGCATTTTTCCTTCTTCACATAGAGCTCATTTTCTTTCAACACTTTAAACACCGTTCATAGGTGATCTACATAGTCCTCCAAGGTGTTGCTATAGACCACAATGTCATCCAAGTAGACCACTATGAAATGGTCCAAGTAAGGATGGAAGACTTTATTTATTAACATACAAAACGTGGCTAGGGCATTGGTGAGGCGAAATGGCATTACTAAGAACTCATATGAGCCTTACCGAGTAATATAAGTAGTTTTAGGCTCATCCCCAACTGTTATCCATACTTGGTAGTAACTAGATCTTAAGTCAAGTTTAGTGAAGTATCGAGCTTTTCCAAGTTAATCAAACAAGTCAGAAATTAAAGGAATAGGATACTTGTTCTTGATAGTTACCTTGTTAAGTGCCCGATAGTCGATGCATAGACGAAGAGAACCATCATTCTTCTTTTGGAATAGCACCGAAGCACCATAAAAGGGCTTTAGACGGTTGAATGTAGCCAGCATCCAGCAAGTCCTTCAGTTGCCTCCTTAGTTCTTTTAACTCGGGTGGTGCCATCCTATAAGGCGCTTTGGCGGGTGGTGTTGTGCCTGGCTCCAACACGATCTTGTGATCTACCTCTCTCTTAGGTGGTAGTTTCTTTGGTAGCTCGGGCAGCATCACTTCTTTGTACTCATGGAGTACCTTCTCAATCTCCTTGGGGCCTTGGGCACATCCTCTTTTTCCTCTGTCATGGTTGCAAGGTAAGTCGGCTCTCCTTTCTTGAAGCCTTTCTTTACTTGCATAGTTGAGAGAAGCGGGGTCTTGAACCCTTTTCCTGGCACCGATTGTACCACACATGGTGTGTTTTCTTTCAAGATTGCCATGGACCGTAGGAATGGTATTGATAATGCTTTGACTTTTCCCAAGAAGTCCATGCCTATGACAACTTGTAAGTCATCCATAGGTGCTACCGTGAGGTCAATCTTGCCTTCCCATGCACCAAGGCTGATGTCTATCCCACGTGCTACTCCATACAAGGGTTTTGACTCTGAGTTGACAGCCTTGAGCCATCCAGACTCTTTGCTAGTCTTTAATTCCAACCGTCTTGCTTCTTCCGCAGAGACAAAGTTGTGGATAGCTCTCGTGTCCACCATTGCACGAGTAGGCTTCCCATTGAGGCTTACCTTTGAGTACATAAGCCTTTGTCATTTTGGGTAGATGTGACATGTTTCTATTTGATGGCGTTAAGTAGCTGTAGGGATCCCATGTGGGTAGTTTCCTCTTTCTCCCGCTTTTCTATCATGGCATTGTGCCTGTTTGGTGTAGCTTAAAAGCTGCTTATTTCAGCTTTCAGCTTAATTTAAGCTATTTTAATGTGTTTGGTTTAGCTTAACAATGCAGCTTATAGCTTTTTGTAAGTCAGAAATCAGCTTATTCTTTGAGTAGGGCAGGAGATGCTTAATTTATAAGTCAGAAATCAGCTTATGTTTATAGTTATAAACTATAAGCTGTTAAGGCATAAACTACAAGCACTTTCTCACAGCTCTACCAAACAGGGCCATTGAGGGCTTGTCTTCTAGGACAATCTCTTGCCTAATGTGGTCCATCACATAAAAAGCAGTTGGTCTTGGGCTTGAACATGCCTTTGTCCTTGAATTGGTACTTAGCTTTATCTTTTCCATCTTTACCAGTAAGGGGTTTGCCATACCCCTCTTTACGTTGGAACCTGTTATCCTTGTCTCCCCTACCTTTATTATGGCTATCCTTAGATGTCTTCGCCTTGTTGTTTACCCTTTTATACTCAATGAGGGACTCCGCTAAAACCATAGCCGAGGCAAGGTTTGCACTCCGCGGCGACACAATTCTTGCTCCGCCTATGGTTGTAAATTGTCCAAGAAATTGAAGAGTAATTCTTCATCAGTCATACTCAGGACCTCAAGCATGAGAGTAGAGAATTCTTTTACATAGTCCCGAATAGACAATGTGTGCTTAAGTTTCTTTAAGCTCTTTCTAGCTTGATAGGCCACATTTTCAAGATAGAATTGTTTCTTAAGTTCTTTCTTAAAATCATCCCAAGTGGCTATGGTGCACATACCTTTCTCAATGTTAGCATGCCTCCTACACCACCATAATGTTGTTGGGTCGGTAAGGTAAAGGACTGCGGTCTATACCTTGGCATCTTCTTCAAGTACTGCCATTGCTTTGAAATACCTCTCTATGTGCCACAAGTAGTTGTCTACCTCCTTGGTATCCCTCTTTCCATCAAAAGGCTTTGGCTTTGGAACCTCCACCTTAGATGTCCCCAGCAAGGTCATAGCTCCCCTGGCTATGGCCTTTTTGCACATTGACATGTCTTGGTGCACTTCCTCCAAGCGGGCTTCAAACTGTGGGAGCATCTCCAATACCTTGGCTTGGAAGGAATCATTGGCCCTTGAGCATCATGTGCCACAGAATTGATGGTGGAAAGCATGCCATCGCGGAGTTCCTTGATCTCTCCCTTGAGACCCTCCACCTCATGTTCAAGGCTTTGTTCCAACACATCAAGACGCTCTCCCGAGTCGCCTATGGTAAGTTTCACCTTGGCAAGCCGTGTTTCCATGGAGGTCATAGCATCTCGTGACTTATTCTTCCTTCCCTTCGTGGGTTCCCTTACATGGGCTTGCTCAGTCACAGTCTCCTCTAAACCGGATGACATTGTTGCCTTCTCTTCCTTTGTCTCGAACCGGCTCTGATACCACGTGTTACGGCCTTAGTTGTTTCAAGCTATTCGTGCTGCACTTAGACAATCTCAAGTCTTACTTAATGATGCTAAGTCGGCCCCACTCACAAACTTATAGGAAAGAGAAGTTAGAAGAACACAAGAGAGTCTGAAAGAATGCCTTGTATTTACTTGGGAGAAAGCTTTACAACTTTTGGATAGGGGTGTAAAAATGGCCTGAGGCCCGTAGGCGACCCGAAACTCGCCTAAAGCCCGAAGTAGGCCTGAGCTTGAGCCCAGCCAAGTACCTTGGGCCTAGGCCTGGGCCTTCCATTTGGAGCCCGACCTAGCCCACCCATCCGACCCTCTCTCTGCCAATGGTCAAATTTCAAAAAGAAAAATAAAAAACAACTTGTAACGGTTAAATAATTAAAAAATAAATAAATAAAAAGATTGATTTTATAAAAATAAAAAATAATCTTGTAAAAATAAAATTTATATAATTAAATAAATAACATTAATAATTTAAAAATAGAACAAAAAATAATAATAATAATTTATTAAATTAAAATCAAACTAAACTATGTTTGGTTATGGTTTTTTAAACACAGTTTTTTGAAAAAATTTGGAAACTTGTTTGGTTATTCCAAAAAGTGAGTTCATTTTTCAAAATACATATTTTGAGAATTTTGTTCTTCACACATCACGTGAAGAGGCATAGGCATAAGTACAACCTATTATGTACTCCTCATAGCCTCTTAGTTTGATATATATATATATATATATATATATACATGTTATATATGTATAAAAATATAATTTGGTATGTAGTAATTTGTGGATACATATCATACCATTAAATGTGTGACTTTTTTTGTCAAAATAGAGTTTTCAAATCACTTTTTTAAAAAAAATTTCAAAAAAATGGAACCAAACATAGTGATTAATATTCTTTTCAAGAAGGGGAGAGAGAGATTAAAAGAAAGAAATGGAGTGTGTGTGATGTAATATGACATTGTGTCACTATGGCTCAGTGGCTGCTATATATAGCAGCAGTCGAACACGTTACACAAGAGAGGGAAGAGAGAAAGAGAGAGAGAAATGCAGTAAGGTGTGGGAGTCTAGCCCTACTAGCCTAGCCTTTGGTTTGTTCAATCTCCTCATTAATCACTCAACTCAAGTCTCAAACGGTAATATACAAACGGTCATAATTAAAATTACTATAAATATCTTTCATTTTTCAAAATAAATCTTACAACAAATAATTCTCTCTCAATCTCTCTTACACTCTCAATCTCTCTCAACTCTCAATTAATTTTGAAGTGTCATCCCTAAGTAACAATTGCAATTGTGTAATAAGAAACTTTTATCAAAAGAAGTAAATTTCTATATCGTATTCGCCAACCGGTAACATTAATTAGTTTAATTAAATTTATTAGCTACTCATTTTTTTTATTAATTATTTATGCACATACATTAATTATTATTTTTTACTGATTGTATTTATACATTATTTAAATTAATTGTTAATTCTTATATATTATTTTACTTACATTACTATGGATCCAAATATGCCTAATATTTATGTTAATGTTGATACATATACTACACAGCATGAATCTGTTGATTCTCCTTCTAATATCCTTTTTCCAACAATTGGATCATCATCTAGGAACAGAAATAATAGTGTTTGGAAATATTTTGAAAAAATATCTATAAATAATCCTGATGGTACAATTACATTTAAAGTAAAATGTAAATATTGTGCACATTTATTTAGTGCTACATCTGCAGGGGTACTAGTCATCTAAAAATGCATGCTAACAAATATTTACAAAGTCAACAATCTGATATTCAAAGTCAAATGCAATTAGGGAATTCATTAGCTGGTAAATTCCAAACATTTTCATATGATCCTATACGTGCACAAAATTCTGTAATTGATTTTATTATTAAAAAAGAACAACCTTTTATTACTAGTGAATGTCCCGATTTTACAGAAATGATTCACGAAATTTTTGCACCGCAATATCAAAGTTTTTCAAGAAATACTACCAGAAACAAGATTTTAAAAAAATTTAAGGATATTAAAAGTGAATTATTTGACATCTTTAAAACTTTGAATGGAAGAGTTTGTTTAACATCTGATCGTCAAATAATGATTTTGAATCACATTTTATTGATAATGATTGGAAATTAAATAAAAGAGTTCTTTCATTTAAATTAGTTGAACTTCCATACACTAGTCATTCGCTTGGTGTAGAAATAAGAAATGCATTACACGAGTGGGCTTTACAAAATAAAGTATTTACGATTAGTTTAGATAATGCATCATATTATAATCAAATTGTAGCCCATTTAAAATCAACTTCACAATTACTTGTTGCTGGTGATTTATTTCATGTTCGTTGTTGTGCTTATATTTTCAATTTGATTGTTAAAGAAGCTATACATGTATATGAAACTTCTGTACTTGTAATAAAAAATACAATTGTTACTATTATGTTTTCTAGTAATCGAATTTCGGAATATAGAAAAATTTGTCAACGAGAAAATATGTCATTTAGAAAATTAATTTTAGATGTAGATAGTAGGTGGAATTTAATATATAATATGTTAAAAACAGCTTGTAAACAAAGAAAAGCAATAGATTTATTTTTTGCAACAACATCAATAGGAGGAATATTAACTCCCACTGAACTTAATTAGCTCCAAGTAACCTTGTATAAAGATTTTTTAAAAGTTTTTAATACTTCAACAAAATTATTTTCCTATATATATATATATATATTCCTACTTTACCATTTGTTTTACATATGCTAGCATAAATAATTAAAATTTTCATAAAATATATGGGTAATGAATATTATATAACCATTATTACTTCAATGAAAGAAAAATTTGATAAATATTTTGATCATTTGCTTCATCTATTAGGTTTAGCCATAATAATTGATCTTAGGTGTAAAGAAATTGGTTTTACAAAATTTTTTAGAGCGTATTTTCGCTGATCAAATACAATTTGCCCCTATTATGTAAACATGCAACAAATTATTTGAAGAATACAAAGCAGCTGCATCTGTAAATATACCTATACACACTAGACTAGCAGTCGCATCTTAAGGCGGGAGATTAAGTATTTTTTCAGTAATAAAAATTAAAAAAATATCTCAACATACAATTGTAAGCAGTTCTGAACTATAACGTTATTTAGAAATCTTGTTAATGAATGATTCCGATGATTTTGATATTTTGGAATGGTGAACAAAATGAAACTATGTGGCCTGTGGTTTCACAGATAACCGGTGATATACTAACCGTTCCTATTTCTACAGTTGCTTCAGAAATAGCTTTTAGTGCAGGTGGACGGGTGTTGAGCAATTACCGAAGCAGACTTTCACCCGAAATGGTTGAGGTACTAATGATATCCAGAGATCATATCCATGCGCTTACAAGAAGACAAAATTATAGTGAAAATGAGCGAATTCAAAATGATTTAGATAACATATCCTCGGGCAACGCGACTGAAATGTCTATCTCCTCCATGATTGATTAACAATTTATTTTTTACTATTTCATTTCATTTCATTTCATTTTTTTTATTTTTTATTTTATTATTATTGAGGTGGAGTGTAATGCAAATGATTGGTAGGCTGGTAGGTGTCAACCTAGTTGGGATGTACTTGACCTATAGTGATGTAATTGCTCTACCATCATCAGTAATCTATACCTAATTTATTTAATAATATCAATTTTTGTAATATTTTATTTCATTTTGAAATAAAAATTATTTATTCAATAAATGTTATATAAATAATTTAATATTGTAATATTGAAAGTTCCATTCTCATATATGTAAAATTATTTATTTCGAAAGAAAAAAAATTACATAATTGCATACTTTTTTAGTTATAAGTTCATAATTAAAAAAACATAAATTATACATAATTAAATTTAAATATCACCATGAAACATTACATAGCCAAACAAGACATCTCATTAATCTTAACTAAAATACTCTAGTATAACTATTTTTAATTTTTTATTCCTAATATTAAAAAAAAAAAAAAGTCTGACTAGGCCCGGCCCGCGGCCCAGGCCTTATTATGAGTGGGCTTGGGCTTGGGCCCTACTTTTTGGCCCATGGGCTGGCTCGGACCGACCCGCTAAAAGGTGGGAGCCCATGAAGCCTGTTTAGGCCGGGCCGGTCCATTATTATTTCCCTACTCCTGGATAGATTGTAGCAAATGAGCTCTTCTTCTATTTATAAGCTCCCTAAGAGTGTTTTAGAATTCTCAAGAAAACATCATGTAGAAGCTTCCCATGGAAGCCTTCTTTACAAGCTATAAGAATGTTCTAGAATGCCTTCTAGAACTATCTATACAAATATCTAATTATATGTACAAATGTATAGGTTCTTGAATTTCTTAGGTCCTTCTAGAATTCTCCATAGTCTTCATATGTGTTAGAGTTTGCTAGGAAGTTCTAGATTCTTCCATTAACCTCACTTCCTTGCATGCTCCACTCTAGATATTTTGGAGAATTTTGTAACGATGTGACAACGCGCTTTCTAAACTAGCTTGTCCAATTGTCCTTTCCTAAGAGATGGAGCAATAAGTAGCAATTGATTGAGAGCTACTACATCACTTTCTTCCCGTGCTCTTACTTCCCTTCTGAAGGCAAAATCCCAAACCCCTATTCTGGTCCTTCTGATATAATAGTCTTGGACAGTCCCTCCTTTATCATTAGGTAGTTGAAATAACCTTGGAAATAGATCCTTCAAGCATCTTTTGCCTATCTAATCATCAGATAAAATATCCAAACACACTTTAGAACCTTTTGGTTGATGACTTAGATTAGTTATCCATTTGCTTCTATTGGAAATTGGGTCGGGTATTGAACCTGGATTTGGGTGCCCATATGCCATGATTCCAACTTACAGTTGATAAGAAAAAACAAAACCTAATTTGGGTTCGTTTTGTGTTTTTTGGTGGCTTAAGGAAGAAGACGAAATGCAGAGTTTTTGCACTTCCACTATCATTAGAGAGAGTGTATTACACTCCATTATTTGTGTTTGTTAAATGCCATTTTTGAGTCCACCAATATTTTTATTTTACAAAATGGAGTCCGGCAGTACCAAAATTGGACCATAAATCACCCCGGAATGCGGCACGTATGCCTCACATGCCAGCTGATGCTGCCAACGCTTGCTACGCGTTCCACCATTACGCACGCGTTGCACATGCTGCCCACACGTGCGCTGTCCACGTCGTCCACGCACCCATCTTGCGTCGTCCACGTTGTCACGTGCGCGTCATGCTTTGCTCCGCGCGCCGAGCCGTTTTCCACGCCGGCTTGGTTGCTGGTTTTTAAGGCTCTATTTGTTTGTTTTAAAAATTCAGAATTGTTTTAAATAGTCATAAGTAATTGGTTATAGCTTTGTTTTAAGCGTGGTTGGTACTGTTACACTCAGAATTAAATTTTTTATTTACTGTAAATTTTTCAAAATTTTATGAAAATAAAAAATAATTTCCTAAAATAATAATTCATTATTCCTGTTTTAAAATACTTCTGGGGTTGCATGACTAAGTTTTTTAGGTTGAAATTTTTACAGTAAACTACTGTATGGTTTACTATTTACTGATATGATTTTTGCATTTTTTCAGATTTTGGAATATTTATTTCTGATTTTATGTGTATTTATTAATTATTTAAAATTTCATAAAATACCAGAAAATTTCGGAAGTGATGTACTTTCTGTTATGACATAATCTGAATATTAAACACAGCATATTATTGTTTTTTGCCTAGAGTTTCTAATATGTTGTGATTAGAATAGCAACATTAATTTTTTAAAATTTATTTAAATTTCGTTATTAAATGTAACATAGCATGAGTTGATCGTGAATCTACATTAAGATACTATTGTTTGTAATTAGAATATTTTATCATGCTTTAGACATGCCATAGTCAGTGGGAGGTTGTTCGGTTGAGAGATATCTTTGTAGATTTACTCTCGAAAACTAATATTTTGCGCATGAATTAAATTAAATTTTGGATAATTGTCACCTGTGGTGCGAGAGATGATTACGAGCATAGCGGATTTTCGATCTTGCGACTTGTGTGATATTGTCACTATTTAATTTAGATTTTAGCGGCAAAATTATATTATGCTAATCAAATTAATTTCAATGTGAATTTCTCTCTAAATTGACTTAGCTTATGGAAGTTAATTTGGTTGACCTAGACTTAGTAGAGATGTTCAAATGTGAACAATGCAATCATATTCTTTAGATGAGCAAAAAGTCTTGGAGACTTTAGGTCAGACCTTAATTGAGCCAAAGTAAGGAAACATGACTCAATGTCGTTGTGGTTTTGTTGCCCTGTTTGGCACAATAAAAACTGATGTATGCACTATGGTTAACGGCATGCTACGTAGTTTTGATTGGCAAGTTTTGGAATTATGAAATTATTAAGCCCTGAATAGATTTGTATATGATCTTGACTATTGAGCTATGCAGATTAATTTTGTAATTTGACTTGTAATAATGTTGCATCATTGGACGAAGTAACTTTCAAGAGTCACGTCATCCAATGAATTAGTCATTGAGTGTAAGACGAGTAACCAATATGAGCAGTGTTTTACTATCTACCCAACTGTTGGGAGTGGATGGAGCAAAAGTTCACGCATTATAATAGTGTGCATTGAAGTATCACTTGAAGTTAAAAGATTAGCGCTTAGTAGCAACAAAAAAAAATCTATTAACACTAAATGAAAAAATTAGCGCCAAGTGGCTGCAAAATCTATTAACATTAAGTGAAAAGATTAGCGCCAAGTGGCTGCAAAATCTATTAACATTGCCAACTGGTCTAAGTCTGGACACTTTACTGTTTCCACACTTGAGTGTAAGATATGAGGAGGTGCTTCTTCGTATGATTCCTTAGCTAGGCTAATGCTTTTGAATAACGTTTACCATTAAGCACAAACGTCGCAGCATAGTAATGAAAAGGTCAAGGCCGACAAGTTTGTTATGACTCTAAGAATTTGGCACATGGCTTGTAAGAGCATTGTGTTGAATTAAACTCTTTAGCCTAATTCACACTTAAGTTACTTCGGGAGCTATCATAGATTCATAGCTTATTCTCTTTTTCTTGTGGATAGAAGAATTAATTGCAAGTAACTATGAAGCAAGAAATAAAGATGGCAAAAGGAGTATCGTCATCTTTCAACTAGATGCAACAAAGTGTATGGAGAATAAAATTGACTTGAAGGTGCATGGGATTTGCATTTACTAGTTAAATTTGCGACTTAGGCATACTTGATATCTCCATGACATCCTTTTATGATCCGATGAACATGAATTAGTCGTGAGTCATTATCTAGTTAGGCCTAAACCTTTAAAACTTGTCTTTGAGAACTCACACATTAGGATGATTGGAATTAGTCTATGACATTGGTCATGAACCGGTGGCTTATTATACTTAATCACATTAATAAGAAGATGACATGGATAGTTTGAGTAGTCTCTCTCGCGCCTACTCACTTGTGACATCCTGCTCTTATATGAACGTGTAACTTTGTTCGTAATGGTTGCGCACAAGTAAGTAGGAAAGCCGCAGAAAGGCATTTGTATTGGCACATTTAGTCCACTATGATATTTGTGACTGGATATGTGTAAGGATATGATAGCTAGCCTCAATCTCAACATATTTATAGATTACGATATGCATCTGAGTCAAGACTATTTGATCTCTCATAAGTCAAAAGCTTTGGGATGATTTTTGACATTACACATATGAGGTCAAGATCAATCAGATAACAAATTTCGTGCTTTTAGTTTTGACCAAGGTAGCGAGTATCTGTTTGAGTTATTTTAGAAAACTCTGTGAAGAGAAATGAATGCTTAGAAAATTAATTATTTCTAGTACTCAGCAACACAATGATGTAGTAGAGATAAGGAATTAAGTATTATTAATATTAGGTGGATGATGGTGCAAAATGTTTCCCAATAGCGAATTACACTTTAGTTTGTTGCCTATATCCCTAACTAAGTGTCCTCCATATCAGATTTTACACCTCATTTGAGTAATGGGTTAGCAGAGAGCTATCTATGGGCGATCTGTAATCTGTAACCGTTAAACAGCTTATCTTTATTTTACTTCTCATAAGGTTGTTGTAACAACCCTGACCCATGATTAACGTTAATCCATGCTTTAATATGCCTAATAAGTTCTTGATATCAAAACCTGAATTAAATTGCATGTGTTGCCTTATTTGTGTTGCTTTATCTGTTTAGCGTAGAATGATCTGTTCACGTTTCCAATCTATTCTGCAAATCGAAGGCCTTATCGGCATCCGATTCAGAAATTGACTTGATTTATTTGTTAATTATAATTTTTAGAATTTTATGGTAGGTTTAATTGAAATTCGATTCGGAACGAAATAGTTAGAATGATTAATGCTCAATTAAGCCCAAATTAATGAATTTGTTAGTCAAGCCTATATAAGGCCACCTTATTGACTTCTACACATTTTTACACTTCCATTTCCTCTTGTTTAATCATGTTTTGAGAAGCTTAAGTTCAAAAAAATTCATGCATGTCATGTTCATGGAACATTCATAAATTTTAAATTGAAGTTTTGCACAATTGGCAAGCTATTGGGCCATGATCCTTAATTCATGATGTTTTATGAATTTCTAAGTGTTTCGTCAAGTTTTGGCCCAGAAAATCGAGTTTTGATGCTTTAAGATCGAGTTTTGGACTTTGGAAGCAAATCTGGAAACTCTAGAATTTGCACATTCCGTTCAAGCGAAGTATTGTATGCTCGAGCGACCACCTTTGTTTTTGCACCTCCGCTCAAGCCACTAGAAGTTCGCTCGAGCGTGAAATGCATGCTCTCAGAAGTTCATGTGTTTTTGCAGATTGCTCGAGCAACAAAAGTCACGCTTAAGCAAAGGTCTGAGTATCATGCTCGAGCGGGGATCGATCCGTCGAGCGTGAAAATCAAACAACCAGTACTTTTTCAAAGTTTGCAGACCGCTCGAGCAAAGGAAGTTGAGCTCAAGCGGACCCTCACATTTTGCATGTCCGCTCGAGTGAGGAAAGCCACGCTTGAGCGTGGACCTTGTTTTTAGCAAGTTTTGGAAAATGTTTTCAAGTACATTTTTGCATCCTCATTCCATCCTAGGCATTTCTAGGCCAAGATTAAAACACTACAATAAGGATAAAGGCTAGAAACACACTAAGAACAAATGAAATAAGTTATGTATAATTCGAGCGTGTGTTTCAATATATGTATTTGTCATGTTATGTAGGTCATGCTCCTGAAGTTAAGTGAATTGCCTACTCCACTCGTCTATTTGGAGTCACCGGTTATTTGTGAGTAATAACTCTGTAAAGTTATGTTTAACTTTAATTATTTTCTGATAATATGAAATGATCAGTTTTCTGAAATATTATTTTCTATAGAAATGAATGATTGTCCAAAATTTTAAAATGTACTCGTGGCATCATTAGTTTCAGATGACATCTGTTATCTGTTCTGTTACGTCCCAATTATGGGCCAACTATACATCTCATGAGCCAACTGTTATGGATCCTTCTGTATACGTCCCTTTATGGGTCAACTGTACATCTCATGAGCCAACTGTATCGTCTCCGTGCATGTGAGTCGACTGTATGCCTTTATGGCCGTCCCTTTATGGGTCAACTGTTTCTACTAGTGCTAATGGATGTACCACGCATGATTAACTGCAAATTCTGATTACGAGTATGATTCTGAATCTGTTTCTATTATGAACTTTGATTTCTGAACATGATCATGAACTTATTTCTGTTTTCTGCAACTGTGTGGACAACATTCATTAAAACTCCTTTACTTTGTTATTATTCACTGGGTGCCCGCTCACTATTTATATTATGTGTGTAGGTGATCAGGCACATGGCCAGGCTCAAAGTTGATGGCCTGGAATTCCATTTTGTCAGCCACCCTTCGCTCATCCCGAGGAGGTTTCATATCATGTCAAGTCTCGTGGCCATATTTTTGTATTTCAGAATTTGGTTCTTTGTTTTGACTATGGACAAGTCCTACTTGTATGTATAGTATGTGGAGTGACGTGTAATTACTGTGACTTTTGACATCACTCATAAATTTATCAAAGTTTAAAATTATCTATCTCATGTTTTGTCTCCATAGCTCAATGGACTATGTATGTTTATATATTTGCTTCCGCAGTCCCTAATTACATGAAATTCTGTTAAGAGGCCTTTGGTAATCTAAGGATTATTGACCGGTTACGACGCTAAACCTATAGGGACGGGTTTGGGTCGTGACAATTGCGAAGTTAAGACCTAGGGTTCTATGGCTTATTATTGTATGCTTTCTTGTAAACACTTAGGGCCATGTGGCGTATTATTGTATGTTGTCATGTAAACCCTCCAAGTCATGTGCATATAGGTAAGCAGCTTTGTGGTGGTGTAACTAAGTCACATAAAGTTTTCTTAGTAAGGGTGACTTGAATAAAGTTTTAGAACTCTATAAGATAGAGAATTCTAAGTATAGCGCTTTATGTAGCCTAATTAAGAATGGAAAGAAATTTCCAATATCGTAGGGATAGTGAGAGCAATGTGCTTACTAGTGGATTACTACATTAGAGAAGAATACTCTACATTCTTTGTTGTGTGGTAGCGAATGTGAAAATTTTCCAAGTCATCACTAGGTGATTGAGAGGGAAACATTCATAATTGTTCTATAAGATGATAAAGAGCCAAGGATAATGCCAAAGGCTCTAGTCTCCTATTTTTAGAAAGTGGATCAATGTTGCGCAATTTAAGACAAAGTCTTTGAGGATTAACCATTTCTATAATTTGGTTGACTTTCCATTACGACACGAAACTGTTCTAAAGTTATGTGCAATTTGGCTAGTCATTGTTAAGGCATAAGGCTCGCTAGATACCGAAAAGTCGCACCATTGAGGAAAGTGTAGACCATGAGAAGACTTCCTCCTGGGTAGTGAGGTTATTTCGACTTAGGCTATGATTGACATAAGTTCGGAACATTGATTTCTGGACATTGTGAAAAAAACTTCTCGTTGGAGAATTAGATAAGTAGATCCGTAGGGATTTACCTTCTACTTTTATGGTGAAAAGTTAGGAGCACAAAAAGGTTGCTAGTTCCAATAAATCTTTTACAGCCTAAAACAGTTATCCAAATAGTGTTTCTTAAATTTTGTCGAGCCATGATAGGCCAACGATGATCGATGAAGACCACTGAGGCATGATCAATGATCCAAATTTTTTTTTCTTTAGTCATTATGAGCCAGGAATTTATAAGGTTGTCGCCAACTAGGGTGGGCAGTCCTCTGTTTTAGATATGATGGATATGAGTGATGTAATTTATATGCTCGGATGTACGATCCTTAGGGATTGTTTTGGGAGAATTCCCTGTTTGTCTTTGATGACTTACATAAGGAATATCCTAGAATGATTCTAGATGCAAAATTGCAAACTCATTGACTTACCTATCGGTAAAAGCCAGAGCCTTAGCTATTGAGTGAATCCTCGGATTGTCTTTGGGCGAAATAGATGACCTATATTCCTTGATCTCTTTTTTGTTGTAGGAGCCTGAAGTACGCTATGTGAGTATATTCGGCATGATGAGTGTTATTTTTGGTAAATGGTCAACTGAGTAGTTTAGACATTGACCTTGCTCATTAGACGGTGGATAGAATGCTTTACTAGTATATATAAGTTTGCTTCTTGTAAAATTCAATGCACTAGTTGGGCACATCTTGAATGAATGTAGATTGCCCACCAAAATATCTTTAAAGAGGCAATTGCATAAGAGGTAGTGATTTTGAACCACTTCATGTGAAGCACACAGTGGATTCTGTTGTATATGCTTATCGCAAGAGGTGCTGATAAGGCTTATGCTTGGAATCCAGAATTGCGCAAACTATGATCGTGTTTTTTAAAATCAATCACTTATTTGTTGTGAGATGATGCGATGTTTACACTATTATGGTTTGTGTCATAATGATTAGCAAATGATGATGTTAGCAGGCAAGATTGGCTTACTCACACGAGCAATTGCTCTTGGCACTTGGGAGCGAGCAAGGATGAGACTAGTGGTTTGTTTTTATTTGGAGCCAAGAGAGGCTTAAATTATCCATTATATATGTCGCCTTGGTTACAACCAAGATGAGGTCGTGTTAAAAACTAAACATGGATGTTAGTGCCCACTTTTCATGTTGTACCTGTTATGATTAGTTAGATGCGAGATCTCATTTGGTGCTTAGAAGACGAGCAAATAGAGAATTCGGGTTAGGTGCTAGAAAGCGACTAGACTAAGATCTGTACGGTGTATTGAGTATGACGTCACTCTTTGGAACAGTTACTCTACCGTAGCATGTATTCATACTACATGTGCTTAGTGACCGAGTAACGAGGTGAGAGAATGGATCCCTGTTTCCTCACCATGTGAGTCTTACGTTTCATTATTGATATGAATTTCATTTATGTACCATTTTGTGACTTTTGACTATGTCATAAGGTAAGGGGTTGATGTTCTGCTACTTTGGTATGTTGCCTGCGGTCATGTATGATTCGACCTTAAGGGACATCACTGGAAAAGAGGTCAATCCTAAACTAAATGGCATGAGGGCAAAGGGAAGATCATCTAGTATTACACTACTATTGTATATTCACTGCCGACAACTCACGTCGCTCTGTATGAGAGACGGATTGAGTGTGGATATATTGCAAGAATTGAGAGGGTCAAACATGCTCTTTTGAGGGATTATAGATGTTTTTTGGACCAGTGTAATTAGATGGGTATGGGGTATATGAGACACTATTTTTATTTTTAGGTTAATGTCTCTAGATTGGCTCATTTTTGAGTTCTAGTATAGAGCTCCCACATGCAGGTGTTTTTTAGCGGTTGCACGGTTCATTGGCTAGTATGAGATTGTTAAATATTTGGAGAGATTGAGATAGAGATGTAACAGTGTCATGCCAACTCATGTATGAGTGGGAGATGTTGGAAATTAGACCGAGTATTGGACTCGGATTTAGGCACCCATGTGGAATGAACCATGGCCCATTCAAATTACTCATGTAATTTGAATTTCTATTTATCCTGTTGGGATAACCCACTATCTCCATCCAATCTATCTTATCCTATTAGAAGATGGGGATGTGAGATTATATATCTAATCTATTTAATAGATATCAGATACGTTATGTTGATTTACCCATAACATTTTTTCCCATACTCTCTCTCTAACTCTCTCCCACATGTAAAACGATCAAGCCTTTGCACTGTGACTAGAGAGGATAATACTCATACTGTGGTATCACCCCATTGTTGGGAGATCATAGTTCATGGTTGTCAAGCACGTGATTTACCCACAAGGTTCTTTCGTTTCGAATTCTTTTACACAAGGTATGGTTTGAATCTTTTTACCCACTGCGTTATTTGTATCCTACAGCTTCCATTGTAATGGCATTGGCTACAGATTACATTATTCCATAAAGCATTTTCAACAACCCCATACTTCCACCACCATTTTATAAAGAGACACATGTTCACCACCCTTAGATTTCTAATGCCCAAACCTCCCATATCCAACCCTTTTGTTATTTCTTCCCATTTTACCAAATGAATCTTTCTTTGAAGATTAGACCCCTCTCCCCTAGTAGGAAAGAAGCTTGAATCCTCTCCGATTCCTTTGCAACACTTTTTGGCATTCTGATTCCTTTGCAACACTTTTTGGAATTCTGAAACGTGATAGATAATATGTAGGTAGATTTGACAATACAGACTTTATGAGTGTGAGTCTCCCACCAAAGGACATGAACTTCCTTTTCCAACATGCTAATTTCAAATTGAATTTCATCATCACTAGTTTTCCACGTGGATTTTAGTCTTGGATTTTAGTGTTTAAGCAAATTCATTAGCCATCTCCCTTTCCACTCTTACCCCAATAAACATGCTCTTAGAGTAGTTGATTTTGAGACCAGAGATCACTTCAAAGCATCTTAGAATGTGTTTTATTCATAGTACCTCCTCTCATCTTGCCTCACAAAATGGGATCATGTCATCTGCAAACTGAAGGTGAGATACGTAAACTCTGTCTTTCCCTATTTCTGCTCCTTTTAGAAGACCCAAATCCCTTGGCCTCATAATAAGCATAATCAGCCCTTCAACCATTATATTGAACCAAAAAAAAAAAGGGAGAATGGATCCCCTTGTCTCAGCTCTCGCTCAACTTTGAATTCAGAAGTTGGCTCCCATTCACCAAAACTGGAACTCTGGCAAATATTTTTTTTGATCAGCAAAGAAAAATTTCGTTAACAGCATGATATTAAAGGTACAAGAAGATGACATGCATCGAGAGAGATTCGGAAAGTATAAAAATACCCCTACTACTGCTACTCACATCCATACAACCAACCCCTTGGCCTCACAATTTTTTTTTTTAAACTAAAAAAAGTTAAGAAGGACTTAACTAGATAATAAAATACATGAAACCCCTCAAGATCAATCCAACAAAACACCCAAGCTGCACCTGATTACAACACCCACATTGCCAGCCCACGCTACCTATCTGCTACAGCCCACACACCTACGCCTATGCTGCTACAACACCCTATGCCCACGCTACCCACTCCAAAGCTGCGGCCCACACCACGCCTCTGCTGCAGCCCACACCACGCCGAGACAAACTCCAAGCCACCACCGGAAGCCTCCACGCCACTACAGCACCAACATTAGCTGCAATGTTCTTCTTCTTTCACACACCCAAAATCTTCTTCTTCTTCATTCTCACACCCACTGCAGATCCAAAACCCACTGCAGATCCAAAACCCAAGCTCTTCTTCTTACACACACCCACTGCAGCTCCCCTGCTGTTAATTTTGAAATTGAATCTTTACACCTAAGCTGTTAGCCCACCTACTACACTCCCCCACGCCTGACAATACCCACCTCCCAACGCTCACTTGCTACTGTTGCTAAATCTTTTCACAAACTTGCTGCACGCTCCTCTGCACCTACCGAGGATGTTCGCTGGCCGAAGATCCCTTCCCAGACAAACATCTCCAAGTTGCTAAACTCCACGCCGGACAACACTCTGCCATAGCCCAGCCACACCTCACCTATGCTGCTGAACCAACCAAGAAAACTCCATTGCCACCCACCTGAACACAGCTTACTCACCGCGCCACGACCCACCACTGCCATCTCCACTTCTCCACTCCTATGGTCGAAACAACCCAAACACCGAAAGCACACCCATTGCTGAACCGACCCAACGCCGACCTCCTCTAAATCAAGACAACCGCTGAGGCACCACCACACAACTGAACGACGTTCACCTCTCAAACTCCCATACACATAGAAGTGCTCGAATAAAATCCTACACAGATTTGGATCATCTTCGACATTGATTCTTCCCTCCGACCAAAACACCGAAACACCTCCAAAGATCTGAACGGAGAACACCCCTCAAACTTCTGCTCGCAAAGAAACGCCCGAATGAACAACCTAACCAGTGCTGGATCGTCCTCTTCGCTGACCCCATGAGCATCCAAAAACGTTCACCAAAACACCCCAAAAACCAAGCAAAATCTACGACAGCCCGCACAGCACCGGTGGGAAAAAAAATGGGGAATCAAGTTTATTAAAAGGAAAATAACAAACAAACACAAATAGAAGAACTGGCGTACACATGATTTCATCTATCCCAACCATTTATTACCAAAACCAAAGCCGTCCATCAAGCTAATCAGGAACCTCCAATTCACACTGCTGAATGCTTTATCAAAATCCAGGTTTATCACAATGGCTTTTCTTTTGCTTGATTTCCACCAGTTAATCAAATTGTACTTCTTAAAATTCAGAAGTCAATTCCCTATGTTAACCCCAAAAAAATAAAAAAGAAATTAATAACCCCACACACAATAAATATTATGGCATCTATGTAAATCAAATCATCATTGCGAGTTTATTAAAAATGTCTCCCCCTTATAACACTTAGTGACTCATATGGCTAAGTTGGAGTCACTACAAGAAAAAACACTTTCCGTGACGAACATGTTTGGTCGCGAAAAGTACCATATTTGGTCGCTAAAACCTTTTCGCAACCAAAATACGTTGGTCGCGAGTTGGTCGCTAAAGCCTCGTGACAGATAGTTTTCTGCGACCAAAAAAGCCTTTGGTCGTTAAAAGTGACCATTGGCGACCAACTTTTTTGGTCGCGGAAAGTCCAATTTATATTAGCCAAAAGGGAACTTTTAGCGACCAAAAAAAGTGACCATTGGTGACCAACTTTTTTGGTCACGAAAAGTCCAATTCATATTAGCCAATAGGGAACTTTTAGCGACCAAAGATAAGTTGGTCGCCAAAAGTCAACGCCTTGACCCAAAAAAATTAATTCTTTTGCGCTGCCTATGACTTGAACTCCTGACCAATGAGTCACCATGCACCCAATCCACTCTGCCAATAACATGTGTAGACGTCCCCCGAACGCCCCGGGAGGGATGGCTCCCCCCCGTTCCATTCGATATTGGGGTTCACTGCAGTTCGGACTCTCAATTTGTCACGGTTCTAAATCTGAACCAAAGAGTCCAAATCCGGCAAATCGTTTTGAGAAAACAGATTTTGAAAGAAGTGCCAAACATGGACTGCTTTGCCAGATACAGAGTCGCCACCTAAATGTTTTATTTTGGGAAAATTTAGGAAACCCTGACTCGTTTGCCTAAGGCCACGTGTCCGTCATCACCAAAGTTGCCTCGGCTCGGGAACTTGGGTACGATTGGGAAAGGTCACTTCGTGAGCACCCCCGCTCGTCCGATCAAAGATCGGCCTCTACTAATCATGATATCTATTTTTGAAAACATTATGCATTCTTATTCCGGTTATTAGCTTAGATTTACTACGTGATGCGCACAACATACAAGTATAGACTGGATCTCCTGAATTGGAACAAAACATTTCATGTTTGTTTGTTTGAAAATGGTTTGATGGTGCTACTCGCAAGTAGGCTAAGACATGGATTTGCCACCCTCGGGTGGGCTTAGAAAACATGATTTTGCCATTATCTAGTGGGCTTAAAACACACAGTGAATGAATTGTTCCAATCCAAATAACCCAACCTTCACCCACAGGCATTCAGGCAGTTATATCACATAAGCAATTAGCCTCATGGTAAGCATGCTATCATGGCATTTACTCACACGCATGCAAGGATGCTAAAGCATAAAACTTACCGAGTACTCCAAGCCAAAACAGAAACTAATTAGAAATCCATGCATGATCCTAACTATACAGAAATGCCTAATGCAACACATGCAAAAATGCAACTATAGCAGGCTCGGCTGTTCTAAACATGGCTTATGAAATGCTACAGCTAACATGTATTCAACTTGGAATTGAAAATATAATGCAGTTAGTATGATGCGCCGAGCCCGGTGCATGCAAAACAGATGAATGAATGCAAACATGCTATCATACTGTATGCTAATTGAAATATGCCCTAATCTAACTATCATAAGCGTGTAAATAAAAGGGAGAAAGACGTGGGGTTGGAAGACATACATCACACTCACGCACACTTATTGCAACATTGCCCTCACGTAGAGGGTCCGAATAAATAATATACAGTTCCAAATAAATATTACAGTCCAAATAATTACAAAATCCTAATTAATTAACAAATTAAACTAGGTAAACTGTAAACTAGCATGCAAGCTAGGGACTGCCTTGACTCTTCTTCAGATGATGAATGATGCATGTTCGGGTTGCCTTGCACGGAAATCCACTGTGATGCCCCAATTAGCCTTTGTTTTGCAATAACTTTTTGGAAAGCGCGCCAAGCCCCGGAAGACTGTTGATTCTTGATTTGCTGCAACAGAGAGCAGGAAAGGGGCATGGCAATATATTTTTACAAATATATGCATGCCTCGATCCTCGTGCCACCAATCACGCATATCGATGCATGATGGCCGAGGAGTCGAATTGTGCAACTCAATATAGAATGAATGCACATATAAACACAACAAAACCTAAACTCCATCATGAATAATCCGGAGTGTCGGCGACCAGGAATTGAGATACGTTCCGTCACTCAGAGTACGAAACGTACCTCATTTTCCGTGCTCAGGCTAACTCCTATCTCAAACACAATGCAATATGCATGACATGCATGAATGCAACTAATATACAACCTAGCATACACAATGCTATGAAATGGCATACACGATACACGAGGTAACATGACATACACAATGCGCTAACATACAACCTAGCATACACAATGCTATGAAATGAAATGGCATACACAATGCACAATGGACTTACACCAACATGAGTGGACCTCAGCCACACTCACATCAGTAGCCATTAGATGAAAATGAGACACTCGAGATGCGTGCACACGTGCACGCAAACCGAGGATCGAACCTAAGGCACAAATGCCACTCTAACAAAGCATGGCAAGGTATGAAACATGATATGAAAACATGCAAATTTCAGTACCAAAATATGATGCAAAATGATCCCGAAACATGGAAACATGGCTCCCGATGCATGGAATGGGACCCGAAACATGAATTTAGGCACATGGAATGACCTATGGCTATGCAAAGCATGCATTATTTGAACATGAAGTGTGAATACAGAATCAAGACAGTCCCAAAACAAGCATATTTATAGATTTAGGCAAGGCCAAACAATGGACACAAATAGGACTAAACTAGCATGCAGAAATGGCCCCGCAAGAGAGGTAATGAAGAAAGTAGCAGCTTCTGGCCCAAAATGGCTAAGAGCCCTTCAACAAAGTTGAAGAGGGGCTCAAAATGAAGCGCTTTACAGTGTACAACCAGCCACGGAAACAAACACAAGTATGGCTAAACTATTGTGCAAGAAATGGGCCAAAAGGGAGACAAAGAAGCAAGTGATGGTTTCTGGCCTCAAACAAAGGAGGGCCCTTCAACAAAGTTTAAGAGAGGCCCAAAACATGGTATTTTACAGTTAGTGACCAAACCCAAAACAGTGCACATGCAAGCCTAAAATACTATGCAAAATAAGGCCTAAAAGAGGTTTAAACACAAAGAGTAAAAAGGGAGATTCAAACAGCAAAAGACCCTTGATCAAACATGAAGAGGGGGTCAAAATAAGGCTATTTACAGCTCAGACCAGGGCCCAAAAATATAAGCACAAGGGGCTAACAAAACATGAAAAAATGAGGCCAAAAGAGGAATAAAGAGGCAACTGCCAAAAGGAAGCCTCAAACAGTGAAGAGCCCTTCAAAAATGTTGAAGAGGGGCTCAAAATAAGGCAACTCACAGTTTATAGAAAAGCTCAAAACAGTTTACAAATAGGCCTAAAATACTATGCAAGAAATAGGCATACAAGAGAGGTAAAGAAGCAAGTATAAAAAGGAAGCCTCAAACAGGGAAAGGCCCTTAAACAAACATGAAAAGAAGCTCAAAATAATGCTATTTTCAGTTAGGGTCGGAGCCCAAAAATGGAAGCAAGTATAGCTTAGATTGTATGCAAAAAATAGAGCCAAGAAGAGGAGAAAGAGACTTACCCTTGAAGACTAATCTTTGACAGCCTTTTGGACCAAGTTTGGTGGCTCTTGACCTCTGGAAATGACCTTGAAGCTGCTGGAATGGAGGGTGGAGGCCTTGTGCTAGAGGGTGTAGGGGAAATGATGCAGGACTTGAGAGGTTTTGGTGTTTGGAAGAGGAGGAGAGGGAGGATCAATGCAAGAGGCTTAGGGGAAATTTTTGTAACCCTCAGATGGGAGCTGGAGCTGCTGTTATATAGGCAAAAGAAGGAGAGCAAAGGGGGGAAAAATGGGGGGGAAAGAATTCAAGTTTTCCCCCAAAAGTGCAGCCCCCCGGATACAAAATCTGGGGGGAAACAGAATGCACATCTGTAAAGTGTCTGGAGAGAGGATCATGGCCGGCTGGTTATCTAGGGTTTAGGTGGCCGGCCAGCTCTCCCCATGGCCGGCCGACCAATGGTCAAAAGGGTCAATCATGATTAGTGGCCGGCCACACCGGAAAGAGGGCCTCCTATGTGTGCACAACACAACCCTGTAGTCAAAAACTGGAGAAAGTGAACCAGGAGAGAGAAAATGCCACTTTTATGAGGGGTTTAAAAGGGTCAATCAGAATTACTGGCCGGCCATGTGATATTGGTGGCCTCCCAGGTGTGTACAACACAAATATGTGGTTTGGGGTAAGAAAAAGTGGCCTTAGGGTGGTCAATATTGGCTTTCAAGTGAGAAAAACGGGCGACGGAGGGTGATGGAGGAATAAAACTAGTTGTCAGAACAATTACTGGCCTTCCACCCTTCTACGACCTTTCTAACAATGAAACAGAGGTCCCTGCCAAAAATGAACCCAAACCGATGCAAGATGAAGGTTCGGGGGCCGAAACGCGCAGCCCAAGGCCCCGAAAACTGACTGTTAGGCACCGGAAGTGGTGTTCGACCACGAAGTTGGTTTTTCGAGCCACAGTGTCCCTCAAAAGGGAGCAAATAAGATGCATGCCAAAAACCGGAGCAAACGGAGGTGGTTAAGCGGTCCCAAACCGAGGCACACGGCCAATGGCTCCGAAAAATCGGAAACCGGACTCCAAACGGGCAAAATGGCCTACGACCACGAAACGTAACCTACCGCCACTGAGAGATGATCTACGAGACCTCTCCCTCCCTTCGGGAAGAGAAAACAGAGAAAACAGAGCCTGGTTTGCAAACCGAGGCAACGCATGAAAGAGTCCGGAAGTCCGGAGGCAAGGCTCGCAGCCGAGACTCTGAAACTTCTGAACGAGCACAATATGTAACATCACCAAGTGCTCAATCGGTGACGTCTGAGTCTTAAGGTCGGTCAAAAATGGGGTGTCTACAATATGCTTCTTGTTCATATTTGGTAGAGAAAATATATAACCCATAAAAATTGGGTTATATATTATTTTATAAAACTTTTAATGCCTAAACAGAAAAATAGCATGTAATTACAGTAGTATCCATTTTTTAAAAAAAATTATCCCGCCATAACTTTCTGCGACCAACTTTTTTTTTTTTTTTATCGCCAAAGGGTAATCTTCCGCGACCAAAAAAGCCTTTGGTCGCCAATAGTATATTTTCCGCGACCAACTTTTTTCTTTGGTCGCCAAAGGGTAATCTTCTGCGACCAAAAAAGCCCTTGGTCGCCAATAGGTATACTTTCCGCGACCAACTTTTTTTTGGTCGCCAAAGGGTATACTTTCCGCGACCAACATTTTTTTGGTCACCAAAAGGTATACTTTCCGCTACCAAAAAAGCCTTTGGTCGCCAAAGGGTATACTTTCCGTGACCAACATTTTTTTGGTCGCCAAAAGGTGATCTTCCGCTACCAAAAAAGCCTTTGGTCGCCAATTGGTATACTTTCCGCGACTAACTTTTTTTTTGGTCGCCAAAAGGTGATTTTTCGTGACTAAAAAATTGTGATCGCCAAAAGTTAAATTTTAGTCGCAGAAAGTGGACTATTTGCGATAAAAAAAAATAGGTGTTTCTTGTAGTGAGTAATGCGTGCATGTTGCATTATTTAGAATTTTATATGATGAACTATTAACAATAACAAAATTTTATCCCAACTTAATATAAAAGCAGTTGCACTTTATGTATTTTGAAAGCTTGAAGAGTTATTGAAGTTCTAAATTTATAGCATTAATTGATAATCAATTGTATAAGAATTTGATCAACTTGAAATAAATTGTATCAAATTACTCAAAATTTATGCTATGAATACAATATTAAACATCCAGAGACAATAATAATAGGGAAACAGTTGATGACAAAATAAAAAGACAAACTTTTGGAAGCAAAAAGTAATAGTAAATGCAAAACAAAGAGGTTGAATAAATTTAAAAATAAAAAATAAAAATAAAGTTGTAGCATTTTTTAACCCCAAAAAAAAATTACAAAGGAATGCAAGGGAAAATGAAAACAGAGGGAAAAAAAAAATGGAAAAATGAAAACACCAAAAAGAAGGGGAAAAAAAGTCTTAAAAACATTAAAGTCTCTCAATTAGTATTGGCACATGTCAACCATTTAGATTGATACGTGTAGGCATTTTAGAGCATTCTAATAAAAAGTTATACTTTACTTATATTATATATGATATAATATAATAGCCCTCAAACGAAAAATATGATGAAGAAAAATAAGGGCAATATTCTGTTGAAAAATAAAATATTGGGTTCCCAAAAGAATATATATATATATATATATATATATATATTTGCTTGCCTCATAATTCGTATTCATAAGATCTATCATTCTTTAAAAAAATTTATTAAAATCAAATAATATAACAGAATGTATGGGATAAGATGACAAACAGTTTGAAAGGGGTACACGGCTTCCCCGGGTTACTTATCCCGCAGGATTAGTCCCGGCTTCCCGAAAAACTAGAGGGTTGGGGATACCTGCGTTATCAAAAAAAAAAGATGACAAACACCTATTTTTAGACAAATAATGCCTAAATTTAGATGCACAAATAAGATTAGATCAATTTAAGCTTGAGCTTAAGCTAATAAAAAATGATACATACTATGAAACTTTGCCTCAAAATTTATTCCGAAAAGAGATGTACAGTATAAATTTAAAGTAAGTACGATTTGGGCCATTCCTAGAATGATTTTGATCCCTAGATGCACTTGTACGAGTTATTTTTTTAAGTTTGTGGTATTGTTGAACAAAAGTTAAAATTTGAGCTTAAGCATCCAGAAGGACTTTAGTCTGAACTGGCTTAGCTAAGTTTATTTTGTGCACATATTAAAACAACTTATAATTTGAGCATTAGAACGGACTTTCGTAGTCTGTACTTAATTAGTAATTGGGCGCTTTACGAAGCCCAATATTTGTCCATTTCCATGGACTTCAAACAATCTTAAATATAAATCATGTAATAAACCATTCTACTGCTCTTCAATCGGGTTGGTTGAGTTTTCTATCTGTTTCTGAAGAAAAATTAAATTTAGTTTAGTAGAAAAATAAAAACATTCATTATTTTTTATGATTTTCTTTGTTTTGGGGACAGATATAATTTTTTTAAATTTAAAAATTTATTTATTGGTGTTTATTTTTTGTCAAAACAAGTGTCCAATTTTAGAACTTGTTTTCTATTTAATTTTTTGAAAAATTAGAGAGCAGTTTGATGAAAATAAAAATCAAAAGATATATATTTAAAATTTTTAAGAGTTATTTCTGCCTCCAAAAAGAGAAAACAGTATAAAAATAATGACTCTATTTTATTTTCAATTTCTTCTCACCAAATTAGTTTTTGAAATATTTTCAAAAAATGAAAATTGAAAACTCAACCAAATAGATTATTTCCTGACAGGTCTTTAAGTTAGGCTTTGTTTTCATCTTTCATGTTTTTAGAAATAAAAATAATGAAAAGTTCAAAATCATTTATCGTTTTGATTTTTTAATGAGAACTTACAAAGATATTTTTTGATTGTTTTGTTTTTATAAAAATGATTACTTTCATAAATAAGTTTCAAAAAAAGTTCGCCAAACCAAATTTTATGTTTTCTAAAAATAAAAAATAAAAACGAAAACATTATTAGCCCTAAAAGATAAAACTTTAATGAAAGAAAACCAACAAAGAAGTAACAATTATTTGAAGATGAGAAAGAGGAGGTAACATCTTGAGAAAGAGACATGATTAGGGTTCCAAAAGTATGTTTATTCATGGTGTTTGGAAAAGGTTTCCAAAGTAAAAGATAGAAAAGGCCCTAAAAGATTACAAAAAAGTAAAGAAAGATAGAAAGGAGCTCATTGGCTTCCACAAAGTTGGTGCCTTAATGAGTATATAATGTGTTCCTTATCCCATAAGGCTTGTGATTGAAGCTTTTGTTGCCATTAGTTTCCTTGGTGACATTCCTCAATTGTCATATCCCACTATGGACTCCACTTAAAAGCTCACTAATCTGTTTGGCAACTTAGTATAAGGAACAACTGAAATTATTGAAACCTTTAAAGATTACATTCCATTTAGGTCTCATTCACTTACTTAACCTGGTCCATGTGAACAAAAAATAATAATAATAATAATAATAATAATAATGTTGGGCAATTGTTTAAAGGCCGCTTTTTGGTAAAAATGAAAGAAGAAAAAAAGGATATGTTTTGTATGTCAAATTCATGGTACATACACGAATATTAATCAATGAGATGCCTTAGCCTAGGACGTTTAATAACATACAAAAAGTAGTTGGTGATAACTCTTGCACTTCACATCAATTGAGAAGCTTTTGATTGGGAAGATTAGTAACATACAAAGTAATTAGCGATAACTCTTGCACTTCATGTCAAGGGTTCAACACTCTCATCGTGTATGCCTTCTTTTCAATATTGAGAGTTACGTATATTCTCATCCAACTTTTTTTATTATTTTTTCTTTTTTTAATCAAAAAAACTAATCATTTCTTTCGAAACACTAGTATAGATAATTAATTGTCATATCAATTTGTAACAAAAGTTTCTTAATTTTTTATTTTATTTTATTATTATTATTTTTTTGGGGGGGTACTGAAAAATCAAAGAAGATTCTAATGTAGCATAATAGAAAATATTCCACTAATTCTCAGAATCAATTCTAAACACTTTAAAAATTTAGCATAAAACATGTTTAAGGGAAAGAACTTTCATACGTCAACTAAACACTTGCAACAATGCGGTCCATGTTTGCTCAATCCCACATTGAAGCATTTAGGTTTGGGCATCAAGTATATATTATAAATATATCACCTTTTCCACCATATCTATTGTTATCTAATCAAAGTTTAATCTTTTTCCAAGTCTAAAGTATTATACGATGGGAAAAAAGGAAAAAAGGTGAGCTAATATATAAAGTTACAAAAAAGGTGAATAGCTCAAAGTTAAACCATGGAAAGGAGGGGATAAGTATTAACCCAAAGAGAGTGAAAAAAAGCTAGGAGCTTTGTGTTAAAAGGGCTGTCCACTTTCTGCATTTTGTTAAGATTTAAGCATTCATGCATGCATTATCACAGTATCTTCCTTCCTTCTTTTGAGGAAAAAAAGGTTAGATTCCACAATGTGGTCATGTCTCATTAAAATAAAATTATGGCTTCTCCCTAGTTCAATGGGTGGATTGAACCGTCCAATCAGATGACGTGGGCTATTTTAATAATCTGTTTTGTATAGATTGTTCATTAAAAACAAAACAAAAAAAATTATTCAATAATCGTGATAACATGTTTTTGTGTGAGAGCCGAGAGGGGGACTCTTGAGTCTGGCTGGTGCTTAAGATTGCATTGTATTGGCTATTCTTCTTTTGTGTTTGTGTTGGTACCTTGCCAATAGGCTCTCTCTCCCTTTCCTTCTTCTTTTTTTTTTTTTTTAATCGGTAAAAAAAAATTTATTGATACAATTTTCAAAATTAAAAGAGAATTACAGCAATACAAAAAACCGAAAAGCTGCATTATAACTAGAGAAACATATCCCAATTACATTGTGTGGCAAATGAATAATTTTTAATTTATGTGTCAACATAGTTGGAATATGAAAGCTTAAATAAAGATGCTTTTGGCACTTGGGTATGTTTTCCTTTGTGTAGTCTTCTTGTCCTATTGTTTGATCCCATCAATGAAATTTCTTTTTTACTAATAAAAGAAGAAACAACAATTAGAAAAAAAAACAAAAAGATTGCATTGTATGCTAATTTTTTTTTTTCGTTCTTGTTCCTCTCGGTTGTTGACTATAATGTTCTACAATATTATCAGTAAACTCTTCCTTTTTGCCAATAAAATAAAAAAAAAATTAATAAAAATTAACGCCAAATATAATTTTAAAATAAATTAAAAAACAAATAAGATAAAAGTGTACGAACTTTCACTATTATGGGAGAGGTAAAGGTGGACCAATAATTACTTTATAAAACATGGCATAGTAATACTTTAGAGGATTTCAATGCAAAAAATAGGTCATGTGATGGGTTCACGTGGCCCGATTGAATGGTCTAGTTTCACCTGATTAGAGAAAATCAAGGCTCTTAAAACAATCTCGTGCACCCTTTCTTTTTTTTTTTTAGTCAGTAAAAAAGAAGAGAAATTTTATTAATAAAAAGTAAGCAAATATAAGCATCAACCTACATCAATAAAGGAAGAAAGTATAAAAAAAATATCATAACTATCACTCCATAATCCTAATTAGGTTGACAACAAAAAAGAAGAACAATCATATACTAGCACTAGACCCATGACTGACGAGAAACCAATCCAAACCAAAACACAGACAAAAAACAGAAAAACAGAAATGAACATGATTACGAATTTATATATCTCAATCTTAGACACAAATCAACTTCGAGACACAAAGAAGGAATAATTCTAATTAATTTGCATATGACACTAATCAAATCTAACCATATCAGCAGTATATCATCGTTTAATTATTTCATGTGCTAAAATGGCCCTAACTTTTGCCTTTTAAAAACTATTGACCTTGTTTAGTTTTGATTGATTTTTTCTTTTTTCATATTTTTTTAATTTTGAGTAATTTTTTTAAAAATATTTGAAGTAAATTTTTTACATTCTAGATACACAAAACTTAGATGTACTTAAAAAGTAAAATATTTTTAAAAAATATTTAAAAAATTCAATAAATACACAAGAATACGAAAATGTATTGAATTTTTAAAAGATATTTTCCCATAAATATTATACTTTTTAGGTATATCTAGATTAGGTGCATCTAAAAAATATTTTTAAAAAATATTAAAATATTTTTGACTAAAAATATAAAAAATAAAAAACTTAATTTTCTAAAAAGTTTGTTCAATTATCTGAAACTAAACACAGTGATTGTCATTTCCTCATTTATTTATCTGTGTAAACCTATGCCTCAGCCGTCAGAACTCCACTTCCGAAATACTCCTGCTGGAATTATTAGGTAATACATGCAATGCAAGTAAAATAAAAATAAAAATGAATTGATAATAAAAAAGTTATTATGAACAAAAAAATTTAAAACATACCACCAAAAAGAAAAATAGAATCAAGTAAATTTTAATTTCTTTCACTTGAGCCACATAATTGTAATTAATTGGGATAAAGAATGAATACATTCCACCATGAGGTTTTCTAATTGTAATCTGTCCCATGTTGATAGAGCTCATAAAGGGCCATGTTCTAATGAAAACGTCTAAACGGTCAAAACTCATTGCTTTGTTGCGATCGAAGGCATTTTTCAGGCAGATTTCATCATATTGGTCCTTAATTTTGTTATTTTTTCATTTTAAGAAACTTTTATTTTTGGAAATTACTTTGTCTAGAAATTTTTGTTTTGGTTATCGCATGTTTTGACATGTTTATTTTTTGAGGTGCTTTGGAGCTGTAGTCAGTTGTGAGGGTTTGATGGAGTTCATGGCAGTAGTGGTTTGCACAGATCTTATGCTCTCTGATTTGCTGCTATTTTATTGTTCAACTCTGGTTGCTGGTCTCTTTGTTCTGGTGTTTTGTCTGCTGGAAAGTGTGAAGTTCTGCATTATGCACTGTTGGAGTTGGTCTGAGTTCTGCATTTTTCTGGGTGTATTTTGGTTGATAATGTTCATGGCATGGCAGCAGTGATCTGATTTGATCTACTGTGCTGATCAAGGAGCTCTGTTTTGGTTTGAATTGTTGTATATCCTGCTTAGCTGGGACTGCATTTCGGTTAGCTGTTTTGTTTCCTTCGCTTGTTCTTACTTGTTTGGCTTCTCACCAACTAGAGCTTGGAGCTTGAGTTAGTTCCAAACTCATCTTTATTGATGTATTTTATCATACTTCGTATGTTTCATCAATAAAAATTTCTTTTGCCGTTCAAAAAATATATATACTAAAGAAAATTGAATTTCTATGAGAGTTCCACATGCTCAATCTTAATTTCTTATTTTTTCAATTTAAATCAAATATAAAAATAAAAATAAAAAATCTTGTGTCTCACATAATTTACATAATTTTAGAATTAAAAAAATAAATAAATAAAATTTCTCACATAATTCGAAGATCATTACTTAAAAGATGATCATTTCCTAAAATCAAATATGGAAACACGGTTTTTTATCCTTCCTTAAAATAAATAAAACAAAAATCAATTCAAATATGTTTAATATAATTAATTTAGAAAACTAATTTGGTTGTTTAACCTCAATTTCTTATTTTCCCAATTTAAAAAAATAATAAACTATTCATGTGTCTCACATAATTTTTGTATCCATATACACTATATATTAAGGCCAAGTTTGGGGACTCAAAAAAAGTCAAAAAGTCAAAAAGTTACTCAAAAAGTTAAAAAGTTAACACTATTCACCAAAAGTCAACAATTACGGCTGCACAACTCCCAATTCAAATTTTTCCCTACAAATCAATTTTTACAATTTTTTATTACACATTTTTCAATAAAAAGTCAAAAAGTTAACCCAAACATCCATATTTTCAACCTCAATTTTTTAGTCCAAAAAGACAAAAAATGCACTTTTTTAGTCTTCCCAAACTTGACCTAAGTAAAATGAGATTTTTAATGAGAATGCCTATCAAAGCTCTTCCTACACAACCTCAATTTCTTATTTTTCTAATTTAAAAAAATAATCATACTATTCATGTGTCTCACATAATTTTTGAATTAAAAAAAAAAATTTGTTTGGTAAGCTTCTCAAAATATAATTCTATCCATTGATTTGAGTGTCTTGTTTGTTTGGAGTTTTCAAATCATAATTCTACACCAATATCTCAAAACTCAATTCAAAACATAATTATTACTTTTCAAAACTTATAACCAAACACATAATTCAAAGCTCTTTTCAAAACTCAATTCAAATCAATATTTTAATTTTGTTAAGATTTTAAATATTTTAATATTTAAATATGTTACAATTTTTTTAATTTTTTAATTTTTTTGAATATTTTTAAATATTTTAACTTCAAAATATTACGAAATTAATTTTTAAAATTTTAAAATATTTTATAAAAATAAATTCAAACTCTATTTTATAAAAATATTTTTAAATATTTTAATTTTTTTGTTATATGTTTGGTTACAATTTGAGTGTAGAGTTGTGAAAGTAGTATAGAGTTTTGAGTTATGTGTTTGGTAATGAGTTTTAAAAATAATTTCTTAATTGAGTTTTGTTTTATGTGTTTGGTTACGATTTGAGTGTAGAGTTGTTTTTAAATTTAAAATATTAACATTTTAAATTATTTAAAATTTGTGAATATTTAGATTATTTAAATTTTTACGATTTAAATTTTTTGAATATTTATTTTAATTTTTTACTTATTAAATTTTTTAGATTATTTAAATTATTTAAATAGTTATGATTTAAATTTTTTGAATATTTATTTTGAAAAAAAATTATTTCCTTTGTAGTATTTTCAATTAAAAAATTGATTAATGTTATTTTCTATTAATAATATTTTTTTAATTGAATGTTAAAAAGAGTTTGGTTATGAGTGTTGATCAAAATTTTCAATAGTGTGAAAGTAATGTGTTTTGTTATGAGTTATAATAATTTGAATTAAGTTTTAAAAACTTTTTTCAAAACTCATAACCAAACAAATTTTCTTACTTCACATGTCAAATCAAACTTTCAAAACTCAATTCCACGTTCAATTTAAAACTTAATTTAACACTCTATTCAAAAACCATAACCAAACAAATTTTCTACACTCTAAATCATAATTCCACAACTCATAAACTCAAAATACAATTCATACTCTCAAATTATATTTACAAAACTCTACTAAACGCAACCTAAAAGTTTTCAAGCACATCTCATAAGATCATTGCGTAAAAGATAATTCTTTCCTAAAATCAAATATAGAAACATAATTTGTTGACCTTCCAATTTATTTGCCCATCTTCTAAAATATCTATCTAAAATCCTTCATTTTTTAAAATAAATTAAACAAAAATCAATTCAAATATGTTTAATTTTTTTTTTGTTTGGTTGATTTTGTTTCCAAATAACTAATTTGAATTTTTTCAATTTAAAAAAATAATAAACTATTCGTGTCTTACATAATTTTTGAATTAAAAAAATAAATTTTAAAATTATAAAAAAAAAACCTCTTCAAGCCCATCTAATAAGATCATTGCCTAAAATCATTGACTTTCTAATTTATTTGTTCATCTTCTAAAATTTCTACCTAAAATCCTTCCTTCCTTAAAATAAATTAAACAAAAATCAATTTAAATCTATTTAAATTGTTTTGTTCAGTTGATTTTGTTTCCCTATAATTAATTTGGAAAACTAATTTGGTTGTTTTCCTAAAATTAAATTGTTTTTGTTGATTTGGAGCTCCAAGATCCTATACTAAATTTGTGAATTTTAATGTTTAAAAATATAAAATAAAAAAAATTATCATTTTCTATAATGATTCCATGATGTATGTTTTAGAAAAGGAAAAATGAAGAAGACCCTTCTTGTGCACTATTTCTGTAATCAATTATTTCTCCTTCTCAAAAACCCTAATTGTTGTACGTTACACATTCTCCAAGTCAGTCATATCCTCCTCATCCTATAAATATTACATTCATACAATGATGAAACTCATATTATTTTTCTCTATCTTTATGTGACAATTGGAAGTTAATTTATATTTAGTCTCTTACATTCTTTAAACAAACGTTTTTAAGTACATCGTTTATTTCTTTATTTGCTTCTGACCATTTTTTGTTTTTGCGTTTCATTTTTTGTATATCATTTCTCCCTCTACTGTATACTAACCATTATTTGTTTTTTGGTTATAACTTTTTTTTTTTTTTTTTTGTGAAAAATATTGTTTTACTAGAATTTTTATGCAAAATTTTATCCTAAAATGACGTAATAGTTTCATTTGTATAATAATAATAAAAAAATGTCAATAGACTCTTTATTATAAAGTAATAGATCAAAATCTAACCATATTATTATTAATAATATTTTTGTATTGATTTTATGTTTGTCTATCAATACTCTTTTTTTTTTTACTTTTAATATTTTTTGACATCATGATTTTTGTTAATTGAAAATTAAGGTAGAGCATTACTTCAAAATTACCTAATAGTTTTTCTTTTCCTAGCCTAATGAAGTTATGGCCATAATTACAATATTATAATAAAAAAATATTACATTTAATCTATTTTTTTCAAAGCTATTAAATATGCATATATATTTACATTTTATTATGAAAAAAAATTCTATTGATGCATGTTTACCAATTTAAAAAATATTTACATAAATAAATTGGTCAAGTAACTCTTTAATTTGTGTTGATTGACATAAATCTAACATGATGTAGGTAGCTAAATCATCTCATAAAATTTATAATAAAAAAATAAAATAAAAATACCCATACACTTTACGATCAACTTAAATTTAACATAATCTATCAATTGACAAACCAAATTCTACTAATACGAAAATATTTTTCCTCACGTACTTGCTGAAATAAATATAAAAATTTCAATCTTTTATTTCAATTTTTTGGCCACGTCGCCTTAAAAATAAAGAGAGATAGAAGATGAGCGGGAGAGAAAGGAAGAAAGACAAAAAATAAGAATAAAAATAAGATTGTTATACTACTTGACAGACTATGGTAGAATAAATCATAATTACGAATTGGTAAATAATGTAATTATACTTGACCGAAAGTATAATTTTTGTAATTTAAGAAAATTCATTTGTTTTAATTTTATTTGAATTATTATATATCTATGATAAGATAGCAGGTCAAGCATCCAAGCCAAAGCCTGTGTTGCAGCATGAATTGCAGCTTTAAGTCTCAAATTACTGATCAAAAACATAAGCAAAACAGAGCAAAGGTTGAGCCACAGCTTGAACTGCAGAACTTGACTCAGCAGACTCAGCAACACATTGCACAACGGTCCAATAAACAAGTGCAGGCTCAGTATTTGACTGTAACTCCATGTCATCACAAGCACGTGTAATTAAAGAGTCATGTGGTTATAACAGAATTAGTTGTGGAGGTCGCAGTAGAGTTTGTTAGATAGTTAGAGAATTAGTTAATCAGTTACTATAGCCATCTCACGATATCAATATTTGTGTTGATCATTCATTTTAATATCAATAAAGAAATAGATTTGTAACTTTCAATAATCTATTTGCTATATAATATTTAGGACAAAACATTAATAGTAACAGAAAAAAAATAAAAATAAAAATTGTGTAATTTTTTATTAAAATGTCAAAAAATTAAAATGTGTTTGCCATGTACTAAAAAAAATTAGGAAATCTTTGTACCAGTTTGAAAAAACAACAATTCTTTTGAGTAAGTACATAGGTGTTTACACCTTTGGAAGGGTAAAACAAAAAAAGGTCATGCTACGTCGCTCGAAATTGAGCGACCCCTAATCCCCCGAATTTTTTTTTTTTTTTTTTTTTTTCAGAAGCAGGGGAAGGAGGAGGAGGAGGATGAGGAGGAACTGGAGGGGGCCATCAAAATGAAAGGAGGCGGAGGCGGGGCTGGGCAGAGGCTGCGACGGCGGGGCGGCTGGGCAGACGACTGACGGCGGCGACAGGCTGGGCGACGACGACGACAGGCTGGGCTCTCTTCTCTCTCTCTCTCTCTCTCTCTCTTTCTCTCTTCCCCTCTTCTTCTCTCTTTCTCTCTCTCTCTCCCTCCTGCGTTTCAGAGTCGAAATGGAAGAAGAAGAAGAAGAAAAAAAAAAAAAAATGGCCGAAACGATATCGTTTTGGCCATTAAGGGGATTCGGGGGGAAGAATTTCAGGGGACAAATCATTATTCAACAAGAAATTTAAGTAACAAACAAAAATGTGATATCATTTATTTGCATTTACCTATACAATTAAAAAACTCATTCATAAATACATTAACGTTTTTTTTTAATCTCTTAAAAAAGACAAAAAGTCACTTCAAAAGCTAATTTCAAACACTCTTTTTGTTATTTAAAAAAAAAATTCTAAAACTTAATCAGCTTGTTTGGTTTTGATTTTCAGAAAATAGTTTTCAGAAATTCTACTTTTTTATTTTTCGTATTTTAATGTTCTCAATGAATTTTTTTAATATTTTAAGTATTTTTTTTTTTAATTTTTAGATATACCTAACATAAATACACTTAAAAAGTATGATATGTGCGAAAAATTTCTTTAAAAAATTCACTAAATACCAAAAAATACAAAAAAAAAAAAAAATACAAAAATACAAAGAAAAAAAAAAACAAAACAAAATTCAGTACATTGTTCATATGAATGGGTGCAGAATTTTTGATAGATTTGATAGATTTTTGCTTAATTATGAATGGGTGCAGAATTTTTCCTTCAAACTTTGGGGACTTCCTAGATTGTTGTCTGATCACTGTCTTATTATCTTAATGGAGAATGAGAGGGACTGGGGTCCTAAACCCTTCAGGTTTCTTAATGCTTGGTTTTTACATCCAAAATTCATCTCCTTTGTTCAACAAAGTTGGTCAGAACTTGGTGTGACAGGGTGGGCAGGATACAAGTGTCTTATGAAGTTTAAAGCACTGAAACAGGCTCTTAAGAAGTGGAATGTGGAGGTGTTTGGTAGGATTGAATTAAAACTGAAAAGTGTGGAGGATGAGGCTCATTCGCTGGATTTGTTAGCTGAGGAGAGACCATTACTTGATACAGAATTGATTAGAAGAAAGGAAGTGAGGGGTGAAGTTTGGAAGTTAAGTAAAATGTTGGAATGGATTTGGTTACAAAAATCTCGATTGACTTGGGCGGCTAAAGGGGATAAAAATACTAAGTTCTTCCATATAATGGCATGTAGTAGGAATAGTAGGAATTCTCTGTGTTCATTACCAATGAATGGTATGTTGCTTGAAGAGCCTTCGGAAATTAGGGATGTAGTTCAAGTTCATTTTATGAGGCTATTTTCGGAAGATTGGAAAGTCCGTCCCAAATTGTCTGGCCCTTTTAAGAGTATAGGAGGAGCTCAAATTGTGGCACAATTGGAGCAGGTTTTACAGAGGAGGAGATCCAGAATGCTATAAAGTGTTGTGATGGTAATAAGGCTCCCAGGCCTGATGGGTTCAACATGTCCTTCTTTAAGAAATGTTGGCAAATAGTGCGGGTTGATGTGTTACAGTTTATGAGGGAGTTCCATCAGAATGCTAGTCTGGTTGGTGGAATTAATAGCTCTTTTATCGCCCTAATTCCAAAAGTTTCAAGCCCTTCTTGCTTGAATGAATATAGGCCTATTAGCTTGATTGGATCTCTGTACAAAATCTTAGCTAAGGTGTTAGCTAACAGATTGAAAAAGGTGATGCCCAAGATTATTGGTGAGGCCCAGTCAGCTTTTTTGGGGGGAAGGAATATTTTAGATGGAATTTTGATAGCTAATGAAGTAGTGGATGGGTGGAAGGGATCTAACCGAAAAGGTTTGGTGCTCAAGTTAGATTTTGAAAAGGCCTATGACTCGATTAATTGGGAATTTTTATTTGATATGTTGTCAAAGTTTGGCTTTGGTTCTAGGTGGGTTAGATGGATGAAAGCTTGTGTTTCCTCTGCCTAGATCTCTGTCCTAGTAAATGGGTCACCAACATCTGAGTTTTGTCCACAAAGAGGTCTCAGACAAGGAGATCCGCTGTCACCATTCTTATTCAACATTGTAGCAGAGGGCCTCAATATTTTACTGAGTAGAGCTAAGGAGTTGGACCTAATTAAAGGGGCTGAGGTGGGTTCTAATGGCCTTAGAGTCACTCATTTGCAATTCGCGGATGACACGATTATGTTTTGTGATGCAAATATGGTGGAGGTGACCAATATCAAAAGAATTCTAAGATGTTTTGAGATTGTTTCGGGTCTAAAAATTAACTACCACAAGAGTGTCATCTGTGGGGTTGGGGTGGATGAGGAATTAGTGCAGGAGTTTGCCTTCTCTTTAAATTGTCTTCACCAAAAGTTGCCTCTCAAATATTTGGGACTACCTATGGGGGCAAATCCTAGCAGGAGGAGCACCTGGAAACCCGTTCTTGACAAGTTCAAACAGAAATTGTCCACATGGAAGAGAAGGCTGCTATCCTTTGCCGGGCGCCTAACTTTAATCAAATTTGTATTGTCCTCTTTACCAATCTATTATATATCTTTGTTCAAAATTCCAGCAGGAGTGGCTAAGGAGATTGAGAGATTGCAATCAACCTTTCTTTGGGGTGGCTCTGATCTTAGAAGAAAAGTTCACATGGTCCGGTGGGAGGTAATTACTAAAAATAAGAAATTATGAGGGTTAGGTGTGAGGAGGATTATAACTTTGAATCAATGTTTACTATTAAAATGGTGGTGGAGATTTGGTGTGGAGAATCAATCGCTTTGGAAGGAAGTGATTTGTGCAAAATATGTGCCAGTGGATGAAAGATGGTTCCCAAAACTGTTTGGTAGAGGTTCAAAACTCTGGACTGATATAATTCATGCTGTTCATTCCAATCCAGAGCTGCATCAATTCTATATGAATAATTCTAAGATAGTTCTGGGGGATGGAAGAAGAGTTCTTTTTTGGAGGGACAAGTGGGTGGGTAATGTTTGCTTAATGGATGAATTTCTAAGGCTTTTCTTATTATCTAATGATAAAGATGGTGTGGTTAGTGTGTTTTTCGAAAGAAGGGCAGAGGATGGTGGATGGAACCTGGGATTTAGAAGAACTTTGATGGCTTGGGAGGAGGAAGAAGCATATAGATTATCTTGTTTGCTTAGCTCCGCACCAATACTGTGTAGTACCAAACCTGATGAGCTTCTTTGGTGTGCAGACCCTTCTAAGCTATTTTCTGTTTCATCAATTTATAAATGGACTGAATCTTCTCTGGGATCTGCAATTCCAATGGCTGCCTCAATTTGGAACAACTTTGCGCCTCCAAAAGTGCAATTTTTCGGGTGGTTAGCTTGGCTTGGTAAGGTTAAAACTTCTTATTTTCTTCATAGAATTGGAATTCTCATAGGTAATGTAAACCTTGGCTGTGTTTTTTGTCATATTGAGGTTAAATCTGTGGAACATATTTTGCTCCACTGCCCTTTTGTGTGGCGGCTTTGGTCAGATATTATTTGTTGGTGGGGATTGCAGTGGGTGATTCCAGGATCCGTGCATGGGTTGCTGGAATGGTGGTCCGGATGTGTGATGCAGAGGCTGGAGAAGAAAATCTGGATGGCCATCCCTTTGGCCACTCTCTGGTCCACATGGAAGCACAAAAATAAGTGTGTCTTCGATGGTTCTCAACCAAATCTGGAAGCTTTGTGTGATTTAGTAAAGGTTAGAGTTGCTATGTGGTTCAAAGCATCGAAAATCCAGGTTGATTTCTCCATTAATGATTTGGTCTTTAATCTGCCTCAGGTGAAATATTGTATCAAGAATGGAGGGTGAAGGTTTTTGTTCTAGTTTGGTGCATTTTAATGTGCTGGGTTATTCTACTGAGTTTGCAGAATGATAAGGATCAAGATATTGAGGTTGTGATATGAGAAGGATCTAATAGTGGGAAGGATCATCAGTGTATTTGTGTATCTGTAGGATCATCAGTGTGTGCTTGTGCAATAGCCATCAAGCTTCTGAGGTTTTGATTAGTTAGGTTGCAGCAATTCCACAAACAGTAGCTATTCTGACTTGATATTGGCTGCAAAAGTATAAGTCCTGGTTGGTGTTCTGATATGGTGTTCTGTTATGGTGCTGTTATGGTGCTGTTTATCTGATTTGCTATGTTGCTGGTCTGCTGGTAGTCTGTTGTTACATTGTTTGGATCTGCTGGTCTATGGTGGTCTGCTGGTGGACTCTGGGCTGCTAAGCTAAGGTTTGCTAATATGCTATGGTTGAATCTGCTGTGTAATTCTGGGCTGATGGCAAAGGGTTAAGCTTGCATGTTGAATTGTTTTTGGCTTAGGTTCTTGTATGCAATAGTAGGCCTTCCTACTGCTGTGTGTGTTGTGCTTGTACTGTTTAGTTTTTCTGTTCTGTTTTGATCCTCTTCCTTTCGGGTTTGGTTCCTCACCAAATTCCTTCCCTTTATTTGATGTAATCTCATCTCTTGTATGGTTTTTCATCAATAAATGTTCTTTTTTGCTGATAAAAAAAAACACTGTTCATATTTTTGTGTATTTATTAATTTTTAAAAATATTTTTCACAAATATTTTACTATTTAAATACATCTAGGTAAGGTGCATCTAAAAAAGTTTTTTTTTATTTAAAAAAAGTGTTTAAAATTGAAAAAATATTCAATAAAAACAAAAAAATACGAAAAACAAAAACTTAGTTTTCTGAAAACTAAAACCAAATACACTGAATATTTTTTTCTAAAAATTATTTGTAATTAATTAAAAAATAAATTTATCAATCATTGTTTAATTTCGTGCATAACATGAGTTATATTCTAATATATATTGAAAATGGAAGTGAATACAAGAAGAAGTGAGCACAAGTGGATACAAGAACCCTAGATCTATTTTGTTCTTTAATTTGGTTAGTGAATTAATTTGGATGGAGGGTTTTAAAAAATTATGTAAAAAATTTGGGTTAATTGTAATTAGCCTAAACCAGTAACTTGCATAAATATATCAAACTAAAGAACGTAAGAAACGCTTTGAAATCCTTACTTGCATGCTTCCCTCATGCTTGTCTTCGATTAGATTCACTTTGTTTCGAACCCTAGATCTACTTTTTTGTTGTAGAGCTACTGTTAGGGTTTCGGAATTTTGGATATTAGAGATGCTCTAAAATATAGGAACGACGATCTCCAACGACTATGATTGGCGATCTTCAATGACTATGATAGGCGATCTCCAGTGATTTCCTCGACGTCCGGTGATTTACCGATCGAAGATCTGCAAAGGTCAATGGTTTGAATGTGAAGAACTTGGTTAGAACTCACTAGCGGCGTCTTGATCACTCTTTCAAATATACCATTCATCATCATTCGAGTAAGGCTTTTAACATCCTTTTTGATCCTCTAATTGAATATGGGCTCTGTGTTTTGGGGGAAGCCAAGAGTAGCTGGCCCTGCTTCTACCCAATTAAGAAGTTTTCGCACTCCACCTGTTTGATAAAATGCTTCAGTGAAAATGCAATGGCACAAGGAGGAAACAAAGGTTGGTTTCTGGTAGTGAGGCAGAGGGAAAGAGGTGGTGTTCAAGGTAAGGAAGTTAAGCATGGACTATTCACTTTATTTGTGGATAATTACCTGCAGCTATGGATGCTAAAACTCTGTCCAAACTATTCACTCAGTTTGGCTTAGTTAAGGACGTTTTTATACCCTTCAAAAAAAGGATAGTGTCAAACTCTAGATTTGGTTTTGTGAGATTTGACTGCCCTGTAGCAGCAGACATTGCCATCCAAAAAGCCAATGGTCTGTTGGTAGATGAAAGGGTGTTAGAAGTCAAAAAAGCTACCAATATCAAGAGCAACAGAGCTGAACAGAGTAGGAGCAGACCTCAGATCACCAGAAGACCTCTTGAAACTAATAGAAACAGGGATGGTGTTTCATTTACAGGCCGTAGATCATTCGCTGAAGTATTAAAAGGGGTCACTCCCACTATGGCTGGGAAAACAAGATTGATCATAAAAGCCAATGAAGAGGGTAATGGTTAGCTTTATGATAGTGCAATAGTCAGGCTTAATTCTGAATACTCTACTAGTAGCATTGAAAATGTCCTAAAGGAGAAAGGGTTGGATCAGGTATTGGTCAAAAAATGGGGAGGAAGAGATATAGTATTAACCTTCAAATCTCAAGAAGAGCTGAAATCAAATATCTGCAATATCAAAGAATGATTTAAGAATTGGAGTCAATTTGTGGTAGAATGGAAGCCAGGAGTCTATCTAGAACAAGAGAGATGTGTGTGGTTGAGGTGTTATGGCTTACCTCTAAGTCTTTGGAATAGGGGCACATTCAACAACATCGGAAGCTTTTGGGGTACTGTTCTAAGCTTGGATGACGATATTTGCCAACCAAAGTCTTTCTCCCATACCAGAATCAGAGTGGCTACATCTTCTATGGAGTTTATTAACAAAAATATATTTTTGGAGTGCAAGGGTAAACTTCATCCCACTCTTGTGTGTGAAGAACATTTAGCAGATTGTAGCATTATGAAGCACGGTGGTTTGGAAGAGTGCAGCTCTAACGAAATCTGTGGCAGTGGTGTAGAAAGAACAATTCCAGAGGGATGCTACAGGGAGAAGGAGGGAAAAAGTGTGATGGAAGTTAACACAGTTGTTGAGGAGTCAAAGTGCAATGGAGTTTTCAACGGAGAAGGGGAAGCTTGTTCCAAGGAGGTAGAGCAGAGGTCAGGGCCTAGTGATTGTCATTTGGGAGAGGAGGTTAACACAGTTGTCGAGGAGTCCGTGATGGAGGAGTCAATGCACAACCCAAAAATTAATGTTGAGCAAGCTTTTACTCCTGGTTTTCCCAGGAGCTTTAGTGGATCTAGAGATGGGCATGGTCATGGTATTAATCTTGAAGTGGATTTGGCCCAAGCACTAAGTATGAACTTAAATGGGAAGGGTTTTCTGAGCCTAAATCATTTAGGCTCAGGGAGGCAACTTGCATCTGCCCCTAAACTCTTGCGGAATGAGAAGAAAAAAACAGAAAGAAGAAGGTTCAGCTAGAGGGTTTCTCTAGTTTTGCTAGACTTCATGGGCATAAAGCTATAGCAATCAGCAAGCACACCTCTAAGTCTACCATCTTCAGACCAGCAGCAACTGCGATAGCTCGTTCAGATCTGTCTGAGCATGTTACTAGCCCAAGCAATCTTCTCCTCAATGAAGCCAAAGCCACTTTACAATTGGGTAAATCTCTTGGCATTAATTTCAATGGAAAAGAAGAGGATGTTCTGAATAAGATTATTGAGTTAGAGTTATAGGACAAAGAGAGGTCCAAATAGGAGGGTTAGGTCTAAGAAGGAAGTAGAATGGCAACAAGTAAGCAACATTGGAGCATGCAGTGAGTTTTGTGCTTTTGTTAGATAGCTTTTGGGTGGTGGCATCAAGTTGATAGTGTTGGTTTCTCACTAATACTATGCTTGGTTTCCTTTTTCTCCCTCTTCCTTTCTCATCCTTATTGATGTATTCCTATATGTAATGTATGGTTTCATCATCAATAAAGATTTTATTTGCTGATCAAAAAAAAAAAAAAAAAAAAAAAAGTGGATACAAGAACATGTTTATAAAAGGGTTAATTGGTTACAAGTTCCACACCTATGGCGTCATATGTTATTTTAGTAAAAAATTTGATTTTTTTAGGGATAAGGACATTAGAAAAAAGTCACTGGTGGCTAGAGGACGACAACCAATGATGGCTGGCAGTGGTAGCGATGAGGTGGACAGATACGCAACATTAAATAGACAAGTGATACGTGTACAAATATGTGACATTTGGACAGATGGGTAACACATGGACAAATATATGACATTTAGATAGATAGGTAAACTTTTGAACAGATCAATGCCCTTTTAGCCTAATTTGGCCTATTTGCCCAAAGTTTCATGAATGAATCTCTGGCCTGAGTACCCATTATTTAATCCATAATATCTAATTTTAGCAAATAAATTTGTCATTTTTAATATTTTCTTAATCATTTGATGTTTACTGTTTATTAAGAAATTGATATGTTTTTGATTTCCTGGTCAATTTGTGGGTTTTCTACTGTTATAGATAAGGTTGTGAGCTTATTCAATTTTGATTTGAATAAAAATTTAGAAAATTTGTGTTTGTTGGTGGTTCTTTTTGTTGTTTTGTTCTTCTCACACATCAAAGGCTTCCATGCACATCAACTTTGAAGGAAGTTATTTAAAAATATATATATATATATATATATATCAAAACTAAAAGAAAAAGGAAAAAAAAGTTTCGATGCCATAGCTTTCTTTCCACTTCTAGAGAAGTTAACAATACAAAAGATCTGATTTTGTGTAATATATATATATATATATATATTTTTTTTTTAAATAAAGAAATCAATATTTCAAAAAGAAAAACAGAATGTTGCCAGCTCTTAAAACAAAGGAATTTATTAAATGTGTTGGGATCGACATACGGGGATCACACAGATAAAGGAAAAAGAAAACAAAGGAAGAAAGTTCAAAGAAGAAAAATAAAAAAAATAAAGAAAAAGGAAAAAAATAAATAAATAAATAAAGCAGTCTAAGATGGAGTCTTCTTCCTTTAAGAGATCGAAAAAAGGAATGAAAGAAATAACTCAAAAGTATAACAGAATACCATACTAATAAACTGGTAGTTTTTTTTTTTTTTAAAAAAATGGCGGGAGATACATTTCAAAAGCCATTATCGACAAATTATATACTTATGCTTAACGGGGTTTAACTTAAAGTTGCAAAGACAATGATCATTTGTGATTCTAAAGTAAAATCATTTGGTGATTCTAAAGTAAAAACATCTTTAAGGTTTAAAGAAGAGATGCTTATTTATGCTTTTCATAGTTTTTCTTTTTTACTTTCACTTTAGTTACATAGTGAATTATTTATTTTGAAACCCTTATTCTACAACTTTTTAGTTCTTTCCAAATATAAGAATGTTTGGTTAGGAAAATAAAAGTTAGAAAAGTTATTCTTTCGCAAAACGCATCAAAAAAACATAAAAAGTAGTGTAATTCTTTTAATATTTTCTTGGTGAAGATTTTTCTTTTCTCTTCTAAAGTAGAAAAGTTGCCTCACCCTTGCACAACCTCTACGTTACGGATCATATCTTAATCTTACTTTGCGCATTCCCGACAGCACTTTACACATTTTTTAAGTTTACATAATGCAGTTGATTATTCCTTTTTAATTACATTAACATTTAGGTTGTAAGGCAATTTCGATGTCACAAATATATGTACATATATTATTATTATGTGTATATCCATGTCAAGTTAACGTTGAATGGTGGTGATAATATCATATCGTACAAAAGTAATAAAATAAAATAAAAAAAAGGCTATTCAGTCCATAAATCTAATTTTAAATTTTTTTAATCCAAAAGTTCAGAAACTGAAATATTTTTTTCCAAAGGACATGCTTAGACAAAATGACCAAAACATCTCTCTCTCTCTCTCTCTCTCTCTCTCTCTCTATATATATATATATATCACATACACAATCCTATGAACAGTCACTCACTAACTCTCTCTCTCTCCCTCCCTCCCTCCCTCCCTCTCGTAGTTGTCGTAGTCGTCGGACTCCGATCTCAGTCAATCTTCTTTACCGTTTGACGAAGACAACACCATCGATGGCTCTTCCTCCGTTGTAGTAGCCATCAGATGACGGCGATGATTGAGATTGAAATCGTTTTCGGTATAATGCCTCGAAATAATAACAATAGCCCATCTCATAATATTCCTTACAATTGATCAATAACATCGTATCTTATATGCCATTTATAAACTTGATGATACAAAAGATGACATATGTGTATATATATTCATAAATCTTAAATGCTAAATCTATAATATATGACATGGATACATGAATTTCAAATAAATGAAATATCAAATAATTATATATCCTAATGGCTACATATTTCTAAGTTAATGTTTTGGTACATCAAAATGAGTTCAACTCAATACAATTAAAGCCTAAGGCTTATATAAAAATAATTACATCAAATAAAACAAATAAAGCTCTTGCTTCTCAATTCCTTCCAAGCTATGTACTTAGTAAAGGCATATCATCAACACTTGAAAGTTATTTTTCACATAAGGTGAGCCAAAAGCCATTAGAGATGCTTTAATACAATATATGAATCTTAACAAAGTCATAAAGTGAATACACATGTATGTCATTTGTCAAATATTTCACATTGTCCATCTCAAAGCTATGCAATGCCAGAGTATATATTACTTCATGAAAATAATCCTTCTGTAATAGAAAATAGGGTAATGGATATAAAACATCAAAAATCTATAAGTATGTGTCTGTTAGTAAGCTATATAAGTATTACCCAAGTCATTAAACCGATACTAACCAAAAGGATCGACACCTAACCGCGTGAGTTTCTAACTTTCACTAAGGACACACAAGCCAATATAACAACCACAACTATACCCCATAACTAGATTCACCAAGGTAATTACCTCTTTTTCTTAAAACAAAACATTTTAAATGTTTAAGTATGCAATAATGCTCAATGCAAGATGTATGAGTGATTAGTTTCAATTCACCTAATCGTCATGTAATTTCTACAACAATCAAAACTACCCTCCACTGATAACCCAAAATAGATATTTCTATACAACAGATAATTTTTCAACAACAAATATAATCTCTTCATTTTCAAAATGGGAGTGATATTATATATCCAACTCCACCATCATCATCAACATATACATTGTTCCATTCTTACCAAACCCAACATCATTTTCCATTTTCTTTCACAAACCAAATATCCATAATTTTATAACAAAAACTCTCCTTACTTACAAAATCAATTTATAGTAAAGAAATCCACTATTTTAACATATCTCAATCATAAACGCATTCCTATAACCTTTCTCGAGAATCCATTCGAAAAACCATCTTTTTCAATTCAAGACCAAACCCTAGGTTTAACCTAAAATTCTCAAATCACTAGATTCTATCAATAAACAAATAACTAAGGTAAAAATTATATCAAAGGTTGAAAAAATCCCTACCTCAAAAGTAAAATATAAGAGAGAATAAAAGTTGAAGTTTGGCAGAGCCGAAAATGATAACTCCTTTGATTAAAATAAAGCTCTCGACGTACTTTACCTTTTTTGCCAAAGGGGTAGGATGTAGACATCAATAGGTTAAGAGAGAAAGTGATATACGAGTAGACCGCTCGAGTGACCAAAACACTACTTGAGCATCAGACACAATAAGTAACACTGCTCGAGCGACCAAAAACACCACTCGAGCGCACAATGACCCCCTCCCAGAAGTTCAGACCTGCAAACTACCACTTGAGCTCAAGAAATATTGCTCAAGCAAAAATACCTTACTTCCAATAGTTTTGTAGACTGTAAAAGATAGCTCGAGCGAACAGGCAAAAATCTGGGCAACAATTCTTTTGAAAAGCTAACTCTAAACCTGCTTCAAATACATTCATAACTCCTAAATAATCAAATTCAACTAGCAACAAAATGAAAATGAGATGAACAATAGTTAAGAACATGGATTTTTTTATTCAAAAGTAAGAAATGGGTCGAGCCTAAACCGTAACCTCTATATTCGGAGTGCATCGACGTCCTCACCTGCCATGGAAGACAACTCTCCTCCCTGCTCCTCTCCTCCATACAACACCCCCTTAAACCCAACACCACCTCGACGATGCTAATGACGAACTCCAATTAATCTCCGATCTCACCGACATGCATTCTCTACTCTATAACGACCTTAACGGTAACACAACGGTGGCAACTATGACGGTGCTTCTATGCCACCACCACTTGTTTATCATTGTCGACATCGGTACAATCTCACAGATCTAAGATTGCCAGTCACCAATTCATCGATCTTTCAACGAAACACATCGTAGGTAGTACTACTTCTTCACATTTTTCAACGCATGTATTGACATGTGATGCACGTTCATTTCCACACGATCAATGGCTTGGTCTTCATAGAATCGTCAATTTGGTAACAGTTTCTTTGTGTTTTGTTTGGTTAATGAGAAAATAAAAGAAATAAAGAACGTAGAACTCTGAATTTTTTTTATCTTTATTATTTTCATAGATTAGATCTGAGATCCACAAATCCATCCCAATCTATATCATCATAGATTTAAAGTATTATGTTTTTTTTTTTTTTTTTTTGTTATTTCATACTACACATAAAAAATTGAACAGATAATAGTTATTGAGAATTTGATGGTCATGGGTGTGTTCTTTATTATTTTTAATTTTTAATTTTTTTTTGGTTGTTTTGTTATTATTCTGATGGTAATGGTTACAGATGTGTTGTTTATTAATTTTAATTTAATTTTATTTCTTTTAGTTTTGTTATTATTCTGTTGGTAAGGTCTAGATGCAATGCCATTTTTTCATATAAATTTGAATATATAGTGGATTCAAAAAAATTTAACAAATATTTTTAATAGATAAAAAAAAAAAAAATTTAAACAGATAAAAAAAATTGAACAGATAGATATAAATTTGAACAGATAAAGAAAAAAATTTGAACAGATAGAGAGAGAAACCCACAAATTTTGAACAAGTAAGGAAAAAATTGAATAGATAGTCATAAAATTTGAACAAATACAAAATGTCATAAAATTTGAACAGATACAAAATAATTTGAACAGATAGTAAACGAAAGGTCAACAAATTAAAAGAGTCAACAGATAAATTAAGAGGTAAAATTGAATACAAAATGTTCTCTAAAATCAATGAAATGACTTATCACCAAACTATTTCATGGGTAGACCTTTCATCAACAAAAAATATCCAATTGAATTTAATACCTTATACTCTTCTTACCTTGGATTTTTCAACAATTTTCTCTAAAAAAATAACATAAACAAAATTATGATTTAATTTACTTGAAATGAGTAAATCTTCTAAATAAAAGTGATATTTGTCAAGACAGTGAAAAAGGCGAAGGTAGGCATGGCTCCAGGTAAAGATGGATGGATGCCGATGTTTCGACGAAGACCAGGTAGGTATGGCTCATTAGCAAAGCTTCATATACTATTTGTGGATGAGATTCCAAAGTCGATGAATCCTAAAGGTTCGTTCACTATGTTTTCAAACTTCGATGTTGTTAAAGATATTTATATCCCAGAGAAAATGAGAAAAGCTACGAAAACTAGATTCAATTTTGTTAGGTATGATTGTCTTGTTACAGCAGGGATAGCAATTCAGAAAGTTAATGGAGAATGGTGTGGTGATAAAACGTTGAAGGTGAAACAGGCGGATTTTGGGAAAAACAAGAACCTAGCAACTTCAAGAATAGTAGATTCAAAACCAGTTTGGGCAATGAGATCAAAGGTTGCTAGGCTTGGTGAGAGATGCTCTTACGCTGAGGTTCTAAAATGAGGGAAGATTGTTAGTGGCAATAATATCAGAATTACAGCGGGATGAATATGCCATTGGTTGGTTGCTATTGAGTGCAGTGATTAAACTTAAGCCCTACCGCAGTTTTAATGATTTCAAAATATAATGTTGTAACAGAGGGCTGAAGGACATTCAACTCAGAGAAGATGGAAGGAGAAACGCGCTTATAACTTTCTAATCTAAGGAAGATATGAAGCAACTAATGAGCAGTTTGGGAACTGGGTTATGGAGTTGTGTGAGTCAATTACTGAATGGCGTAAAGGTATGAGGCTGGACAATGATAGATTTGTTTGATTAAGCTGTTTTGGTATGCCTCCAAATCTCTAGAATGTTAATAATTTCTAGAAAATTTGTGAAGTTTGTGGTGAAGTTATTGAGTTTGATCATAATGTTTTAAGTATGGAGTCTCTAAAGTGTGGAAAAGTTAGAATTTATACATCTCATTTAGAATGTATTGATAAAATGGTTATTCTTGAAAGAGGTGGTAGTAGCTATCCCGTTCGTGTAGTTGAGGATGAGGATTTGCCAGTATACTCCATGGGAGGTGGAGAGCATTGCTCTGTACCTTACCATGAAAGTAGGAATGAAGATGATGACATGGGAAACATAGTGGCTGATGTGGCAAAAAATCATGTCATGGCAAATAGTAAGGAGATTAATGATATGATGGTGGGGGAAGGGCATGATCACATTGTAGACACCCCATTTTTGACCGACCTTAAGACTCAGACGTCACCAATTGAGCGCTCGGTGATGATGCATATTGTGCTCGTTCTGAGGTTTCAGAGTCACGGCTGCGATCCTTGCCTCCGGACTTCGGGGCTCTTTTGTGCTTTGCCTCGGTTTGCGAACTAGGTCCTGTTTTCTCTATTTTCTCTTTCCAAAGGGAGGGAGAGGTCTCGTAGGCCATCTCTCAGTGGCCGTAGGCTACGTTTCGTGGTCGTAGGCCATTTTTCCCGTTTAGAGCCCAGTTTTCCGTTTTCAGAGCCGTTGGACGTGTGTCTCGGTTCGGGACCGCTTAACTACCTCCGTTTGCTCCGGTTTTAGGCACACCCCTTATTTCCTCCCTTTAGAGGGATACTATGGCCTAGGAGACCACCTTCGTGGTCATGCGCCACTTTCGGTGCCTAACAGCCTGTTTTCGGGGCCCCGAACCGCGCGTTTTGGCCCCCGAACCTTCGTTTTGCATTCGTCTTGGTCCATTTTTGGTAGCGATCCTATTTTCATTGATAGGGAGGTGGTAAGATGGTGGGAGGCTACCTTTTTCCCTGAAAAATTAGTTTTCTCATTTTCTCTCTCCAAAAGTCGATTTTTCTGACAGAAAGCTGGTTTTTCTCACTTTTGAGCCACAATTTCTGGCTTTTCATACCACCATTGTGTTGTGCTCATCTAGGAGGTCACCAATATGGGTAGCCCGACCAGTAATTCACCTTGTCCCTTTTGAACCTTGCTAAAAAGCTGGTTTTTCTCTCTCTTGGGTCACATTTTCTGGTTTTTCACTATACAGCTGTGTTGCACTCATCTGGGAGGCCACCTTTTTGGGGTGGCCGGCCAGAAATTTTTCTTGAACCTTTTGACCCCTGGTCGGCCGACCAGGGGAAGTGGCCGGCCGGCCACTTGAACTGGCCGGCCTGCTTCTTGCTTTTTGCCCTCTCTGAATGCATCACAGCTGTGCCAGCTGTAAGGCAATTGGACCATCCTCTGTGAAGCCACTTTAAGATATTTTGGAGCCTCTCCTCTATAAAGGGGAGGCTGATCTTCCATTGCAAGGGTTGAACCCCTTTGAAGGCTTACAACTCTCTCTCTCTCTATATCTCTACACTTGAGCCTCCAAACCGTAGTTTTCTTGGACCATTTGCACTAAAACCCTTAGCACAACACCTCCTCCATCCATTCCAGCACTTTGGGACTGATTTTCAAGGATTGAAGGTTTACCAACTTGGTCCAAAAGCTCCAGCTTTGTTGTTCTTCAAGGGTAAGCACCTATTTCCCTTAAACTTGTATTTTTTTGCTCCATTGATTAGCCTTACTTGAAAATATTTCTGGACTTTGTCATAAACTATAAAGTGTCATATTTTGAGCTCCTCTTGAATATTGATTAAGGACACTTTTCTGTTTGAGGTCCCCTACATCCTTGTATGCTTTATCCCTCTTTGTAGGCCTATTTTGCATCATATCCTAGTCCTATTTGTAAGCATTTTTGAGGTTTTTCATAAACTAGAAAAAGTTTCCTTTTGATCTTATAAACATGTTTGTGTAAGATACTTTTTCTGTTTGGGGTCATCTACCCCCTTTCATGCCTTATTTCCTCATGTTTTGAGCTATGCATGTGAGCACTTGCATTGGCCTTGATTTGGCCTTTTAGCCACTGAAATCCAGCGGATTTTTAGTGGCTTAGATGTGCCTTTGAGCTTCAAAATCATAGAGGGGTGACTCTCTCACCCCTCATTCTCTTTACTAGCTTTGTTGGCCTTTCAAAGGGACCCTCACTTGCATGTTGTGAAGTCACTTTTTGGGCTAAATTTGGTGAGTTTCAAGGTCTTCCTTAGCTCTGTTCAAGGCCCTTTTGGCCATATTTTATGTCCCTCATACATGTGTAGAACAATTCCATTCAAGGCCTTTTGAGGGGGCCTTTCATTGTATGCTTCATTGACCCATTTTAGGGCCAATTTGGTGAGTTTTAGGCTTGTCATATTTGATTTCCAGAGTTGTTTTTTCCATGCTAAGTGTCCTTGTTGTATGTGTTGAGTAACCCCTTGCATGGCCCTCTAAAGGAACTCATCATTTTTGCATGCATTGGTTGCATTTCAGTGGTTATTTTGGCATATTTTATCATGTTTTATTCACTGTTTTTGTCTGGTTTGATGAGTTCTCATACGCTTCATATACATGCCATGTAAACCATGCTTGCTAGCCAAATTTGCATGCTATTTTAGTCCATCATGTTAGCACTTTTTGGCCATGATTTAAACTAGAAATGTGCATGTTTTGGGACTTCCTTGGCTCTGTCTTTGTACCTCATGGCCAAATAATACTTTCTTTGCATAGTTATAATTCAATACTTGTGCCTAGCTTTAAGTTTTGGGGCTTATTTCATGCATCGGGTGCCTTATTTCCATGTTTCGGGATTATTTAGCATCATGTTTTAGTGCTGGAGATTACATGTTTCTATGCCATCTTTCATCCCTTGCCATGCTTTGGTAGAGTGGCATTTTATGCCTTAGGTTCGGTCCTCGGTATGCGTGCACGTGTACACGCATTTCGATTGTCTCTTTTCCATCTAATGGCCACTGATGTGAGTGTGGCTGAGGTCCATTCATATTGGTGTAAGTCCATCGTGCATTGTGTATGTCATTTCAATCCATAGTATTATGTATGCTAGGTTTCATTTTAGAGCATTGTGTATGCCATGTTACATCATGCGCATTGTGTATGCCATTTTAGTACAGAGCATTGCGTATGCTAGGTTGCATATTAGTCGCATTGTGCATGCCATTCTATTTGCATGGTGCTTGGAATAGGGTTTAGTCCAAGCACGAAAAGCGAGGGGCGTTTCGCACTCCAAGTGACGAAATGTGTCTCGATTCCCGGTTCCCGATGTTCTTGATTATCTATGATAGAATTGTTGGCTTCATATGTTCATACCTGCATTCATGTCATATTAAAACGTGCAATTCGGTCTCTCGACCATCATGCATCGAGATACGTGATTGGTGGCTCGAGAACCAAGGGCCATACTTCCTAGAGCTTGTGCAAGGATGGTGAGGAGTGGTCGCGCACACATATGTTGAAAATACATTGCTTTCTCTCTTTCTTGCCTTTGTTGCAGAAAAACCTGAGTCCAGGGGTAGAAGTGGTCAGCTGACCATGTTTTCTGGTAGGCCGACCACCTTTTTTGGTTTTCACCATGAGGGGTGGTCGGCAGGGGGTTTCCAAGCCAATACCTAGTCGGTGGCTTTCCCAAGGTGGAGTTTCAACCTCCTGGAGCTTTGTGTAAGTTTCTGAAATCAGCTGCAAACAATGGCGAGACAAGGCATTGCGATGGAATTTACCGGCAAAGCGCATCGAGCATGCATACATCCATTATCATCCAAAACAGAGCCGGGGCAGTCCATTTGCATGCCAGTTTATAGCTTACTTAGCTAATTTGTTAATTAGTTAGCGGTTGTGTAATAATTAGTTGTAATTCGTTATTTATTTCGGACTGTATTATTTATTCGGACCCTCCGAGTGAGGGCACAATTGTAATAAGTGTGCGTGCGTGTGATGTATGTCTTCCAACTCCACGTCTTTCTCTCTTTTATTTACCTGCTTATGATGGTTAGATTAGTGCATGTTTCAATTAGCATACTTATGCTTACATGTTTGCATCATTCATCTGTATTGCATGCACCGGGCTCGGCGCATCATACTAACTGCATTTGTATTTCAATTCCGAGTTGCATACTTGTTAGTTGTAACAGTTCACATGCCATCTTTAGAATAACCGAGCCTATCGCAGTTGCATTTTTGCATGTGTTGCATTAGGCATTTCTGTATAGTTAGGATCATGCATAGATTTCTAACATAGTTTCTGTTTTGGCTTGGAGTACTTGGTAAGTACTTACGCTTTAGCATCCTTGTATGTGTGTGAGTGACTGCCATGATAGCATGCTTACCATGAGGCTAATTGCTTATGTGATATAATTGCCCGAATACCTGTGGGTGAAGGTTGGGTTATTTGGATTGGAACAATTCATCAATTGTGAGTTTTAAGCCCACTAGATAGTGGTAAATCATCTTGTTTTCTAAGCCCACCTGAGGGTGGCAAATCCACATTTTAGCCTACTTGCAAGTAGCAAACCGTTTTCAAAACAAACATGAGATGTTTCGTTCCAATTCAGGCGATCCAGTCTATACTTGTATGCTGAGCACATCACATAGTAAATCTAGGCTAATAACCGGAATAAGAATGCATAATGTTTTCAAAACTAGATATCATGGTTAGTAGAGGCCGATCTTTGATCGGGCGAGCGGGGGTGCTCACAAAGTGACATTCCCCAATCGTACCCAAGTTCCCGAGCCGAGGCAACTTTGGTGATGACAGACACGTGGCCTTAGGCAACGAGTCAAGGTTTCCTAAATTTTTCGAAATAAAATATTTAGGTGGCGACTCTGTATCTGGCAAAGCAGTCCATGTTTGGTACTTCTTTCAAAAAAATCTGCTTTCAAAAACGATTTGCCGGATTTGGACTCTTTGATGATTTCATTGGTCTTGCATTGCACTCTGCGAGATTAGATATAGGACCGTGACATTTAGTCTTGAACTGTAGTGAGCCCAAATGAACAGAACGGTGGATTCATCCTCCCGGGACGTTCGGGGACGTCTATAATTTCTGGCAACTCTGCTGGGGATTAAGAGAACTTGACTCGAACTCGTGATATCTGGTTTTGACTACACTTATGTGTTTCTTTGCATTGCATGTGCATTGGTGCGCCTACGACACCATGTTTTCCGTATGCTACTCCTGAACGGTTTGTTGGCGGCTCGCTTCGAGAAGCGTGCCATAAGGTTGACCGGTTGCGGGCTCTGCCACGACGGGAACACAAATCCCGATTTTACCAGGGCACCCTTTTTGACCATTTAACCTAGTGCATATTCGGAATCCATAGTGACCATTCCAAACTAGAACAGGTTGTTTACCCGTTTATAGGTTGTTTGAAACTGCTGCGTGCATAGTGAAACCTCAGCTCCTGACAAAATAGGACAGGGAAACCCTACCCCAACATAGGGGTGTTTTGACTCTCACTTGTTTTGTTATGTGCTTTTAGAGTGCATCTCTATACGAATGCATGCATCAGTTTACAAGTTTGGGCATCAGGCCTGCGGGCGCCAGTTCAGTATTTTAGGTATCAGGCCTGCGGGCACCAGTTCAGTATTTTCGGAATCAGTTATCTGCGGGTATCAGATTCAGCTTCGGGGACAGTGATTTGGGAATAATGATCAGTCTTTGAGAACGGTGTATCAATTGCGTGTTAATTATACCCGACTGTGTTGTGTTTATTTACGCCGTTATATTGTTCGTTTGTCTGCTCGTTTATTTCCTTATTATTACTTTATTTATTTTTTTGTTAGGTAGTTTAGCACAATTGCTTCAGACCAAGCAGATATTCCCCAAGCACTCTGGACAAGAGGTCGCCGACTCAATCGATTTGAGGATCTGGTCGACGTACAACCAGTGTTTCACTCTCTACCCCCAGTTATCAGACGGAGGTCGAAAAGACGCAGTGTATCCAAGCAGAGGTCACCAGAGTAGTGGATTACCCCATCAGTGGATAGTCGGACTGAGATCTCAATTGTTGCTATAGAGATAGACCTGCCAGTAGTTCAGACAGATCAGAGCAGTATGGCGGTACCAACAGGAGTCGAGGAAATGATGCGTCAGATGCAGGACACCATGAGAGCCATGCAGCAGGATGCTGCTCGCCGAGATGAGTTTGCCAAACAACAGGCCGAGATCATGGCCCAGCAGGCAGAATTAATTTCCAGGTTACAACAACAAACTGGGGCATCTGCTTCATACTCAGTTCCTTCCCCACCAGGAGTCCCGGCACCTGGGGAGGCACTAAATGTCCAGGCAGATACGGACATACCAACGGGACCAGTTCCGTCCCCAATTCTGCCCCAACTATCTAAGGCACCTACGCTTGTCAATCAACCGGACTCTCCCTTCGAGTTTGAGGTAGACCACACAGCATTGAAATTGAGCAAGCTTGAGAAGTTGTTCAAGAAATCGCAGGGGATGAAGTCCATTCCAGACATCGAGGACGGATATACCGATGTGGCTGTGACGCTGCCAAATAGGTTCAAAATGCCACAAATCGACCGTTTTGACGGATCCGGGGATCCCATGGTCCATCTTCGGTTGTTCTCAGATATACTGTGACCGATGGGCCTCAACAGACCACAGAAGCTTTCATTATTTGGCCGGACCTTGTCAGGTGTGGCCGCTATCTGGTATGCAAAATTAGAAGATGATGTTAAGCGGAACTGGGACGAGATGGCCGCGGCTTTCATTGCACAATACTCCTATAACACTCAAATCGAGATTACAACCCGTGATCTTGAGACAACAAGGCAGGAGCCTAAGGAGAGCTTTTCGGATTTTGTGGCCCGTTGGAGGGCGAAAGCCTCAATGATGACCTTAAGGCCTACAGATAAAGATCAAATCCGGATGATTGTACGCAATCTCCAGCCAAAACTGATGCAGAAAATGATTGTGCTCCCCTTCCCAACCTTTTCAGATTTGCACGAGATGGGGGTACAAATAGAGGATGCTATGAAACAAGGTCTGATTGACCAAGATAGAGAGCAACCCCGAAGAGCTTTCAACCGCAACAACAACACAGGCACCAGCAATGCCACAAATGTTAGAGCTTCAGAAGTAAGCGTGGTCACCACCATCCCCTCTCCCAAACCCATGGCAGCTACACCTTTCTCCGGCGCGTCTGGAAGCAACACACAAACCACCCGATTCCAACCCAGAGGCCAAAGAACCTTCATCCCACTGTATATGCCCCTGTCCAAGGCTCTAGGGGTATTAATCAAGAAAGGGCACTTAAAGCCCCTGGAGCCGAGGCCATTGCCAAATCCACTCTCTTATTCTTATAACCCAGCAAAATACTGCGCATGTCACCAACAACATGGTCACGACACTGACCAATGTTTTAGATTACGTCATGAGATTCAAGACCTCATTGACAAGCAGGTGATTGTACCTCCAGAAAAACCCAATGTCACAACAAACCCTCTCCCACCGCACAACCAAGCTCCACCTCCCAAAAGAATAAACTTCATCTAGACTGGGGTCGTGTCTTACGATCCCAGCATATATATCACTCATTCCCGCCTACCTAAGCCGGAGGTGTTCCTTCCTGACTGCACTAACTCTTTGTGCATGTTGGACATCTCCAGAACCCAACCCGAGCCAATGGTGGTGACTGGCAAAGACAGAACAGAGGAGATTTCAGAGGATGATGGAATTGTTCAATCAGGGTTTGAGCAGTCTGGGAGTGTCGCTAGGGAAGCCTACGATCCGAGTGATTACATTCTACCAGTAGGTCAATTTTATCCTAATATTGAATTGCCAGAGAGGGCAGAGCTGTGTGTGATCCAAGGGGATGGATTTGAGCAGGGGACAGATGGTTTGACGACTGTGGAAAAGGACTTTGCCAACCTCCAATTTTTCAATGAACAAGAGTTAGAAGGCATGGTGGTCAACTGGTCAGATTTTGAGGAGTCAGCAGAGGTCACCAGGTGGCTTGATAACCTGCCAGACATTGTTGATGAAGCTCAGTTGGAACAGGGCCCGGCAGGGGCAAGAATATCAGTGGTGGCCGGAAGGGCCAGAAATCAGAATGAATCGCTGGAGAGCGCCGGTGCTAAGAATTCTGCTCGAGACTTGGGCATTATGAATGCGGGAATTGTTGAACAGCCAGCTGTACTAACGCAGTTGGAACAAGTAAGGTTTGAGGATGCCGAGAGAATTAGGAAAGCTAAGGGCCCTGAGGGGACTGAGAGTGCTGTGTGCACGAAGATAGAGAATGCTGCAAGCATGTGGACGGAGGGTACTGCGGGTGCAATTGAACCAGAGCCAGACAAGTGTCTGTTGGCTACCGACGGAATGTGGTGGGAGGACGATGATTTATGTCTTGCCCACACGGATGAGGATTGGGGAAGTAATCAGCCAGATGATACCTGGTATATCGGCGAAGTAGATCATATGACGAGAAGCGGGCGGTATTTCAAGCCCCCGCACCTAGACCAACCAGAGGCATCTAGGAAGGATAAGGAAGCTGAGAGACAGAAAGAGAAGCAAGTCGAAGAAGAGGCTGTACTGAAGCAGTTAAAGAAGATACAAGCAGACATCTCCATCTGGGGACTGCTTATGGCATCGCGAGTGCATCGACAAGCTGTCTTATCGGCCATGGACAAGGCCAAGCTCTCAATAAACACCACGCCCGAACAGCTGGTGGGCTTAGTTTTTTCGGGAGGAGCTACCCTGATGTTGACTTTTTTTGACAAAGAACTGCCACCTGAGGGTGCGAACCATAACAAGCCACTCTACATCTCCGTAGAGTGCAGGAACAAGTGGATACCCGTGGTGCTTGTCGACACAGGGTCCGTCATCAATGTATGTCCAGCGAGCACTGCTTATGCAATCGGTTTGATGACCGCGGACTTTGTGCCAACAGCCCAGGTGATTCGAGCATACGACAACACAAGCAGAGAAGTCATGGGGACAGCGAAAATTCAGACCAAGGTTGGGCCGGGGCAGCATGAAATTGACTTTCACGTCCTGGAGGTTCCCGCTACTTTCAATCTACTCTGGGGGCGGCCATGGCTGCATCAAGTGAAGGCAGTTTCTTCTACCTTGTATCAAATGGTGAAATACCCCCATGGAAAGGGATTAACCATTGTTTTTGGGAATTCATCGATCCATCCACCGCCGGAAGTATCTACGTCAGTTTTGGAAATTGAGCACGGTATGGAGGATGTGTTCTTATCCGGTTTTACCCTAGCTGAGGCCCGGGTCATGCAGAACGTCTTAGCTATTAATGAGGGGGTGTATGTCAATGCTCAATCAGTATACCTCATGAACAAGCTTCAACACATCCCCGGGATGGGATTGGGAAAGAGCGGCTGGAAGGGCGTCGCAGCATTGGCCGAGGTGCCACATAACCCGCATACCTTTGGCTTGGGTTATCTGCCCACCAAAAAGGATTAGATAAGGAAGGGTAAGGAGATGGCTGGGAGAGCCAGAGCGAAGAAGGCGGGGAAGCCTTTTGACTTAATGCACCGGCCCATTCAGGGTACCCTAAACGGACGCTTCGTCCGAGAGGGGGGAGACTTTCCGTTTTGTGGCTTCCCAGAGCCGTGGCTGAACGCGGAGAGGAAGCGCGTGCCGGGGTTTGAGATCTTCTTTGACCTGTAGTTACCCAGGGATGACGTTGCCAAAGAGCAGATAGACCCATTAGCTGAGGTCGAGCAGAGCAAGAAAATGGAGTCTGAGGATGCCGAAAGTGAGATAGGGGTAGCGCTGGCGTGTCTACTTTCAGATCCTCTGATCGAACAGAAGTGCTTGGGGGATAACTTCTTGGTATGCATGATCGGGAATGGAACGGCTGCGGGCCTACCAGCAAACATTTTGGATGCATCCATCGCACCCTCTCTCATCTAGCAGTATGAAGAGGGATTTTTGTCAAGCAGCACCGGGTCAGGTAGTGAGCCGGAATCTGATTCCACTGAATCTGCTGAGTCGGAATCAGGTTCCAGCTCGACTGAGTCTGAGTCCGGTATTCCTGGGGATGATAACCTAGATGCCACAGTCTTGTCCAGGTCGTCTTTTTCTTTCTCTTTTGAGTCTGTTGTAACCGAAGAATCGGACGATTTGGATGTGCTTAATGAGAATGATTTGGCTGTAGTTTCTAAGTACTTTTCTGTGCCCTTGATTTATTGCATTAATTTAAACTTTCAAAATTTTGATGAAAATGACGAGGAAGAAATTCCTCCGGTTTTGCAACGCTTAATTGAACAAGAGCAGGAAAGATTTGTTAAACCCTTAATGGATGAAATCACTACTGTGAATATTGGTATTGAGAAGGACCCGTGGCTGGTCCAAATCAGGTCCACGTTGTCTTCAGAGGAACGCGAGCGCTTAGTCGCTTTATTAAAAGATTTCAAAGATGTTTTCGCGTGGTCCTACGAATATATGCCTGGAATCGATCCTGAGATTGTACAGCACCGAATCCCTCTTGACCCTGAGGCCCGACCCATTAAACAAAAACTCAGAAGGATCCGCCCGGACTGGGCTCTCAAGATTAAGGAAGAGGTCACCAAGCAAATTGACGTAGGTTTCCTACTGGTATCCGAATACCCGACTTGGTTGGCCAACATTGTTCCAGTGCCGAAGAAGGATGGCAGGATCCGGGTATGCGTGGATTTCAGGGAATTGAATAAAGCTAGTCCGAAGGATGACTTCCCCTTGCCGCATATCGATAAGTTAGTGGACTTCACGGCGGGGCATGCTTTGCTTTCGTTCATGGATGGCTTTTCGAGCTACAACCAGATAGTGATGGCACCTGAAGACCGAAAAAAGACTGCATTCACTACCCCGTGGGGGACCTACTGCTACAGAGTGATGCCATTTGGGCTAAAGAACGCTGGAGCTACATATCAACGAGTCGTGACCACAATATTACACGACATGATCCACAAAGAGGTTGAGGTGTATGTGGACGACATGATTGTCAAGTTCAAGGAAAGAGAAGGCCGCTACACTGCCTTGCAAAAGTTCTTTCGAAGGATCAGAGAATTCCGATTGCGGTTGAATCCTCAGAAGTGTACGTTCGGTGTCACAGCAGGGAAAATGCTGGGGTTCCTCATTACACAGAGAGGTATCGAAGTCGACCCTTCCAAAATCAAGGCCATCCTAGAAATGCCACCACCAAGGACTGAAAAGGAGGTGCGAGGCTTTCTGGGTAAAGTGCAATTCATAAGACGGTTTATCTCAAAATTAACCTTGACTTGTGAACCACTTTTTGGTCTCCTGAAGAAAGGAAAAAAATTCCAGTGGGACGGCCGATGCCAAGCTACTTTTGAAAAGATCAAGGAATACTTACAGAACCCACCCGTGTTGTCACCACCAGAACCGGGGAGACCGTTGATATTGTACCTTTCAGTAACTGAGACCACAATGGGCCGCATGCTTGCGCAGGAATCAGAAGACAAAGTGGAAAGGGCCATCTACTATCTGAGCAAGAAGATGTTAGAGTATGAGACTCGCTACACACCATTGGAGAAGGCTTGTTTGGCCTTGGTATGGACTACTAGGAAGCTGCGGCACTACCTGTTAGCTCACTCTGTAATGTTGGTTTCGAGATTAGATCCTATCAAATATCTCTTCAAGAAACCGGCACTTACGGGTAGGCTAGCTCGTTGGTTGCTGTTGCTTTCCGAATTCGATCTAAAATATGTGACGCGCAAGTCAGTCAAGGGAAGAGCAATAGCAGAGTTCTTAGCCGATCATCTAGTAGAAGGGGATGAAGCAGTTGAGTACTTATTTCCAGATGAGGCCATTTTGCATATCGACGATGAGTTTTGGACAATGTACTTTGACGGAGCGTCAAACCAATACGGGTATGAGATAGGAGTGTTGCTAATAGCACCCGACAATTCCCGTATCCCTTTAGCATTCAAGCTCCGATTCAAAGTCTCGAACAACGAAGCAGAATATGAGGCATGCATTGCCGATCTAGAGGCAGCTCTAGAACTAGGGGCAAAACGGTTGGACGTCATCAGGGACTCGAACCTTGTTGTATCTCAAGCGAAAGGAGATTGGAAAGTCAAAGAAGAAAAAATGATGATGTATCACCAGACCTTGGATTTGTTGATTCCTCAGTTTGAGAAGTTAAACTTTGCTCATCTGTTAAGAGAGAACAACAGGTTCGCAGATTCACTAGCAACTCTATCTTCCATGATAGACATCCCATTTGGAGTCCGGATGCGTCCAGTCATCATTGATCAGAAGTTTGCGCCAGCATATGAATCAATTGCTGCTATAGATGAGGTTTAGGATGAGAACCCCTGGTATTACGATATTTGAAATTTCTTAGAGAAGGAAGCATATCCACCAGGGGTAAATGCCAAAGATAAAAGGGTAATCAAAAGAATGGCCGTTCAATTCATCATCTGTGGAGGTAAATTGTATAAGAGAGGTCATCTGGGAATGCATAAGCTGTTCGTTGAAGCTGAAGAATCAAAACGCCTGATGGAGGCCATCTATGGAGGGGAATGCGGTGCGCATATGAACGGGGTAATGCTGGCACGAAAGATCCTCAGACAGGGTTACTATTGGTCCACCATGGAAGAGGATTGTATCGGCTTTGTTCGGCGATGCCACAAATGTCAGATCCATGCAAATCGCATGAACATCCCGCCGTCGAAGCTGTACAATATGACTTCGCCATGGCCATTTTCAGTTTGGGGAATCGATGTGATCGGGGCTGTCACCCCAAAGGGTTCTAATGGGCATGAGTTCATCCTGGTCGCGATAGATTATTTCACGAAGTGGGTTGAGGCCCAATCCTATGCGGTGTTGAAGGCGTCACATGTTGCAAAATTCATCAGAAACAACATCATCTGTCGTTATGGGGTCCCAAACGAGGTCATTTCAGATAATGGTTCCCACTTCAAGAAGGAAGTGATTGACTTGTTGGAGAAATACAATGTGGCTTTTCATAAGTCGTCTACATATCGGCCGCAAACCAATGGGGCGGTCGAGGCCGCCAACAAGAATGTCAAACACATATTGCAGAAGATGGTGGAAACCTACCGGGATTGGCCAGACAAGCTGCCGTTTGCTCTGTGGGGGTACCGAACTTCAATTAGAGCTTCTACTGGGGCGACTCCGTATTCATTAGTTTATGGGATGGAGACCGTTCTACCTATTGAAATTGAGGTTCCGTCTTTACGAGTATTGGCTGAGTGTCAAATAGCCGAAGTAGATTGGCAACAGAACAGATTTGAAGAACTCATGCTTTTTGACGAGCGCAGACTGAAAGTACTGTACCATGTTCAAGGCTATCAGCGCAAAATTGCCAGGGCTTTTAACAAGAAAGTTAAGTCCAGGAATCTAAAAGAAGGAGATTTGGTGCTCAAGAACAACCGAGCTCCCATCCATGACCCGAGGGGCAAGTTCAGACCTAATTGGGCTGGTCCCTACATCATTAAGTCTATCTGGTCAGGTGGAGCTGTGGTTCTAATGGACCTAGATGGCCTGGAGTTCTCACAACCGATCAACATGGACAAGTTGAAGAAATATTACCCCTGAGAGGCTCGCTAGGTTGAAAACCCGAAAGGGCGATCTAGGCAAAAGCCAGAGCACAAAAAATTTGAAATTATAAAAACTGAGCTCGCAAGGTTGAAAACCCGCAAAGGGCGGCCTTAGCAAAAGTTAGAGCGTAAAAGGAGAGTGAAAATACTCGAGTGAACCTAAGCGTGAACTACGTAAGGCTTGATTCCTATCTTTGGGATACGTAGGGAACTTCATCCTGAAGTTCAGCCATAAACTTTTTCCCGATCAACTTTGTCCATTTGATCATCTCGGCCATCTTTGTCTATTCAGCATTCAAGAGTTCGGTTATGATCTCCGGTGCAGTGCTCTTCAGACTAGGGGCAACTTTCCAGTTGCTGGGATCCGGGGTTGTGCATCTCAGTGACAGATTTCAGGCGTGTCCAGTTCTGATCCATATCGAAAATGGTTTTGAAAAGTTTTAATAAAAGTTGACTTTGTTCAAAATTAATCTTTTTACAACTAAGACCATTTTTGGACCAAAGTAAAAAATTTCCAGTACCCACAATCTTCAATTTCATTAATTTCAATACAGAGTTCTCCCGCTCTTGTATACAAATTGAAGTTGCTTTTTATTACAATCATAAAGAAAACTTGAAAGTACTAATAAAGCAATAAATCTGGGACATAGTCAAGTCAGGTGTTCCTGTGCCCCCTCCCAGAGCTGGTCGAAGCCTCTGATGCCAAAGTGGGCCCTTCCTGTGCCTCTTCATTGAGCCAATCCAAGCACTTATCAGACAAAGTGCAACTGAAAGTGGGGCAGGGGCCAAGAGCTCTCTAGTCCTCTATGCTGTGGCATACCGGGCAAGCTGTGCGCCTCGAACCGGGAATGCAGCAGGATACTCTATCCCTTCTAGCGGGCAAGTTTGATCATGTCCGAATTGGCGCTGGAACCAGAACAGAAAATAGAAGATACAGTGTGTCATGCCAATCAATTGAATCCCAGGTTGACGGGTCATGTTGTAACTCATCGCCGGTAGATCGAGCCAAAGGCAGTGCCAAGTGATGCGGTTTGCAGACAAATTGCACATCCAGCTATACGACCACCCCTCATCAAGGGCATCCACCAGGCGTTGTCGGAAAAAGTAGCCGCGAGCTGAGTATGCGGGGCAAGACTCCACAGTTTGTAACTTGTCCATCAACCACACCTGGGGAGGGATTGAAAAATGAGAGAATAAAGAATAGAAAGATGTACGATGAGAGAAAAGTAAGAAAAAGGCTTTGCGAGAAAAACCGAGCCTGAGGGCCGAGTGATGTGAGCAATACATATGTGAGATTAAGTGGGAAACATTACCTGCAATAGTAGTGGGCTCCCCGCAAGCCTAGCCGTCTCCCGGCGATGAAAAGCGTCTAAGCCCATCAATGTCTCAGCCAATGTCATAGCAATGCAGCTCTTGCCCTCCTTCAAACCTTGGGCAACCTCGATCAACCGGACACTGGATCCTCCGGAACCTGAGGCAAGTAAGAAATGAGATAGCAAGCATAGGCAAAGTGCGTGTTGCCGATAGCCCTGCCAATGATGGTCACCGCGGTCACCAGCATCAGAAAACCGGCAAACCAAGCTCGGGATGTCCAACTCCCCGTCATGAATCAATGATCGAGCATCATGCAAAATGAGGCCGCACATTTGTCCTAAGGCTTGGACGTAGCCGAATCGAAATTGAGGCAAGACTTCCTCGTTGCGTTCGGACTCCATCAAAACTTGGAAATCCTCGAAAGTAGGACACATCTCTTGTCCACTAAAGCTAAAGACGTGTGTTACCAGATTCCAAAACCTTGCCGTGGCATAGAGGAAAGGAAGATGCAGCGGAGTACGGCCCAACGTGAATAGTGCGTTCAAGCCGAAGCCCCGGAAGTTTAACTTTTCTGAGCCGTCTAGAGAAGCAATCCAAGCTGTGGGATTTTGGGTGAAGAACGCCTCCATTTTGATGCAAAACTAAGATGAAATGAAAGAGCCACGAAGCTGGAGCTTTTAAAGAGGATAAGACACTGTTCGGAGGACACGTGTCAAAAAATTGGTGGTTGCCAAGCTAGGTGGTATGCCGGCGACCTTTTCTGGTAGGACGACCACCCCTCTCCCCTCCAATGCAAAAAGCTGGTCGGCCAGCTCCCTTAGGTGGTCGGCCATAGGGAGGAAGATGGCTTTGGTCTTGTTCTAGCTTCTAGAAGAAAGTTCCTAGCATTTCCATGCATTGGGAGTGTCGAAGGTGCGGGTTTTCCTCTGTTTCGGATGCGTTCCGTCACCCAGATCGTCCGAAATACATTTGTTTATCGAGTTGTTGTTAAATCCTGCTTATCGAGTTATTATTTTGCTTATTGAGTTGTTGTTTTGCTTATCGAGTTGTTTAGTTTATCGAGGTATTAAGTTTTGTCAAGTTGTGTATAGTTGTTACTCTTTGTTTAATCAACATTGTTGTGTCTTGCTTATCAAGTTGTAAACCTCCTAAGGTTCTGTTCTTTCTTAGTGAGTTAAGTTGCTTTATTTGTTGCGTCGGTTCACTACTTGACTTGGCAATTTTTAAATGCACAATTCCATTCAATCTCATTTTGTGCAAAATGATGCGATGCGATGTAAGAACATAAAACGCAACACCTTTTGAACAAAAACTGTTTCATTCCAACATGTTTCCTTTGTTACAACATTTTACAACAAGGGTACAAGTTTTATAGAAAATAAAACTGCCTAATAATGTGCAATGTGCTACAACTATTAGTAAAAAAGGCAAATAAAGCAGGAACATATGTGCTCTCAAGCGCGAGAAAAAGAGGCCCTCTTCGTCCTCTTCTGCGGAACCGCCCCTGCGTCATCCCCATCAGCACCACTATCTGAATCGGAGCGGCTATCCTCGGAACCCTCCTCGACATCACCTCCGCCCTCGGAACCGGACTCAGAGTCATCCTCTCTACTGGCGGATGTCTCTGACTGAGGATGTGCGAACTCCTCCTCCTCGCTGGACCCCTCCTCGATGATATGTGCTCTGCGCCCACCTCATCTGCGAGATGACTCCCCTCTCCCAGCTCCTCGAGAAGGCCTAGATGGCCTAGCTCCTCAGGAAGGCCCAGATGGCCCGGCCTGTGGCTCAGTATATAGAGGAGGCATCTGAAAACAAAGAGTGCAATTCGAATGCATCAACCAAAATATGTATATTAGATGCACAGATAAAAAAGCTACATGGAGTGGATGTATGCAGATATAGTACATGAATGTGGTGTGTGTCAGATATGCTCTACATATACAGTCATTCAATGCAGTGAAATGATCAAGTTCAGTATGTCATCAGAAGTATGATAAAATACAAGAAAACTAAAGAGTACTGAGACACCCATGATGGACAGCTGCGCCTCTCTCCATAAGACCATACCCTCGAGTGAGGCCACCAATCTGAGCATCCCCTCCATGTACTCTCTGGGTGGCTGCAGATACAAGCTCAAATCATCAATGAGTAAATGAGTGTCTAAGTATCTGAGTGATAAATGAAAAGCAATGGAGCATTGTAGACACCCCATTTTTGACCGACCTTGAGACTCAGACGTCACCAGTTGAGCACTTGGTGATATTGCATGTTGTGCTTGTTCAGAAGTCTCAGAGTCGCGGCTGCGAGCCCTGCCTCCGGACTTCCGAACCCTCTTCTGTGCCTTGCCTCGGTTTGCGAACCAGACTCGGTTTTCTCCGTTTCTTTTCCTGAGGGGAAGGAGAGGTCCCGTAGGCCATCTCTCAGTGGCCGTGGGCTACATTTTGTGGCCGCAGGCCATTTTGCCCATTTCGGAGTCCAGTTTTCGGTTTTTCGGGATCGTTGGCCATGTGCCCCGGTTCGGGACCGCTTAACCATCTCCATTTGCTCTGATTTTTGGCATACATCTTATTTTCTCCCTTTTGAGGGATACTGGGGTCTGAGAAACCCACTTCGTGGCCGAACGCCACTTTCGGTGTTTAACGGGCAGTTTCTGGGGCCCCGAACTGCGTGTTTTGGCCCCTGAACATTCATTTTGCAACGGTTTTCGTTCATTTTTGGCAGGTACCTCTGTTTTATCACTAAGAAGGTCACTGAAGGGTGGGAGGCCAGTAATTGTTGCAGCAACCAGTTATACATCCTCCGACGCCCTCCGGCGCCCGTTTTTCGCACTTCCGAGCTAATGTTGAACACCTTGGGGCCATCTTCTTGAACTTTCAACCACATATTTGTAATGTACACACTTGGGAGGATCCTAAAAAGTGGTGGCCGGCCATTAATTCAATTTGACCCTTTTGAACCCCTCCTTCCGGGCTAATGTTGAACACCTTGGGGCCATTTTCTTCAAACCCAAACCACATATTTGTGATGTACACACATGGGAGGACCCTAAAAAATGGTGGCCGGCCACTAATGTTACTTGACCCTTTTGAACCCCTCTTTCCGGGCTAATGTTGAACCCCTTGGACCCATATTCTTGAACTTTGAACCACATATTTGTGATGTACACACTTGGGAGGACCCTAAAAAATGGTGGCCGGCCACTAAATCTGCTTGACCCTTTTGACCCCTAGCCGGCCGGCTAGGGGGTGTGGCCGGCCGGCCACCTGCAACCAAAGTAACTGGCCGGCCGAGTTCCTTGCACTGTTCACTTTACAGCTGTATAGCTTTATCCCCCAGAAAATATCAATATCCGGGGGATATTTTGTGGGGGAAAGTTGCCCTCCTTTTCCCCCACCTTTACACCCCCTTTTTGGCCCTTATAACTAGCAAGCTATATCACATTCAAGGGTTGGAAAAATTGTTCTTCAAGTCTCAAGATCCATATCTCCCTCCATCCTTCTCATTTTCCTAAAAAACCTTAAGCCCTATACCTTGTGTTCTTCATCACCACCAAGCTCTACCATCACCACTTCATTTCCAGCAACAAGGAGAGCTTCTCAAAGGCTAAAGGAGCTGCAAATTGGTCCAAGAAGCAACAAAAGTTTTGGTCTTCAAGGGTAAGTGACATTTCTCCTCTTTTGACCCTTTTTCTTGATCCATTTGTAAGCCCTATATGCTTTTTGTTTCAAGCTCCAGCCCTAACTGAAAGGGGCCCTCTTTCGAGCTCATTTTCACTTTTCATTAAGGACTCAATCCTGTTTGAGTCCTCCATGATGCACTTGCTTCATTAATCCTCTTATATGTCATAATCTTGCATGCTATTTTTGGCCCATGAGTAATCTGTTTTTGAGCATGATGTAATCTGTAAATGTGCTTATTTTGGGCCCTTCTTCAACATTGTTGAAGGGCCCCTCACCATTTGATGCCTCCATGTGCCACTTGTAGTTATGTCCCTTATTTGGCCCCCATTTTTGCATGAATTGGCAGCCCCCCTTGCTTTTGTTTTTGGCCATTTTACAGGCCTATAGATAGTCTTATTTTGGCCTATAATTCATGTTTCATTAACATTTTTTTTCTGTTTGGTGATTATTTTGTATACTTCATGTTATAGCACCTTTTGAGCCTCAATCTTGTGCCTTTTTTTTAGCATGTTTGTATATTGATTTGAGGTTTTCCATATACTGTAAACATTCATATTTTTGGTCCCTCTTCAATGTTGTAGAAGGAAATTTTTCAGTTTGGATTTTGCTTATATCACTTGCTTCATTACCCCTCTCTTGGCCCCTATTCTTGCATGCCATTTTTCCCCTACCTATGCTTGCTGTTTGGCCATGTTTATAACTGTGAAAATGCTAATTTTGGGGCTGCCTTGCTACTGTCTATTCATTGCATATCCATATTGTGCATGTTTGGTATAGCCATAGGCCATTTCGGGTCCCAAAATTCATGTTTCGAGACCATTCCTCGCATCGGGTATGTTTTCGCCTCATTTCGGGGCTGTTTTCCCCCACTTTTCGGTGCTGCAAGCCCATTAACATGTTTGCATAGCCATATTGCATTGCATATGCCATTGCCTCGGTTTGCGTGCCCGTGTGCACGCATTTCGAGGCACTTCATTTTCATCCATCGGCATCTTATGTGAGTGCGGCTGAGGCTCTCTCATGTTAGTATAAGTCCATGTTGCATTCTATATGCCTTTTCCATGCCATTGCATTGCATATGCCGTTGCCTCGGTTTGCGTGCCCGTGTGCACGCATTTCGAGGCACTTCATTTTTCATTCATCGGCATCTTATGTGAGCGTGGCTGAGGCTCTCTCATGTTAGTATAAGTCCATGTTACATCTTCCATGCCATTTTAGCCATACTGCATTGCGTATGCCATTGCCTCGGTTTGCGTGCCCGTGTGCACGCATTTCGAGGCATCTCATTTTTACAGCATAGTGCATACTAGGTTGCATCTTAGATCGCATTCTGCCATTGCCTCGGTTTGCGTGCCCGTGTGCACGCATTTCGAGGCATCTCATTTTCACAGCATAGTGCATACTAGGTTGTATCTTAGATCGCATTCTGTCATTTTCTCGGTTTGCGTGCCCGTGTGCACGCATTTCGAGGCATGTCATTCCATAACATTGTGTATGTTAGGATTGTATCTTAGTTGCATTTCATGCATGTCATGCATTATTGCATCGTGTTCGGAATAGGAGTTAGCCCGGGCACGGGAAACGAGGTGCATTTTGTACTCCGAGTGACGGAACGTGTCTCAATTCCAAGTCACCGACACTCCGGATTACCCATGATGGAGTTAGGTTTTAGCTGTGTTTTCATGTGTATTCATCCTATATTGAATTGCACATTTCGACCCCTCTGCCATCATGCATCGATATGCGTGATTGGTGGCACGAGGATCGAGGCATGCATATATCTGTGAAAATACATTGCTATGCCCCTTTCCTGCTCTCTGTTGCAGCAAAATGAAGAATCAGCAACTTTTCGGAGCTTGGCACGCTTTCCAAGAATAACTGCTAAACAGAGGCTAATTGGGGCATCTCGGTGGATTTTTGCGCAAGACAACCTGGACATGCATCATCCATCAGAAGCAAGGCAGTCCCTGGCTTGCATGCCAGTTTTATTTATTTTCTTAGTTAATTTGTTAATTAATTAGGAATTTGTATATTATTTGGACTGTAATATTTGGACTGTAATATTCTTTTATTCGGGACTGTATTATTTATTCGGACCCTCTGCGCGAGGGCACAACTGTAATAAGTGTGCGTGAGTGTGATGTATGTCTTCCAACCCCACGTCTTTCTTCCCTTTTATTTATCTGCTTATGATGGTTAGATTAGGGCATATTTAAATTAGCATACAGTATGACAGCATGTTTGCATCATTCATCTGTATTGCATGCACCGGGCTCGGCGCATCATACTAACTGCATTGTACTTTCAATTCCAAACTGAATACATGATAGTTGTAGCATTTCATATACCATGTTTAGAATAGCCGAGCCTGCTATAGTTTGCATTTTTGCATGTGTTGCATTAAGCATTTTTGTATACTTAGGATCATGCATGATTTCTAATGTAGTTCCTATTTTGGCTTGGAGTACTCGGTAAGTTCTATGCTTTAGCATCCTCGCATGCGTGTGAGTGACTGCCATGAATAGCATGCTTACCATGAGGCTATGTGCTTATGTGATATAACTGCCTGAATGCCTGTGGGTAAAGGTTGGGTTATTTGAATTGGAATAATTCATCAAATGTGTGTTTTAAACCCACTAGATAGTGGCAAAATCATGTTTTTCTAAGCCCACCCGAGGGTGGCAAATCCACGTCTTAGCCTACTTGCGGGTAGCACCATCAAACCACTTTCAAATAAACAAACATGAAATGTTTTGTTCCAATTCGGGCGACCCAGTCTATGCTTATATGCTGTGTGCATCACATAGTAACCTAGGCTAATAACCGGAGTAAGGACACACAAAGTTTTCAAAAATTGATATCATGGTTAGTAGAGGCCGATCTTTGATCGGGCGAGCGGGGGTGCTCACGAAGTGACCTTCCCCAATCGTACCCAAGTTCCCAAGCCGAGGCAACTTTGGTGATGACGGACACGTGGCCTTTGGCACCGAGTCAGGGTTTCCTAAATTTCCCATTAAAAAAACATTTAGGTGGCGACTCTGTATCTGGCAAAGCAGTCCATGTTTGGCACTTCTTTTCAAAAATCTGTTTCTCAAAACGATTTGTCGGATTTGGACTCTTTGGTTCAGACTTAGAACCGTGACAAATTTGAGAGTCCTGAGCTGTAGTGACCCCAAAATGAACAGAACGGGAGCTCGTTCCTCCCGGGGCATTCGGGGACGTCTATAAGCATACCGGTGGTGAGTCAGGATCACTGCCATATCGATGCTCAGGCATAGGAGGCTCTATCGGAATCGGGTTGGAAGTCCCGTATCGCCAACCCGTCAACTCAATCAGAATGTCTGGCCATCCGGCATGATGATAAGTCGGGGGAATCGGGGGGACCAGTCCAGCCCCACCCTTAGATGTACCAGCTCTACTAGTCGAAGGAATGTCTCTAGCTCGGGTGTGACTCGAGGATGGCATGCCAGTAGACCTCCTCGTGGGAGTACGGACACCTGCCAATGGAGGCATCAAATATGTATGACGGTAGGTCGCGTACTCCCCGTCCTCCAAGTGTAGCAATACATCAGTGCCTAACCTAGCGTCAATGACACCCTGGGGGGTGAACCTATCAGCGGACCGCATATCGTCCGGGGGTGCTGAAGGGACACTCTGCTCAGGAAAGCCCATAGTTTGGTGAAGGAAGCGTTCCCCCAGAAACCAGGCCCTACCAACCGGCCCCTCAAACAGGATCCTGTACTGGGAGGCGGCCCATCCTCCGGCAAGCTGAAATCGGAGGTCCCCACCCAAAGGCATCTAAGGCTGCCATGTAATCTGCAAATAACCAATGCATAAGCCGATTAGAAATCATAGATGTGCAAGATGAATCAAAGATGAACACATGAAGAATTGAGAGTTCTGGAATACCTCGGTCGCCGGCACAGTGTCGAAGAACTGCCATAGGTAGGGGAGAGTCTCCCGGGCCCGCGGCCGGTACTGGCCCTCGAAAACGAGCGAGTAAGGGGTCATGAAGGGGCCTCCACCTCGAGCTCTGGGGCTAGCGTCGGAAAGTACGTAAAAACCCATAACTGTGGAAAACAGGGCAAAAGCCATCAGAATACAGAATGCTGAGTGCAGAATCTGAATACAGAATGCTGAGTGTAGAATCTGAATACAGAATGCTGAATGCAGAATGTGAGTACAGAATGTAAAGTGTGACGTGCGTGCAATGTACAGATAATGAAAAGCATAAATGTAAGTCAAGAGGGCAGAAGGTACCTCCCAGGCTCTCCAGTAGCCGCCGACTACGTTCCCCCGTCCGCGGGAGGTCGCACTCATGTAGCAATAGAGGGTAGCCAAGCTGGTGCCACCCCAGTCATACTGACTAACCTGTGAGAGGTCTACCAGGGCACTCAGCAGAAATAGCCCAACGGTGTTCCCCCTATCGGCGAATAGAGTGGTCCCGAAGAGGAACATCAAAAACCCTCAGGCGTACTGTGCAATCTCCTTAAGAGTCTCAGGCTCAGTATACCTGAACTGTGTAGAAAACCAGGTGTATCGGACCCGGCCCGAAGATCGGTCGACCGGTGGGCGAGCTCCTAACAGATAAACCCAGGCAGCCTCCCACTCACCCATGTCCTCATCGTAGGGGATCGCCCAGCCTCCTACGTCGAGGCCTGTCAACATGGCGAAGTCAAATGGGGTCATAGTCATATCCCCGGCAGATGAGAAATGAAAGGAGTTGGTGGTGTCCCACCACCTCTCCACCAGGGCGCCCATCAACGTCCTGCTAGCTGGATAGCGAGATATCCCGGTACAAAAGGGCCCGAACCCTGCTAGATCAACCCAATCGCGGACGACCTCTGGGAGCTCCACATACCACTCCCTCGCAGCAATGGAACCGTATCCCCGTGTAACGCGGGAGGACATCTGCATTCATAATGAACACATGTATTCAGTTTCAGAATGAAATGAATAAGCTGCGTGTAAATGAAAGATAGGAGCTGTGTGCAAATCAAATCAAATTCAATTAAATTTGGACTGTGTGTTCAGATTTCAGAAATTTAAAGTGTGGGCTGCGTGTTCACCAACAAATTTGGGCTGTGTGTTCAGATTTCAGAAATTTAAAGTGTGGGCTGCGTGTTCACCAACAAATTTGGGTTGTGTGTTCAGATTTTAGAAATTTAAAGTTTGGGCTGCGTGTTCAACTTTCAACAAATGTGTGCTGCGTGTTCACAAACAAAGTTTGGTCTGCGTGTTCAACTTTCAACAAGTGTGGGCTGCGTGTTCACCAACAAATTTGGGCTGTGTGTTCAGATTTCAGAAATTTAAAGTTTAGGCTGCGTGTTCATCTTTCAACAAATGTATGCTGCATGTTCACAAACAAAGTTTGGGCTGCGTGTTCAACTTTCAACAAATGTGGGCTGCGTGTTCACCAACAAATTTGGGCTGTGTGTTCAGATTTTAGAAATTTAAAGTTTGGGCTGCGTGTTCAACTTTAAACAAATGCGAGCTGCATGTTCATAATTAAATTTGGGCTGTGTGTTCAGATTTCAGAAATTTAAAGTTTGGGCTGCGTGTTCAACTTTCAACAAATGTGGGCTGCGTGTTCACAATTAAATTTGGGCTGTGTGTTCAGATTTCAGAAATTTAAAGTGTGGGCTGCATGTTCAACTTTCAACAAATTTGGACTGTATGTTCAGATTTCAGAAATTTAAAGTGTGGGCTACGTGTTCACCAACAAATATGAGCTGCGTGTTCAACTTTCAACAAATGTGGGCTGCGTGTTCACAAACAAATTTGGGCTGTGTGTTCAGATTTTGGAAATAGTATGGGCTGCGTGTTCAAAATGAGCAGAAGTATGGCATGCGAATGTGTTCAGAACGAGCAATAAGCATACATAGCATGAAATACACGGAAAATGCAAAATTAAGGCAAGAAATGTAAAAAAAGTGAAGTACGTACCTCTCGTGCCTGATGAGAGAGATGGGACTCCGGCTCTCGCAGTAACAGGTCCACAGGAGCTCAAGGATCGAAGTCGGTAAAGTGATAGAAAACCGCCTGAGGAAGGACGTGTGCCGGAGGGTCATACCTCTCGAGAATGAATGGCCGAATCCTTAGCCGCAGAGACATGATATTTGGATCGCCTCCGGCATCTGAAGAACCTCCGCCATGGGGAAATTGACCCGCCATCTCAGGGAATCTGCAAAAAGGGGCAAAAATGAGCGACATGAGCCAAAATTGGAAAAAGTCAACAAAAGTCAACTCTCGGGAAATGAAAAAGTCAACAAAAGTCAACTCCTGAGAAAATCTTCCAAATATTGAGACAAACTTACCTCAAGTGGTGAAAATGAGAAAAGAAGCTCCGAAATCAAATTTTAATCGGTTCAAAGTGAAGAAAACTGAAAGTTTTCGCGAAACAACTTTACGTGGGGCGTTGGAAAACGCATATGGAACGCAGATCTGAGAGGGAAAATGGTCTAGGAAGGAGGAGAAGGTGATTTCGGATCTGAAGTTGTGAGGAATAAAGTGTTTGGCTTTGTATATTTAAAGAAATGAGTGTGAAAAGTCAAAATTGCCCCGATTTGGGCTAGGTGGTCGGCCGGCCACCTTTTCTGGTAGGCCGACCACCCCCTGCACTCAAACCTGGTCGGTGGCCTCCAGTGGACTCCAAACCTGGTCGTTGGTGTTCCCAAGAGGGTCTCCAAGGTCTCTAAAAATTTTCGTGGTGATCGGAGTCCCCGGCACCCGAGAAAGTACAAGAAAAGTGCACTTTTTGTCGCGAAATCCCTCTGCGGGAACTTCAACTCTAACTTTCGATGCATGTTTGATCGTCACTCGTCAAGAGAAAAATGTATCCTTTTTGAGCACGTTGTGACCCTTCCGGGAGGTAAACCGAAGGTCGCGATTGAGTCGCACTTGTCGAAACTTGCATTTCTTTGCTCGTTGTTTCACGTCAAACATGCATTCGAATTTGCACTTATCCTGCATTGTTATGCACGTCACTTGCATTCTCATGCATACCACTTGCATTGTTGGGCACGTTTCATTGGTATTGTCATACCTCCATGCTTAACTTGTGTTGTCACGCGCGTGTCTCTCGCATTGCGATGCACTTTCCCATCGGCACCCTGTTTGTCTACGTTCAATGTAGCGTTGAACATGTGTTGATAACTATGTTGTGCTTGTTAAGTTTCTCTCTTTTGCAGGCACGATATTGTATGTACGGTTCATTTGAAGCTGGTGCAACCAGACGAATTGTGCAGGTACTGTATCTTCTCCGTGTGAGACGTGGCGAGAATTAAATAATTCTCCGTATTCTTAAACTGCATGAAATGTAGTTGTTGCTTTGCATTCTTGCTTAAAACTGTTGCATGTGTGCTTCATTACAGCTTGCTGCTTTGCATGATCATGAGTTACGTCCGGCTTTGTGTATATCATTTTGCATCTTGCCCCCTGCCTACGGGCACATCTGTGTTATCTTGTCTGTTTGTCTAAGTCTTCAGTCTTGTCAAAAATGGGTCATCTCTGGGCTTTGACATTCACTCCCGTCACGTATGACTTCCGAGTTCTGTCACAGAGGGGCAACTGTAGATACCCCATTTTTGACCGACCTTAAGACTCAGACGTCACCAATTGAGCGCTCGGTGATGATGCATATTATGCTCGTTCTGAGGTTTCAGAGTCTCGGTTGCGAGCCTTGCCTCCGGACTTCGGGGCTCTTTTGTGCTTTGCCTCGATTTGCGAACCTGGTCCTGCTTTCTCTTTTTTCTCTTCCCAAAGGGAGGGAGAGGTCTCGTAGACCATCTCTCCGTGGCCGTAGGCTACGTTTCGTGGTTGTAGGCCATATTTCCTGTTTGGAGCTCAGTTTCCGATTTTCAGAGCCGTTAGCTGTGTGTCTCGGTTCCGGACCGCTTAACTACCTCCGTTTGCTCCGATTTTAGGCACACCCCTTATTTCCTCCCTTTAGAGGGACACTGTGGCCCAGGAGACCACCTTCGTGGTCATGCGCCACTTCCGGTGCCCAACAGCCTGTTTTCGGGGTCTCGAACCGCGCATTTTGGCCCCCGAACCTTCGTTTTGCATCCGTCCTGGTCCATTTTTGGTAGGGACCCTATTTTCATTGCTAGGGAGGTGGTAGGATGGTGGGAGGCCACCTTTTCCCCTGAAAAACAGTTTTCTCATTTTCTCTCTCCAAAAGCCGATTTTTCTGACAGAAAGCTGGTTTTTCTCACTTTTGAGCCACAATTTCTAACTTTTCATACCACCATTGTGTTGTGCTCATCTGGAAGGCCACCAATATGGGTAGGCCGACCAGTAATTCACCTTGACCCTTTTGAACATTGTTAAAAAGCTGGTTTTTTTCTCTCTTGGGTCACATTTTCTGGTTTTTCACTATATAGCTGTGTTGCACTCATCTGGGAGGCCACCTTTTTGGGGTGGCTGGCCAGAAATTCTTCTTGAACCTTTTGACCCCTGGTCGGCCGACCAGGGGAAGTGGCCGGCAGGCCACTTGAACTGGCCTGCCTGCTTCTTACTTTTTGCCCTCTCTGAATGCATCACAGCTGTGCCAGCTGTGAGGCAATTGGACCATCCTCTGTGAAGCCACTTTAAGATATTTTGGAGCCTCTCCTCTATAAAGAGGAGGTTGATCTTCCATTGCAAGGGTTGAACCCCTTTGAAGGCTTATAACTCTCTCTCTCTATATATCTCTACACTTGAGCCTCCAAACCCTAGTTTTCTTGGACCATTTGCACTACAACCCTTAGCACAACACCTCCTCCATCCATTCTAGCACTTTGAGACTGATTTGCAAGGGTTGAAGGTTCACCAACTTGGTCCAAGCTCCAGCTTTGCTGCTCTTCAAGGGTAAACACCTATTTCCCTTAAACTTGCATTTTTTTACTCCATTGATTAGCCTTACTTCCAAATATTTTTGGACTTTGTCATAAACTAAAAAGTGTCATATTTTGAGCTCCTCTTGAATATTGATTAAGGACACTTTTCTGTTTGAGGTCTCCTACATCCTTGTATGCTTTATCCCTCTTTGTAGGCCTATTTTGCATCATATCCTAGTCCTACTTGTGAGCATTTTTGAGATTTGTCATAAACTAGAAAAAAGTTTCCTTTTGAGCTTATAAACATGTTTGTTTAAGATACTTTTTCTGTTTGGGGTCATCTACCCCCTTTCATGCCTTATTTCCTCATGTTTTGAGCTATGCATGTGAGCACTTGCATTGGCCTTGATTTGGCCTTTTCGCCACTGAAATCTAGCGGATTTTCAGTGGCTTAGATGTGCCTTTGAGCTTCAAAATCATAGAGGGGTAACCCTCTCACCCCTCATTCTCTTTACTAGCTTTGTTGGCCTTCCAAAGGGACCCTCACTTGCATGTTGTGAAGTCACTTTTTGGGATCAATTTGGTGAGTTTCAAGGTCTGCCTTAGCTCTGTCCAAGGCCCTTTTGGCCATATTTTATGTCCCTCATGCATGTGTAGAACAATTCCATTCAAGGCCTTTTGAGGGGGCCTTTCATTGTATGCTTCATTGACCCATTTCAAGGCCAATTTGGTGAGTTTTAGGCTTTTCATATTTGATTTCCAGAGTTGGTTTTGCCATGCTAAGTGTCCTTGTTGTATGTGTTGAGTAACCTCTTGCATGGCCCTCTAAAGGAACTCATCATTTTTGCATGCATTTGTTGTATTTTAGTGGTTATTTGGGCATATTTTGTCATGTTTTATTCACTGTTTTTGGCTGGTTTGATGAGTTCTCATACGCTTCATATACATGCCATGTAAACCATGCTTGTTAGCCAAATTTGCATGCTATTTTAGTCCATCATGTTAGCACTTTTTGGCCATGCTTTAAACTAGAAATGTGCATGTTTTGGGACTGCCTTGGCTCTGTCTTTGTACCTCATGGCCAAATAATGCTTGCTTTGCATAGTTATAATTCAATACATATGTCTAGTTTTGAGTTTCGAGGCTTATTTCATGCATCGGGTGCCTTATTTCCATGTTTCGGGATCATTTAGCATCATGTTTCAGTGCTGGAGATCACATGTTTCTATGCCATCTTTCATCCCTTTCCATGCTTTGGTAGAGTGGCATTTTATGCCTTAGGTTCGGTCCTCGGTATGCGTGCACGTGTACACGCATTTCGGTTGTCTCTTTTCCATCCAATGGCCACTGATGTGAGTGTGGCTGAGGTCTATTCATGTTGGTGTAAGTCCATCGTGCATTGTGTATGTCATTTCAATCCATAACATTGCGTATGCGAGGTTGCATTTTAGAGCATTGTGTATGTCATGTTACATCATGCGCATTGTGTATGCCATTTTAGTACAGAGCATTGTGTATGCTAGGTTGTATGTTAGTCGCATTGTGCATGTGTAGACGTCCCCCGAACGCCCCCGGGGAGGAACGAGTCGACCCCGTTTTGTTCGTTATTGGGTCACTACAGCTCAGGACTCTCAAATTGTCATGGTTCTAAATCTGAACCAAAGAGTCCAAATCCGGCAAATCGTTTTGAGAAAACAGATTTTGAAAGAAGTGCCAAACATGGACTGCTTTGCCAGATACAGAGTCGCCACCTAAATGTTTTATTTTGGGGAAATTTAGGAAACCCTGACTCGTTTGCCTCAAGCCACGTGTCCGTCATCACCAAAGTTGCCTCGGCTCGGGAACTTGGGTACGATTGGGGAAGGTCACTTCGTGAGCACCCCCGCTCGCCCGATCAAAGATCGGCCTCTACTAACCATGATATCTATTTTTGAAAACATTATGTGTTCTTATTCCGGTTATTAGCCTAGATTACTATGTGATGCGCACATCATACAAGTATAGACTGGATCGCCTGAATTGGAACAAAGCATTTCATGTTTGTTTGTTTTGAAAATGGTTTGATGGTGCTACCCGCAAGTAGGTTAAGACGTGGATTTGCCACCCTCGGGTGGGCTTAGAAAAACATGATTTTGCCACTATCTAGTGGGCTTAAAATACACATTTGATGAATTGTTCCAATTCAAATAACCCAACCTCCACCCACAAGCATTCAGGCAGTTATATCACATAAGCATATAGCCTCATGGTAAGAATGCTATTCATGGCAGTCACTCACACGCATGCAAGGATGCTAAAGCATAAAACTTACCGAGTACTCCAAGCCAAAACAGAAGCTAATTAGAAATCCATGCATGATCCTAATTATACGAAAATGCCTAATGCAACACATGCAAAAATGCAACTATAGCAGGCTCGGCTATTCTAAACATGGCATATGAAATGCTACAGCTAACATGTATTCAACTTGGAATTGAAAATACAATGCAGTTAGTATGATGCGCCGAGCCCGGTGCATGCAAAACAGATGAATGAATACAAACATGCTATCATACTGTATGCTAATTGAAACATGCCCTAATCTAACCATCATAAGCGGGTAAATAAAAGGGAGAAAGACGTGGGGTTGGAAGACATACATCACACACACGCACACTTATTACAACATTGCCCTCGCGCAGAGGGTTCGAAAGAATAATACAGTCCCAAATAAATAGTACAGTCCAAGTAAATAATACAGTCCAAATATGTAGAAAAATCCTAATTAATTACCAAATTAACTAAGAAAATAATAAACTGGAATGCAAGCCAGGGACTGCCTTGACTCTTCTTCAGATGATGAATGATGCGTATCCGTGTCGCCATTGCACGGAAATCCATGTGATGCCCCAATTAGCCTCTGTTTTGCAATATTTTTTTGGAAAGCGCGCCAAGCCCCGGAAGGCTGCTGATTCTTGATTTGCTACGACAGAGAGCAGGAGAGGGGCATAGCAATGTATTTTTACAGATGTATGCATGCCTCGATCCTCGTGCTACCAATTACGCATCCCGATGCATGATGGTCGAGGAGTCGAATTGTGCAACTCAATATAGAATGAATGCACATGAAAACTCAACTAAAACCTAACTCCATCATGGATAATCCAGAGTGTCGGTGACAGGGAATTGAGACACGTTCCGTCACTCGAAGTACGAAACGTCCCTCGTTTCCCGTGCTCGGGCTAACTCCTATCCCAAGCACAATGCAATATGCATGATATGCATGAATGCAACTAATATACAACCTAACATGCAACAATGCTATGAAATGGCATACACGATGCACGAGATAACATGGCATACACAATACGCTAACATACAACCTAGCATACGCGATGCTATGAAATGAAATGGCATACACAATGCAATATGGGCTTACACCAACATGAGTGGACCTCATCCACACTCACATAAGAGGCCATAAGATGAAAATGAGACACTCGAGATGCGTACACACATGCATGCAAACCGAGGACCGACCCTAAGGCACGAAATGCCACTCTAACAAGACATGACAAAACATGGAATGTGGCATACTAGCATGAAAATTTCAGCAGCAAAAAGTGATGTAAAACAGCCCCGAAAGATGGCAAAATGACACCCGATACATGAAATGAGACCCGAAATGCAAAACTAGGCATACGCAATGACCTATAGCTATACAAAGCATGCATTATTTGAACATGGAATGTAAAGACAGAGTCAAGACAGCCCAAAAATAAGCACATTTACAGTTCTAAGCAAGGTAAAACAACGAATGCAAATGGGGCTAAACTAGCATGCAAAAATGGCCCCGAAAGTAAGCTAATGAAGCACGTGACAGTCTCTGACCCCAAATAGAGAAGGGCCCTTCAACAATGTTGAAGAGGGACCCAAAACATGGCATTTTACAGTTATGATCAAGCCCAAAACAGTGCACAAGCATGCTCAAAATACTATGCAAAACAAGGCCAAAAAGAGAGCTATAACACAAAGTATAAAAAGGATGCCTCAAACAATGAAATACCCTTAATGAAACATGAATAGGGGGTCAAAATAAGGTCATTTTTAGTTCGGACCAGAGCCCAAAAACAGAAGCATAAGAGGCTAACAAATCATGCAAAAATGGAGCCAAAAGAGAGATACAAAGGCAAGTGGCAAATGGAAGCCTCAAAAATTGATGAGCCCTTCAACAATGTTGAATAAGGGCTCAAAATAAGCCACTTTACAGTTTATGACATGCCTCAAAACAATTTATACATAGGCCAAAAATACTACACAAGAAAATGGCATACAAGGGAGCTAATGAAGCAAGTGCAACAAGGAGGCCTCAAACAGTGAGAGGCCCTTAAACAAACATGAAAAATAGCTCAAAATAAGCCTAGCTCCAGTTAGGATCGGAGCCCGAAACAGCAAGCAAGTATGGCTAATGTATTGAACAAAATAAAGCACAAAAAAGGAGAATAGGGACTCACCCTTGAAGACCAATCTTTGACAGCCTCTTGGCTTGAGTTTGGTGGCTCCTTAGCTCTGGAAAACATCTTCAAGTGGCTGCAATGGAGGTTGGAGGTATGGTGCTAGGTGGTGGTGTAGAAAGGGGTGTAGGAACTTAAAGGTTTGGAGGGTTGAAGTGTAGAGAGAGGGAGATGCAATGCAAGGGGCTTAAGGCAAATTTTGTAACCCTAAAACATGCAGCTGGAGGGCCTGTTATATAGGCAAAAGAGGGGGGGGGAAATGGGGGAAAAATGGAGGGAAATAAAGCCAAGTTTCCCTCCAAAAGTTGGCCCCCCCGGATACAGAATCTGGGGGGAAAAGGAGGGTGTATCTGCACTGTACTTGGTGCAAGGATTCTGGCTGACCAGTTATCTAGGGTATAGGTGGCCGGCCGGCTACCTCCCATGGCCGGTCGGCTAGGGGTCAACAGGGTCAAGAAGCATTAGTGGTCGGCCACCCCAAAAAGAGAGTCTCTGATGTGTGCACAACACAACCAAGTGGTTAAAAACTGGAGACAATGAACCAAGAGAGAGAACAATCCAATTTTCAAAGGGGTTCAAAAGGTTCAAAAGCAATTACTGGTGGTGGCCTCCCAGATGTGTACATCACAAATATGGGGTTTAGGGTGCAAGAAAATGGCCCAAGGGTGGTCAACATTGGCTTTGAAGTGAGGAAAAACGGGCGACGGAGGGCGATGGAGGAATAAAACTGGTTGTCTGAACAATTGTTGGCCTCCCACCCTTCTACGACCTTCTTACCAATGAAACAGAGGCCCCTGCCAAAAACGAACCAAAACCGATGCAAAATGAAGGTTCGGGGGTCGAAACGCGCAGCTCGTGGCCCTAAAAACTGACTGTTAGGCACCGGGAGTGGTGTTCGACCACGAAGTCGGTTTCTCAGACCACAGTGTCCCTCAAAAGGGAGCAAATAAGACGTATGACAAAAACCAGAGCAAACGGAGATGGTTAAGCGGTCCCGAACCGAGGCGCACGGCCAACAGCTCTGAAAAATTGAAAACCGGACCTTGAACGGGCAAAATGGCCTACGACCATGAAACGTAGCCTACGGCTACTGAGAGATGATCTACGGGACCTCTCCCTCCCTTTGGAAAGAGAAAACAGAGAAAACAGAGCCTGGTTCGCAAACCGAGACAAAGCACAAAAGAGTCCGGAAGTTGGGAGGCAAGGCTCGCAGCCGAAACTCTAAAACCTCTGAACGAGCACGATATGCAACATCACTAAGCGCTCAACTGGTGACGTCTGAGTCTCAAGGTCGGTCAAAAATGGGGTGTCTACAGCATGCCATTCCATTTGCATGGTGCTTGGAATAGGGTTTAGTCCAAGCACGGGAAGCGAGGGGCGTTTCGTACTCCAAGTGACGAAATGTGCCTCGATTCCCGGTCCCCGACGTTCTTGATTATCTATGATAGAATTGTTGGCTTCATATGTTCATACCTGCATTCATGTCATATTAAAACGTGCAATTCGGTCTCTCGGCCATCATGCATCGAGATGCGTGATTGGTGGCTCGAAAACCGAGGGCCACACTCCCTAGAGCTTGTGCAAGGACGGGGAGGACTGGTTGCGCATACATATGTTGAAAATACATTGCTTTCTCTCTTTCTTGCCTTTGTTGCAGAAAAACCAGAGTCCAGGGGCAGAAAGTGGTCGGCCGACCAGGTTTTCTGGTAGGCCGACCACCTTTTTTGGTTTTCACCATGAGGGGTGGTCGGCAGGGGTTTCCAAGCCAATACCTGGTCGGTGGCTTTCCTAAGGTGGAGTTTCAGCCTCCTGGAGCTTTGTGTAAGTTTCTGAAATCAGCTGTAAACAATGGCAAGACAAGGCATTGCGATGGAATTTACCGGCAAAGCGCATCAAGCATGTATACATCCATTATCATCCAAAACAGAGCTGGGGCCGTTCATTCGCATGCCAGTTTATAGCTTACTTAGCTAATTTGTTAATTAGTTAGCGGTTGTGTAATAATTAGCTGTAATTCGTTATTCATTTCGGACTGTATTATTTAATTGGACCCTCCAAGTGAGGGCACAATTGTAATAAGTGTGCGTGCGTGTGATGTATGTCTTTCAACCCCACGTCTTTCTCCCTTTTATTTAATTGCTTATGATGGTTAGATTAGGGCATGTTTCAATTAGCATACTTATGTTTACATGTTTGCATCATTCATCTGTATTGCATACACCGGGCTCGGCGCATCATACTAACTGCATTTGTATTTCAATTTCGAGTTGCATACTTGTTAGTTGTAGCAGTTCACATGCCATCCTTAGAATAGCCGAGCCTATCGCAGTTGCATTTTTGCATGTGTTGCATTAGGCATTTCTGTATAGTTAGGATCATGTATAGATTTCTAACATAGTTTCTGTTTTGGCTTGGAGTACTCAGTAAGTACTTACGCTTTAGCATCCTTGCATGTGTTTGAGTGACTGCCATGATAACATGCTTACCATGAGGCTAATTGCTGGTGTGATATAACTACCTGAATGCCTGTGGGTGAAGGTTGGGTTATTTGGATTGGAACAATTCATCAATTGTGAGTTTTAAGCCCACTAGATAGTGGTAAATCATCTTGTTTTCTAAGCCCACCTGAGGGTGGCAAATCCACATTTTAGCCTACTTGCGAGTAGCAAACCGTTTTCAAAACAAACATGAGATGTTTCGTTCCAATTCAGGCGATCCAGTCTATACTTGTGTGCTGAGCGCATCACATAGTAAATCTAGACTAATAACTGGAATAAGAACGCATAATGTTTTCAAAACTAGATATCATGGTTAGTAGAGGCCGATCTTTGATCGGGCGAGCGGGGGTGCTCACGAAGTGACCTTCCCCAATCGTACCCAAGTTCCCGAGCCGAGGCAACTTTGGTGATGACGGACACATGGCCTTAGGCAACGAGTCAGGGTTTCCTAAATTTCCCGAAATAAAATATTTAGGTGGCGACTCTGTATCTGGCAAAGCAGTCCATGTTTGGCACTTCTTTCAAAAAAATCTGTTTTCAAAAATGATTTGCCGAATTTGGACTCTTTGATGATTTCATCGGTCTTGCATTGCACTCTGCGAGATTAGATACAGGACCGTGACATTGAGTCCTGAACTGTAGTGAGCCCAAATGAACAGAACGGGGGATTTATCCTCCCAGGACGTTCGGGGACGTCTACACACATGTGTAAGTCAGCCTCTGTATCTATGGTTAGTGAGACAAGTGTGGTGTTAGGAATTTGTAATCATGTTGAGGCAAACCCACTACACAATGTCGACTTGCAGACATCTTTATTACAGGAGGTGGAGGGGAATGGAAGACGAGCTGTTGTTATAGTGGAGACTTCAAATGAGCCTATTGGGCTCATGAGAAGTTTAAGTGATAGAGATCTTATTCAGCCCAACATATCTTTAGAAGTGGTTCTGGATACAACCCAAGCTGATAGGCATGGTAAGGGGTCAAAAAATGATAAGGCAACTCTAGCTGGAGAGGAAAGCCCAAGTGAAGAAGTTGGGGATAGTGATGATGAGCTCAACCCAAGTGAAAATGAAAGAAAAGTGTTTCAATCTGGTGCACTGGTTTGGGCTAATAAAATAAAGACCCAATTAAACGAAAGTAAAAGGATAAGATTACAAAGAGGATGCAGTGGTAAGGAGAAGATTAACAATCTTGGAGTGCAAGGAAAATTCTGGAGTAGAAAGAGAAGAATTAGGGCACCATTCAAAAATGAATTCCAAAGAGGTGCCGTTGTTCGAGCTACAGCAATGGCTACCTCATCATCACTTTCTATTAGCAACCCAGGATGTAAGTAAAAGAAAATCAGAAAATAAGCAGAGGCCACAGTTCAGTTGGGCACCACGTTGGGTTTGGCACTGTATGGGAATAAAGCTAAAGTTGTGGATCGAATAATTCAGATTGAAAACGATGACATTGATAGAGTAAAAGTACAAGGGGTGGGATCAAGTGCTTAATTCCAGCACTTGATAAGGGGTTTTGGTGAATACTTCTGTATTTATGAAGACTATATCCTGAAATGTTAGAGGGCTTGGTAGGGTAGATAGGAGATTAAGGGTTAAGGAATTACTAAGGCTAAAAAGTGTTGATATTGTGTTGCTTCAAGAAACAAAACGATCAAGTATTGATGTCAATGTTGTTAGATCTATATGGCCTATTGATTAGCTAGAGTTCATAGTAGTAGACGTGGATGACAGATGTGTTGTTAGATCTATATGGCCTATTGATTCTCTATATCTGGAATCCTGAGGTATTCTCATTACAGGAGTGTTATTGCTCTAGAAGTTTTATCTTTTGGCAGGTATTATGCACTCTTCTATTAATTATGTAGTTGGTAATATTTATGCACCAAATGATGATTTGAATAGAGGCTGTGGAGTACTTTATCTAATTTGAAGTCTATTTTCCCTAATCCATGGTGTTTAGGAGGGGATTTCAATGAAGTTAAAACTATTAGTGAAAGGAAATGGTGTATTAAGAGAGATAGAGGTATGGGTGAGTTTGGTAATTTCATTAGTAACCTTGAATTGGTTGATATCCCCATGTTGGGTAGGAAATACACTTGGGGAAACTCTCAAAGCTGGAGTAGGATTGACTGTTTTCTGGTTTACCCCGAGTGGTTGGAATGGCATAAATATAAAGTCTGGGGGTTACCTAGACTGTTTTCTGATCATAGCCCCATTATGTTAACGGAGGATGTTAGGAATTTGGGACCGAAACCCTTCAAGTTCATCAATTCCTGGGTTCTCTACCCCACATTTCTTGATGAAGTAAAAAGAGTCTGGGAATAAACAAATGTACATGGATGGGCAAGCTACACCATTATGGTAAAGCTGAGAGCTTTAAAAGCTGTTCCAAAAATATGGAATGTGGACTCAAACTTACAAGATGCTGAATCTGAATTACATTTCCTGGATTTACAATCTGAGTCAAGTGAGCTAGATGCGGTGGAACAGGGTAGACGAAAGGAGGTCAGGGGTGATTTGGAAGCTCGAGAAAAGAAAAGAGTGGATATCGGTGCAAAAATCTAGGTTGGACTAGGCCCTTAAGGGGGACAAAAATACTAAATTTTTCCATATTATGGCTACTAAGAGACACAACAGAAACTTGATTGCTTCTATTGAGGTTAATGGGGTTGGGGTTGAATAACCTAGTGAGGTCAAACAAGTAGTTTGTCATCATTTCCAGAATGTATTCACTGAACACTGGAGGTATAGGCCAAGCATTAGAGGAGAGTTCAAGAAGATTAAGGCTAACCAAGCAGTTGATATTCTGGAGAGAATTCACAAAGAAAGAAATATGGGCTGCTATAAAAGAATGTCATGGTAACAAAGCCCCGAGCCCTGATGGGTTCAATATGCTGTTTTTTCAAAAAGGCTGGAAGTTTTTGAAATGTGACATCATGAAGTTCATGAGGGAGTTTTACAGTAATAGTAAATTGGGTTATGGGGTAAATTGCTCTTTTGTTACTCTTATCCCCAAGAAGGAAGAAGTATAATCCTAACTCTCTTATTGATTACCGTTCTATTAGTTTGATAAATTCTCCTTATAAAGTGTTGTCCAAAGTTTTGGCCAATAGAATCAAGCTAGTCTTACCGAGTGTGATTGAGAAGGCTCGGTCTGCTTTTGTAGGGGGAAGAAATATTATGGATGGAGTGTTGATAGCAAATGAGGTAGTGAATTGGTGGAAAAAAATAAAAAATAAAAAAAGGCCTCATTCTCAAATTGGATTTTTAGAAAGCTGACGACATTGTTAACTAGAATTGTTTGTTGCAGATGTTGTCTAGTTTTGGGTTTGGATCAAGCTGGATTAGATGGATGAAAGAATGTTTGGAATCTGCTAGAATTTTTATTTTGGTCAATGGCTCACCGTCCGTTGAATTTTGTCTACAAAAAGGGCTAAGACAAGGCGATCATCTTTCTCCTTTCTTATTTAATGTTGTTGCGGAAGGGCTGAACGTATTGTTGAGAAGAGGTAAGGAGTTGGGAATTATAAAAGGAGCTGTAGTGGGTGATAAAGAGGTTAACATATCTCATCTACAATTCGCTGACGACACTGTAGACATCCCGAACGTCCCGGGAGAAATCCCGTTTTGTTCATTGGGCTTACTACAATTCAGACTCCATGTCACGGTTCTGAATCTAATCTCACAAAGTGCAATGCAAGATCGATAAATCACCAAAGAGTCCAAATCTGGCAAATCATTTTGAAAAACTGATTATTAGAAAGAAGTGCCAAACATGGACTGCTTTGCCAGATACAGAGTCGCCACCTAAATATTTTATTTTGGGAGAATTTAGGAAACCCTGACTCGTGCCTAAGGCCATGTGTCCGTCATCACCAAAGTTGCCTCGGCTCGGGAACTTGGGTACGATTGGGGAAGGTCACTTCGTGAGCATCCCCGCTCGCTCGATCAAAGATCGGCCTCTACTAACCATGATATCGAGTTTTGAAAACATTATGTACTCTTATTCCAGTTATTAGCCTAGAATTACTATGTGATGCACACAATATACAAGTATAGACTGGATCGTTTGAGTTGGAACAAAACATTTCATGTTTGTTTATTTGAAAGATGGTTTGATGGTGCTACTCGCAAGTAGGCTAAGACGTGGATTTGCCACCCTCAAGTGGGCTTAAGAAAACATGATTTTGCCACTCTCTAGTGGGCTTAAAACTCTCAATTGGTGAATTGTTCCAATTCAAATAAACCAACCTTCACCCACAGGCATTCAGACAGTTATATCACATAAGCAAATAGCCTCATGGTAAGCATGTTATCATGGCAGTCCCTCATACGCATGCAAGGATGCTAAAGCATAAATACTTACCGAGTACTCCAAGCCAAAGAAAGAAGCTAATTAGAAATCATGCATGAATCCTAACTATGCTGAAATGCCTAATGCAACACATGCAAAAATGCAACTAAGATAAGCTCAGCTATTCTAAAATGGCATATGAAATGCAACAACTGATATACGTATTCAACTCAGAATTGAAATGCGATGCAGTTAGTATGATGCGCCGAGCCTAGTGCATGCAAGACAGATAAATGGATGCAAACATGCGAGCATAAGTATGCTAATTGAAACATGCCCTAAACTAACCATCATAAGCTGGTAAATAAAATGGAGAAAGACGTGGAGTTGGAAGGCATGCATCACACACACACACACACACTTATTACAACATTGCCCTCCTCGGAGGGTCCGAATGGATAGTACAGAATAAACTAGCTAATCTAAGCTAATTAAACTAATTATTACACAACATTAATTAATTAGCGAATTAACTAAGTAAGTAAGGAAACTAGCATGCAAATTAAACAAAATGGACTGCCTCAGCTCTGCTTTGAATGATAAGGGATGCATGCATGCTCAAGTCGCCTTGTCGGGAAATCCATCGCGATACCCCGATTTGCCTCTATTTGCAACTGGTCCCAAAACACTGTACAAAGCTCCAAAAGGCTGCTGACCAGTTTTTGCTGTTGGTTTCTGGTTTGCTGCAATAGAGAGCCGAAAGGGGCATGGCAAAGTATTTTCAACATATGTGTGCATGACCACTCTTCCAATCATTGCACAATCTCCAAGGAGTGTAGTCCTTGATCCTCGTGCCACCAATCACGCATCTCGATGCATGATGGCCAAAGAGTCGGATTGCACGACTCAATGGGACATGAATGCACATATAAATAACTAAAACCAACAACTCCATCATGGATGGTCAAGAGTGTCGGTGACCAGGAATCGAGGCACGTTTGATCACTTGGAGTATGAAACATTCCTCGTTTCCCGTGTTTGCACTAAACCCTACTCCAAACACAATGCAACAAATAAAATGGAATGGCATGTACAAAATGCAACTCTAGTATGCAATCCTAAATGTAATGCGACTAAGTGATGCAAACATGCAAAGGATGACATGCAAGCATGCAAATGGCATACACAATGCTATGAACTAATCAATGGCATACTCAATGTACATGGATTATATGGCATGCATACACAATGCACTAACATAGGCGATGTTATGAACGAGGCATACTCAATGCAATGATCGAACATGCAACAACATGGATTATATGGCATACACAATGCAAGATCGACTTAAACCAAGATGGATGGGCCTCGACCACACCCAACTCAGTGGCCAAACATGATGAAAACGAAACAACAACACACATGCAAACATGCACAAATGCAAGGGGCCAAACCTAAGGCACAAAGTGCAACTCCACCAAAGCATGGTAAGCATGAAATATGCCATACAATCACATATTTCAGCTCTTAAATGGCATGCAAGATGGTCCCGAATCATGCAAACACCTCACACAATGCATGCTAGATGGCTCAAATACCGAAACTAGTGAAGTGGATTACACTATATGCATGCAAAGCAATACTCAAATAGCCAAACCAACCCCAAACAGTCCCTATTTAGGCCAAAACAGTAGTAAATATGGACTAAAATGATGGCTCGCAAAGCATGGAAATAAAGCTCATGCAATGGTCAAAAAATGAGGTATTCATGCATAACTCTCAAACACATTTAAAGAGTGGAAAACATGGGAATATGGCATACATATAAGTTCTGAAATATGATTCACAATGATGCCAAAACATGAAAACACCTCAAAATACGCATGCAATAGGTTTCAAAACTTAAAGCTAGGCAAGGGTATTGAACTACAACCATGCATAGCAAACATCATTCGACCATGAGGCCCAAAAATAGAGCTAAGGCAGTCCAAAACATGCACAAAATCAGTTTAAGGCATGGCCAAAAGGTGCTAGAATCAAAGGCCAAAATAGCATACAATGTAAGCTAGTAAAGAGGATTTGCACTACAAGCATGTGAGGCCATCAAGAGGCCACTAAACCAGCAAAATTTAGAGATGTGACATGCCAAATAAAGCCCAAAAATCCACTAAAACATGGTCAATGCATGCAAGAATGACATGCTCCTTTGATAAGTTATGAAGAGGATTGTTCTACACATGCAAGGTGGACATCCAATATGACAAAATCAGCTCTGGACAGAGCTTATGTAGGTCCCAAAAAACACCAAAAAAGGCCTGAAACAAGGCTTGGAGGCATGCAAGTATAGTCTCCTTTGTTAGGCCAAATATGCTAGAAAACAAGACAAGGAGAGAGTGGGTCACCCCTCTCTGATTTTGGCACTCAAAATAGCATGTTAGCCACTGAAAATCCACTATATTTCAGTGGCTAAAAGGCCAAACAAAGGCCAACACAAATGCTCTAAGGCATGGCTCAAAACAAGGTAAAATGAAGCATGCAAGGGGGTAGATGACCCCCAACGGAAAAATGATCTTAAACAAACATGTTAAGAGCCTCAAAATAAGACTTTTTTCAGTTTACACCAAAAGTCAAATATGCTTGCAAGTATGGCTAAAAGATGAAGCAAAATAAAGCTCAAAAGAGGGAATAGTGTGTTACCCTTGTAGCTTCAGCAAAACCAGTAGCTTCTTGGACCAAAAACCAGCTCTTTGAGACCTCTCAAGACCCTCCAAGAACCTTAGATCAATGGTGGAGGTGTGTGGCTATGAGGTGTGGTGTTAAAAGCCAAGAACAAACACCTTTTCTAAGCCTAGAATGTAAAGATATAGAGAGATATATGTGCTTTTCCTTAGACAAATTTTTTCAACCTCTCTACAGGAGAGGGAGGCCCTCTCTTATAGAGAAACAAGAGGGTTCAAGCTTCTTGGAGAAGCTAGAGCAAAGGTTCAAGAGGTTCAAACTTCCTCAAGAAGCTAAAACAAGGGTTCAAAAGGTTCAAGCTTCCTCAAGAAACTAAAACAAGGGTTCAAAAGGTTCAAGCTTCCTTAAGAAGCTAAAACAAAGGTTCAAAATGTTCAAGCTTCCTCAAGAAAGAAGTGCCTCCAAAAGGTTTAAAAGGTTCAAGCTTTCCAAAAACCATGCCAAACGGAGAAAGTTAAGCGATCCCGAACCGAGGTGCACTACTGACGGCTCCGAAAATCAGAAACTGGTCTCCAAACGGGAACAGTGGTCTACGACCATGAAAAGTAGCTTACGGCCACTGAGAGATGGTCTACAAGACCTTTCCCTCCCTTCGGGAAGAGAAAACAGAACCTAGTTCGCAAATCGAGGCAAAGCACAAAAGAGTCCCGAGGTCCGAAGGCAAGGCTCTCAGCCGAGACTCTGTAACCTCAAAATGAGCACAACATGCATCATCACCGGGCGCTCAATCGATGACGTCTGAGACTTAAGGTCGGTCAAAAATGGGGTGTCTACAGACACCATTCTATTTTGTGAGGCTGACTAGGCTGAGATTGTGGTTGTGAAACGCATTTTGAGATGCTTTGAAGTGATCTCAGGGTTAAAGATAAATTTTCATTAAAGCATGATTTATGGTGTGGGAGTGGATGCTGGGTTGGTTGAAGAGTTTGCAGCCAAACTCAACGATCTGAGTCATAAGCTCCTATTAAAGTATCTTGGAATGCCTCATGGTGCCAACCCAAGTAGGAAACAAACTTGGCAGCCAATGGTGGATAAATTTAAAAAGAAATTATCTGGTTAGAAGAGAAGAATACTTTCTTATGCAGGAAGAGTCACTCTGATTAAATCTGTTTTGTCCTCCTTACCTATATATTATATGTCTTTGTTTAAGATACCTGAGTTTGTTGCTAAAGAAATTGATAAGATTCAAGCTAAATTCCTATAGGGAGGGGATGAATCTAAAAGGAAGATCCATTTAGTAAAATGGAAAGAGGTGCAGCTGCATAAGAATCAATGGGGTCTTGGAATAAGAGATATTAGAGTGACTAATAAGTGTTTGATACTTAAATGATGGTGGAGATATGCCTTGGAAGATAGGCTTTATGGAAATCTATGATATGCGCCAAATATGGTGTTTCTGGGGGTCAGTGGTTCCCTACATTGAATGATCGTGGTTATGTTTCTGTTATCTGGAGAGATGTGATTGCTATACCATATTCAAATCCTAGGTTTTATAACTTCTTTATGGAAAATGTGGAGATTAGGATTGGTGATGAGAATATGGTGAAGTTTTGGGATGATGTTTGGATAGGATCATCAAGTCTTAAATCCCAATTTCCTAGGTTATACCAGCTGAATCTAGATAAAGAGATCACCCTTAAAATGCAGATTTCTTGTGGAAATAGTACAAATAGATGGTGTTTTAATTTTAGAAGGTCTCCATTTGGTTGGGAAGAAGATGAGGTGTTAAGGTTGCAAAATCTGTTGGGAGCAAGGCCTTGCATTCATCTGGATCAAAAGGACTCAATATGGTGAAAGGTTGAGTAGTCAGGGCTTTTTACAGTTGGATGTGTGTATAACTAGTATAAGCAAAGTGTTGGTCATGTTCTCAGCTCACCAGATCTGGTATGGTATAACTTTGCCCCTCTTAAGGCTAAATTTATTACTTGGTTTGCATGGAAAGGTAGGCTCAAAACATCTGCCTCCCTTTGTAGTATTGAAGTGTTGTCAGGTTCTGGGATTTTGCCCTATGTGTTGTGCAAAGCTAAGGTGGAATATTCTAATCACCTTCTTCTGTCTTGTTCTTTTGTGTGGCATGTTTGGTCTAATATTATGGACTGGTGGGGAATTCAATGAGTGACACCAGGATCTTTTGAAGAGTTGATGCAATGGTGGTTGGGTGGAAGTTCAGGAAAAAGGAAAAGCTAGTTTGGAGAGTGGTTTTCATTTCTTGTGTTTGGTCCTTGTGGACATACAAAAATGATTGCATATTTAACAATACTCAACCTACTGTTGTAGATTTGTGTGAGTTAATAAAAATTAGAGTGGCCATGTGGTTGAAGTCCTATGATATGGGTTGCTTCTACTCCATTCATGAGATTGTTTCAAATATAAAATGGGTGAGACAAAGCCTATAAGGATTGGAGGTGGTTGGTGATTATTGAAGATTGATTGGTTGTTACCTCTGTTGCTTCTTCACTTGGCTGGCTGTGGTGTTTCTCTGTCTGGTTTAGCTTTTCTGTTTTGGTTTGCTTTGCTTTGCTTTGCTTTGCTTTGCTTCTGATTTGGCTATTTTGATTTTGTTGCTAGTTTGCTATGTTCTGGCTTTGTTGGTGTCAATGTGCTCTAGTTTGCTGTGCTGCTGGCTTTCTGGTCTAATTAGCTACTGCAAATCTGCTATTCTGCTCTAGCTCCTGTGAAGCTCTGTTTGTTGCTTTGTCACTATGTGTTCTTCTTTGTTTACCTTTGCTGGTATGATGCTGGGGTCTGTACTAAGGTTGCAAGGGCTTTTCTTTGGAACATTTGTTGGAGTAGTAACTATATCTTGATGTATTTTGGTTTCGGAATTAGTGTTGATAACAATGTACAATGTATGGAATCTGATGTCAAGTTACATTCCTTTATGGAAAAGTGTCAAGATAAAATCTCAAATGGGACTAATGATTGCAACACTGTCTCGTTTCTTGCTCATCCCTACATTCTACTTCACTGCTAAGTATGGTGGTGAGGGTCAGATGTTAATGCCCATATCCTTCTTAAGGCTAACAAGTGGTCATCTCACTGTTTGTATCTTCATAGAAGCTCCAATAGGTTACAAGGGTCCTGAGAAACACGCATTAGAGCTTATGCTAGTTTGATGTTGCTATTGGGTGTTCACTTCAGTTAACTGCTGTTGATCTGTGTGGGCTATATGGATTGCAGCTGTTATCTTTGTTGTTGTCTTGGTTTCTTGCTTTGTGTATTTGTTTTGGTGTTTATGACATGTGAAGGATCATCAATGTATGCTAGTGCAATAGCCAACAAGCGCATTGAGGTTGTGAACAGACAAGATGTAGCAATTCTACCAACCAGTAGCTATTAGGTGTAGAAGCAAAAATCTGACTTGATATTGGCTAACTCTCTAGTTTGGGTTGGTATTGGTGAAGATGGACTACTGATAAAAGGATTAATTACCCTGTGGTGGCTGCTGCTGCTGCTGCTATATTTGGATTGTTGGTGAGCTGTGTGGTAGTTTTGGTCTGTTTATTGGTGAAGATGGGCTACTGATAAAAGGAGTACTTACTCTTTGGTGGACTCTGCTGCTATATGTATGGAATGTTGTTTTGATCTACTTTGATCTGTCAACTAGTTTTGGTCTGTTTATTTCATTATTTTATTGCTGTTTGGTAGTTTTGGGTTGTTTGGTCTGTATCAGGTTTGGATAGCTTTTTATTGGGTGAGGTTGTTTTTGGTGTTTGTGGTTGGTTTCTCACTAACTCATAATGGTGTGCTACCATATGATTGGGCGGTCTTATTAGTGTCAACCTAGTTGGGATTGATTAGGTTTGCTATGATACTTTTTGCACTCATCCTCCTTTTTATTTTATTGATGTAATAGTTTTCTGTTTCATTAATAAAGTTCTTTTTCTTTGTTGATAAAAAAAAAAGAAATAAGAAAATGCTTAATGTATTCCTTGCATCATGACTTGCTTTCTTTTATTTACACAAAAACTAATCATAGAACTCGACACAATTTTCTAACATGGATGTGACATACACAAAAGATGGGACCCATCAAATGTGAGGGGATTGTATCTGATTTTGTGATCGGTTTGCATAGACTATTTCTTGTTAACATCTTGGGAAAAAAGGGTCATCTAATCCATTAAATTGAATGAACCAAAACTACTTTCTTCTAATTGCAATGAATTTCTCTTCTCAACACAATAGGATGTATATAGTTGTGGTGATCAAATCCTACAAAACACAAATAAACCAACACACATGTAGTGACAATGATGGATCTAGGGGACAATCACACCTCTAAAATTTTGGAAAGTGTTACAAATTATACTAGAAAATCTAAAACTATAAGGGTTTGTACCCCTAAACATACTTTTGCACTCTCATAATAATAATTCTAAATCCATCTCTATGTAATGATCATGGTTTTAAAAAACCAACACGAGATGTATTATTATTGGTCTCAACGTAATAGTATGTGGAGTATTGAGTGATACGTTTTGTGAATCGTGTCACATTCGCAAAAATTTTGAATCTTTAGTAGTCAAACAAACTCTATTAGTTCTAAACTAGCCATACACTATAGGAAAATCGCAAATTAGCGGCGTGTTAAAAACGTCGCAAAAGGCCAGGAAAACGCCGCAAAAAGATAAGACGACGTTTAAAAAATTCGTCGCTAATACGGCCGCCGTCATATCTATGTGGCGCTTTCAAAACGCCACTATAGAGTTTAGACGACATTTTTTAAAACGTCACTAATTTTTAACAACTGTTTGACTATTTCCGTCAGAGTTAACTCTGACGTAAGCAATGACGACATTTTGCGACGTTTTTATGAAAGCGCCTCTTTTTCTTTGCTTTTAAAAAAAAAATCATAATTAATGATTTTTTTTACTGCTGTTCAAAGCAAACCACCCATCCATCACCATTTTCAAAATATATAAAAAAATAAATAAAAAATAAAAAAAATTACTAATATGGAGTACTCATTTTTCAATTTTCCACTACAAAAAAAAAAGCCCTTTTAACACAATATGTTAACTCAATACATAAAAATAAAATATGCTAATATTTTCTCATTTTAACGGAAAAAAATAAAATAATATAGAGTGCGCTCTGGTATTTAGCTTCAAGTTAGCTTCAAGGGCTGCTCTATCGAAAAACTTCACCCCAGCTCATCATCTTGGCTCTGCAATAATAGAGCAAAGCATTACACATCAACACACCCAATAAATCATATGTTCAAGAGAATTAAGGACATTTCCATAAATATCCATGTAATCAACAATTCAACATCACTAAAACATGTTGGTGAATAGAAACCAAGCTATACAACATCAATTTTCAGTCCTATCAATAAGATCATATATATTGAAAGCAAACCTAAAGCTCTTTGAGAACATCAACTCGCTTATGAATATAATTGCAAAAAATATATTTATAGAGAAGACTCTACATTTATAACTGCAAAAAATATATTCAACCAGTAGATTTAACAATTAAGTTGTCAAATTGTTCAAAATACACAGCCTCATACTAAATTTTCCCCTGTAACTCTTGCAAAGTAAAAGAAATCAAAAAGCCACAAAAAGAAAGAAATGCAGACCATCATAATGCCTGTCAAACAACTGGCATCTTTTAGTAGCCAAGTGTCATGGACCCATGTCTCTCGAAAGGGTTGCCACTTGCATATAAGATCCCTAGGTTGGGTAGTCTTTCGGGGGTAGACCCTTTTGAGAGGTCTGGACTTGTAGTAATATCAAAGCAGGTTGAAGTGCATCACAACCTTATCAACTGTGTGGAAATGATCTTGGTCATGCAGCCACGTGTTGGGATGACCGTCTTGTGAGGTGCATGGGTCTGTGACACAAGGGTTTCATGTGAAGGGTATACAATTTCTATACATCATACTTCGGCCTAACCTAAAAATTCTTCTTTAGGCAAGCCTAAAGGTGTACCCTCACAGATCTGTTCATTCAGATCATAAATTTTATAGGTTCCTGGACTTTCTTCTTTAGATGTAGCTCTAATCGTATGGACACATTCAAACACTAAAATTTATCTAGCATGCTAATGCATCACAATTCAATCCATTAAAAGAAATCACGCTGAGTAACAATAAATAGTAGATAGAACTGCAAGGAACTAACTATATATAAAACAAACCATTCAATTCTTGTCTCTGTACTCTGCCTAAAAGCTCTACTTGCAGGATTCCACCGATGCAAAGAACAGGCTCTGGAAGCTTGAATTTTGCAAGAAATTCTCCTAATATCCATGAAGAAATCATCTAAACATTTTAGATTTTGAGATAATTCAAAAATTCACCAAAAATGCTTGAAATATCAAAAAAGAGGGCTAATTAGGACCTCAGCTTGTTCCAAATATAGCATCTTGATGATGTAATTTAAGTTTGCTTGAGTTACTGTATCTTAAGCTTTCCATGTGATCTTTTATATTCATTTAATTTGACGTAGTTGCATAATGGTAGACATGTTTTGTAATTTTTCCTTACTTAAAACATATCCTGCAATGAATACAATACCACAAAAAATTGATAAATATTCAAAGCTTCATAGTTTTTACTTAGCTTGACAAAAAACAAATAACGATAAATCTTTTTTGCCACACCGACTAAAAAAATTCATACCTTTTCCTCGGCTAGGTGTGTTGAGCAGAGAGGAGTTATGTTCATTTACCAATATCATTCCAAGTATTTACATACAGGTGTTGTATTGAAGAGCAAATATTTGAAAGTCAAAAATGCACTTGATTTTTTTTCCCTTCTTTTGACCCATTTTTTTAGTGATTAATTTTGTTGACCCTGAGAGATTTTCACACAACTATTCCTTCCTCCTACCATTGCCTTCCTACAAAGAAAAGAAAATGACGCCACCTCTCCCTCTTACCTGAGCCATTGGAAATTCTGGTGAGGTGTATGTCCATTTGAATGCGTAGTCAGGTGACTTACGACCAGCTTCAAACTCATCTCTGAAGTCACTTTCTATTTCCATTGAGGATCTGGGACGTCCCATTCGAAATCGTACAGCCTTTGCTGAATATATAGGAAATCCTAACTAAAAATATGCCGATAAGAAAACGTACTTTTTTGTGTGTAAATAAAATAAAATGAATCGGTGTACGCAACAAGTACAATACGAGTGTAAATGGAGTTACGAAAATAACCTTGGAATGGTTGTACATGCATTTCAGTGATGACACACAACTTTGCAATCAACTTATAGTCTAATATCTCGGGAACTGTAGGATCACTTCACCTTCACTTGACCAGTATGAAGCTCTCTATTCAACCCTATCACCTGGTTTCAGATTATTTTGAATGCTTTCTTCAGGATAATTATCAGTGTTGGATGCAAAAATATTCTCTGAAACGCAATCTTTTCTCACGAAAGAGGTAAGACCACGAGCTAAAAACATAACATGTAGGCCAAATATATGACAAGAAAATAATCATAAGTAATCATCCAATAAGGGTCGGCGCCAAGCCCATGCATTTTCATCATGATTCTTAGCTTTTGTTGCTTCTCATAAACCAAAGATGTCAATATGGCCTGCATATATAGGGAAAATAATTGAAGTTTATTACCATATATAAGAATGAAACAAATAACATCTTCTTAAATAATATACCAACAGATATCAGATGCAATCATTTCATTAACTATAAAACATAACATGCATGCTCCAAATACTCTAATTCAAACAAACACCACTGTTGGTGAAAAAGAAGGGGGAAAAAATTCTCACAGGGAGTAATTGAAGAATGACCCATGTAAAGAATAGTGGTCCAAGGATAGAAGCGAGATCTATCTTGATTTGGGTCTCAAGCTTGGGCATTTCGTTGACAAACTCAAATAGTATTTCCGTAGCAGGCTGAAGCAAAAACTGGAGGTAGGCATTTAAGGCCTGTACATGTATGAATTGTAAAAGTTAATTCTCATGTTTGTCAATCAATGCAGCACTGCTTTACATTTTGCTACTAACCACTAACCAATCATACAGAGAATCAACTCTTGTTTGCTTAAAAACCATGAGGTGATGAGTAGGTAAAAAATTCCTACCATAAATGGAAACTAAAGCAATGCCCAAGTAAAAAAGAAAATTTAACAGCCACCACATCTAACTGTTAGCACTGGTCACTACTAAAAAAAACACTTTTTGATATCTAGCTCCATTTACAATTCAAAAAATAAAAAACGGCATAACTAACACCACCTACTCAAATGAACAAATTAATCATTGCAATTGCAAGACAGCAAGTCTGATATCTAGCTCCATGTACAAAGAAGTTCCAAAACTCCACCAACCCAAGTTCCAAAGATCCCAATAGAAAGATCAATTTGGAATGTGGGTAACAAAATTGTTTCCCAAAAAACAAGAACCATATAGAATTCCAAATAGTAGAACTGGATAGCTTATCCAGCTGTCCAAACACCATCAAGATCGCAAAACATGACCTATAGGTGATGTCATAGTAGGCAACGAAGTATATAAAATTTCAAAATTAGAATCCGACAAAAAAAAGATAAAACCTACTAAGCTCCACATTCCATGAAATAACATGAACATAATCCACAGCAATGCTGAGAATCTAATCTAATCATATATAGTTCTATTGTACCTAACAGGACCTCATTAAATTTGGAAATCAACCAAAACATTGAAGAGAAAAAGAATGACAAACCAAAAACAAAAAACAAAGGCCAAAAGCAGTTTTTTTCAACAAAGAAGTGTAAATATGTTCATACCTTTTTCTTCACCTTTAATCGGGCAATCAAGCCATGCTGTGCAGAGGGGAAAAGCTGGAATGATGATATCATGGTGAACGTACATGTTTGAATCACCATCAGCAAGGTCCTCATAAATCCAAACCTATTTGTACACATTGAGCTCACCAAATAAACTGGCTGGCTAATATAAGAAGAGATGGGAGAAATGAAACTATATATTCTCCAACTAAGTACTACATGCCTCAAGATGACTGACAACATCTTCATTACAAGCACACACTATGACAGCATCCTCAGCTGTTATGGTCATGTCCTCAACCTTTTTAGAGTCATCATCCTAAAAGGGCAAAGAAATAATAAGACAGAGAATTCTATTTCCTTCAACAAAAACAAAAGAAGTAACAAAAGTCAAACAATAATGTACAACATTGGTCAAACAAACTTACATTCTGATCCTTCAAATATGGGTCCATGTCATTACTTGGATAATAAGCATCCCCAATTCCCATGCCAATCAGCTCAACACCTGCAACAACCAGGAAACAAATGCATGCTTGCTTAAAAGTTCATTTGATACTTTTTGCACATAAATAAAAAAAAGGGACAGTTGACCAAATAATTATAATGCTTCAAGATTAAGCCATGCCTTCAAATATACAGAATCAAAGAAACTATTCCCCATTAGAATATAAGAAAACAGGAGAGGGGTTACCATCATCCTCTTCATCATAGTGTTCCATGTCTAGTTCCTGCAAAGAATCTACCATGTCCTGAAAAGGAACTGAAGTGGTGCTCAAGGAGGGCTTTGCCAAGTGCATCTGCAGCAACTAATGCACGGGCAACTTCATCACCCTGTTTAGCAGCATCAACAACCATATCTTCATCATGGTCCTCATTTTCACTCTCTTCACTGCAAAAGAATCAGAAATACACATAGGTATATACTACACCAAAATTACATAAAATCCCATTCTTTTACCGCAATAAATTACTTTGTCTATGGAACTAAATAGTATCCTTGTATAAAGAACAGCATATTACAATACAAGAGGGGGTGAGGAAACACGGTTACAAATAAGAGGTGCACTTTTGTATAATCACTTTCCTTTTCACATTTTTAATTTAAATTTTTTTGGTAACACATCATGTAATGTCAAGAAGCTAATCACAAATTAACATCTACAAGGACAACAAGAGCTGATTCTGTCATTCCAAGTTACAATCATAAGAAGAAGCAAGAGAGATGGGTGGAGAATTGGGGGGGCAAATGGCATCTAAAGTCAACTGATTTAGTTGCAAAATGTCTTTTTAATCAATGATACTGTATACAAAATTACCCAACATAATAATATTCAGCTAAATTGAAAGAAGTGAGGATGTAAAAAGTTTTACTTTCTCTCAAAAGTCCTGCTGTTCAAAATCTCTTTAATTTCCTCTTTTGAAGGAGGCTCAGCCACAGTTGGGATAGACCTTGAGACCCCTTTAGGGACCCAAGAAATAGCTGTTATCATATTCTTTAGACCAAAGGTCTATCTGGTCTATCAACAGACAAGAAAAGAATCTTTTCAAAATACAACTCCCAAAAAACATACAAATGAGAACTCTTACTAAAAGTCACAAAAACACAAACTATAAACTAGAACCGATCTTTAAGTAAAACTATCTATTTGAAACCAGAATGCAAAAGCAACACAGAGCTACCAAGCATGTTACAACAGGGCCAATTGTGGAAATAAAGAACAAAAAAGCCAGTGGTGAAAACTCTGTTGACTGTTGAGTCCAAAACACAATGCTATAGCAAGCTTATCAAACATAATTTGGCAAAATCAAAACTCTAATGCTGTGTTTGGTTGATTAAAATGAGATGGAATGGAATGATCATTCCTTTACAATGTTATATTCCGTTTTGCAATGTGTTTAACAGACATGGAAATGAACAATTTGATGGAATCATTCGTTTCATTTCATTCCATCGAACCAAAAACTATCTGACAGTTAAAACTTCATTATATCCTAAATTTTGAGAAATTGAAACAATCAATCTTTAGGGGAAAGTTCTATCAATTAGAGAAAGATAGTCCAAAATACGAACAGAGAATCTGTAAAAAGAAAAACATGGTGCTTATACAAATAAATGTATGTGTAAGTGTGTATATATATAAGCATGTATCTATATGCAGTTGAGAAAATAGATGTAAGGGAAGGGTTACCTGAGAGAGAGAGTTGGGCAGAGGGAGAAGGGGCTGGACTGCGAGAGAGGAGAGCTTTTTGTGAGTTTGAGTTGTGGAAAAAGATCTTGAGACTGATTGCAAGCAGGAAAGAAGAAATGGAGAAAAGCCTATCATTTCATCGGTTGGTTTCCTCTTGCTCCGACTCGATCAGACTCGATCTCGGTCCCTGTCTCGATCCCGATGATCTTGATCCTTCTTCACTCCTCAGTCGATTTGTGCAACTCAACCGAACCATCTTCCTCTACAAAATCATTAGAATCAGAATCAAGAAAACCAAAAAAACCATCAAGAAATTTCAAACAAATCGATGCAAGAATCAATGGATTTAGAATTAGATCTGAACTGTAACAACCCTCATGCTGTTTACTGATTAATGACTGATTGATTACCGATAATCACCGATTACTGCTAAACGGAACTGATAATGACTGATAACTGACTGATAATTGAACTGATTAAAATACTGAACTAACTGACCGAAATTTAAACTGAATTAAATGAATACATCTGTTTGAATTGCATTCTATCTGTTTGACTGTATGATTATCTGTTCATGCTTATATGTTTAAACTGCTAATTGAAGGCCTTATCGGCGACCGAATCCGGAATTGGTCAGTGTTTTATGATCCTCATAATTAATGTAATTTTATGGTATAATTATCTGAAAACCGATTAGGTATGATTAAATTAGATTAAAATAAGCCAATTAAAGAGTTTGACGTAATTACACATTTGCCATCTAGTGGGGCCTTTGTTTACTCATATTTGAGCCTTGTGTATGCTTTATCAAAACATTTCTTCAGCCATTTTTTGAGCACACCACCGAACTAGAGAGAGAGGAAGTGAGAGAGTGGAATTGTTCTAGAGAATTGGCTTGAAAGGCTTGAAGAGATCATAGGAGATTTGCCTAATTGGACTCCTAAACCTTGAATACAAGCTCTAGGTAAGGATTTTATCTTCTCATTCTTGTGTTTGAACTGGTTCTTGCATGGTTCATGTCTAGTTGTAGAGCTAAGTCATGAATTGGTTCATTAATGGTGAATTGAAGCTCATTTCACGCATGCATGTTTGAATTAATGAGTTTTGAGTTGAATTCACGGTATAATGGTGCATGCATGTTCATAATTTTGTCATACGCCATGAGTTCATCTTGTTTTTGAAGGTTTGAGCTCTTTTGAAACAGCATTAAAGCTCTGAAAATGATTTGAGATCATGCATGTTGCATGTTCATATTGTTCTTGAAATTGGTTTGAAATTGGGTTTGAATAAAACACCCTTGGGCTGTGATTTCTCAAATTGAGTTTTGAATCATGTTTAACTATGAGTTTACATGTGTTTTCTGGAAATTTAGCCCAAGAGGTCGAGTTTTGATGCTTTTGAACTTGGTTTTGAGCTTGGAGGTGCAATCTGGGTTTTCCAGATTTCGCACTTCCGCTCGAGCGGGGGAAATGCCGCTCGAGCGTGGAATCCGAGCATCCAGCATCTCTCTGCACTGTTTTACAGTCCGCTCGAGCGGAGGATTGGGCGCTCGAGCGGAGTCTTGTCTCAAGCTCGAGCGGGCGTCGAGCGGAGATTTCACCCATCCAGTACTTTTACAGTACGCTCGAGCGGGCGTCGAGCGGAGATTTCACCCATCCAGTACTTTTACAGTACGCTCGAGCGGGTAAGTTTACACTCGAGCGTGTACCTTTGTTGCATGACCGCTCGAGCGGGGAAACTTGCGCTCGAGCGGGACTCTGTTTTTCTGAAAATGCTTTTAATGTACATCTTTGCATCCTCATCCCATTCTAGGCATTCTTAGGCCTAGTTTAAGGCATCTTGTTGAGGATATAGATGTAGAACACACCGAGGCATTAGGAATTAAGTTATTACCGTTCACAATTGGGTAGCTTAGTGTGTGTTCAATCTGTTAACTGTGTAGGGTTGGCGACTGGGGAGACACGCTCTAGCATACTGTAGCCCAAACTCTGTGAGTAACAATTGTGTAAAGATATGTTCAACTGATATCTTTTGAATACTGAACTGAACTGTTTACTGAACTGGTATTACTGAATGAATGTATGTCCTTTATTTCTGAACTGTACTGTGGCATCCTTAGTACCTACTGTTTACTGTTACGGTTACTGTTACAGAGATCTCTGTCGGTTCCCTCGTGAAACCACTACTGTTTACTGACTGATGGCCATCATTACTGTTCGGTCTTTCAAGACCTACTGTTACTGTTATGCTAATGGATGTACCACATATGACTGTTTACTGTACTGAACAACTGAAATACTGATTGAATTGAACTGTTTTCATTACTGTAAGGACATTCATTCTAAACCCCTTTACGCTTTATGTTATTCACTGGGCTTTAGCTCACTGCTCATATATATATGTAGGTGTACAGGCACCAGATCGGAGCTAGGAGCGTCAGGGTAACTCCAGTTTTGTCAAGCCAGCCTTTGTGCCTCACTGCGAGGTTCCGAGTTGCCATGCTATGGCTTGGGGGTGTTTTGTTTGTTTTCCCCCGCCTGTCTTCATACTGTCTAACTGTTCTGTATAGACTGAATGTTTACCGTACTGTTATCAAGGGATTAGGTCCCTGTACTGTGTGATTGTAAATTCTGTATAGACTGTACTGTTTGTGTATGTATGAATGCATGAAAAATCTTTTTGGCATACAGACTGTCACAGCTCATTGGACATTGTTTAATTACTGTATTGGCTTCCGCCAGGCCCTGTACTCTGTTTTACTGTATTACTGTTAAGCAGGCCTTCGGTAATCTCGGATTACTGGCCGGTTACGGTGCTAAACCCATAGGGCCGGGTTTGGGTCGTGACATGAACCCTGGTGAATCTCTCAAGAAGCATGAGGCACTACAACAAAAGCATTTTTGGTGACTAAAATTACATTTTTCGTCGCTGAAAGTAGTACAATTGGCGACTAAAATGGAATTAGTCGCCAAAATTGATAACTTTTGCCAACTAAAAGAGTTTAGTCGCCAAATATGAGGGTATTAGTGCCTAAAAGGCAGTTTAGTCGCCGAATGTAGGGGTTTTAGCGACTAAAAATGATTTAGTAACCAAAAGTCACGGTTTTTGGCGACTAAAAATGATTTAGTAGCCAAAAGTGATGGTTTTGGCGACTAAATACAGTTTAGTCGCTGAAAGTGAAGCTTTTTGGCTACAAAAAAAAATTAGTAGCTAAAAACAGTCCATTGCCGACTAAAATTCAGTTTAGTAGCCAAAAGGGGACGTTTTTGGCGACTAAAAACAGGTTTAGTCGCCAAAACCTCTTATTTCTAGGCGGAACTTAATTTTTAAGCGACTAAATAATAATTAGTAGCCAAAAATGATAGAATTGGCAACTAAAAATTTAATTTAGTCGCCAAAAGTGGCCTAAATTTTTTTTAAGTAAATAATTTATTTTTTACATAAATTATATTGAATTGAAAAAATTATATTTACACTACAACAAAAATAGTCTTTAGAGACGAAAGCTAATGACGAAAATAAATTTTGTCACAAAATACGTATCTTTTAATGACGAAAATAATATTTTGTCTCCAAATGTACCATTTTTAGAGATAAAAATAAAATTTCGTCACCAATCTAAATACATAATAAAAAAATTAGGTGACGAAATTATTTTTCGTCATTATTTATATTTTTTTTGTCACTGAAGATTTTCCCGCTATTTTTTCGGAAGGTATCAAAATTTTGAGACTTTTGGTGACGAAACAATTGGTCACCAATTATAAAATTATTAATGACAAATATATTTTTGTCACCAATAATTTTTAATATTTCAATATCATTTAGTGACAAAACTATTTTTGTGGCCAATATTTTTATCTTTGGTGAAGAAATAATTTTGTCACTAATAAATGATTTAGTTGCTAAATATTTTAGAGGGAAATGAAAATATATTGGCGCCTATGGAAGCAGATAATTCTTCTTAAAAATAAAATAAAATAAAAAACCTGTTATGCTTGGTTGTACAAACAGACCTCACAAACACAATAATTTCTCCATCAAACCTAATTTCACACACACACCTTATACTCATTCACGGGACTGAGTTTCCTCATCGCCGCTGCTAACATTTCATCGATTCACACACATCACCGGTGTGTCGATCGGCTCACCGCCGACAGCCTTTCACTACAAAACTGATTTGATCACATAGTTATTGATATCCGATCAACGTGATATTTTATAGGTATATAGTACTCGATGAATTCAATGTTTAAAACCATCCCACTTTTAATTCAATGTGTGATAAAAAAAAATGTGTGAAGTAACTTTTTTTTATTTTTTATTTATTTATTTCAACAGCCCACACCCCCACAAAGAAACAAATCATTTTTTATTTTATTTTTGAGATTCCAAACATATCTCTCAATCCTCTCTCCCCCTCTCTCTCTCTCTTCAAGCGCTAACCCTAGTCTTCTGCACATACTTGATCGCCCGGCACCCGTTCGACCAGCTGAGAGTGACCAGCAGCAGCAGCGATCGGCGAGCGGCGGCAATGGCAGCAATCGGCGAGCAACAGCGGCGACTGAGGTATTTTCTTCTCTTCTATTTTCTTCTTCTCTTATCTTCTTCTATTCTTCTACTATTTTGCTAATTCGATTTTTGTTAAAATCAACCCTTGATTTTCGATTTTTGTTGAAACTAGCCCTTGATTTTTGTTGAAATCAACCCTTGATTTTTGCTCTATATATATCTCTCTCTCTCTCTGCCCCCTCTCCCCCAATTTCAAACCCTAACTATAATTTTCGATCTCTCAGATCTCAGCCCCTTCTCTGTTCTATATCACAAAAGTCATTTTGATTTCATTTCGCTTATTTTGAAGTGTTTCATATGTTAAAAATGCTAAATGTTCGATGCGTTCATTTACATGTTTGTTTATCTGCATTTTGTTAATCTGTACCTGTCTTTCTCTCTCGTTCACTCATCATATTATTTTCCTTGTGGCCTTCACTCTGTGTATTTAATTCAATTCAAAATATGAAACCAGGTGCCATAATGATTCTCTTATGTTTTGAATGACTTACGATTGAAATTTGCACTAATTAAATCAGGACATCATGTCCATGAGGGCTCATCCAAAAGCCAACCCATTGGATGATAAGTGGCATGTTAACAATTGAGAATAGTCCAGGACACGTTACAACTTTTATGTTGATTTCAGCTTCTAAGTCATGAGCTGTCACATGTTTGGGTTTTTAAAACTCCTTTTTTTTTTTAACCTTGAAAGTGGACTGATACGTCTTTCAGTGATGGGTGTTTTGGTTATATTAATTTAGGTATTACTGATAGCTATTGGAATGAATAAATTCTTTATAATGTGAATGCTTTCATGCTTTTAACAGTTGCAGCGGCAGAGAGAAAGCAAAGGACAAGAATAAAAAATGCATTGCATGAGCTAGGTGGAATTTTCATCCATCTGAATCTTCAATGAAGTTGTGTGAGGTTTGAGTATATCTTTGCCTGAAATTTGAACCTATTTGATCTGATTAATTCCTGTCATATCATCAGTTGTAAATATTCCATCTAAATACCGAAGAAGTTTGGTCGATTTCAAGACTATATGTATTTATGCTACATGAATTCAGGTGCTAGGGGTGTCTGATGCAGGCATCTGTTCAAGTATATTTATCTAATTCTCAAGTTAAGGATATACTAAGACACCTAGATTTCATATTTCTTAAATCCTCTTTATTTTTGAAGTGTAAAATAATATTTACATTAAAATAACATTTTAGTTATGTGGTAGACTCGTTATACACGCTTGGGTGGGTGTATGCACATTTAGGCAATATCAAACACATATCTCAGACTATTACTTAACTGTGAAAGTGTCCGACGAAACTTGCCAAAATATTTTACAAATTTGAAAGAGTCCATAAAACTTAGTCCATGATTCTTGAAAAACACCACTGCTGAGGACATGACAATCCCATCTCATCTGTTTGTAATTGCCGGCCCCCTAATTCTAGTGATTACTTATATCCAATGGCTTATTATTTAACTCTTAGGGACAATCAAAGTCATTATGGTACAAATTATCCTTGTGAAGTCCGCCATTTGGCAAAATAACAAATTCCCCACCATAACATGAACATTGGGATATTCTCCTCCTTCCACAATCACAAGCACTCTGAACAAATAGTACTAGAACTCTCACTTCCTCAAAATTGCAACATATTTGCTTACTTACCTGCATCAATTCTTTTCTCATCATCCAAAATGAATAGAATCTCTATCTGGGTAGCCTTGATTTTGTTCTCTCTCCTCCACACAACGAAATCCAACATGGTAGAAATCAGAAACTCATTAATGATTTTTTACAGAAAACTCTCAAACAACAGTAGGCCATCTGATAGTAGTTTAGGTTGGAATATGACCTCTGATCCTTGCAAGGATTCATAGTTTGGTGTATATTGTGATGAGCAGGCTCTTTCTGTGAAGAAAATCGACCTTGGTGGCTTAGGTTTTACCGGAACTTTCGATGCTAGCACTATTTGCAATGTTCAATCTATTGCCACATCTCTTACTATTCTTGGTCTCAGTAACAACGGTCTTGGTGGGGGGAACCTTGATCAGATTGCAAGTTGCAGACAACTCACCCATCTCAATTTAGGTAGGAACAGGTTCTCAGGTAGCCTTCCCGATTCTCTTTCCATGCTAAATAATCTGATTAGACTCGACATATGGCAGAATAACTTCTTTGGTTCTATATATGATAATTCAGCACCAAGGCACACTATTGCCTTTTGACACTGGAAAAGTTCCAGTGTCATATATTCATTCAAATTCACTTCTAAATGTTCCAAGGTACTTTGTGTTTAACACTGACATTTTTACATTTATTCCATGGTTGTTAAACTAAGCTAGTGAATTATGAAACCCTTATTGTGGAACCATGTATTATTGGATTCATATTTTCATTGATTGTGATAAAGTTTTCTCCTATTTTAAAACTTGCTATGTTAATTTCTACTTTATTCCGTCTTTTAGGATAATGCTGACAGTTCTCCACCCGATGAACATGCAAATAGCACAGCAAAATGAACAAATTTAGTAGGGGAGAGTGGGGAAAGTTCAGATTCTGATGGACAAGCTTCTTGGTTAGTATATTATGTTTATATGTTAATTTAGTAGAACATTTCTTCTTCAACTAGGCAGAATAAAAAATTACTTTTGACATTTAGGCAAAGGTTCCGGGAAAATAGTGAAATATGCATCTAAAGGCCCGAAAAACATCACAAACACCTTGAGATTATCAGAAACTATCATGAACACTTTGGGAGGGATCAACATAAGTTGTGAAAACTTGCAGAACAATCATAGGACTCTCGGTTGGAAAACATTTAGCCTTGAAAATAGGCCGTGAGGGAGTAAAATCTTGAAATAGTCGTTAAAAGGCCGAGAAATATCATGAACACCTTGGGAGGAACTAATGTAAGTTGTAAAAATTTACGAAACAAGCACAGTAAAATTTGGTTTCAAATTTACTTTGAAATTTTTGTTCTCTCTCTTCTAGGTTGCATATTAACATATTTAGTGAATGGTTACCTTAACCTTTTGTTGTTGTTGTCGTTTTTTTTTTTTTTCTTTTTTAAATGGCAGGTTGGAGATGAACGAATTTGGTGACCTGCATAGCAAGAGTTTTTTTGTTGATATTACCAGACACATCCATCACAGTGTAGTTGTACTTTTTGTTAATATTACCAAACATGTATTTTGACTATGTGGTTGTGGGTTATGATTATATTGTGTTGGATCTTATCTTTTTGTTGATGTTTTATTGAATAGATTAAAAGAACAGGTTGTTGATATTGCCAAATGAACAGGTTTTTGTAATGATTTGTAATGGGTATTATATTCAGCAGGTTATTAAAATGCACAAATTATTTTGATTGTGTTGTAGTTTTTGATTTTACTAGAATAGATGTTATCGTTTGGATGTTATATATTAATTTCTTGATACTATGAGACATCTATTTTGCTTGGGTTGTTTTATGATAATGAACAGTTTAATTTTATATTGATTTGTATTATATATTTTATTTAATAGATTATTAAAATGTACAAGTATTGTTTATTGAAAAAAAATATATAAATTGCAAATATAACCCTTCCCTCCCAATTTTTAAAATTTATTTATTATTGGCGACGAAAAAAAATTGACACTCAAACTTTCTAATCCTAACAAATAATTTCGTCACACATATTCACTATTTTCTCACTAAATTAAAATATTTGTTGACAAAAGTTTTCGTCACTGAAGGGTTTTTTTTTTCCATGTTTTGGTGATGATATTTTCGTCACTAAAAATTCTATCGCTATTTTTAATGACGAAATATTTTGTCACCCAAAACATATATAATAAAATTTTATTTAATGTTAATGACGAAATGAACGTTATAGGTGACAAAATATTTAACATTTAGTGACGAAATATTTCGTCACCAAATATCAATAATAGGTGACAAAATAAATTTTCGTCATCAGGTACTTTTAGTGACGACGAATTGATGACGAATGTGGTGACGAAATTATTTCGTCACAGATCAATTTGGTGACGAAAATTTCACTATTGGAGACGAAGTGATTTTGTCATTAAAAAACCATTTTGTTGTAGTGTTATATATATTATTTTGTGTTAATACTGATTAATATACTATATAAATAATATATATTACATATATATTCATGTGATGTTGTAGTGGCACAGTGGAGGGAGTGTGTTGCAAAAAGGTTTGGAATGTGGACAGTTGGGGTTCGAAACTCAAGAAAAGCGAAAAAAAGTGGGGTTTTTTTTTTCGACGACACCTTTGGCGACTAAAATTATTAGTCGCCAAAAGTCTTTATTTTGGAGACTAAACAGTATAGTCGGCGATTGAGTGAGTATTGGCGACTAAATTATTAGTCGGTAAATGTATGATTTTCAAAAGTGTAAAACACTATTGGCAACTAAAACTTTGGTCGCTAAAGACTTTTATTTTGGCGACTAAAAAAGTTTTAGTCGCCAATACCTCCGCCGACCACCTATACGCGACAAATGTGGCAACTAAAAAATTTTGTCGAGGAAAGTAAAATTTCGACTTTCGGCGACTGAAAACAGACTTTTGGCAACTAAAAATTTAGTCGTCAAAAGTGTTTTTTTTGTAGTGAGGAGATAGAGAAAATCCTAGATCTAGGACAGAGAGAGAAAACGATAGAGAGAGATGAAGAGAGAAAACAAAATGACGGAAAGAGAAATGGGGGCAGAGGGACACGGAGCACCGTTATTAAGTGGAACATGCGTGTCTTTAATTTCACTTTAGGTTTTGCACAGCGTTTTTCAAAAAAACGTTGTCTAAAAAACGTGGTTATAGACCAATTTTGTTGTAGTGATATCAGCTATGAATCATCAAATAGCCGATATGTATTGGATAATTAACCGATAGATATGTGATTTTCATTCTAATCAATATACTAGAATGTATCGACAATTGAAAGATAAAAACTTGATATGTGTCAATCGATACGATATGTACAAGCTAGCTGATATTTACAGATACTACAATATGGTCTCTTCTATATTTTTTGGAAAGGAAAAAAAAAAATGTAAGCAAAGTAGTTGAAAGTATGTTTAACAGTGCTACCACTTTATTGTCCACCTAACGATTTATCCAAGCAAAGAGCTGTTAGATTCTCTAAAAATGATACTTGATATCATAAAGAAGTATTAAAGCTCATGGAATAATTAATTTAGGCCAACCAGCTGTTTTCTATTGATTTTAAGCTTTAATCACTAACTGAGCAGCCCCCAATAAGTGACCAAGGTAATAGTCACAAATAATTGAGCAACCTTCAATAAGTGACCAAGGTAATATTCACAAATAAGAAAAAGAGTGTGGATCAAATTTATTTTGAAATAACGCACGCAACACCAAGTTAAATTTACATCACGTACTTTAATTTTAAAATAAAATTGTTCAAACTTTTTCGGGCTACATATTTTTTCCATGAGTGACACCTAGGGATAGATAAATACTGGACTAGATCTAAGTTAAGAAATACAAAAAATTATCGTGCCCAAGCTGAGATTTCGGACCTGCAAATCTCTTTCAAGCCTAGCCCTAAAATGGTATTACAATAACGAGCCCGCCCAAAAAACCCACATATTAAATAAAAGTATATTATAACATTAATAATTAATAATTTTGTAATTGAGTTTGCACAAAAATTTAAGGGTAAATCATGCAAATGGTTCTTATAATTTACACGATGTGTCAATTTAATCTCAGTTATTTCAATTTGCTCGATTTTGCCTCTTGATTTAATGGATTGTGTCATATTAGTCCAATAAATAACGACTATTAGGTTTAGTGGATGAAAAGCCAAATTATGTGTCAATTTGGTTTATGTAGTTTACACAATGTGTCAATTTAGTCCTTATTATTTTAATTTACTCGATCGTATAAACTATAAGGACCAAATTGACACATCGTTTGACTTTCCGTCCACCAAACCTAACAACCGTTATTTATTGGAATAATATGACACAATCTGTTAAATTAATAGACAAAATCGAGCAAATTAAAATAATATGAATCAAATTGACATATCGTATAAATTTCAGACACCATTCACATAATTTACCCAAAATTTAATGTTTAGCCATTACATTCTAAATGTAAATTTTGGTAAATATATTTTCCATTTTAAATAAATCATAAAACAACATAAATTGTATATATATATATATATATATATATAACATATACATGTATATAATGTATATTAATAATCGGGCGAGGCTGCATGAACTTTTGTAAGCCTGGCCCATTTATTAAATGGACTTAAAAGGTCATCTCAATTCGGGTGGCTCTATTTACATATCACATTTGATCTCAAGACATACCACTACTCAATTCACACTTTTAATAATTTGAAAAATTATACAACTTGTTTGGTTTTGGTTTTCAGTAAATTATATATATATTTTTTCATATTTTTCATATTCTAATGTTTTCAATGAATTTTTTAATGTTTTAACAATTTTTTTTTTAATTTTTAGACACACCTAACATAAATACACTTAAAAGAATAATATTTGTGAAAAATATTTTTAAAAATTAAAAAATACACAAAAATACAAAAATTGTAGTGAATTTTCATATATATATATATATATATATTTTTGTATTTTTTGGTATTTAGTGTATTTTTTAAAAAAAATTTCATAAATATTATACTTTTTAAGTGTATTTATGTTAAGTGTGTCAAAAAATTAAAAAAAAATTGTTTAAAACATTAAAAAAAATTCATTGAAAACATTAAAATATGAAAAATAAAAAAGTAAAATTTTCTGAAAAATTATTTTCTGAAAACCAGAATCAAACAAGCTGTATGTTTTTTCAAATTATTAAAGGTGTGAACTAAGTCGTGGTGTGCCTTAAGGCTAAATGTGGTGTGTGAATAGAGGCACCCCTCAATTCCACCTTATAAACTTAAATATTAACAGCAAATTGTTTAAAAATATATATATATATATATATATATATATATAAATTAAAAAAAATTATAAAAAAAAAAAAAACACTGAATAGTCAGGCGGGCTAGCGTCGAATAATCTTATAGATATTTTCATATGAGCCATCGAAAACCAAAAGCAAAAGCTTTTACCTTTGCCTCTTTATCTTTTTCCTCTTTTCTTTTATTTATTTATTTATTTTTTAACCCAGTCGATTTCTTTCTTAGTATTGCAATAGAGTGTAAACCAAGAAGCTATAGGACTTTGCACTTTCAACTTTTGCTTGATGTGCAGAATCATACAATTTTGGACCCACTCATCTAGCCAAAAGTCATGAGATCAATCAAAAGGTTAGTTTGAAATATGATTGAATCTTAATAGAGAGTTAGGTGAAAAAAAATACTTCAAATAAATGCACGATTTGGATAAAAAGAAATTAAATTTTAGAGCCAAAGAAAAGAGACCAAATTGGTGATTAAATATGTTATTATAGTATAGCAAACGACTCTGTTCGGTATCAATAAAAAAATAAAAATGGGACACTTTTAAAATAATTTTGTGATAATTTAAATTATTTGTATAATAAATTCACAAGTCACAGCCTATCCCTATTGCCAACTCTGATTCACAATGTAATGTATTTTAAGTTAAGTCACAATGTGTTCAAAGTTATAATCCAATGATATTATGTGTCATAACTCTAACGACTTAGTGAGTCGTAACACAAAATTAGGTTCCAATTAATTGTGCAATTTGAGCAATTCATCTTGAGCAATCCGAATTTAGACCAATTTTTTTTTTTTTAAGATTTAGTAACATATTTTTAAATTCAATACTTGGAAATCCGAATTAAATTCGCACCGAGCTTGTTTGAGACTCTGACACCTCCAGCAATCTGAAACTTAAATTTTGTATATAAATTATGAGTGGTTGGGTAATGTTAAAATAATAGAGTGCACACAGCATCCCTGACTCATCCTTGGAATGACACTATGCAAATGATAACCTTATTATGTGTTTATGTTCAAAACTTACCCTGCATTTCATGTTCCTCCTTGTTAAGAAAAATAGATAATTTCTTACAAGTAAATCAATTAATGAAAATAAAAATTAATGTAAAAAAAATTAAATCAAGAACGATACAAGAATTTTTACGTGGTTCCCTTAATGTAAGGTATATCTACGGGATCGAAATCTGATTCCACTATCAATCAAAAAGTTTCCAAATGATTACAAAATAAATACGAATGATCTCACAAACCGCCCTTAGATAAATTCTAAATAATCACAAATAAATAAGAAGAAAGATCTCACCAAATAGACTAATAAAAATCTTCATAACAAAGTTGTAAAAGATTCAAAATAACGAACCAAATCAGCTTCACCACGCACCAGCCGAAAACACTGACAATGCTTCAAAGCAAACAAAGATTCAAAACCAAGAGAACCTTCCAAGCATCAGTCTGAAACAGCACCCGTCGAAGAAAACAAATAATATATTTGCCGCGACACTATGGCCCTGTTTGGTAGAGCTTATTTCCAGCTTATTTCAGCTTTTAACTTAATTTAAGCTATTTTGATGTGTTTGGTTCAGCTTAACAATACAACTTATAGTTTTTTATAAGTCAAAAATTAACTTATTTTTTAAGTAGGGGAGAAGAAACTTAATTTATAAGTCAAAAATCAATTTATATTCACAACTATAACCTATAAGCTGTTAGGTTATAAGTTATAATCACTTTCCCACATCTCTACCAAACGGGTCTTATATCTCGGATGAACATAACAATATATATTCATATATGATTAAATTTTTTACTTTTTTTATTAAAACCCTAACTGTTATCAAACTGATTAAAAATACCCATTGAGCCTCTAAAAATTAGGTATAATATATAAAATATATTATATCCAAACTAAACCAAATTAAAATTCTTTTAACAAAACTAATTGGGTCTCATAATTCACTAAGGAGATATACCCCAACACCCCTCTATGAACTTTTTGGGAGAAAAATTTAATGATAATTCTTGGGTAACCTTCATTATTAGTGTATCCCATATACAATACAAAGTACAGTTTTTTATATAATAATAAATAATAAAAAAAATCATTCAGAGAAAGAAAACTAACAAATATCATAAGGCCCCACACCCAAAAACCCAGGAAGATTTAGAAAGAAAGGTTGTTATTACTGATTGCTTATGATTGCACAAACAACAGATATCATCATGGGAGTGTTGGTTTACTAAGGAGATTAACCTACAAAACTATTAAAGTTCTTTCATCAAGCATTTATAAACTTAAATATAATAACAAAATGAGACAAAAAAAATTTAAAAAAAAAATGATAGGCAAATCTAGTCAATTAAAACTGCAGTTCTCCAAAAAAAAATTAACTAGACATTGAATCATGTCAATAAAACAAAAAAATAAAAAATATCAAGATTTGGTTATTTTACTAAGTTGATTCTGTTCAACAAATAACTTTTTCACAAATTTCATTTTTTAGAAAGGCATGTAAATGGTTAAACTCATTGGATTTTAACAGTCAGCAACTTTTTTTTTTCTTTTTTGATAACTCAATATTCGGCCCACTAAATTATACTGATTCATAAAATAAGATTATTATGAACTTATGTTTTTTCAATTGGAGCAAGCCAATACCATGTTAATTTTTTGAAGTTGATATGGATAGAATACTATGAAAATGAGAATCTGTGGTGATGTTTTTTAGAAATATAATTAATGATCACATTTTCATATATCAAAAGTTATTTATTATCTCATGTGTCTGTACAAGACAGAGGAGCAAATGCATAAAATGAAACTAAAGAGACTACATGCATTTGAGGGATGAGTGAAACACACACACACACATAAAAATGAATGAAGCTTGTCATAACTTCGTGATCTTCTTAACAAGAAGAAGAAGAACGACGGAGAAAACAGAATTCCAAAATGCTATTGAATTTCTCAATTTACAGAAGGAAACTATTCTAATAAGCATACAAAGAAAAAATATAATAGAAAAAAAAAAGGCACACACACACACACAAAGTGATGGAAAGCCTATAACAGGTTTGATCACATATAATAATCTACATGACGGTTTTCATTGATTGCCAACATATATGTCTACATCCATAGGAAATGGATGTTTGAGAATTAAGAATACAAAGAGGAAAAGAAAAAGAAAAAAAAGTCAAAACCATCTGGTGGCTGGAAGTTTTATCTTCTGTTACAACTCCTGAATTTTGAAAATGATCAACCCATCAACAGATTCTAAGAGCCCTATATCGTCGATTGACTGATTTTCTGCATTACTATCATCCTCGAATGAAATGTTCAAGTCCAAAGAGACACAAGGGCTAGCCTCTTCTTCACAGCCATCCGATTTCTGTTTGATCGGAGGAGAGCATGCTCGTGACCTTGAACTAAAGCTTTCACAGCTCAAAATCACGATAGCATCGTAAAGACTCACCTCTTTGCCATTAGAATTCCCAATTCTTCCTCTTTCAATAGCCCTTTTGATGCCCATTTGTGAAAAATAGTCTGCTTGCTCTACATCTTCAACCAAGAACACCCTATGAGGATTAGCACTCACTGCCTCAGCAAATCTCTCGACATAGCTGCAACTTTGCTCATCTCTTGATCTTTTGTTTCTGAAGTCCTCAGTTGAATCAGCTCTTGGTGATGAAAAGCTGTTCAAGGCAATCGATACAAGGCTCGAATGTGAGCTAAAAACAAGCCTAGCTAGTTCTCTAGCAATCTTTTCTTTGGCATCCACATCCACTCCTTGGAAGACAAGCCAAGTCACTTCTTTTGCCTCACTAGTACTTCTCACCTTCCCTTTTCTCCTTGCCATTCCAGACCGGCATTTCAATACTGTGGTAGCAATTTCTGGAACGATGTCTTTCTGCCACGGGACTTTCTTCTCCAACGCGTCACAAAGGGTTTTCAAATTCTCAGAATTCAACTCGTTGAACCTCTGAACATACTCATCAGTCTCCATGACATCACTAGACGAAGCAGAGTTAGGGGTTGAGTTGGGATTCGACAAAAATGGATTTTTGTGCTCAGGAATGTACATTCTCAAACTTGGTTCTTCACAGTTTCTGCTATTAACTAGTTCAGAAGTTGAAAAATGCTGGTCATTCCAATACTGTTTGGGTTCATAGACTGGCCAACCCCGGTGAATAGGGTGGAAATTAGGGCATTGATGATCATATGTAAAGCCAGAAGTAGAGCAGGAAGGTGATAGTGATATAGAAGAGAAGTTGATAGTTCTCTCAGATGATGAGTAGGGCTGTTTGTGGGCAGAGCTGCAAAATGAGTTCCATTTTTCACAGAGATCTTTGACTGGGACACAGTCCTCCTGATAAAGAGAAGTCATGATATATAAAGAAAAAGTTAGATTGCAACTAGTATAGGTGTTAAAAGAAGTGTCTTTAGTGCCACCACTTCTCTTTCTCCAATTTTTTTTTTTTTTTTTTTTTTCAACCAATATTAATTTTAACTAATAGTATGGCATCAACAATACACTTATATATTGACTGATATCAAACAATATCAACTGATATACAACTGATTATCAGTATTGAAAATAAAAAATTCCTATACATATATTTAAAATTATACAAGCAATGCACTTTCAGATTATGTGAGAATATCAAGATCAAGACATGAGAATCTCGAGACATAATTTAATAATTCAGTACGTAGATAGAAGAACAGAAGAATTTAGATACAGAGATCTCGTGCTGTGTGTGTCTTTAGTCAAAAAAGTTGAAATGGGATTGAAACCTGATCATTGTTAGCAAGTCTTTTGTTTTGATCCTTGTATTGTTGAAGCCATGAAGGAAGACTGGAGGTGGTGGCCTCACTGGTACAAGTGCTGCTTCTCAAGCTTTGGGCTTCAGTCTTGAACTTTGTGGAGCATTCATCACAGCAGTTGAGTTCCTTGGTCTCATTTCCACCTTCAACAAGAAGCCAACTAGACCCATTTCCAGCCTTCTTGCTGCTAGACCCACTTTGTACATCACTGGTAGATGTATATAATGAAGATGACTATAAGAGATTCATTGCAACAAGGGGAAAAGTATACACTTTTTTTTAATATATTTTTGTTCTTCATTTAAAATTCCTCAATTTCAGTTTGATAATTTAATGTAATGAGAGAGAGAGACAGAGAGAGAGAAGAAGAAGAAGAAGAAGAAGAAGAAGAATGGAGGAAAATTAACAATCACATAAAGAACAAAAAAAACAGTGATAAATAACTTTTTCTGTAAAGAATTCTCGTTGTGAACTTTTATGACCTTTTTTTTTATTTCAAAGCAACAATCTATTCATAATTTTAAAAACATCAGTCACATCATTATAGATGACTTTTATGAATAAAACATTCTTGTGAATCATTTTCCAATCTAGAAATACAAATTGCCAATCTTTTTTTTTTTTTTTTGAAAAAAGGGAAAGAATAACCATATTCTTTTTTTCCCCATTATTCGGCATGAAATTTTGAAAAATATGAGGGAAAAAATCACAATTTCAGTTCATGACTTAATTCAGAAGAAACTGAACTATGCAGGCAAGATTAACACATAGAAATTCAAATAAATCCAAAAATTAACTATCAACTGTTTTACCTCTCAGGAATGAGACTCAAACTCAAACTTCCATCAGGAATTGTAAGAGCGTGCAGACCCCAAACAGTTTCCAATGAAGGGCAACCAGTCCTACATCTCATGTAAGTCTGAAAAGTTGCAATACCCATTAGCCAAAACCTCCCACTTTCACCAACCCCACAAACCAATCTTCCAAGCTCCATCACCATATGATCCACAGGACAATAGTATCCCGTCCCTGGATGATCTTCTGACCTAGCCCTATACTCTGTGATCCACTTTAGGTCTCCCAAATACAAAACAACCCCTTTCTCTACACAGCTCTTTACAAGGAAACTTAGCTCCCCAAGCTTCTCTTCAACCTTTTCTCTCGAGCGATTCTCCAAAGAAAATAGAGGGAGGCTTATAAACTTCACTTCTCTTAAAGCCTCAGGAACTTCACTTCCTTTATTGTCAACCTTATCCATCAATCCTCCAACTACACCTTCTAGGGTAGCAACACACTCTCCTACAATCACAATACTTTTTCTTCTCTTGTTCATCATGTTTTCTATCACACTCATCACATCCTCATTCCTTGCTTGATTTGATGCCCTTGGCCTCCCTACTTTACCTCCAACTAGAAGGTTGTTGTTTTCTTTAGACTTGTTATTAGTTGGAAGAGGTGTTTGGGAGCATAGTTCCAAAGAAACTACTTTTTCAACATTGCTCTTCACTTGGGTACTTAAGAAACCAGCTTCTCTCATGACTCTACTCACACTAGGATCATCGAGGATGGAAATTATGAGCTGCTCAAGCTCGATCTTCACAGCCAGGAGGGGTTGTTGCTGGTTTTCAATCGAGCCACGGCGTTGGTGGGCTTGAGCCCTCTTGAAGGCCGCGATCAACGCGTTGGAGATGGAGGGATGTTGGGAGTGAGAGTGAGGGCCCATCATGGGGCTCGAGGAAGAAGCAGGAAGGCGGTTTAGGGCAACATTGAAGCAAAGCTCTAGGGCTTTGCATTGGAGAGGGTGGGAGTGAGAGTGGGATTGAAGGCAAGCCGTGCGGAGTAGGCCGGTGGAAGGGGCAAGCATGGTGTTGGCTACATGGAGGGGAGTCACTTGGGCATGGCCGCGTCGCTTGGCTAGGGTTAGGGCTTGTTTTACAACATTTGCAGCCTCTGGAGTTAGTGCTTGTTGCACTGTGCAACCTCCTGATCTCATCTTCTTTCTCTCTCAAGTATTCTTACAAAAAAGTATTAGAGAGAAACTTGAACTGTGGAAGATCAAGGAAGGTCTTTTATTAATCTTGGTTTCAAGGGTGTTTTTTAATTGGATTTGAAAGAGAGAAAAGAGCAAAAGGGCTTGTCATGTCTAGGTTTGGAGTGGAAAAACAAATGATACATAAGATGGAAAATTGGAGATAGGAGGTTTTGATATATAGTGGTGTGTGTTGTTGATAGGTTTGAAGACTCCTTTATGTATTCAACTATGAAGAGTATGGTGACATGGAACTTGTAATCTAGTCTAGATTTGTGCAGAGAGGAGAGAGAAGAGAGTGAAATATATGGGAGGGTAGGGGTGTTCTTTTCTTGAAGGTGAGGTAAAATTTTGGGTCCAAAGTGGATTTTGTAGTGGAAAGTGGAATGCATGTGCTGACAAGCAGGACGAATGCACCAGTACCAAAGGCAATTCAGCTTTGTGCTCTCTCTCTCTTGTTCTCTGTAGCTCAAAATTGTGATAAAGATAGGGAAGTGGGTCACTCTCTTTTATGCAAGTATTCAGTATTATTAGTAGGGTGCTAACCTAGAAATCAACATGTGTCTTGTATATCAACAAATATTCTTATTATTTCTTTACCAATCTTATCCTCTGGTATCATACCATTTTTGAGAAGAACATAATTAAAGTAACCAAGACCTAACTTAATTAAGGTGCTGATTTTTTTTTATTTTATACTTTCTTTTTCATTACATCCACTCTAAAAATTACTAATAACTTTCATTTCAGTAATTTTATATTTATTATATTTTTCTATCACATTTTGTTTATTAATCAATGTGTTATAATTACCGTTGTTAAATATTAAATGAGATTTACGTAAGACTTGCTAAATTAATGATTGTGATTAAATATTAAATGAGATTTACGTAAGACCAGCTAAATTAATGATTGTGATTGTATCACATAAGATAATAAATAAATTGTGATTATAAAGGTGATAGCTTTGCTCTTATTTTTTCTATTTACATCCATTCTGATTCCAATATATACTCCTCCCTAATCTCTCTTCTTTCTTTACACTCTTAACTTTTTAAATCCTAACCTCACACCTACTTCAACCACTACCTCCATCTTTGGCTGCCACAACCACCATTTTCTTCACCACGCTAACCCATCTCCCACCACTGTAACACCCCTAACCCTTCTCGTAAACCTCAACCCCTCCTTTCATGACCGAACCCTACAATTCGTGCATGCACGTGAGAAAGAGATGGGGATAACTAGTTTCAAGGGAGTGAGTTTTCAAAACTAGGGTTCCAATAGGTTCAAGTAAGTAGAAAGGGGTAAGGTGTTGAAGCAAAGCTAGTGGACAGCATCAAAGTGAGAATGGGAGGGGTGAGAGAGAGAGAGAAGAAGAGTGGTGGCGGTGGTTGATGGGAGAGGTGGGAGTGGTGGTGGTAAAAGGGTGATTGTATAAAAGTATAGTTCTCACCAACCTGGAGGTTGGTGCTTTTTTTAGCTCTAAACTCCTCTTTATTGATGTTTTGCCTATCATATGTACACTACAAGAAAACACACCTTTGGCGACTAAATTTTTAGTCGCCAAAAGTCCTTTTTTAGTCGCCAAAAATCGAATTTTCACTTTTCCCAACTAAATATTTTAGTCGTCGGTTTTGTCGCAAATACACGGTCGCCAATACCTTTGGCGACTAAAAAAGTGTTAGTCGGCAATATACATGTCTTCAGCGACCAAAAAATTTGTCGCCAATAGTCACTCCCATTTTTGGAAATTATACATTTAGCGACTAAAGTTTTAGTCGTCAATAGTGAATTTTTTTTTTTATTTATACATTTGCCGACTATTTTTTTCGTCGCCAATAGTCAATCTTTTGGCGACCACAGAGTTTAGTCGCCAAAAGCATGTTTGAAAAAAAAAAAAATTACCCTCTGTGCCTGAGACCTCCCACGTTTCGAACCTGAGACCTCCAAGTTCCAAAACTTTACAACACACTCCCCTCACCCCCACTATGCCACTAAACCATCACATGAATATGATTGCAACAAATATTATTTATATATTACTTGGACCGGTATTAATACAAAACTATATATATAAATATAATTATATATATTCAATATAATTTATGTAAAAAATAAATTATTTACCAAAAAAAATTTTAGATCACTTTTGGCTACTAAATCCATTATTTAGTCGCCAATTCTATAATTTTGGGCTACTAATTAATTTTCCGTCGCTAAAGAAATATGTTCCGCCTAAAAACTATCCCTTTTGGCGACTAAACCTGTTTTTAGTCGCCAAAAACGTCCCCTTTTGGCTACTAAAGTGAATTTTAGTCGCCAATTGACAGTTTTTAACTATTAATTTTTTTTTAATAGCCAAAAAGCTTGACTTTCAGCAACCAAACAGTTTTTAGTCGGCAAAACACATAGAATTGGCGACCAAACTGTTTTTTAGTCGCCAAAAGCTATACTTTTGGCTACTAAATGTTTTTAGTCCCCAAAAACCTTAACCTTTGGCTACTAAAATTTTTTTAGTCGCTAAAACCCCTATATTCGAAGACTAAATTGACTTTTAGTCGCTAAAACTCTTATATTTGGCCACTAAAGTCTTTTAGTCGGCAAAAGTGACCAATTTTGGCGACTAATTCTATTTTAGTTGCCAATTCTACTACTTTCAGCGACGAAAAATTTAATTTTAGTCGCCAAATCTGCTTTTTGTTGTAGTGGTAATTTATATGTGGTTCATCAATAAAGATTTCTTTTGCCTATCAAAAAAAAATAAAAATAAAGGTATAGAAAAATTTTGTATTTTAAATTTTAAAAAGAAAAAAAAATATATGAGTGTAATTAGATTAAAAAATGTAGTGTAAATAAAAGTTATCTTAAATTTTCATATGCATAAGTAAACAAAATATAACATTTAATCGGTTCAAATAGTGGATCTTATATTTAAAAAATATATTGACTTCATTTTGTTTAGATCAATCAAGATGAAGAGTATATCGTTCACACACTTTCAACTCACTTATGAAAGAGAAAGGATAGTCTCTATTATGGCCTTGTTTGGAAATCTTAATTTTTAATCAAAAATTTATTATAAATAATTAAATCGTTATCTCTATTTTTTTGTTATATTTTTTCATAAAAATTAAAACATCATTAAAAAAAAAAAAAAATCAATTCCAAAACACCGACTATATAATGCACCAAAAAAAAAGGACCTGAAAAGAAACGAAGGAAGTGGGGGGACTGCCTGTCTGAAGGAATCGGGAACTGTGTACGGTCTCAAAGACAAACAGGGAATAAAGGGATTCCATTTAGTTATTAGATTCCATCCATATTTATTATTCTTATTTCTTTATATTTATTTATTTATATATTTAAAATAATTTTTAAATATACGAGAGGATACAACCTACACTTATGTAAATTCTCACAAAAATATTAAGTTATCTCATAAAATTGAATAATTTTTTATAAACTTAGGTAAGTTTTTATATCTGTAAAAACTTATGTAATTTATGAGATAAATTATGAATATGTGTGAGATACATATGATATATACATTGCACGCTCAATCATTTCCCATATATATTCACAATTCACAGTCCTTTCCTTGACGCTAGCTTCGAATGCATGGGGATTATTAACAACCCCACAAAACAAAACATTCCCTCATCCTCATTCTCTCTCTCTCTCTGTTTTTTTTTTTTTTTTTTTTTTTTTTGGGATAAAGTAGAAGCTTTTGGACCAGCTTTGATTCATTGAAAAATTAGAAGAAACAAGAGTCATAAAGTGAAGATAAAAACTGATAATGAACTGGGTCTTCAGTCACAAAGATTACAGAGTCTGAAGACTCATTTCATTAGTTGCCCAGAAAGCAGTTGCAGAGGGGGGGCTCTGATTTTCTTGTTTTCTTTTTTATTATTTTGCATTTAATTTTTATTCACTTTATTAATTGGAACCAACCATATCATAAAATTTGTCATGCATACCTCATCTTGGCAAAAGATAAAGAGTTTATTTGTTTTTATTTATTTTTTTATTTTGGGTACAAACAAAGGGAAGAAGAGTTTATCTGCTTTGATACAAAATCAGAGTAATAGAAAATTTTAAACGAGAAACATGAAATTCACGGATCAAGATTCTCTATATGAATCTCTTAGTCTTGTTGTGGTAATCATGAAAACCATAACAGAAAAATTGGACTCTAAAATCATGCCTAGGGAAGAAGTTAGTAGCATGTGTTAGGATATATCTCCTTATTGGAGTTTGAGACCGAATTGATTTTTGTTAAATAATTTTAATTTGATTTGGTATTAGTTATAATATATTTTTATATATTATATCTAATTTGTGGAGACCTAATTCAATTTAGATACAATTAGAATTTTGATAAAATAATCCAAAGTTTTAATCATATATATTTAGTATTGGTTTTTTTCTCCTAAGAAAAAAGAGGAGAGCGGCAGCAACACATTTTTCGGCAACAGTGCTTTGGTGGGTTTCAATTGGTATAGATTGATGCTCTGGATTTGACTTGGTCAATTCAAGAATTGATGCCTTGGTTTGCTACTCTACTTTGAAGCGGCTGGTTCGGTGTTCGGTGTTGATTTGGGTTGTTATTTTGGGTCTTCTACAACTCTGGTTCTGAAGATTTTGATTCATCTATTTGGTGAGTTCTTTCCTCTTATTTATTTGTAATTGTTTGGAATTTAGCTAAGGGTAGTTTTGTAAGACCATTCGTGTCTCGTTTGTAATCGTTTGAAAACTTATTTGGTTTATAGTGGAATCGGATTTCGATCCCGTGAACGTACCTCACATTGAGGGAACCACGTAAAATTTTTGTGTTGTTTTTTATTTAATTTTTCCGAATTAATTTTTATTCTCATTGATTGATTTACTTGTGGGCAATCACATATTTTCCCTAACAACTGGTATCAGAGCTTACGATTTATTTGGGTATATTTATTTGTGTAAATCAATAGAGGGAAATGTGAGTCATATGTCTAGCTTCAATGGAAGCAATTGGATAACTTGGAAAACTAAAATGGAGGACCTATTATTTTGTAAAGATTTGTATGGACCAATTGAAGGTGATAGTGACAAACCTGATGATATGAAAGATGATGAATGGAACAAGCTTAATTAAAAAGTCGTTGGTGTTATCCGTCAATGGATTGATGACAGTGTATTTCATCATGTTGCTACTGAAACTTCAACACATGATTTATGAAAAAAATTAAAAGGCCTTTATGATAGGAAATCAGTCACAAATAAAGTTTTTATGTTTCGTAAGTTGGTTAATTTAAAATATAAAGAGGGCAGCCCTATTCCTGAACATCTGAATGAAATAAAGAGTATTGTTAACCAACTTGCTTCTATGAAAATTATTTTTTATGATGAGTTGCAGGCTTTGATGCTGCTTAGTTCTTTGTCCGAAGTTGGGAGACTTTGGTTGTAACAGTTAGTAATTCGGCGCCTGATGGAGTTGTCACAATGGGCCAAGTCACCAGTAGTTTGTTGAATGAAAAAACTAGAAGAAAATCAGCGGGCTCCTCTCATTCGAAAGCATTTGTTGTGAGAGGCCGAAGCAAAATAAGGGGGAGGAATAAGACTCCTCATGGTCGTGATCAAAGCCGCAACAAATCAAAAGATGGTTCTTTTTCAAAGAAAAACATTAAGTGCTATTATTGCCATGAGAAATGGCACATGCAGCGAGAATTCCGAAAGCTCAAGAATAATAAGAAAAGGCGTGATAAAAGTGTGGATAAGAAGCAAGAAGACACAACAGCAGTTACTACCAATGGTGATCTCATGGTCGTTTGTGAAGATGATTGTATTAATTTTGTAGGCCAAGAGAGCAATTGGGTGATTGATTCCGGTGCTTCTTTTCATGTGACTTCTTAAGTTGATTTCTTCACTACTTACACCAAAGGAGATTATAGTTTTGTTTGAATGGGTAATGAAGGTTTGTCCAAGATTATTGGCATGGATGATGTTTGCTTGGAAACAAATTTGGGCTACAAGTTGTTGCTTAAAGATGTGGGGCATGTTCCTGACATTCACCTCAATTTGATCTCTACTGGGAAAGTAGATGATTAAGGCTTCAACAAAAAATTTGGTGATGAAATATGGAAGCTCACAAAGGGTTCTTTGGTAGTGGCTAAGTGCAAGAAGACTCATACACTTTATTTGATGCAAGGAAAAATTTGTAAAGGTGTTGTCAATGCACTTGAAGATAATACTTCTACCGAATTGTGGCACAAGCGGCTTGGCCATATGAGTGAGAAGGGGCTACAAGTTTTGTTCAAGAAAGAGTTTCTACCCGGTTTAAATGGTACCCATCTTAAAACTTGTGTTCATTGTTTGGCTGGTAAACAACATAGAGTTTCTTTTCAGAAAAATGTTACTTCTAGAAAAGAAAACGTTTTGGAGTTGATTCATTCGGATGTTTGTGGTCCTTTAAAAGGTAGAACACATCGTGGTGCACTTTATTTTGTTACTTTCATTGATGATTATTTAAGGAAAGTTTGGGCTTTTCTATTAAAAACTAAAGATCAAGTTCTAGAAATATTTAAGCATTTTCAGGCCATGGTTGAAAGAGAAAAAGGGCAGAAATTGAAGTGCATCCGATCAGACAATAGTGGTGAATACATCGGGCCATTTGATGAGTATTGTCGCAGCCAAGGTATTCGGCACCAAAAGACAGTTAAGAAGACTTCTTAACAAAATGGCGTTGCCGAGAGGATGAACCGCACCATTGTAGAAAGAATAAGGTGTTTGCTTTCACAAGTTAAATTGTCAAGATCCTTTTGGGGTGAGGCAATGAAGACAACGGTTGACGTGATTAATTTGTCTCCTTCCTATCCTTTGAATGGTGATGTTTCAGAAAAAGTTTGGTCTAGTAAAGATGTGTCTTATGAGTACTTGAGAGTGTTTGGGTGCCGAGCTTTTGTTCACTTTCCAAAGGATGAGAGGTCCAAGCTTGATAGTAAGTCAAGACAATGTATTTTTCTTGGCTATGGGCGTGATGAATTCGGGTATAGATTATGGGATCCGGTCGACAAGAAAGTCATTTGAAGCCGTGATGTTGTGTTTCTTGAAGACCAAACAATTGAAGACTTTGGCAAAGGTGATCAACCAGAGCCAAAAACTAGTGATCTCATTGACATCGATCCATCTCCTTCATCTTCAGTTGATGATAAAAATGGGGGAGATGTGCAGCCACCTATTGAAGATATAGAAGATGATGCTAGTCCTAACGAAGTTGAGCTAGAAATTGAGGAAGAGCATCCAATGCAAGAATTGCCACTACAACTTGAGTTGAGGAAATCTACAAGGGATCGGCAACCTCCGAGAAAGTATCCTCCTAATGAGTTTGTGTTGATTTCTGATCAATGGGAGCCTGAAAGCTACCAAGAAGTAATTGAGCATGCAAAGAAAGGCGATTGGAAAAAGGCCATGGAAGAGGAGATGAATTTCTTACTTGAAAATCACACCAATGATTTAGTGAAGTTGCCTAAGGGGAGGAAAATTCTAAAAAATAAGTGGGTTTTCAAATTAAAGAATGATAGGAAGAATCTGAGGTACAAAGCACGTCTTGTTGTGAAAGGCTTTGGGCAAAAGAAAGGCATTGACTTTGATGAGATTTTCTCGCCAATTGTGAAGATGTCTTCTATTTGGGTTGTACTTGGCATAGCTGCAAGTATGAACCTTGAAGTTGAGCAACTTGATGTAAAGACCGCATTTCTTCATGGTGACCTTGAAGAAAAAGTTTACATGGAGCAACCGGAAGGTTTTGTAGAGAAAGGGAAAAAGAAATTTATTTGCAAATTGAAGAAAAGTTTGTATAGTCTCAAGCAAGCTCCGCGACAATAGTACAAAAAATTTGACTCTTTCATAATGAGTAATGGTTTTTCTAAAACCACTTCGAACCATTGTGTGTTTGTGAAAAATTTCCCGAATGGTAAATTTATTATTCTTTTGTTTTATGTTGATGACATGTTAATTGTGGGTCAAGATTCTACCATGATTAACAAGTTGAAGTTAGAGTTGAGTAAATCTTTTGCTATGAAAGATTTGGGACCGGCAAAGCAAATACTTGGTATGAAAATTGTTCGTGATCGCAAAGAGGGGCTGATTTGGTTGTCTCAAGAAAGCTACATTGAAAAAGTTCTTGAGAGGTTCAACATGGATAAAGCAAAGCCAGTTGGTTGTCCACTTGTGGGTCACTTCAACCTTAGTTTGAATCAATGTCCTACAAGCGAGAAAGACAAAGAATAGATGTTGAAAGTTCCTTATGCTTCAGCAGTTGGTTCTTTGATGTACGCCATGGTTTGTACAAGGCTGGATATTGCTCACGCCGTTGGTGTAGTGAGTTGATTTCTCTCTAATCCGGGAAAAGAACATTGGGCAACGGTAAAATGTATTCTAAGGTATCTTTGAGGGACTTCGAAGGTGTGTTTTTGTTTTGGAGATGGTAAGCTGATACTTGATGGGTTCATGGATTCTGACATGGCTGGTGATGTTAATTCTAGAAAATCTATTTCGGGGTATTTGATGACTTTTGCAGGGGGAGCTGTGGCATGACAATCTAAATTACAAAAATGTGTTGCTCTCTCAACTACCAAAGCTGAATTTATTGCCATTACGGAAGCTTGCAAGAGGAGTTATGGTTGAAATTTTTTTTGCAAGTGTTGGGTTTGAAGCAAGAAAAGTATGTGCTTTATTGTGATAGTCAAAGTGCTATTCATATGAGTAAAAATTCTACTTTTCATTCGAGATCGAAACACATTGATATGAGATATCATTGGATTCGTGATGCTTTAAATTCGAAATTATTGTAACTCAAAAAGATTCACACAGACAATAATATTTCGGATATGTTGACAAAGACTTTGTAAAGGGACAAACATTTGAAGTGTCGAACTTTAGCGGGTATGGTTGATGTTTTCACCTAAGTCGATAGGAAGAGAATTGTTGAGGTATATCTCCTTATTGGAGTTTTGAGACCCAATTGGTTTTTATTAAACAATTTTAATTTGGTTTGGTATTAGTTATAATAAATTTTTATATATTATATCTAATTTGTGGAGACCTAATTCAATTTGGATACAACTAGGGTTTTGATAAAAACAAACCCAAGTTTTAATCATATATATTTGGTATCGATTTTTTTCTCCTAAGAAAAAAGAGGTGAGCGGCAGCAACACATTTTTCAGCAACAGTGCTTTGGTGGGTTTCAATTGGTATAGATTGATGCTCTGGATTTGACTTGGTCAATTCAAGAATTGGTGCCTTGGTTTGCTACTCTACTTTGAAGCGGCTGGTTCGGGATTCGGTGTTCGGTGTTGATTTGGGTTGTTATTTTGGATCTTCTACAACTCTAGTTCTGAAGATTTTGATTCATTTATTTTGTGAGGTCTTTCCTCTTATTTATTTGTGATTATTTGGAATTCACCTAAGGGTGATTTTGTGAGACCATTCGTGTCTCGTTTGTAATCGTTTGAAAACTTATTTGGTTGATAGTGGAATTGGACTTCGATCTCGTAGACGTACCTCACATTGAGAGAACCACGTAAAATTCTTGTGTTGCTTTTGATTTAATTTTTTCACATTAATTTTTATTTTCATTGATTGATTTACTTGTGGGGAATCACATATTTTCCCTAAGAGCATGTTAATAACTTCTAACTCACTCCTACTATTTTAAGAAAAAAAAATTGGCCAAATTATGCAATAGTCTTAATAGTTACTTTTTATAACAATTTTATTCTTTAATATTTGGCAAGAAATAATCGTGTGCCCCTCAAGTATACATTCTGTAAGGAAAAATAGAAAACTTATAAATATTCATTACATTAATGGTCATTATAGTTTGTCCTTGTGTCACTTTGGTTCTTATGATTTTGATTAAAAGATATTTACTCCTTAAATTTTGTTATTTGTGTTTAATTGATCCAATTAATAGTTATTAATTATTTTTTAAACATAAAATTAGTACGACTCACATTACCACTTTGTAGGGGCATAACAGAGAAATTAATACATTTCTCCTCCAAAATCCACCACAACCACCTCTTCTTTTCGAGCATTTATCTCATTCTAATATGGCAATACTCACATAACTATGCCCCCATCTTCTTTTGTTAAGGATGTTCTCTTTTGGGTTTGCTAGTTTTTTGGCATCTTGCCAACCAACTGGTCCTCTTCCTTTCAAGATTTTGGATAGATCTCGAGATTTGTTGTTGGATGTGCCAATCAAATTGAGATGTCCCATGCAAGTATAATGACAATACACTAAAAGCAAGTCAATCTACACATGTACTAATTCCTGTAGTTTAAATGAAAACTTAATCTACACTAATATATGTAGTTTAAACTACAAGGACTCAAAAGTTTGATCTTTGAGTCGTGTGCATCTGAATAGTTATGTTATGAACATATTGCAACAAAGCCTTGCGTGTTCGAATGCAAGGAAGCTTTAGTTGAATGAGAACTAGCCATACTTTATTGTGCATTCATCATTTGAACGCGGCACAGTTCGTTCTAACACAATGCACCTTCTATTTGGTCACACTAAGCACATTGTTTACATAGGTGTGCTTACTATTCAAACACGTCCTTTGATGCACAACTTTGGGTTTGGAATTTGATTTCCTTGTTCTCTTATGTTGTGTTTGGTTGGGAGATTTGGAGAGGAATTTAGAAAGAGAAAGAAAAAAATGTGTGTGAAACCAGGTGAAATATAGGCATATTTTATTCACATTTCACCTGCTTTTTTCATTTCTCTTTCCAAATCCCTGCTCAAATCCCCCAACCAACAACAGCATTAGGGTTTCTATTACTAAAAGATTCCAATTAATTTTGATTTAAACTGAAAAATTACAAAGACTATTTTGCGCACACTAATAAAACCTAGTTTTCATAATCTTGAAAAAGTGTCATATCTTCCTAATCAAAAAATTGCTATTATACACCTTGCCATGAGATTCACACCTTGCTAATATAATAAAGAATGAGGTTTAGCAAAAACCTACTAAAAAAGTGAGGAATTAAGAAAATGGACCCAAAAAGATGATGAGTTGCTGTGAAATTATACTCAACTAAAAATGTGGTAATCGAGAATCAAGGTATGTTATAAAGCATAAGACATTGTGGCTATTTGGTACAATTTATGAGGGTGCTTGTAATGTAATTTATTTTATTTTATTTTATTGTTTGGTGAGTTTGTTCAAATTGTTTAATACATAATTGATGAGACAAAAATGACTTAAATAAAGTAATTGGTGACAAATAAAGAAAAACATAATTTATTTTTACATTTAGATTATGGATGTTTAGCTAGTCCAATAATGCTACAAACACTAACTACTATATTATTGACAAGTACACCAATTAAGACTGACCACTAGACGTGAGACTTGTGTAAACATTGTGCTTACTTGATATTTTTGTTAGTACAATAGTTAGTGTTTTTAATATTATTGTTAGCATATCAGCTCCAAGTTGAGCCATCTTCTTGGAAAATTATAGCAAATGGGTCATTTTTTCTATCAATAATATAACAAAAATGACTCAACATGTTCTACTCAAAACACGTTACCTGATTGATTTAAAATATCACACAGACAGTGTCACATAATATCCCACGACTATTGAATAATTATAATTTGTTTACTCAACTGCACAAGTGAAAATGTGGGGGCCAGATTTTGCTTTGATGTGGCCTATTTGAAGTTAGTGGTCTCACATTCCTTAGTGTGCCATTTCATAGAAAGGAGAGTAACATTTTTAAAATTAAAAACACTCCCAAAAAAAACCCATATAAAAACAAGTTCGTAAAACAAATATTCCTTTGCACAGCAAACGAGAGATCTCGCTTTCATGCCTCAATCATCTTCGACTTTTACTTGTTTTCCACAAAAACCCATAACAAAGTAATGCTTACTGGTAATAACTTTAAGTCTTTAATGTCTCCTTGAAATAGAAGTCATTCAAAAGAAACAAAACCCAAAAAAATAAAACTAAAAAAACAGATTTAAGAAAAACTCAAAGAAAGATAAAATCCACCAATCATAGATATCCAATTGGAAAAAAGAAGACCCAAACAACTATGAGAATGTTTTGTTATAGGGACCCAAGAAGGTAGAGCGTATGTCCCCATGACTTGACTAGGATGACACGACAAGGGGCTTTCATGGTTGGGAATGTCTCCAAATTCCAACTCTAATTATGTTAGGAGTTTTAGGACCACCACTTCAAAAACTTCATGCAACCAACAACTCTTTCGATGTATCAAAATTGTTCACACACACAAATGTTTTGCATGATGCGGTGTTGACAGGACTACATTTATCTTAGTGGAGTGTAGGCTTCATCTATGATCAATGCAACTGTTTGCGGAGTCAGAAATTTAGTTGAGGGAACAATATTAAGGAAAATTATTAAGTCGGATCAAACTGGGACATAAAGTTTAGTTTGATTTGATTTGGTAAAAACAAATTTATAATTCATAGTTCAAAATTATTCCAATATCATATCTACAATAAAATTATCATACCATTCAAATATGTAGAATTCTCAAGTAATAGGGAATGAAAATAAAAAATACCAATAAAATGCACAAAATAAAAGGAAATGTTTTCATAGTTTTATTTGTTAAGCAAATCAGAAGTCAATATACATCCATATTCTAATCGATGGTTTGTTGGGTGTATTGGAAGAGTAATTGAAAAAATTTAGAGGACATATATGTAATTTTTTTGGGAAAAATTGGAAAATATATTCAAAATCTTAGGCTAAAACGTAATTTTTGAAATTTGAGGGTCATGTGCCCCTCCTGGACCTATAGTAGCTCCACCACTAAATGCAATGTTGTCAGCACCACATTTTTATAAACTTCTATGGAATAATATGTGTGTAACTCTACTTGCAGAGAATATATTGTTTTAACTGAGTTTATAAACCTCTAAATTTCCATAAATGTCTAGGTAACACACAAGTGTATCAGCATAAACCCTGTTCATGTAAAATAGTTCATGAAAAAGTAATGCACCATGCCTATGTAGTAGGCAGGTAAGAGGGACCTAAATGTATTTACATACACTGACCACTTGATGACTCCAAGTATTTCTTCTTTCCAAATTTCAAGTGAGCATTCTCAGTCCCAGTCAAAAAGCTTCTCTCTCTTTGTTGGCCTAAAAAGACATACAAAGAGCAGCATATAATTTGAATGCAAAGTATTCTGCAATGCTAGAAAAGGAGTGTTTGAATGGAAAGAAAGGAATATATTTCCTGTTCCTCAGAAATACAATACAGTACTCCAATCACACAGAACAGTTGAGTAATAGTTCAAAAAAGTGTAGGTGTAACAAAAGCCACTCACATCACAACAGTTGGTTTCTAGTTTTGTGTTTTGGGCACCATGAGATATGTGACAAAGTGAAAGTTAATTAGGGTTTATCTTTTCTGTTCTTTCACTATCAAGTCCTTTAATGCTTTTCTTCTTCTTCTGTTTTTTCTTTTCCTTCTTGCAAGTAAACACATTGCATTGCATTACATTATGTTCATATTATGCTAATATGTGTATGCATGTATATCTATTCTTTTGTTTAAAGTAAAGCACTCTATCATAAAAGCAATATTAAAAGTAAAATATGGCATTATCTACTCAAAAGGGCCGCTCATTTATGCTTTTGAGCTTCAAATAAGCATCTTTGGTTTATACGTGGCCATGTGGGTGAAAGCAATATCTATGAGGGGGAAAAAACTCAGAGAGGCAGAGCATGATGTTAAATATTAGTTGATACTTAGGATTAGTTTGGGAAGACTAAATAAGTGCACTTTTTGACTTTTTATGAAATATGAGTTAGGTTTGGGTTGGGTTTGAAGTGATGTGTTAGAGAGATGATGTGACTTAAATAAGATGATGTGACTTAAATAGGATAGTGACTTTTTGACTTTTTGTCTTTTTTCAATCTTCCCAAACTAGGCCTTATAGGATTTTTGTCCTCTTGATACTGATACATCCCTGTATATCGATATGCACATCAATTGATTCCAGATACGTATCGATTCATAAGCAATTCACAAGTCGATTCATAGCCAACAACGGCTGATTCAGCTGTTATTAATTCTTTTTCTCAGCTGATGATTTTTGAAAAATTCATAACAGTAGCACCAAATTTCTGATATGTATCGTTTGATATTTTTCTGATATCTTCATGTTTGCAATTTAAGCGAGAGAGAGAGAGAGAGAGTAGTTAAATAGTATTTGGATGGGCGGCCAGAGACTTTAAACTTTAAAGGTAGGATAGAGAAAAAGTTGCTCTAATTTTGACAAGACGGCTTTGTTAATGTAAAGGAGATGGAATTACGTACCTCACACTACTTTTCCCAAAAGTTTTACATTATTTTATGTTTTTCCAATAAACAAAAAACTTGTGTTTCATAAACGCAAAAAAGGCAGCAGCATCATGAGAATATAATAAGTCGGTTAATTATATATGAAAAAGCTTCAAGCTTTTCATTTGTTGTACAGGTAGTGGCGCTGGCTTAGTCCTTCAGATCGAAGAAACTACTGATGACTTGGAACAGAAAGTACGTTATCAAGATGCCCTTTCATTTTTTCTCTCCAACAATCTTGTTATGAAAATCCATAGTCCAAATTTAAAATTAAAACAAAACAATATCATTTTAGCCAAGCCCGGCCCTAAGGCAAGGCCATCAGTGGCCTTGGGCTCCAAATTTTCACAAAATTTAAGGGCCCTGTTCATAATCTAATCTAAACTAAAGGGCCCTTGCAAATTATGCAAGCTTAAATAGTAATTTTGCATCCAAAAACACAAGAAGAGTAATATTTACTTAATATTTTGTTGTAGCTGGATTTTTTTTTTTTTTTGGTATTATTTGGTATTATAATTTTAGATTTATTTAATGTTTCTTTCTTTTCTTTTTATAGATTTGGGTGATATTTTTTTCTTCTTGTAAGTTGCATTTTGTTGAATTATAAAGTAACAAGATCGTATTTTCCCATTTTGAGTCCTTGTAATATTTCTTCATGTTTTGATCTATCCATGCAAGTAAATTTTTGTATTTAATTTTGGTGATTACATATGCAAGAAGAATTTGTCTCGAGTACTAGCAAATAAATAAAAATGTAAGTACTTACTAGGGGTGCTCGCGGTTCGATTTTGGATGACTTAGTTTGCGGTTTGAAACCGCCCACATATGTGCAATTTAGGAAAAATTGAACCCGCAACCGCCCACGTTGCAGATTGCGGTTTGTGCAAATATGGTTCACAGATGTGCATGAGGTTTGCGGATTGGACTTTTTTCTTTAAAAATTTATTTTTAGGCCTTTTTCTAGCTATGTAAATATTTATTTTGGATTATTTTCCTCTCGTTTTCTAAAATGCTCAACATTAATAATTAATGAATTAAAACTTATAAAATTAAAAATACAACAAAATCAATTCATAACACAAGCAAATCATTCAAAATTCTAAACTTTTAAATAAAATCATAAACTAATACAAACAATTCTTTCAAAATCTCAAACTAAGTCATCAAATGTCACGCTCCAAGCTCCGTGACAACGCCGCACACTCATATAAGTGAGCATGCAAGGCTAAGAATCCAATCACATAACCCACAATGTAACATACTCAAATTAAATCCTTAATTGTCATAATGCCAAAATCCATAAAAATAAATAGTTCTTATATGAAAATGTCCACCAAGTCCACTAATTTAATCCACTAACAAAACAATAATCCAAGTACTTAAATCATGGTCCTACTCTCGGCACTCCCGCATGTAAAAAATCCCGCGCAGCTCTACTCTTCAGATTTTGAAAAAAATAAAGATAAGCTAGATAGCCCAGTAAATAACTAGCCATCACTGCTAGCTGGATCAAGTATACAAAAATAAATAAATAAATCGATAACCAATAAATATAATTTTTTCTACAGTTCAATAAATGAACAATTATTTGTAAGGTGGTTTCATAGCGAAAAATAAACAATGTACAATACATTTTAAATGCAAAGCCAACAAGATAATTCAAAGTAATTCATTGTTCAAATCGATGGTTTGATATTCAAATGGTTCAATGATTTGATTCACAAAACCCAAGTCTTAATGACTACGGTCACTTAGCCCGTGATAAGGCCCAGAACTACACATAGGCCGGTGGTAAAGCCCCAAAAGAAACTAGTTTCTGTGCCAATAAATAACCCCCATTGGCTAGGGTCCAAATCATAGTCAGACTAGAGTGATGTTCAAAATTCAAATAATACACAACTTTTAAATAAAACATTCGATATTTTCAGATTAAACGTTTAATACAATTTTCAGAATAGTTTCACCAAATATTCAAATAATTTTCATAATAATATTCGATGTTGTTTTACACTTGACCCATATTTTATTTTAAGAGAACATGAAGGCTATAAATAAATATTTATGATTTTAAACGATTCGATAGGAATAAAAAAAAATGAACCAACAGTGATAGAGGGTTACTTACCTCAAACAGCTAAAATAATATTTCCCAAGCTAATCTCAAATTGCCAAGATCCACCTCAATCTCACAAACCTAATAAAATATTACAACGCTTAAAAAATTATTATGTGCACCCATCCATCTCTTCTTGTAACAACAATAGAATAAATTATCCCAATAGTCTATTAGGAACTCCCACGATTTTAGCATCAAAACAAAGCCATCACGGCTTCAGAAATTCTCAAGCCATATTATTCTATTGTTGTTTATATACATGTAAAAATTTGTAATTGCTTGTAGTCAATCATGTATCCCACAAATACACCACCATTAAACTTAACCCATCACATATCAATCTCAAAATATGAACCACCCAAACGGGATACAAAATACACTCTAAAATTGAACAAAATCGAGACTCCCAACATAGACTACATCAATATATCTATTTAATCATATATGCCCATAAAATCATCTATTGATATATTAACACCAAAATTATAGATAAGAATACAATAAAATAAATCTTACCTTAAGTGATGAATAAAGAACAATCACCACTCTATGAATCCTCCTTCTTCACTTTGGTTTTGTTTTGTTTTCTTTAATTTTTCTTTTACCTTCTCAAACCCTAGCCGCCTATGGAGCAATTCACAGCCTCTATTTTGTTTGTTTCCCAAGACTTAAAGCCACAATAGGTGGGCTTATTAACATAATTTCTCAAAGTTACAAAATTACCCATCTAAGTAATAGAAAATATAATGCCATCTCATAACTAATTCTTTGATATTAATAAATGACCCATATAAATTAATTTAATTACTAATCTATCCAATAAAATAATCCTACACACAACTTGGGTTTTACATTCTTCCCCTCTTAAAAGAAATTTCGTCCTCGAAATTTGACATACCTGTAGTCTCAAAAAGTTGTGGATACTTTTGTCTCATTTCATCCTCAAGTTCCCAAGTAGTTTCTCTCTTCGAGTGATTGCTCCATTGAACCTTAACGTAGTGGATGACTCGACGTCTCAAAACCTGCTCCTTATCAACAATCCCTACAGGGTGTTCCTCATAGGTCAAATCCTCCTTAAACTGTAACGGTGCATGATCAATCACATGATTAGGATTCGGTATATACTTCCTCAAATCGAAACATGGAAGACATTATGAACTGCAACTAGTGAAGGTGGTAGGGCAAGTCTGTAAGCTACCTCACCAATTCGATCTAAAACCTCAAATGGCCCAACAAATCTAGGACTCAATTTACCACGAACACCAAACCTTATTACTCCTTTCATAGGAGACACCTTAAGGAACACATGGTCTCCAACCCCAAACACCAAATTGCGTCTCCTGTTATCTGCATAACTTTTCTGTCTACTCTGTGTCGTGCAAAGTCGCTCTCTAATAAGATTGACCTTGTCCACTAGTTGTTGCACAATCTCAGGCCCTAATAACTTCCTTTCACCCACATCATCCCAACAAATAGGTGATCTACACTTTCGTCCATATAAAGCCTCATATGGTGCCATCTGAGTGCTCGCATGATAACTGTTATTATAAGAGAATTCCACTAAGGCCAAATGCTCATCCCAAGGACCTCCAAGATCAATAACACAAGCCCTCAACATGTCTTCCAAGGTTTGAATAGTTCTCTCTGACTGTCCATCAGTTTGAGGATGAAAGGCAGTGCTAAAATTCAAACTAGTGCCCAAAGTTGTATGCAAACTCCTCCAAAACATAGATACAAATCTGTTATCTCTATCAGACACTATGGTCACCGGAATACCATGCAACTTCACAATCTCCTTGATATACAATTTTGCAAACTTCTCTAAGGAGAACCCCACCTTAAAAGCTAGAAAGTGAACGGATTCGGTCAATCGATCAACGATAACCCAAATAGCATTGTTACCACCTTGGGTCCTAGGCAGCCCCGTCACAAAATCCATGGTAATATGTTCCCACTTCCACTCGGGAATAAGAAAAGGTTGTAACTTACCTGCAGGTCTCTGATGTTTAACTTTCACTTGTTGACATACCATACATTGAGCAACATACTGAGCAATTTCCCTCTTCATATTATTCCACCAAAAGTTCCTCTTCAAATCTTTATACATTTTAGTGCTCCCTGGATGTACAGTATACCCTGAACTGTGAGCTTCTCTCAGGATTTCTCTCTTGAGCTCTAAATCATTAGGCACACACAACCTCTCTCCAAATCTCAAGGTTCCATCTTTATGCATACAAATTCCATCTGTAGCCCTATTTTCATTTCAGCCTTTGTTTTTGCAACTGAGGATCTCTTCCCTGGGCATCTTTAATTCTATCAATCAATGTGGGTTGAACTCTAAGGTTTGACAGCTGCACTCCATGGCTATGCCATCTAATCTCAATATTCAACCTCTGCAAGTCCTCCAAGATATTCTTTTGGTCAGTGATCAAGGTAGCCAAATTACTCAGGGTCTTTCTACTCAAGGCATCCGCCACTACATTGAGTTTTCCTGGATGATAATTAATAGTCAAATCATAGTCATTTAATAGCTCCAACCATCGCCCTTGCCTCATATTCAATTCTTTTTGAGTGAAAATATACTTCAAACTTTTATGATCAGTGAATATCTCACATTTCATCTCATACAGGTAGTGCCTCTAGATATTCAATGCAAACACCACGACAACCAACTTCAAATCATGCGTAGGATAATTCTGCTCATATGGCTTCAACTGCCTAGACGCATATGCCACTAACTTATCATTCTGTATCAGGACACAACCCAAGCTCATCTTCGATGCATCACTATAGATGGTAAAACCTTCATCTCCGGACAGAACTATAAGTACTGGAGCACACACCAATCGACTCTTTAGATCTTGGAAACTCTTCTCACAATCATCAGACCACTCAAATTTAACTCTTTTTTGTGTTAAACGAGTCAAAGGCATAGAAATTCGAGAAAATCCCTCAACAAACCTTCTATAATATCCTGCTAAACCTAAGAAGCTACGAATTTCAGTGACACTAGTAAGCCGATTCCACTCCACCACCGCCTCCACTTTCTTGGGGTCAACAGATACCCCATCTTTAGATATCACATGACCCAAAAATGATACACTCTCCAATCAAAATTCACACTTCTTCAATTTAGAAAATAACTTTTTCTCCCTTAATATCTGCAACACTATTCTCAGATGTTCTTCGTGTTGCTTTTTACTCTTCGAGTACACAAGAATGTTATCAATATAAACTACCACAAACTGATCTAAGAAGGGTTTAAATACCCTGTTCATTAAATCCATAAAAGCTGCAGGCGCATTGGTCAACCCAAACGGCATCACTAAAAATTCATAATGCCCATATCAAGTTCGAAAGGCTGTCTTAGGTATATCTTCCGCCTTAACCTTCAATTGGTGATAGCCAGAACGAAGGTCAATCTTAGAAAAGCCTTGTAATCTTTGCGATTGATCAAATAGGTCATCTATCCTAGGCAAAGGATATTTATTTTGGATTGTCACCTTGTTCAACTCGCGATAATCAATGCAAAAGCGAAAACTACCATCATTCTTTTTCACAAATAAAACGGGCGCACCCTAAGGAGAAACACTAGGCCTAATAAAGCCCTTATCTAGTAACTCTTGTAACTGTTCCTTCAACTCTTTCAACTCTGCTGGGGCCATCCGATACGGAGCCTTGGAGATAAGACCCGTATCGGGTATCAATTCGATGGCAAACTCAATCTCTCTATCTAGTGGAAACCTCGGTAACTCTTCAGGAAAAACATCGTGAAATTCCTTCACAACTAGAATATCCTCTAACTTCAATTCAGTCTCACGGGTATCTCTCACAAAAGCTAAATAACCCTCGCAACCATTCATCAACAATCGTCTAGCTTGCAAAGCTGAGATTATCAAAGAAGGAGTGTTAACTCCACTATCCACAAAACAAAATTCTGGTTGATCAGGAAATTGAAATACTACCCTTTTGCCTCGGCAATCAACAAAAGCATAATTGGTTGCTAACCAATCCATTCCAAGAATTATGTCAAAGTCCTGCATATCTAAAACAGTCAAGTCTACAAGCAATCTCCTGCTATCTATACTAACCACACGAGATTTGCCAATGTCTCCTCATGTTTCATTGCAACCTATATGTACTAGTAATAAAACCTCATCTTATTCTATTCTTAAGTCCCTATAACATGTAAATAAAGTTAACATTATATCAAATTATAGGCGTTCCCAATCCTATATCTACCCAATCTTACCACTATTCTATACTAGCCTTTAAAATTACAACCTGGCTCTGATACCACAAAATTGTCACGCCCCAAGCTCTGTGACAACGCCACACACTCATATAAGTGAGCATGCAAGGCTAAGAATCCAATCACATAACCCACAATGTAACATACTCAAATTAAATCCTTAATTGTCATAATGCCAAAATCCATAAAAATAAATAGTTCTTATATGAAAATGTCCACCAAGTCCACTAATTTAATCCACTAACAAAACAATAATCCAAGTACTTAAATCATGGTCCTACTCTCGGCACTCCCACCGGTAAAAACTCCGGCGCAGCTCTACTCTTCAGAATCTGAAAAAAATAAAGGTAAGCTAGATAGCCCAGTAAATAACTAGACATCACTGCTAGCTGGATCAAGTATACAAAAATAAATAAATAAATCGATAACCAATAAATATAATTTTTTCTACAGTTCAATAAATGAACAATTATTTGTAAGGTGGTTTCATAGCGAAAAATAAACAATGTACAATACATTTTAAATGCAAAGCCAACAAGATAATTCAAAGTAATTCGTTGTTCAAATCGATGGTTTGATATTCAAATGGTTCAATGATTTGATTCACAAAACCCAAGTCTTAATGACTACGGTCACTTAGCCCGTGACAAGGCCCAGAACCACACATAGGCCGGTGATAAAGCCCCAAAAGAAACTAGTTTCTATGCCAATAAATAACCCCCATTGGCTAGGGTCCAAATCATAGTCAGACTAGAGTGATGTTCAAAATTCAAACAATACACAACTTTTAAATAAAACATTCGATATTTTCAGAATAAACGTTTAATACAATTTTCAGAATAGTTTCACCAAATATTCAAATAATTTTCATAATAATATTCGATGTTGTTTTACACTTGACCCATATTTTATTTTAAGAGAACATGAAGGCTATAAATAAATATTTATGATTTTAAACGATTCGATAGGAATAAAAAAAATGAACCAACAGTGATAGAGGGTTACTTACCTCAAACAGCTAAAATAATATTTCCCAAGCTAATCTCAAATTACCAAGATCCACCTCAATCTCACAAACCTAATAAAATATTACAACGCTTAAAAAATTATTATGTGCACCCATCCATCTCTTCTTGTAACAACAATAGAATAAATTATCCCAATAGTCTATTAGGAACTCCCACGATTTTAGCATCAAAACAAAGCCATCACGGCTTCAAAAATTCTCAAGCCATATTATTCTATTGTTGTTTATATACATGTAAAAATTTGTAATTGCTTGTAGTCAATCGTGTATCCCACAAATACATCACCATTAAACTTAACCCATCACATATCAATCTCAAAATATGAACCACCCAAACGGGATGCAAAATACACTCTAAAATTGAACAAAATCGAGACTCCCAACATAGACTACATCAATATATCTATTTAATCATATATGCCCATAAAATCATCTATTGATATATTAACACCAAAATCATAGATAAGAATACAATAAAATAAATCTTACCTTAAGTGATGAATAAAGAAAAATCACCACTCTATGAATCCTCCTTCTTCACTTTGGTTTTGTTTTGTTTTGTTTAATTTTTCTTTTACCTTCTCAAACCCTAGCCGCCTATGGAGCAATTCACAGCCTCTATTTTGTTTGTTTCCCAAGACTTAAAGCCACAATAGGTGGGTTTATTAACCTAATTTCTCAAAGTTACAAAATTACCCATCTAAGTAATAGAAAATATAATGTCATCTCATAACTAATTTTTTGATATTAATAAATGACCCATATAAATTAATTTAATTACTAATCTATCCAATAAAATAATCCTACACACAACTTGGGTTTTACATCAAAATCATTCACTACCCAACAACACAATTGAAGTAAAATCATTCAAAATTCAAAAATATCTAGGATATGATGAATAGAATCAATGGTCTAGGTTACAAATAAATAATAAAAAAAAAAACCTAAGTGTCGCCGGATTCTTGCGGGTGCGGAGTAAAACCACCCGCAATCCGCAATAATACTAGGGAAATTTGGCTATAAACCCCATTTATCTTCCTTTCATTGTTAGAAGGACTAAGAAAAAAATTATACTTTCTAAACCCCCTCATAATTATAAAATCTTGCATAAAGGACAAAAATTATTATTTAAATATTTTATCAGACTATTATACCCTCACATATACATAATCCAGATACAAAATTTATCTTCTCTCTCGTCTCTCACTTCTAACCCTAGCTTCCTCCATGGCCGGAGCTGTGTCATTCCTAAGCTCCGACGATCGCTCTCTGCATCTTCTTAACTCTCCTCCTTCAACTCTCCTTCAACTGTTCATCTTCTATCTCGTCTCTCTCTTCTAATCCTAGCTTCCTCCATGGCCGGAGCTGTAGAGAACTTGCAAATCGCGCTGATACATATATATATATATATCTATATATAAGTGTGTGTTTGTGTGTTTTGAGATTTGAATTCGAATATATATATATCTACATATTCCGATCTGTATTTGTGTGTTTTGAGATTTGAATTCGAATATATATATCTACATATTCCGATCTGTAATATATATATATATATATATATATATATATATATATATATGTGTGTGTGTGTGTGTGTTTGTGTGTTTTGAGATTTGAATTCGAATATATAGATTTTTGAAAGCTCAAAGTTTTAAAAATCTGTAAAATCTGAAGAACCGGGGTATGAAAAATTGAGATTTCTCTAAAATTTTCAGATTATAGGCCTGATTCAAGGATTATAGGCATGATTCAATGTTTTTCAAAGTAAACATCGATTGATTCAAGGATTATAGGCCTGATTCAAAGCTCAAAGCTCAAAGTTCCATCGATTTTTCAGAGTAAACATCAAATTTCATTTGATAGAACCAGAGTATTGCTCTGTTTTTTTCATTTGACAGAACCAGAGTAAAATTTTACTTTTAGTTTCAGAGTGTAAAATTTTACTTTCATACAGAGTAAAATTTTACTCTGAAATACATAGTGAAAATGTAGAGAGAATGATGTAGAGTAAAATTTTACTTTTAGCTTCAGAGTCTTACAGTTTACTTATTTTTCAGAGTAAAATTTTACTTTTATACAGAGTAAAATTTTACTCTAAAATATATAGTGAAAATGTCTTAATAGGAGAGCTGATAGATATAAAGGTAATATAGTAAAAGAAACAAGTTTTAAAATATCAAGGGGTTTTGAAAGTACTTATATAATTCTTGTCCTTTTGAAAGAGAAATTAGATAGTGAGGGGGCTATGACCAAATCTCCCATAATACTATATTTCTAATTATATCTACGAAAACGTCCATACATATACAAATCGATTTGAATTGAACGAATTATACAGTTGAGATAACCCTATGGCTATGCCTGTATTGAGCATTCATTAAAGGCATCAGTATATATCCAAGGTTATTCTTGCCTACAGAACTTGATTTATGAAAAACGTTTTGTCATAACAGAATGTGCCCCCTAGCCCTAGGTAAAAACCTATGACCTAATATTTCTATTCCTAAGGTGTGGACATCAACTAAATTGATTCAATGGACCTCTTTGTGAGAAATAAATGGCCTGTCATTTCAAAAGAAGATTTTGGCCTAACATTTTTCTGCCACCTCCCACCTCCCATATTTCTTTTTTTCTTTTGTTCTTTTCCCTGTCCTTTTTTCTTTTTTTCTTTTTTCTTTTTTTTTCTTTTTTGTCTTTCTTTTCTTTTCTTTTCTTTTCTTTTCTTTTGCCTTTTTTTGGCCTAGCTCCTTAAATGCAAAACATGTTTTCCAAATAACATTTTCCATTGAAATAAACAGAGATAAATGGGTTTTCTTTTCTAGTTTTTTGATAAATCGAACATTGTAGTTTGGAAAGTGGAGTCTTGTCACTACTCTCTGTAAGATGTGCATCTTCTAGCCAAATGGACTAGCCCCGTTTGGCTAGAAATGGGTTTTATTTTTGGCAAATAATTTTGTTTTTGTACTTTCTGTTTTGGCCTAACAGATCTTCATTTGATTAGGCAGTTTGTACTCGGAAGCATACAATTTTCAGTCTTTTCCTGAGACATCCTACTACTGCTGTGTTTGGTTAGGAAATTTGATTTGATGAGAGATTTGAAAAGAAAAATAAAAAAGGTAGATAAAATATGAATAAAATATACTTATATTTCACCTAATTTCACACAATTTTTTCTTTTCGCTTTCCACATCCCTCCTCAAATCTCCAACCAACCACAGCGTAAAAATAACGAAAGTTGGCAGAATTCATAGTACACTAACCTAATTCCTCCGATCATATCAAAGCTTCACTCTGTGTTGAAGCAGCGGAGAAAGTATTCTCTCTACAGAATACCTCTGCATCCAGAAAACCTTTGCGTCTGGAAAACCAAATCTCAATCAGCTATCTTCGTCATGATTGGAGCATTCTGAAGATGCAACCATGTTTGATGGCAGTCATCTATCTTTATCTGTTTCGAAAGTGCAATATCAGCTAACTATAAGATACCAGAAAATATATATATATATATCTGCAAGTGATAAAAGGGTTTCAAGCAAGGCCCAACATATTTCACTCGATTTCCAACAAATCCAACAAGAATATGATGAGTTTAGGTTGGTTAAATAAAGATATCATGGGATTTAAACTCACCAAGTCAGCATCAATAAAACCAATACAATGAAGAAAAAGTGCCCATCTCTCACATAAATGCTATCAGACTAAAACAAAGACTACAAGAAGTTCACAGCTTCTATTATGGAATACCACAACACCTAGCAACATGCACCAACTTTTATGACATGTCGCAAGCAGTGATACCACTACTGTAAAGACGGTAATATTTGTTGTTGGTAGCTCTACAAATCTTTTCTGCTACTTTGTTCGTTCTTGGGCCATCTTTCTCTAAATAAAAGGCCATCATATCTCATCTAATGGCCGAAATGCCATGTTTCTTCCAAGCCTTCTAATTGATACAAGAACACTTGAACCAAATAATTTCCTAACAAATTAACCATCTTAGCCAACTCTCTCATTTTATCTCTGATTGGAGCCACTTTTAACCACTAACAAGCAGAACCATATAATTGCTTGCAAAGACATAAATTCATCCATCTCAACACTTATCATAATAGCTACACCCAATAATATGAATTTATTATTCCATGACAGCCAGGCAGTCTAACTATTGAAGCATATAGCATGGGTTTGTTTATAACTTCATTCTAAATTTTCCATTTAATAAGACTAGTAAGCATGGTAAAAACAGTGTATGAGAGTACAGAATCAAAATTTAATTTCACTAGTCAAATTTGATTTGATTGGTGAAATTACATATGATGAGGCTATGTTATGGCATTGAATAACCAGGTAATAATCAATAATCACGCAGCAATCTAAAAGCACCTCTACCCTGCTTTCATTTTGTACTAATGATTCAAAATTCCATGGATGAACTGTTTTTGATGTGTATATATCCCTTTTCAGGATTTGTCGAAAATAATTTAGCCAGTTTCAGACCAGAAGCAACCTATTGCAGTGGTCTGTGCTTCATCCATCTACAATCAATCAAACATTCTGTCCAACAAAACAATCAATGCATGGGAAGGTTCACACCAATCACAAGGGTGAGATTGGATACACGAGGGTCCATGATCATCTCTTTCCAACATATATGACAACTGTCAGTGACATCTAGGAAAAAGTAAAACTTCAGAGAAAAAAAGGGAGGGGGGGGGGGATGAAAAAAAAAAGTACGCTCAGTTTAATTCCCCATTAGATGGGGTCTGGGAGGGGTACATTGAATACATACTTAACCTTTGGCATCACCGCACAAAGTAGCTTTCCTCAGGTTAGAACTCACAACTTTAAGGTTAGTAGGCAGAGTATTAGCCACTGAACCAGTAGACCTTTAGAAGAAGAACAAAATTGTTGCAGATAATAGAATGTGGGTAGCTATCATTGTCTTTCCTTGAAATGCAAGCACCTAGCTCCTCAATTTCTTTCAAGAGAGGCTAACTGTTTTAAGCTATTCACTTGATACTGAAAATGCAGAAGATCAGGCAGCTGTATCAAATCATTGGAACTTCTTGGACAAGCACAGATTCTGATTTTCATTTTACAGGATAAGCAATCATAATAAGTGAATGAGCATGCAAATTCCAGAGGAAATCAGGGACTCATGTATTCAACAAAATCACTGAACAAATTCAATTATTGTTTGATACTAAGTGAGAACGATCTAGTCTTCTTGTTATAACAACACTATCGCAGATATTAGGAAAACTACCACAGTGTCCAAGCATCAAAAGGTACTAGATTGTGATGGTAATATTGGATATGCAACCTAACTGGTGACAACATGATAACCAAAGGAAGCACATCATCATGCAGGGTGCAAAACTAGGAGAACTATTTTTAGAAGGACGTAAATTGCCCAAAAGCTCAACAGACAATTTATAAGATTAATCCATCCAACTAATTCCAGGCTCCAATCCCAGGGAATCCATTGTTATATGGATTTTGCATGTTTTGCAATCCATATTCAATTTTTTCAACCCACTTGACTCCCAAAATAAAATATAAAAAAATTACTCGTAGACCTTATAGCTATTGGTTGACACCAACATACAGGCATAGAAGTCATGCTTTGCTGTTGAATACCAAGCTTCAATTTTCTGTTTCTGTTTATTTGTTACAAGTCAATGTATTTCAGATGCATAACAACATCAATTTGTTTCTTAAGTAATAATGTTCATAATCTAGTAACTCCACTGGCTCTTATGATCTAAATAAAGTGCAGTAAAAGCTATTTATGCAAGAATAAATTTGTGGTCTATGGTTGCCTGCCTTCTTGTCTTACAAAACCAAGCATTGAGAACAAACCAGAACATTACTCGTTTGAAATGAAATTAAGAGTAATTTCTCTGATTTATTAATACTGAAGTTAGGATGAACATTTATACTTAAAAGAACCAAACTTGAATTCTGTACATAAGATTGGAAGCATAAATAAGATTGGAAGCATAAAGGGAAGTATCCAATGGAAACTTTACACGGTGTTAAAGCAAGTAAGGCATCTCAAAAAAATGCTGTTAGATCATGCTGATGACATTATCCATACATGTTGACATAACCATCTATATGTGCGAAGGCAAAGGCACCCCACCCCTATTAAGCCCACTGGTTTCAGATTGTCAAGCATGCCATATTGATTGTCTTTGAAGCTCCCCCCACCAAGTTGATTTTGGTCCTAGAATGTTCAAACTTGAAAGAAAGGAGAAGAAAAAAGAAGGACAAGTAGAACAAATTTGGATGTGTTTTGTGTACCTAGTACAAGAACGGCATGTTTATCGAAGTTCCCATGCTTCATAGGCTAATCATAAACATCCAACAGACACCAAAGAGATTTTCAGCTTTCATATATATAGTTATCTCTTGAGTGATTTTATTTTGAATATCAGTGCTTGCGACCAAATTTTCCTGTGTAATTATGCACCCCTGTCATGACTTCATAATCTTGCTTAGCATTTGGGTTCGAATAAAAGAACTTTGGGTTCAAATAAAAGAACTTTGGATTCAAAAATTGCACAGCTGCGTGCAACGGATGCTGCAAATGGATATCCCACCTTCAGTGAATGATTTCAAAGATGTTCTTGTATCTATCTTCATTCCCACCAAATGATTTTGCAACGCTTTCTTTAGCCTTGTCCATAGCCTCATAAACATATCCCATGGAAAGCTTTTCCTCAGTATCAACCAATCTAAGTATATGAACAAGAGGACTCAAGACCTTAATGGCATGGACAACACTATTCCAAAATGAAGGCATCAACATAATTTGTGCTACTCTTTTACCCTGTTGCTCCTTTGCCCATTTGCTTGTTGTCCATACCTCTGAAGTGAACATCTTCTTCAAGTTGTTCTTTTGTTGATGAATCTTAAATAAGGTGAGAAATGCAGTGGCAAATCTAGTTTTTGCAGTTTAATCAAATTCTTTAGCTGCATAAAGCGCCTCATCATATTCAACAAAGTTGGGCGGTTATAAATGTAACGGCGTACCGCGATGGCCTTTTCAAATGTCATCTTGAGATGAGGTATCTTGAAAATGTCTCCCAATATCAAGTCCAAGCAATGGGAAGCACACAGTGTCCAATACAAGTGTTGTCACTTGGCCTCCAAAAGCTTTCCTATTAGAAGTTGGAACCAAAACAAATAGCGATTTTAATATTTGTTTGATAGCGATTTTTTAATATTATCCTAAAAAATATTACTTTTTCCACAATGAGTGCTAAGTACTAATAACATTTTTTTTAGAAATCACGGGAAAATATTCATACCAGCCAACACATTAGATGCAGCAGTATTTGTAACAACTTGGACCACATTAGCTTCTCCTACAAGATCCACAAACTTGTCAGAAAATATAAAATCATTTTTTGTCCATCCTTTGAATAGCTAGAGGCATCAACGGACTCAACAAACATGGTTCCTCTTTGGCAATTTACTAAAAAATTAATCAATGTTCTCCCTTTCTTGTCAATCCACCCATCAGCCACTATACAAAATCCATATTTCACCCAATCCTCTTTGTGACACTTCATCAATTCATTAGTATAATGCAACTCTTTTCTAATTTAAGGAACTCGCACCTCATGGTAACTTGGTGGTTTCATACCATGACCATATTGCTCAATAGCTTCAATCGTTGGTCCAAAGTTATCATAGTTCATTGCATTAAAAGACATACCGGCATCATACATCCACCTTGTGAATCTTATCAATGCTTCCTCTCTTAATTCTTCCTTTTGTAGGTCATTGCCATCATCTTTTGTTTCTTTTCTTTTCCCTTGGGGTTTGCAATTTTGTACCACGACATCTGGATTGGGTGTAAAGAAAACATCTATAGGCCGCCCATTTGTCTTCTGCTTTTTTGGTTTGGATCCAATGGAAACAGAACCTTGACTGCTTCCCAAGGATTTACCACAGCGATTGAACTCAACCACATCCTCTTCAAAATCATTATCCATTTCATCAAAATCTGAAAACATCTTAATTTGGTCTTCACTTTCTTTTTTGCTATATATTCTTTAATCTCTTCTGTCAAATAAGCATAGGGTTAATTGTTCTAATCTTAGCATATTGTTCAATCACCAACCACTTATCTTTCTTATCTTTTGCCTTAGAACATATGATATGCTTCCACTCAACAAAGTTGGGAATTGGGGAGATGAAGATAATTTAACAAACAACGAAAAGAAAATGAATAGTAATAATTAACGCCATAAATTTGGCCAAACGGAAATGCAAGTAAGGCATGACTAACAAGAAATAAAAATCTATTCTCATGGTTAAAAGACATTTGTTATGCCGAGTTATCAAAGAAGAAAAAAAAAAAAAAAAAGATATTTGTTCGTAGGCTAAGAAGAATTACACGACTCCTTTACTCATCAAACCAAAAAATATATCTCTTTTTCCCAACAATTTATACACATAGAAACTTCAATGAAGGTACACGTGAGGTGCAAATTACCATTTCTGAAATGAGAATTTAATTTGAGGGAGACTTGTCCTAATAAGTGGATTTATTGACCAATAGATCCTATGATAATTAATGAAATTTTTCATCAAATACTATTAAAAAAATCGTCACTAATTGTTAATTTGCAGCGACAATTTGATAATTTTGTCACAAAAAATGTCACTAATTATAAATTTTAGCAACAGTTTAAAAAAATCGTCACAAAAAGTCACGTATTTTCAACTTTCAACTACAATTTAAAAAATTCTTCATAGGAAAACGTCACTAATTGTAAGTTTTACCCACAATTTATAAAAATCATGACAAAAAATGCCACTAATTGTCAATTTTTAGCAACATATGCAAAAAATAACATCACAAAAAATTATTTTTAGTAACGATTTTAATAAGACTTTATTTTTAATAATAAAGTCCGACTATTAGAACTATTGGTAGCTACACCTAATGGGACATAGAGGGTACCTTTCCAAGTCCTGAGAAATTGGTTCACAAATTCATACCAATAGCAAAAGAGGAACAACAGCTTTATCATTGTCAAACGTCTTTACCACCTTAATGTATACCACAAACACATTTCATACCAACACTTGAAATTGAGCTAAAAATACTAACCTAATAATTTCGTTGAATTTAAGTGCAGGACACCAAACAACTCAACTATCAAACATTTCTATCTCATTTCCAAAAGATAAACTGCTTTTCGTCTAGTACATTACTTGTACGAGCACGAATTAATTCTTCTCGTATGATCCTATTGATCAAGTTTGCGCT